>NC_134701.1:290799379-291399379 GCF_043290135.1 Rhipicephalus microplus
CACACGCGTTAGGCAGCAAACGAGAAGAGAGAATTGACCAGGTAAACGGTATCCGTGTTTGCTCGAGTAATTACTTTTGCCGCATGCGTGGCCGTCTCTTGAGCGGCACAACGCACCGCGGATCTCTGAAACAGCGATGCCGTCGCAATCTAATTATTTTCGAGGAAGGGACGACGCGCGCTGGAGAAAACAAACAGCGTTCGGAAGGGCCCACAGTAGCGCTTGGCTGACAACACGAAAAATCTGCGAGACATACCGCCAAGGCAAAAGTGGGGAAGCGCGCCGGCTCGCGAAGGCGCATAGAAAACATTAGCGTGTGTGTACTGCGAAGGGTAGCAGTGCTGCGTCCTCCAGTCTGCCAGCCACACGTCGTTGCGAAAGTAAATGAAACAAGGAAAAGGAAAGGAGAAAAGGTTGCGAAGAGCATGGATTTGCCACTGAAAGAAAAACACCGGCCACAACAGCCAATCGGAAAGAACGCATGCACGCTCGTTTTCCTCATTATCTCACTGCTTCCGATTTACGCCGCAGCCCGAAAAATCCTGAGCGTTAATCAAGATATAACGTGCATTCAAACTGTTTGCTGTCCAGCGATAGTTCGAAACTCTCAGTACTGCAACACTACCGGGAGCTCTTTCGATTTTGTCACCAGCCAATATAAAACTTCGCGCAAAGAGGTAAAAGATTACATAAGCGCAAATGACGTTGACAGTATTTTACACTGCACACCTGCATGGCGAGCCATGCTGGCCACTCTATTTTCCGGCTCTGCCTTGCTTTAAGCACAGTGTATGCAAGCTTTATAGCCACCGCAGGTAAATTAGACGGATGTCCGGTTGGTAACCCTTTGCTAGGCATTGTTTGGGAAAAGGTGCAATTATAAGCCAGCAATCATAACACAGCCACTGCATTATAACTTGACATGCAGTAATAAAAACGCAACCACAGCTTTTTTTGTGCGACTTGAAATGAATTGCTCTTAATTAACACGCATAACTTCTGTTGGGCGGCTTCGAAAAGCTGTTTTAAAGGTTGCATAACACTGCCTCATACTAACGCCATAGCGTCAGACAGCCCATGTCCTAGAAACTCTTGCGCAGGCACAGGTGTTGGTTTTGTTGGCTGTGAGCAAAAAAATAACGCTGTCATCGCACCCTTATATGCAGAACTCACAAGAGAAAAGAAGGAATCAGGTCAATATATTGGGCAATCCTGCTCAGTATGCAACTTTTAATGAAATTATTGCATTTTCAACGCAATTCATGCGCAACTTGGCTTCATGGCACTTTTTTACGAGAAATAAAGAAACACGCCTTCACGGCAAAACTAATAATTAATTCCTAATTTTGTACTCTTCGACAGCGTGATACGAGAGATTTGAGATCATATGCAGGAGCACTATATACGCGAGAATTTGTGTAATCGACGCAAAAAACACCTTAAAATCTTCTCACGCCACTGTACCCCTATTTTTCCTTGACTGCGTTGGATTCTGCAATCAGCCAAGACGTAATAAGGCTTCTTTTCGCGCCGTACGTTCGGCTCTTTTGTTATCCCCAGCTCTGCGTATACAAAAGGAGGCCCTTCTTCTTTACCTCATTCACCGCGTTAAAGAGCCCCTAAGCCACCTTCAATGGTTTCTTACACCTGTGGAGTGAATATGCGTATCGAGTTCAGAAAGCCCACCCGGAGCCTGCGGAATCAGCGGCTACTGTCACCACAACACAACCCATATCAACTCCTCCCGACATGGCAAATCCATCCCCACCGTCGCCCGCAGGCGCGCAAGAGTAGAGCTCTACCCAGTGCACCCATTTTCGAGCAAACTCAACAGAGACTGACACCTCGTTCGCCTCCAGCTCTTCTTGGGAGCACAACACGTCTCCCTCGTCACCTCCAATCTCAGACACGACGGGCGCGCTAAGTGAAGTCGCCATTCCGCATTTCGACCCCCCTCATTCTCCAACCTCCCCCTTCACCCGGGCCACCGAAGTCAACTCGACCGTGGCGCCCGAGCCTGTCGCCCCTGCCTCCCCTACGTTCGTGAGGAAACGCAGCAACACAATCCTCTTTAGACCGATGGGGAAGAAAGCGAACTTCCTCACCGAGTCTCGTGACTTCTTCACGGCGTTTCTTTCTGGTTTCACTGCCGCCCAACGCGTCCTCGTCAACTTTCAACGACACCTCGTTGTCGTAGACGTTCAACCATGTGGCGGATCCTTCGGAGCTCCAGGTTCACAGGATCTCCTTGAACGGCAGGTCCAAGCTTCTCATGAACAACACCATGAGAAGCTCCGTTCATTTCGTGTGCACGCCGTGGCAAGTGTGTCACCATCACCTTTGAGGAAAGCACCATACCAGCGGAGATATTCCTTTTCAAGCTGCGCAGGCTGGTCCGTCTGCACCTGCTCCTGCCCCTGCAGTGCGTCTGTTTCGGCCACGACACGAAAAGTGGCACGTGTTCTGCAGTGTGGCCACGCCACGAACACTTTCTCGCGAGACGAGCGCTGCCACCGTTGCAGTAGAACCACCCCAACGCACCGTGCCCTGCGGAGCACTCTCGCTGTATCACCTGCAACGGCACCCATCTAGTCAACGAGCCGCACTTCCCTTCCTGGCAGATGCAGCGCAAGGCCACCGTCATCATTGCCACTTCAGATGGCCATGTGACACGCCGCCAAGCGTTGGAGAAAGCCAGCACCGCTGTCTACATCAAAAAGCGGGGCAGCATGGCGGCCGCGAAGGATTGGCCCTTTCGCGACGCTCTCGTTGGTGGTGGCCGAACTGCATCGGAGACCACCTCTCACGCCTCCACAAGTGCCCCTCCAGCATAGTCAAGTTCAATAACGGCTTCACCTCCTCCTCCCACTTCGCCAGCTTCGTCTGTTGACGAGAAAGACGCGGTGGTGGCGGCTTTAGCCGCCGCATTCCCTGCTGTGCTTGTGCTGTCGGCTGACTCACCGGTGCGTGGACTTGGTGGTGCAGCCCTTGCTGCACAGGATGCAATCGTGCCGAGGATATAGCCGGATGCATTGCGACTGCATCGAGGCCATCAGGGCTCTCACTCGTGAGTTCAACTAGACTCCCATTTTTTTACGTGCCTGGGTTATGCGCCCCAGCGAGTGTTTCGCGCACTCCCGTCCTTAAACGTGTCTCTTGGGCTCATCTTGGCGAATATTTTTTCCCCGGCCTTCTCAGTGGCTTTTCCGGGAGGTTGCGGGTTCTCGTGACGGTTCGGGCGTGGGCTGCCTGAGGTGGAGTGAATGTGTCTTTTTATTTTTAATGTTATTCTTCTCCTACCTTTCCTTCCTATACCTTTTATTCTCATTACCCTATCCCTGTGCTGACCAGTTGAGGTGTCATCGTAAGGATAGACAGTCAAAGACGGTGCTTTTCCTTCTCATAACCACTTAGAGAGAAAAGTCATCACGATCAACAATAACAAATGTGGCTGTACTACGAGACGAGGGCGGGGCACAAGCTAAAAAAATTGCCCGCAGCTTCCCTCGGGGGAACACTGAGGAGGATGCGGACCATATAATTGGTTAACGGGGTGTTAAAGTGCGACTTACTTGGGTCGATGGCTAAATTGGTTAACGTGGTTGTGAAATGGGGTGTTAAATTGCGACTTACTTGGGTCGATGGCTAAATTGGTTAACGTGGTTGTAGGAGGGGGTGTTAAATGAGTGAACACGTACACACGTATGCAAAAGGGCGGCGCTGGTCGAAGGGACGTCGATCATTGTGTTTGTGGATTCGTTGGAATTCATTTCACCGCGACCTTGGACGTCGACGCGCCGTACAAACCAACCGACGAGCGGCAACTGAGCGAGCGAGCGCCGACCTTGAGTATATATACAGCACGACGGCGCATGCACTGTCAGCTGTTGAATGTTCTCGAAGCGCGACGCCACATGCGCGTCCACTGGAGAATCAGGAGAATTGTAGATGTCGAACGCGGTGTGTAGAGGAGGAAGGGTGCACAGATGGTGGAGGAGTGAAGCGCGCGCGGTGTGTAGAGGAGGAAGGGATGCACAGATGGTGGAAGAGTGGGCGACGGCGCGACGGCGCATGCGCGCGCGTCAGCTGTCGAATGTTCGAGAAGCGGTGCGGACGGCGCGGACGGCGCGGACGGAGCACTACAAGGCGCGAGTATAAGATGCTCCGCATCTAAAAAATCACACCTAATGGGGTGAATGATGATAAGTTGTGTGAAGCATCCATCAGTGCATCCGCGCTATGTTCCGTCCGTCTGTGAAACCATGCGTGCGTCCATCTGTTTGTCCGCCCACACGTCCATTCATCCATACAAGCGTCCGCGCGTCCGTCCCTGCGTCCGTCCGTGCGCCCGTCTCTAAGTTCGCCCATCCGTGCGGCCGGCCATTCGTGCGTGCGTCGTCCGTCCGTCTATCCGTCCGTCCGTCCGTGTATCTGTCTGTCTGTCCATCCTTCCGTCCGTCCGCGCATTCATCCATTCGTTCGTTTCCTTGTCTGTCTGTCCATGCGTCCATCCGTTCATCTTGTGAACACTGCAAGTACCGCCATCTTGCATCTTTTCACCATATTGCCGCGCCCGAAACAGAGAACGAAGAAGATGTGCGCGCCAACAGCCTCGTGGAAAGGGACATTGAAGAAGACGACGTGGTTTTGTTTAACTCTCTTGCTCTTGGCTCCTGCATAAAAACGCATGCCGTCGGTTCTCGGACTCAACGTCTCGGTGAACTGCTTACGTTGAACCGCGACACTGGTGAAGGCGCTGGGTTGCAAGCCTACCGATGCTCAACACCCCATCTGGGAGCCGTCCATCAAGTCCCGACACGCAGCCACCTGCTACGACATCAGTGCACCGCTTCAGTCGGCGGTTGCTAGGCCTCTCTCCTGAGCTGACCTCCTTCGACGAACATTCTACCAGGCATTACGTACCTCTGCCAATGGCCTCCGCCAGCCAGCCACAGCTGGTCCAAGGGATGCAAGGCAGCCCCGTTCCCAAACTAGCCCAGGTAACACTTCTTCACCCACTTGTGCCTGATCGCTTCAGTGGTGCCCCACATGAAGATGTTAGAGATTGGCTTGAGCATTACGAACGCGTTGTCGACATCAACCAGTGGAATGCTCAGCAGAAGCTCGCCCGCACGTACTTCCCTCACGATGACAGCGCTCACACGTTGCTTGAGAATCGATAAGGCCGTAAATCACATGGGATGAGTTTCATCAGCAGCTGATTGACACCTTTGCAAGCGTCGACCGTTGAGAGCGGGCTCAGCAGTTGCTCGAGTTAATGCTTCAATAACTTAACGAAACAGTGGCAATGTTTGCTGAAGACGTGACACGCCTATGTCATTGGGCTGATCCCAATATGTCCGAGGAAAAGAAGTTGCGCTACCTTATGCGCGGCGTGAAAGAACAACTGTTCACTGGACTTGTGCGCAATGCCCCAACTACTGTGGCCGATTTTATAAGAGAAGCCACTGCCATTGAGCGTGCTCTGCACCAAAGATCGAGGCAGTATGATCGCTCGTCCACTGCCACCCCAATCAACGCCACTCAGGGACTCTGGACAATCAGGGCTCCCTACGTGACCTGATCAGAGATATTGTCCGAAAAGAAATTCAGAAGCTTTGGACTCCTCCAGTGGATACACCAGTGACCGCCGTTGCCGCAGTCGTTCGTGACGAACTTAGGCACGCTTTTTCAGCAGCTGACCTCGGTCGTGAGCAGCGTCAACTGAGTTACACCGACGCTGTCCGCCGTCCACCACCCGTCCTGCCTATTATATCACACTATACCAGCCACCTACAGCAGCACCTTCGTCGCAACCATTGCCGGAGGTTTTAAAACGTCGGCCCATGTCTCCGATGTCTTCATGCCACCAGCCACCACTTGCCGCGACACATCCAAACATGATAATCATGACACGGAAGTCAAGTACGGCATCATTTGCCTCAACTTCTTAACGTTGTGCTAATTCTAAAATGACATATCAACATTTCTCATTCGTGCTTCGCATATCATCGATTCCCACTGTACGTGAGATCTGCCTTTTCTTGGCACTGTGGGAACAAAAAAAACGTTTGTTAAATTACCACGGCTATACGTGTTCTATGTGGACTTACAACTGCGACACCACAACAAAATTGCAATCTCAAGGTGGTTCAGGGGCCCTTATATAAAACCGGCGGAGATACGAACAGTGACCCCTTACGACAAGCTGGCGGCGCAACGACGAGGATTCATGGATAAAAGCACAAACGGCAAGCAGTAGTTGGCTTTTAGCGAGGAGCCCTTCTATACACACCACTCGTTCACCAAAATTCAAGCGACAGAGAAGTCTTCCGTCAGGGGAACAGTAAAGTTTTTGAGGAAAAGCCAACATCTTGCGGCATTTACTGCTGATTCGATAAATCGAGTGTCGCGGCTGTTTTCGTTTGATGTATTCGTAATTCTCCCATTTATTGACGCTAGCGCATTGTCTTGATCGAAAAAAGTTTCATATAAATAATAATTTGATTTACCTGAGTTTTATATAGTGGTGTGCGACTGTACAATATTTCCATATAATCTCACAGAAAAATCACTGCTTTTTATGCCATTCACACGTTATGGTACGTTGTCTTTTAATAAAACTGTACTCACAGTAATGTTTTCCGTGGTTGGGCATGCCCAAAGCACAATGTGATTATGAGGATCACCGTAGTGGAGGGCTGTGGTAATCCACACACCTGGGGATCAATAGCAAGCACCTAACTTAACAATAGTGCATTTCGCGGCCATCAATATTGCCACACACTCTTATTTTTATGTTTCATGTTGACGACGCATTGCACGTGTGGTTACTGCCTTGAACTATCCGTGCCAGAATGCCTCCCAGAGCATTTTAGAGAGATATATTTCGCATCATCTGCTCCACTTGAGCGCGCAATCCCCAGCGGCTGTATTTATTCTGGAACAAATTCTGTAATCAGCAATAACACTCGAGTGTTCAACTCCGCTTGAATCAATGCCGACGCGCGTTGCCGCGCCTCCGATTATCGGCGCTTGATGCTCTGTTCGCCGATAGTACGGAGCGCATTGTTTGGTGTAATTTGACTTGCTATTTCTTGATTTATTTGTGGGGTTTAACGTCCCAAAACCACCATATAATTATGAGAGACGCCGTAGTGGAGGGCTCCGGAAATTTTGACCACCTGGGGTTCTTTAACGTGCACCCAAATCTGAGCACACGGGCCTCGACATTTCCCCCTCCGACTTGCTATTTCTGGGCCACAAGTTCTGCCAAATGAAGCCTTTCATTTCAGACACGCTGTGTCTGCTTTAGTCAACATTACAACCAAATGACATCTGGTAGAAAGGCTTTTCTTTTCATTCTATTACCTGAAAGACCTCGTTTAGGGGCATTGCATAAGGGTTGGTTGACATAATGGTGCAATAAAAGCAGATGTTATGCGGTGATATATGTTGGCAACATGACCGGAAATTTTGTATGACTTCTTGGGGCAGCAGCATGGTATGCAGGATATAGCAGCCTTTGGTAGCTTGGGGGGAAAATTAGGCTTTTAATGTTACTGTTCGTGCTCATGGACAGGTAACTTGTACTTGATGGCTGGTTCAACGAAATGTGCGTGACGATGATGGCGTGATGGAAGGTTGGCGGTTCAGCGAGCTGTAAAATAATTTGTAAAAATTTGTGAAAAAGGGAGAGGGCAACACGATGACAAAAAGCGAAGGATGACAAGTTAAATTGTGCCTTTAATAAAGAAATGCTGACATTATATGAACATGAAGAATGACTGAATATTGTGATCAGAAAAGCGACGTTTCAGACTACCCGAGAAGCCGTGAGCCACGTCTTAACCGCAAAAAAAGACATCAACGGCAGCCTCAAGCCGCGAGTGGTGTCCAGCCAGACTACGGGCCTCTGCATGAAACAACCCGGAAGAACAAGGCCATGACCACGATTGCAGCAACGATGACAGCCACTGCGTTAGCACCTCCGGTTGTGATGCATGCAGTGGCCAAGGGAGCTGCCGACCAAGGGAGCCGCTATGTCAGGATTTTGAGACGTGGCTTGAGTGTTACGAGAGGAATTTGGCCTTCAACAACTGGGACGTCGACGACAAGCTGTGCTTTGTGTACTACTTGATCGAAGACAGCGCCAGGACCTGGTTTGAGAGCGGGAACCTGGAACGTCTGCCAGGCCAGCTTCCTCGCAACGTTTAAAAGCGTCGTTCGAAGAGAAAGGCCGCCGCTCTACTGGACATACGAGTGCAGCTCCCGAATGAGAGCGTTACCACCTTTACAGGGGATATGACATGGCTTTTAGACCACGCCGACGCTGACATGTCCAAGGAAAAAAAGGTCACTTTCCTCGTGAGATGACTGAAGGAAGAACTTTTTGATGGAGATGCGCGTAATCGGCCGAAGACGGTCACAGAATTCGTCAAGGGCCTCAGCCATAGCGAAGGCCCTAAATATCAGCAACATGCAATACAATCACTGTAGATAAAAACGCCTTCGGTAGAAGAATGAAATGTTTTAATACCGCAGAAAACTCATTCTTGCGCAGCTGGTCCACCAGGCAAAAAAAAGACAACCGCATCTTCAGCAATCGAGCAACGCGTGAATGTCGCAACTTCTTCGTCAGAAGTTGCAACAACCTGTCCCACGCTAAAACAACGTTCACGAAAGCTGGTGAACTTTCCAAGGGTAGAGCAGCCTGGTAGGTCGTTGTAGATGCGTTCCGTCTGCAAGTCTGATGCTACATGATATTATTTTTTGAACGCGACCAGCGTGGACTTCGGTCCCTTTGGCTAGCTTCCACAGTTGGCGTGGTTGTAGGCTGTCTTCAAGAAGTACGACGTCTCCATTGTTCACTTCCGCAGTTGGCCTTTGCTGACGGTATTATCATAGTTCTTGAAGATAGTTCTTTCCTATCGTTGCCAAAAGTCCTCTAGATATATTCCTGTCTCTGCTTCATAAATTGGTTCAGTTGGCGAGTGACACCGAGAGCAACTAAGGCTGCCTCAGGCTTAGGATCGAGACAAGCCGTTTTTTTTTTCAGTGAGGAAATGCACTGGTGTGAGGGGTTCCAGATCTCGAACGTCAGTGTAAATGTACGTGATTGGCCTGAAGTTTAGAACAGCCTCAACTTCTGTTAGAGTTGTGGCAACTTCGTCTATCGTGAGGCTACGCTGTCCGATGGTTTCCTTCAAGGCTAATTTGGTGGATCTGACTGGACGCTCATAGAATCTTCCCCACCACAGTGCTCGCTCGACGATAAACTTTCATTTATCTTGTTGTTTGCAAATGCATCCATAAGTTCTTTTGACCGCATGGCTTTTTAAGTAGTCCTTTCTTGCTTAGTTTTAACATGAGAGCATTGTCGAAATATACAGTCGCAAGAAATCCTCTTCGTGAAACAAAGCGGCGAAATGCGTGTGGAAAGCGGGAAGCAGACATGTCTTCAACCAGATCGAGGTAAATGGCTCTGACAACCACGCAAGTACAATGTATGCTTTCTTAAACAATCGGGCAACCTTAATGAGTAGCGGTCCAGTGACGTTGATTCCAACAACTTCAAATGGTTCTGTTCTATTTACTCTGTCTGGAGGTAAAGAAGGGGTTTGTTTCTGAAATGGTCTTGCATCCTAACGACGACACACTACGCATTCCTTGATTAGTTTCTTCTCTAGCGTCCGTGCTTGCAGGACCCAAAACTGCTCCTGTAAGCCGACGAGTTTGTCTCGTACACCAGCAAGTAGAAGTCGACGATGGTGCCGAGAAACTACAAGTTGCGAGTGAGGATGCCTTTCGAAAGGACGATTGGTTGTCACTCGGAATAAGGTTTTTGTCTGTAGGGAATGCGTCCTGTCACACGCAAAATACCAGTGTCATCTGAAAAAGTCGAGGTATCACGTGGAGGGGACGTCGCGGAGGGGTGCTCTCATCTTCGAATTGCCCAATTATCTTCCGAAAATTCTTCTGCTTGGACTTGGCACAACCAGTACATGTCAGCGCCAGATGTTTCGTGGGAGGTGAGAAATGCTGTTCCACTGCTTTTCTGCCTTAGTTTGCTGACAAATCGCAAGATCCAGGCAGTGATCCTGTATAAAATATTAATTTAACGGTAATTAGCGACATGAATAATCGGTTGCGCTAACTGCGATGTTGAATTCAGTGTAGTCAGTGGTTCATTGACTTCTACGTGGCGTGGTTCTCTGTCCTTTTTAGTCGAGAGGTCCGAAGGTGCTCTGGCTTGCTGTGGCCAGTATTCGGTGCCTTTAGGTAGCCATGAAAGTCCATACCACCACAATTTGGAAGATGCAAAGTATCATAACATGTTCGTGCTCGTTTTGTGATGATTTTATTTTCACGGAATCAGCGTTTCAAAATCTTTCGACTGAGTCATCAACGTGCAGAGCTTGTATGTTCAGAACCATAGCTTTTGTGCACAGCTGTGTGACGTTAGTTGTTGCTGGTCCATGAACTATCCAGTCAAATACTATTTATACGGCCTTTAATCATTGATTTAACGCCTTTGTTTGGCCTGCAAAGCTCTCGGTAGTGGTCAGCTTCGATTAGGATCTCTGTTGACGTTCCGTCAGTGTGATTGGCTGGCAAATGGATCCCAAAAATTACAAGGCCATGGGTTAACATTTCTTAAAGTGTGCTGCCTTGAAGTAATAGAACTGCTTGATTACAGATCTTTTCAATGACAAGTGGATCAATGCTGCATCACGATTTTTGATTAGAGCCATGGAGGTGCAGTCTAACTTTCCGAAAGCTTCCATTGTTATAATCACCTGAATGATTCCACTGACGTATTTTCGAGGCCTTTCATTTTGCACAAGAGTTTTTTTCGCACCTGGGCTTGTCACAAACGTCCTCTGACTTCCGCCATCAAAAAGAATGCAGGTGACGGTTCTTGTCCGACCGCAATACAGATGTACGGTCATGGTTTGAAGATGAATGAGCCGTTTTCCCGTGACTGCTGGCAGTTGAAGGGGTGTGGCCGCACTCGCAGAATTGTAATTCGCAACGCTTGGCTCGCACATGGTTGTCGCGTGTCGTCGATGACATTTGAGACAGCTGACCTTTTTGTGGCGATTCTTCACCAGTTGATAGTGCATTGTACATCTGAAGCAGTGCCCGTTTTGCTGAATCTTGTTCTTCTTGTCTGCGATAGTGAGCGCGGTTTTGTGATGTTCGGTAGCATGTTCGTCACTGTTAATGTGCGGTACTCTGAAGCCAAGTCTACTTGTTTCGACCTCGTTGGTTTCAGTAGCTTGTGCTATTATCTGCACGTCTCAGTTTATCTCGCTTGTTTCAGTCCATATCAACGCACCAGGACCGATAGCATTCTAGTGCTTCCACTCCTCTACGGATAAATTGAAGCAGCGATCGTAGGCTCCTCTGCGGTGCGGAAGACGTTTTCTCACCTACTCCGTCATTTCCTCTCGGTGAAGAGGGTTCGTAACATTCTTTGCAACACCGGTAGTACTCGAGCACCAGTTCTCGCGATAAACGTCGGAGGATGATATGTGGTAGAACTGTCAAAAACGATTCCTCTGAGATCTTCAACTTCCGTAGACCACCAACATTAGCCTCCACGTTATCATACAAGCGACGTAATGTGCGTACGTCTGTGGTTGACCGAACGGGTTGTATAGCACCTCGAACTCTCAGGTACTCCAGTTATTGCCGCAGTGGCGGGGCCTAACAGCGCTGTTCTTGAACAGGCAAACTTATCTAGATCCGGCAAGGTAGGGTTCTCGTGGACTACGTTTTGAAACTGTTCCCAAAATGGAAGCCAGTTGCAAGCAGTTGCGAGACGTTCTGTTTAACTTTGGTACTTTTCGTCGCGGAAGTCTTATGCTGTGACTAGAGGTCGGGGCATTCAATGCGGTAACTGTTAGGTTCGGCGGTGCATGTTCTGTCGAAGGCTGCAACTGCAGAATCCGATATTTGAATTTGGACAAGGGAGTAACAGTCTTGTCTGTGTACTCGGCAGCCCGAAGGAATTCTCGCCCAGCATCAGGGCCTGTTAAGTACAGCTCTATCTCTCGATCAATTTATTTCAGCTCACCAGTGATGCTTTCCGATTGGTCTGCGAGCACCCAAAAGCATTGCAAGCTCGCTTGGTCGTTTGAAATAGCCGCTTCGATTTCAGTTACGAGCTTCGTTAAAAGCGTACGATGAGCTTTTTGCTTCCCTTTAAGCGAGTGCATGATGGCGGTCGGTTGAGTCATAGCAGCCTGGATGATTGGCCGTTCAAGATCGTAACTAGACACTTGTCTGCCCTCGGTTGCTGTAGATGCTGTCGTTGGATGGCTCCCGGCAAGTTTCCCGCACCACTTTGAAGACAAACGCCTTATATAAGGAAATAAAAGGCTTCAATGCCGTAGAAAACTCATACTAGACTTGCTGGTCAACCAGGCAAAAAATAGAACCGTGTCTCGAGCAATCGAGCCACGCGTGAATGTCGCAACTTCTTTTTGTCAGAAGTTGCAACAACCACCGCGTGGTCATGTCGAGCTACGGAGATGTCCAAGCGCTGGAAAACAACCTGCGTGAGACGATCAGAGCAGTTGTGCGTGAGGAGCTGCAGCAGATGTTCCCCAGATCAGAACCTCAAGTGGATCCGATAGCCTAGATCACTCGTGATGAACTCCAGCAGTTGCTCTGTACTCCTATTCGATCGCTTCAGTCACAGGCCTTGAGTTACGCTGCTGCAGCTCGACGCAGCACATTCTCTCCACGACCCCTTAAGGACGCCACACAGCAGCACCACCATCGCCAGACGCCAAACGCTGCCACCACCCCCGTGACCCCTCCCACCTGCTGACCAGTGCTACACGCCAAGAAAGACTACCATGTGGCACATCCCCGACCATTTTCCACTCTGCTACGACTGCGGGAAGGCCGGCCACACATACCGCCGCTGCTGGTATAGACAGATAGGTCTAAAGGGTTTCGACGAAAATGCGCCGTACGCAAAGCGGGTGAAAAACCACACGACATTGCTGACTATGTGTATACCTCACCGGAGCGCAGTCAGCACCCGGACGACTTTACCATTCGCTGTCACCAGACTGCTACGCGTCACCTCATCGCACGCAGTATGCAAGCCCTGGAGTCGATCTCCGAGCTCTTACACGGAAAACTATGGGGAGAAACCTACGAAAATGCTGTTCCCTTACGACGAACTACCGAAGCTCCTCCGCTAACGACGACATGACTTAACCGCAAGAACCTGCCGCAACTTGAATGCAGCTCCAACAATGAGAATTTGCGGCCAGAAGACCTGATGACGATACATAGAAGCAGTGGTGGAAGCCGACACGACCATGGTTCGATGTCGCGACCCAACCGATAGGCCAGGTGCCGATCGAACTAGTGACCTCGACGTTCTCGTCGACAGCCACAGCGTCACAACTCTCGTAAACACCAGAGCCGAATATTGTGTCACCAATAGGCCATTCGCCTAGAAGTTGAAGAAAGACAAGACCACCTGGGAAGGCCCCAGAATTTGGACTAGGTGGTCACGGAGCAACGCCGGAGAGAAGCTGCACAGCGAGAATCACCATCAACAACCGGATTTATCCCGTAACTTTAGTAGTCCTATAGCGCTTCTCGACAGGCGTCATCCTTATTATGGACTTCCTAGGCCTTCATGGTGCAATCATCGACCTGATATCCGAGTCGATAACACTATCGATAAAAAAGCACTATGACCGCACCCACCACCAGGAGAGCCCACCGTGTGTGTGTGCTGAAAGACCAAGCCGCCATTTCGACTCACTCACGCTCCATCGCATCTGTCGGCAATGAGAAATCTGCAAACCTTGAAAGCGTTGTTGAAAGCGACAAGCACCTGCTGATCAACTCTGAGACATGCATCCCAAGAAAAATCGCTGAGTTGCGTAGAGGGAAAGCAAGGGTACTGTTTACAAATTTCAGCAACGAGTACGAGCACGTGAACAAAACCACCAAAGTCACCTACACCGAGGAAATTGAGGAAGCCACCAATGCTTTCTCCCTCACCAATTCTACAGGAGGTACTCCAACGAATCAAACTTCTCACTCAGCTTTTGACGTCAATCCGAGCATTTTGAAGCATAAGCAAGAGCAGCTCAAGACCCTGTTCCTGCTGTACAAGGACTGCTTTTCTTTGTTGTCGAGAATTCGGCAGACACCAGTCGTGAAACACCGCATCAGACCAGAGAAAAATGCCATACCACTCCGTCATAGCCCGTACAGAGCTTCGACACGAGAACGCGAGGCCGTAAAGAGACATGTCGATGAAATGCTACACGACGACATCATCCGGCTATTTGAGAGTCCATGGGCATTACCCATGGCGTTAGTGAATAAAAAGGACAGAATGCTCGTTTAAGCGTCAATTATGACCACCTGAACAAAAATCATAACAAAGACGTGTATATGCTCTGCCACGAATAGACGATGCGTTGGATCGACTTTGCAACGCGAAGTACTTAGCGTCGGTGGACCTTAAATGCCTTTCAAGTAACCGTATAGAATGGATTCACTGAAGAAAGCTTATTGCCTTATGAATTCAATGCCGCAAAAGTTTCAAAAGAATTCATCCAATATACGAGTGGAGTTACGAAAAATTGTCGCACGCTGCAAACGTGTTCTCTCTGCTCTCGTCCCGGCGAAAGCGCTGGAGGCTATAAGCAGAGAGGGATGGCAGGGGCAAAAAAAAAGACGTCACGCACGCCTTGTGAACTTGAGTATAATTTTACTTTTTTTTTTCTAATGCCCGGCAACTCGCTCACCTTTGGATCAAGAACCAACAGACGACCGACAGACGCCGCTCTTATCTTCGACGATGCTTCGAGGAATACCAGCCCGGTGACCGTATCTGGGTTGTGAACACCGATGAGCCGACGTGGCTTCAGTGAAAAACTTCTGCGACGGTACTTCAGACCATATATAGAGGGTAGGTAGTTCGATGTCTTGGCACACTGTACTATGTCCCTTCGTGAGAGTTCGTGATGTCCCTTACGACATCACGAACTCTCAACGGTGGCGTGCGTGACCTGAAGCCGTTCATGTCTGTTATTGTTCTTCATTGCTTGTGCTTATTGCTCATTGTCATTTGTTGCTTTATTAGTAAACATACAGCGACTTCTGAAGCATCTAAATGTTCTTTTTTCAGAGGGAGCCAATCCCACACACCCTCCTTGCTATGCGTTATGTTGCCGGTGCATTGCACGAGTAGTTACCTTCCTTGCGCAATCTGCGCCAGAATGTTGCAGAATATTCGAAATATTCTCGGATTATCTGTTCCAGTTTGAGCTCGTAAACGCGAACAGCTGAGTTTTTTCTGGAACAAACGCGGCCATCAGCGGTAACACTCGATTGTTCTACGCCGCGTGTACAAGTGTCGACGTGCGTTGCCACGTTTCAGATTATTGATGGCCGACGCCCTGTTCCCCAAAAGTACGGCGCGCATTGTTTGCTGAAGTTTCAGTTTATATTTCTCAACCACATGTTCAACCAATGAAGACTTCAATTTCAGACGCGTTGTCCCTTCATTCGTCAACGTCAGTATCACGAGAGAATATGCAACCGCTGTGCCTGAGAGTCACACAGCTCCACAGCCTGCTGAGCTATAGGAAGCATTCTCGAAAATTCCCTGTCCATAAAAGAGAACAACCAACCATGTAACCTGCGGCACTTTCATTGGCTCAGATCATTGCCGCTGCTTCTGATAAAGTTTCAGGATGGTTAAAAAAACAAGTCAAGCTAACATATAGCTTGCCTTCAATGTGCAACAGACCCTCGTCATAAGCACAAATTCAGCGCACGTGTTATATTCATGGTTTTTGCGACAATCAACAATAACACAAAAGATAGAACGGGAGAGGCACACCCATTTGCAGGTATTTCACATGTTAAGCTGGGGGTAAGATTAAAATAAAAATTTGATCGCGTATGAAAAACCTACGTATAAAGAGCGAAATAAGCTTGTCATAAGAACCGTGTTATACCCGTCGAAAAAAAAAATCAAGTGTTGTACGTTGTTGGTGTGCGAGTGCTGCTAAAAGCTGAGCTGAGTGCCGGGAAAGAAAAGGTCTATTTTTTTGCTGTTATTTATTTCTTCGGTCAGACCCGTTTGAAAGCGCGAAAAGCTGAAAAGGTGAGCAAAAAAAAAGAAAGGCCACAAGAAGCCGCGCAACGAAAGCTGACCAAATAGGAGGCCATTAGCGTGAGGAGCGGCCGCCGAAATCGGATCAGTCCGGGAAACGACACGCAAACGAGGCGAGTGGTCAACAAGAGTGCTGACGAACGGTGCATTGAGGAGTAAGTAAGGACGAGAGTGAATATATCCGGGAATGCTATAAAGATCGGAGGAAAGCGGTAGACACCTGAGAGAGCGGGGGATAAAAAAAAACGAGCAAAAACCTGGATTTGACTGAAGAGGCTTACGAACACTCGAAAATGGATTGCCACGCTCGGTATGCACGTTGTTTTGTTATCAGGTAAGCAGAACCTACGAATCGATGGGCAATGCACAAAAAAAGATGCATTCTGAATGTGAAGCTGGGATTAAGAAGGGAGTGCGGTTGTGCTGGAATACGGTCGCCCAGACGTTCGTCAGACCACTACATACATGCTATACGATCTCGGAAAATAGCGAAAATGGACGCACTTACGTAACAAGCTGGCAGTTTATTTGTAATTGAAATTGTTCGTTGTGAAAGCTGAACGGCAATGCCGGCATTAGCCAAACAATCCTGAGGTGAGGTTTGGGAAATTTAGATCAGAATGAAATACAAGCTGCTGCATTTTTGCGAAAGCAAAGGTCTGCTCAAAACACCTGCGAGTTGGTGCGAATAACACTATTTAATGGACACGACAGTAGGTTAACCGAGCTATTACAATTTACTTAACCTAGTCGGTTACCTTATTTTTCTTTTGCATTGATGTTGTTTAACACTTTGCTGAACCAGCGAAAATTATTTTATGTATGAATAGACAGGTTTCCTGATGGGATAAGCAGAACCGCAGAAAACTGAGCGGTGTCCGGCAACACATACACATAATATCTCATTTTCATTTGTCACGTCAAGTTGCTCCCATCGTCATTTCGTTTCGTTAGTAAGCAAAGGAACTCTTGCCACGAACGGTTAGTGATTCAGGAAGCTATAAATTAAACGTCATAGTGAGGCTCAAGCAACTTCAAAAACATCCGTGCCAGCAAAGCGCTGTTCCAGTGTATGTTTCTTGCGAAAACTTCGACACGTCAAGCATCTTTCTAAATCTGGTCTGTCGTCTCAAATTGGGAAGGGTCAGCAGCCCTCGTCCAATGCACGTGCCAAAAGCAACGCTGTACAGTACTTCAACATCGCTGCAGAAATGATGCACGAAGAGCTTGCAGACTGGATGACGCGTGTGCGACCTTAACTTGCGCTCTCGTCCACAACATCATTTTTCTCAATGACCCGTTGTCCTCCCGGCCATTTCTCAAGTCAGGATCGTGAGCGAGCGCTCGAGCGATTTTTGGGCTGAGCAATATGGATGCAAGGATATTTTGGTGTCACTGTGTGCGCTTCTTACAATATTTCAAATGTTTACGCAGATAGTTGCACGCATGGGGGTGCTTCATACGCAAACATGACGACTGTGGGCACGTTACGTGGCCTGCGCCCACGACGTTCATATATTTTCATGTACGAACATGCAGCGACAAAAGTCCTTGCATGAGCTCTCTCATAGATACGATGGTCCGTCTTATGCGTCTTTCTGTGTTTCTTGGTGGTGGACTACGGTGAAATGCGTTCAAGACTACTTCTTGTCCGACGTGTCTCAGCGTTTTCTTAGGCGCGAATTTACGATACAGAGTGTAAAACGTTGAAAAAAAATCTATACACACCGTTTTAGCATACAAGATATCCCCCATAGCTTCATGAGGGTGTCACGTCAACAGATTCGTTTCAGTTTGAAATTTATTTTAGTATCTCACTCGCGAGAAAGAAGTTAGTTTGGTACTCACAGAGAAAACACGAAACGTTAATTCTTCTATTATAATTATGTGAAATGGCATTTTCAGCAACAATGCAAATTATATGTAAAGAAGAAGTAGATACTTTATAGATGCTTTAAAAAATTTAGACTAACGAAAAGAAAATTTGCTCAATAAAAACTGGGAACAATTTTAAAGGGTATGTAGATGGTAGTTGCAACAAAAAAGTTGCTATATGTGGTCACCAGCTAGTGTTGTCAGCCAGGAAGCCATGGACAGCCGAAAATGCCAAACAGGGCAAAGACGAAGTGCGTTGACTCTTCGTTCACGATACACGTCCGACTGTCTTGCTGGTCTTCTCTCATCTCGACGGCTCCTAGTGCGTCACAACATGTGTATAAAGAAACGAGTGAATGAAATACTAATAATTATTGCACGCTGATATGTGCGCACCGCTAACGCAGGAAATATTACTGCTTAGTAGATTAAAAGAAGAGATTGCATAGTTTTAGTCGGGCGCCCGTGGAAGCTTCGCGTATGCAGGCTGCTATTGGAAATGGCTGCGGGCAGACTGCGTCAGCAGAGGTGTTGTGGACGCTCAGCTATAGATGTCCAATTATTGGGTGAGCAGAAAGAGCTCGAACTTATTGCTGCACAGTTGTATTGCAGATGTGTTCCGAGAGCTGCTAAAGGACGCTTAAAACTTGGCGAATTGCCATAGAAGCGAGACATATGCGTAAGGAACTGTGATCGTCTTAATGAAATAGCTCAAGTGCAACTCAATAACGAAGTCTCGAGGAAAACGACTAAAAAAGGGCTTTTTCAAACCACAAAAAAAATTTCTGTCAATGCGAATCACTTTGAAAGCAGCACTTCGGCGATAACACAATTTATAAATTATAAATAGAACATTTATTATTGTAAAATACCATATAAATACAACAAAACACAGTATAAAACACTCTACTGCTTTTTATTTCAGTTCATAAAGCATAGAAGGCTGAAGATGCCTTCAGGCTTGACTAATCACTGGGGTTAGGTGGAATAAATGAGATTGTTCACAAGACGTAAAAACACCACAGGCACAGTAGCTGTGGTATTTAAATAGGTGTTTATTCAGAGCTTGTTATCTAACTATTCTGATAATATTAGTTCTGAAAACAAATAAATGGATAAATTTCACTAAGCAACCTCGCTCTGGCTTATATTCTCACCATCTCGTGTCTGTGTGAGATTGAAGACTACGGGAGTTCGGGCTGCAACTTCTCAACGCCCTTTAAAATTCGGGAGTGGGCTATTGGACTGATAGGCAACCTAGGCATAAGAAAGGGTGTCACTTGATATCCAGTAACACTTTTTGTGAGCACGTAAAATTTTATGGGAATACTTGCAGCCGTTTCTAAGACATTACGCTAGAATTGACAGATACCATTTACCCTATATCATAGATACCCCAATGTTCCAAAATTGGAACATATGAATCTCGTTTTTTTTTATTTTTCCATCCATATAACGCGCTTCGTAAATTTTTGTTTCGCATATTTACTGATGCTTGAAAAAAAGGTAACAATTTCAACTTTTTGTTGTATAACCCCTTGTAGAAATTTTCGTTAAGTGTTCAAATATAGGCATACTTCGTGCTCCTTCCCCAGCAGACGCTTGTCACTATATTTTGCAAGAAGAGGTAACCTAGCAGAGAGCAAAGCAGAACTAGAATATAGGGCTACATTGTGGCATCACGCGGCAAAATAAAAATAAATAGCTAAGGCACTCTAGTTAACAGGTTCGAGAGTTTTATCTGGTTGTTCGTTTTTTGGAACATTAGCATTTCAGTGTCAAAAAAGAGCATGGGCACGCGCTAGCGTTTTGCCTTGTTCTTTTTTTTCTTTTATGGCGTGTTGAAGATGGAGATGGCAATATCACTTTGTCGGTGTGCGCCAGTATTACAAGTATCATCATTATTATCATTATCAGGAGCACGTGAATGAAAATAACTGCCTTGACTTGACTTAACTTTTTTGAAGTTGCATCCGATGATGTATGCGGGCGCGTTGAAGCTGTGCGATGCAGCGATGAACATATGCGATGCAGTGATGAAGATGTTGATTTGCCGACCAGTTCGAGTTCTGAGCCATGACAACAGCGACCAGCGTCGAGACAAATGTATTGCTGCAAAGGCACATAAATCTTCAACAAAGACTGCAAAAACAAAAAACCCAAAGCGTGCTCATACACCAACATGGGGTGACGATGATAAGTTTGATGAAAAACTTCCCAGCAACAATCCTCCGTTATTGCTAGAGGCATTTCCGGACCTTGGAAACATGAGCCCTTTTTGGGTATTGTGCAAAATTATTTCTCCAGAATATATTGATTCACTGGCTGAATTGACAGCAAGATATGCACTCCAAAAGGGCGAGGAGGTCGACGTCACTGAAGTGGACATCGGTCAGTTTTTTGGTCTCTTACTTTTTAGTGACTACCACTCTGTTCCGTCAGAAGACTCGTACTTGAGCACTGCAGAAGACTTTTGCGTGTCTATAGTCGTGACAGTGATGTACTGAAATAGGTTCCGGCAGCTCAAAAGGTTCTCATGTGGTTGACAATACTCAGTTGCAAGCAGGCTACATGGGCAGGATTCAGCCGTTTTACGATCAAATCTCCAAATGTCTCCACCAATTCGGAGTGGTGGAAATCACTCCAAATCCAAGAACCTGAACATCGATGAGTCAATGGTGCCCTAATATGACCACCACTCGTGCAAAATGTTTATTCGCGGTAAACCAATTCGATTTCGTTGCAAGGTCTGGATGATGTACTGATCAAACGGGTACCCCTACGCAATGGATATATATTGCGGAAAAAATGAGAAGGATGACAAGACTCCTCTAGGGCTCAGGGTAGTTAGCAACATGGTGTCGGTCCTCCAAGCCCCTGTAAGCTCGAAATTTATTTCGAAAACCTCTTCATTTCGCACGGCCTCTTGACGAAACTCGCTCACCAGGGGATTCAAGTGACAGGGACTGCGCGAGATACAAGAACCAGTGGATGTCCCCTGAAGAACCTCCAAGACGTCGGATCGGGCAGAGCGGATCGGGCAGCCGACGTTGGTTGGACTGACTAACCATGTATTCTACACATCGCAGGAACAAAACTACAAGCATCGGATTGCCTGGCTCGTCATTCTGCGGCAACACAGAATCATCAAGTGGACTACGCGCAGGCGCACCTGTGCCTCGGTTCCTACAAGTGCCGACTGCTTCGGATCACGAGGCGTCGACAGTGACACTGCAGACCGTTGGGCACGCCCCCATCGACTATATAAAGAGGCAACCCCGGATAGACATCATTCAGAGCGGATCGGGCAGCCGACGTTGTTTGGACTGACTAACCGTGTATTCTACACATCGCATGTAGGAGTCTGATCATTTGTGTAACTTAGCATAAATCCTATCCACTCACGGCTACCGATCCGCCCTGGACTTGCATTTGTTTTATGACCCTGTCATTTTGTTGTTGCTATTTGTGAACAAAGTGTGAGCCGAAAAAAGAAAAATGGATGCCCTGACGGATTTCGCCAATGCCTTAGGTGAAAAACCACCAAGTACTGTAAAGGAAATAGGGAAGGCAATGCAGGAGATGAACACGAAGCTTGTTGACGTTCTCTTTGCTATCAAAACAGACGTGAACACTACTGATTCATTGTACAATGCTATCAAGGCAGAACTGATATCCATCAGGGCATCTGTAAGCTTCGCTAGTGACAGCTTTGACGAACTAAAGACTGAAATAAAGTCTCTGCGTAAGGAACTGAATGAGGCGAGAAATCGAAGCATCGAGTGTCAGAAAGAAAACATAGAAATTAAAAAAGAATTAAGAGATACAAGAAAACAGTTGATAGATCTACAGCAATACTCGAGACGGAACAACATTGAATTGAAAGGCATTTCCTATGTTGAGAAGGAAAACCTAATGGAGATTGTCGAAAAAATTGGCGACTGTTTGCGTGTTGAGGTCAGCGCCAAAGATATTGATGTTGTTCACAGAGTGCCGACGAAGGCAAACAATGTTCCAAATATTGTCGTTAATTCTTGTCTCGCTTCAAACGTGATCTAATAGTAAAGTCAGCAAGAAAGAACAGGCTTAACACGTCAACTCTTGGTTTCAGTACAAATCAACCTGTGTTCGTGAACGAACATCTGTGTCTTGAAAATAAGGTACTATTAGGTAAGGCTATACAGAGAAAGAAAGATAAGAACTGGAGATTAGTCTGGGTTTCCGAAGGAAACATCCTTGCTAGGAAGTCTGAGAACTCGAAGGTAGTTCACGTTACATGCGAAGATGATCTCGCGAAACTAGTGTAGCTGCTCCTCTTGATCACTTGCCACAAGAATTTTCAGAGAAATGGCTGTCACGATAGCTCAAGTAGATCAGCTCATAGATAAGACACGCACTAACATATTTCACTGCAATATCCGCAGTATAAGGAAAAACCTAAATTTGCTTCTTGCTTTCTTATCTAAACATACAAACCACTTTGATGTGCTAGCAACTACAGAAACATGGTTAAAAAAAGGAGAGAATGTCAACATTCCCGGATACGAAACCATATCACATCAGCGAGACTCATGTTCACGGGGTGGTGGAGTGGCGCTTTTTGTAAAAAAAGGCTGCGCATATACAGTTATATCCTTCCTGAGCCACAGCTCTACCGATATAGAAACACTTTTTATCAGACTTCACTGTTTTGGCATAATTGGCGTGGTTTACCATCCACCAAATTCCAATGCAGCGCATTTCCTCGATAGAATGGAAGAAATTCTTTTCTGTCTTTCAACCAAGTACCAGAACCGAGCAGTCATTGTTGGGGATATGAACATAGACACCGCAAACACTAGTTACACTCATTACACACAATTGATTAGTTCATTCGATTTTCGTAATCTCATACATACCCCTACGAGAGTAACCAGCACATCGGCAACAACGATTGATCACATCTTAACTAACGTATCATCGAAAGTGAATGCTGGTGTTTATAATGAACCGATAGCAGATCACCTTTCTACCTTTGTTTCCATAATGAAAACTCCAAACAAGAATGATCAATTTTTCAGCAATGCAAGCAAAATCAATTACAACTTATTACGGAATCACATTCTCTCCATCGAATTTGAAACATTGTATGACGATGATGCGAGCATTGAATTAGAGAACATAACAAAAGCCCTTCGCCATGCCATTGAACACAGTCGTTCACACGTGTCCGCATGCTCATATAACACTCCGCTAACTCCTTGGATGACAACAGAGATCCTTGCATTGCTGAAGAAGAAAGACTTCTGGTACCACAAGTGCAGACAGCACAAGGAAAATAAATATTATTTAGGTCAATTCAAACTTTTAAGAAACCAATCCGTGAATCTAATCAGGCAACAAAAAAAGGTCTATTATTCTCGACTCATTTTTCAAGCACAAGGCGATTCAAAGAAAACATGGCAAATTGTAAAAGAAGTTGTCGGTAAAGAACCAACAGAGCGTGTATCACCTGATGTAGTCGATGCGCGTATACTTGATAAATTCAATCTATTCTTTACTGAAATCGGCTCTACCTTAGCCGCAAAATTCCCTAGTAGAGAAATGAAATGTTTTTCAACCTCCTTAACAAATACGTTTGCTCTTCACTTTATCAGTGAGGATGAAATTCATGACACTGTTGCCAATATAAGCACGAACAAAGCCAGTGGAATAGATGGTATTACTGCTCGTTTAGTGAAATATAACATTGATATTTTGAGTTCAATCTTGTGCCACGTATTCAACCATTGCTTGCGTACGTTGACATACCCATCTTGTTTAAAGAACGCCAAAGTTGTCCCGGTGTATAAAGAGGGCAATCGCTCTGATTTTTCATGCTATCGGCCCATATCTGTGTTAAGCATTATAAACACCATATTTGAAAAGATTCTGGCAAAACGAATGCGCCTATTCTTAGAAAAATATAATGCTCTTTGTCCGGAGCAGCATGGATTTAGATCACACCATTCCACATCAACAGCTGTGTTATCATTATCACAGAAGATTAACAAAGCACTGCACAACAACTTTCTTGTGGCAGTTGTCTTCATTGATTTAAAAAAGGCATTCGATACCGGCGACCATAATATCTTGCTTATGAAATTAAAACACTATGGATTCCGCGGCAAAGTTTTTAGCCTCCTCTCTAACTACATTGATGGACGTCATCAAATGGTCAACATGCAAGATCTTACGTCGTCATTATTAAACATAAAGACAGGGGTACCTCAGGGGTCCGTCCTGGGGCCACTATTATTCTCACTATACGTAAATGATCTGCCATGCATACTCAAATCGGCCGAGTTGCTAATGTACGCTGATGACACAGCTTTAATAGTTACCGCCGATAACATAGCCGATCTAGAATATAGAGCTAATGAAGAACTAGAAAATATTTTTAAGTGGTTTACAGTGAACAAATTAACACTCAATGCAAAGAAAACAAAATACACCATTTTTCACTCCCGTTACCGAAATGTAAACTGTGAGTCATTTCGACTTACAATGAACAACTGCCAACTTGAGCATGTAAATGAATTTAAATATCTTGGTGTAGTGTTTGACAGCCAATTACACTGGAAAAAACAAATTAACTCTGTTTGTACTAAGCTAGTATCTGGCTGCAGTATGCTACTGGCTGCTAGAAATTATTTTAGCAGAAATATTCTCAGAGTCCTTTATTTTTCGTTTGTTCATAGTCATCCATCATACTGCTTAGACTCATGGGGATGAACCTTTAAATCTTACCTTGATCCTATCCGGATATTGCAAAAGCGGGCACTTAGAATTATAGATTATGCGGCATATAATGAACCCAGTGAGCCTTTGTTTCACAAATTGGATATTCTACCTTTTGATTACATACGGCAGCATAAAACCGCAGTCACCATTAACAATGTTATTGCACACAGTGTACCTTTCGATGTATCTATCTTTTCTTCCTCGTCCCGCGTCACTAGATGCATGACATTGCGGAGTTTTAATCTTCCACCCACTAAAAACGTGTATGGTGAACGCTTACTGCAGTTCGTAGGAGCTAAAGTGTGGAATAACATACCACTTCAGATTAAAGATTCTAGGGTTTTCTCGAGCGCACTCAAAAAATATTTGCTACATGTAGATCAATAGTAATGACCATGTACAAAGCCTTACACATAGTTTGATGTTTTGTCTGTACTTGATTATTTCTTTATTTGTGAACAAAGTGCAACAATGTGTATCTTCTTGTATTTTTGTTCGTTTGTTCAAAAATCAACGTTTTTTGATGTTTTGATTTTTTTCTTATACACAAATTGTATTCTGCTTGTATACTTTCTCTCGTTAGACCCCTTACTAGCCTATGGCTATGGGTCTAATCAGTGTTGTGCATTTCTTGAAATGTGGTCATAACAACCTCAATAAAATGTAAAAAAAGAAAGAAAGAACGAGGATCTTTCTACTACAAATGTGATGGGGGTGGTCTACACATGCAGGTGGAATGACAATGCTGTCGTCCCAGTTTCTTCAAACCACCTCAGCCACGAGCCTGTTGGAAGTGCGCAACGCTTCTCACGACGCTCGAACAAGAAAGTGGAGGTGCCTCAACCTCATTTGATCAAAAAATACAACGAAGGCATGGGGGGAGTAGATGTGATGGATCAGCTCCTCGGAGATATCGACCAAAACTTCAAATCAAGAAATGATGGTGGGACCTTTTCAGCAATTGTCTCAACAAGTCTGTCGTCGCAGGATGCTCGGCTCCTCCACTGCGAACTTCACAAGGGAACCGATGCCACCATGACACATATTGCACTTTGACGGGATGTCACCATGTTCATTGCTGCAGCTCAAGCAGAAACTAACTAAGGTTCATCCGAGACGTGAGTACAGGAAAACTGATGGTCACTACATCAGCTCAGTGTCTCAGGGTACATGCGCTGAATGCAAGAGGAGAAGGAGGAGGAAGAAGGGAAAAAATGAAAGGCAGGGAGGTCAACCAGACGCACGTCCGGTTTGCTACCCTGCACTGGGGGAAGGGGTGAGGGGATTAAAGGAGAAGAGAGGGAGAAGTGAAGGGCAACGTGTGTGCAGATGTGACCTTGTCCATTGCACGCTTATAAGCGGTCGCGTAGTCCGGTCGTCTTTAGAAAACTTAGGAATGCCCGCGTCGCTTTGCTGGCAAGCGACGCGTGTAGCCATGAGCCAAGGATCTTCTCTTCGGAAAAGGGTCTACTGTCTACGACAAAGGGAGCATCAACAACTAGTGAATTAAATAAGAAAAGTGATTCACGAGGTTTTGTCGAAAGGACATGACGTGGTGTTCCAGTGGTTACCGGGACATTGTGGTATTGTGGTAACGACCTTGCTGATAATGCTGCCCGATCCGCCCACGCGGACGCCCAGACAACCCCAATTCCATTGTCAAGAACCGACGCTGCAAGGGGCCTTCACTCGTTCGCTAACACCATGTCGGAAACTTGGCTGAGTGACCCCAGTGTCCGGAACCGCCGCCTACACAAATTGGACCCATCGAGAAAGCTTCAAGTTCTATTGGACCTCTCCCGCCACGATGCAACTTTACTGTGCCGCCTGTGGTTAGGAGTAGCTTTTACAAAGGCGCACTCCTTTCGCATTGGAATCGCGGATAGCTCCCGATGTGAATCGTGCGACACTGACGAGACAATATAACATCTACTGTGTTCATGTGAACGTTTTGCAAGCGAACGCAACTTGCTACGCGAAACGTTCGAGACGCTGAATGCAAGAAGAATACAACAAATCAGCATGCCAACAGGGCAAGAAATGGTCGCACAAGGACTCCTTCGCTGCATACCATGGCTTGTGAATTGTTTACTGTATATAGTAAAGCCACCAATTTTAGCAAATTTGTTATTATTAATTGTACTTTTAGACATTTTGACGCAACATATTATTCTTCACCTATCGTGAGTAAGAAAACCCGATAGCGACGTCGATGAAAGATGTTCTTGACAAACTTTGTGTTTTGCATATGGAAAACGCCAATGTTCCAAAAATAGAATATGTGAAAAAACGCGCTTCGTCATCATGAATGTGGCTGAATTTTTTGTCATAACTAGTTTAGAAAGCCAATGGAAATTATCAAAGTGAATATCACTTTTATTACCGTTGCTTCACAATGCGGCGTTTAAAAATTTAATAGCGTCTCTAAATACGAGACAAAAAGGTGAAGTTCTTGCACGGCCATAACGGGAAAATGTTATCGACGATCAAGTTTGCTTGCTCGGCGTATATGTTTGCTACCGCTAAAGTGAAACAACGAGCCTTTAGATTGCCAAGATTTTGTCTCACAACCCGCAGGCCGTTAATTTCGCCATCATAAAATCTTTATTGGACGACAAAGTCAAGCTGCTGGAAGTTTCAATTTTATTGTCGCGCAAAAATGTCCATGCGTAACATCACGGTTATTAAAGTGCGTGTCTCATACTTTGCAGCATCGACGCGAATAAATTTTCTGAAACTTGGTATGTTAAGTCCGAGGCAGCTGCGGATGGCAATGAAGTTCATTTTATTTTACTAGGAACGACGTAGGTCTCATAGGACCTTCGTAGATGCCTTCAAAATCTATGACGTCGTGGTGATTGGTGCAGAAACAGCAATGTAGCGTCACCACCAGCATTTTCTCCTTGCACTTGTTCCTGCTTATTTGCTTATCGAGTGTCCTCTCGGGGAAGCAGGGTATGGATGGATGGATAGATGGATGAAGAGTACTGTGAAATTATAATTTACTAATACAGGAAAAAAATGTTTTCTGATAGGTGTCACATTTACCTTCGTATTTTTATTTATTTGGTAAGAAGTTAGCCAATCGAGTGAAAGAAGGAATGACACTAAGCAATTGCCATGTATTGAGCCCCCATACACTGATTGCAGTTCTCCGCATTCTGCGAGCGAATAACTCAGATGAAGAAATCAGGTCTCTTCGCAGGCAGCGGAAGACACAAATGAGGATGGTGGATCGACGTAAGAAATTACTAGTTCAACGAAAGTGGCGAAATATCACCTCCGAATGGCAGAGTGTCGTTATTCTTCAATGACGGCTCTTGCTCTGTGGGTGGGAAGAAGCCCTACTTGCCAAAGCATTTTTTTTTCCAGACCCCGATTCAACAGCTGCCTTCGCGCGAAGGCTCCGCTGCTACGCGACAAAGAAGATCGAACCACGAACAACGGTCCGCGAATCATAAATAAATGGAAACATTAGGGAGAGCCCTTACCTCGCTGTGCACTCCCCGTGCGAAGCAGCCGTCGTGGGGAAACAAACTGGAGAACCGGTGATGAACGCGGGACAAGAAAAGCGGCAACTACAAAGATTGGCTGACGACGAGAGTGTGTTCATCCCTGAGGGAAATGAGCTAAAAGGGCGCGCCACATCGGCAAGCACTTGTGGCGATCCCCGCTGTCAGAGGAGCCTGGCAATTGCGTTGTGCGTGTTTAAAAAAGAAACGCGTTCATTTTACGCAGCAAGGTCCGGTACGTTGCCTACGACGTAAATGGAATCGCTGAAGGACGCCATCGCCTTAAGTACAAAATCTTGGGGGAGTAAGTTTCAAACTGACGACGTGCCTTCAGCCAGTTATGCAGACTACGCAAAGACGGCTCAGTGGAAAATCTCTTGACCCGGGGTCCTCATGCGATTTTCGAGGGAAACACCTGCGACTTTATATCATTAAAGGGCCCTGTGACGCTTTTCTCGTCAGCATTTTGCAGCGCTGGAGTGTGTCTAGCACTGAATACTGAGGGGAACAGAACAAAAATAATCGAAAGCGGTGCATGGTAACGGGCGTAACTTTTAGTCTTCAAACTTCAAAAACCCGGCAATCAACGAAAAAAAGCGTTATGTTACCCACTTCACTCTCCCACTGTCGTCATTAGTCAGTTTCAATCACTGCGACCTTTTTTCAGAAACATATATCGGAAGACTCACTCCGTGGACGGACGGACGGATGGATGAATGGGTGGACGGACGGACGGACGGATGGATGGATGGATGGATGGATGGATGGATGGATGGATGGATGGATGGATGGATGGATGGATGGATGGATGGATGGATGGATGGATGGACGTATTAACAGACGGGTGGACGGACGGACAGATGCATACTGTAAGCGTCTTCTTTATAACGGGATGATGACAAGTGTGTCACCAGGCTCGACAAATAAAGAACTTTTTCCTCTTTTTTTTTAAGCTGGCCTAATGCCTTAATTGTCTATATCAAAGGAATGAAATGAAAGAAAAAAGAACTTTATTTCAGTCGTTCAGGACGCGCTTAGCGCGTAGCGGGCGTCTTCCCCGTAGGGACTGACAGAGAGTACCTGGCGGCCGCTTAGTGGTTCTGCTGGACGGCCCATTGCTTAGAGATCAAGTTACTTTGATATGGTACTGTAAATGCTACGTGAATTATGTATTCAAAGATGGTTGTGTCCAGCAAAATAACACACAGAAACGAGTTTGAGTGACTGACGCTCCAATGAATTTTGCATCCAATTAGAGGCTAGTAACACTAAGGCGCAGTTGGAACAGCATGTAATCCGAAAAAGTTTCCACATTGAACTCTTCGGGTATGCAAGAAAAAAAAATGGCAGCATATTTACGAGGTGAGTTATGGAGAGTGGGGCGAAGCGTCCGTCCGTCCATTCGTTCTTGCTTCCGCCCGCCCCCGCGTCCGTCTGTGTGACCATCCATGCGTCCATCCACCCGTCCGTGCGTGCGTCTGTTCGTGCGTCCGTCCCTGCGTTCGTCCATGCATCCACTCCTGCGTCCGTCCATGCGTTCATCTGTCCGTGCAGCCATCCGTGCGTCCGTCCACGCATCTGTCTGTGTGTCCATTCATCCATCAGGTCAAAACTCCAAGTACCACCATCTCGCATCTTTTCATCATATATTCCGCATATAGAAGCACCGCCATCCAGCGGACTTTCCATGGACTAAACGAGAGGTGGCACACACACACTTTCTTACGGCTTGCGCTTCGTGTTTACTTTCCACCTTTAACCACCTAGAGTTCATGGTATATACTAATTCACTGTTTTCATGGCACTGCGGCCCAACGCTCGCTAAACCTTTCTAAAACCAAGGAGGTTATGCCCAGCGAGTATAGCATAGCGACCCTTCCTTGTCAGATAGTGCTCAATGTACATGCCAATGACTGCTAAGGAAGAGTGAGATACAGGAGAATTCAGCTTTTAGTTAACGCGCACGCTGCGAATTTTTTGTTGTTCAACAACGCACAGAATAAATCTTTCACCGGCACCACCTTGGAGGTCAAAATGTAAGACTAGTTACACACTACGACTACGAGGGACAAACGGGTGCCGCTATAAAAAGCTTCGCCCCTAAAATAAACCGAGTGTTCTTTGTTTTAATATAAATACGCATATATAGCTATTATGATGCTATTCATTTTGCTTAGCAGACTATCGCTGCCTATAGCATTGTATGCTTCCTCTGCGCAACAGAAAATAAATGTCCTTTGGGACAAACCATTACACGTCGTCTAAATAGAAGACTACTTGTTACTGAGCCCAAAATTCCGTAATTATCACTGCGCAAATGCTTGCGAACCGTGAAATACGGAGCACGAATAAAAACTTTGGAGTCAGGCGAAGTCCATCAGAGTATGTAAGTACGAAAACGGTCCCTCTGCCTGAAATTCGCTTTGGCAAAACTGTCACATTACTTATATTTCCAAAATATTTTATTTGTCATATCACATACGCAACTGTAAGGGGAGTGATAGTGTAAAAGTGTAAATTTTCCTCGTATAGCCAAGCTAATAGATACATGGATCGGGAGATAATTAAAGCAACTAATACTTCGCAAAACAAACTAGCGCGGTTTAAGGAAGGAGGTGATGCGGTTGCAGCCATGCCACCTTAGCCGCACGTCTCTCATAATGGACGCAGATAATTGCGAGAACACGCCGCAAGGAATCGACAAGTCTTCGCATTGATATATTACAGAGCGCGGCACGCTCCGTCCAGTCTACGTTGTCGCATCGCTGAAGAGCACCTCGGTATACCCTTTCGGAGCAAGACAGCACCAATCTAAATGTACTGGGTAGATAAACTTTCTTACCAGGTAAAAGGCACATGCGCAGCTGCTGCCTGTATTTATCCTACGGGGCGTTTCGCTAGTGACCGGCTGCGAGCTCGACGTTCCGAATTATTCTGAGAGCACCTGTACTATCGGCATCAAATGAAACGCGAACAGCGGAGCGCGTGGCACAAGCCTTATCAATGGCATAGTGCGCGCCGTCCACCAGTCAATGACACAGTCAGGCCCACACATCCGGTGTAGCAGCACTGCGCGATCCCCCTATAGTGCAATATTTCTGCTTGTGTTCCAGGTATGAAATTTGAAAGGAACAAAATTGAAAAAAAAAAAATACAGAGGTTAAATTACTGCAGCCGAAGGCGATTATTGTAGCACGGTTCGTCATCACGGAGTCAATCATCACAGAATGTGTGGTAATTTCTATTTATAGTAAGCGAAGGTAAGTTCATAATGTTGGCAATTTCATGCTGTTTAACTTCGTGCCGGTAAAGCGAACCAATTTGTGCGCTCTCTTCCGAATAACACTCGGCATTTCCAGTTAAAATGAAGCCTTTTCGGGTCGCTCTCAGAAAAAACGGTTTAGATGAAGCAGCGCTGGCGAACGAGATGCGACAATCGTTTGAAAATCAACCACGAACCGATTATATTTTTTGTTTAACGTGCCAAGACGCCGATTGCACTGCGACGCTGCAGTAATATCAAGGAATTGCGAGTGATACGGTCAAAAAGTGCTCGGCACGCCCACAATTTCTACCATTGTCACCATACGAACAATAGAGCAGAAACGAAAATAACGCACTCTAGGTGGATCGTGCAGCGCTGCCAAACCGGATGTGCACGCCTGTCAATGGTGATGGCTGGACGGCCAACACTATACTGTTTCTAATGCTTGAAACACGCGCTCCACAGTTCGTGTTTCATTTGACGCTGATAGTACATGTTTTGAAAGACGATAGTCTTTCTTCGGGACCTTCGAGACAAAAATTTTGGTCTGTCTGTCTGTCTGTCTGTCTGTCTGTCTGTCTGTCTGTACACTTGTCTGTTTGTCCACTCTTAACGGCACCGGGTACTTGAAACGGCCAACCGCACCCGCAGCGCCCTCCAAAGTTGCTCAAGGTTCAGCGTGCAATACTTGTGCACGCAATTGTCAATCAGAAATCACTTACTGCGCATGTCTGAGGCCCCATAACAACACGTATATATTCCGCATGTGCTTCTTTTACTAGAAAAGGCCTGTCTAACTAATTTTAAGGACCATAGCGCTTATCACACTGCGCTTACCATGCAACCCTTGCACGAAAAGGCGAGTGTTTCCAACGCTTTGCTAAGGTGGTGGCACCTACTCGTCACCTTGCGTTCTACACATCATCACCTCTGAGACGGGCGCGCACACTCGTCTCAGAGCCACGCGCTTCCTTTTTCAAGAAAACTGCCAAGAGGCGCTCATGTCTCACGTGTGACGTGACTTGACGCGCTCGTTCGCTTCCGCTGCACGCTCGAGGCACTCTATCGCAGCGCCTCCAGAATACCATTCACCGATTTTCTTGCGGAGAACATCAAATAAATGTTTTGTTCACTCTCTCCACACGCAAGAATATTGTCTTTCGACGACATTTGCAGATTACATGCAGATACGGGGCCATTTTTTTTTCTTATTGTACAATGACTAATGATCTCATGGTGCTGTTGTTGTGTCATCAGATGGCGTGAAATCATTCGTCAAGCTTTGGCAGCTTTTAGCTTTTGGCCCACACCATCGCTGTTGTGATTTTCGTAATGCATCCTGTGATGCAGAACTAAACTTAAATGAACCGAATTGAACTTTGTAATGCTTACCAACCATCTGAGTACACTATACTCCCTCACGCGATATAAATAGCTGAGTAGAGTGAGAGAAACAGCTCGATCACTACAAGCATGTTTTTAGCTTCCGGCCAGATTGTCGTGAAAGCGCCCATCGACTTGCAGTGAAGCTGCAGCAGAGCCCAGGTTTGCGCTGTGCCCTGTCTCTCATTCATCTTGGTGTACCTATAGCGGAGCCAATCCATCGTGATTAATCACCGGACGGCGCTTGCTATGCCTGCCTCCACTTGCGGCTTTTCTCGATCCTGCGTTTCCTCGAGATCTCTCTTTCCGAGCACGCGTGAGCTTCCTGGTCGAGAGAAGGCAGCCTCTGCGCCTGCACCTCATTCAGAAGCTTGGCGCAGCTTGCGAATAGAAGGACGACAACAAAACGAAGGCGGGTCTTCACCCCAAATGCCGAGTGCCACTGTCGTTCTTTAGCCGCTGAAGGCTTCTCGGTGCAAGATGCAAGGTGGATGTGTTACCTTCTTGCTCACACTTCTTCAGCATGGACAACAGCAATCCACTCATCGGCATCCAGGCGCTTTCCCTTTTTTTAACATCTGAATGTAGCGGCCATGGTGAGCATGCAGAAACTCACCGCAGCTATACGTTGAGATGCTCATAAGACAACCGTATAAGCGTATTGTTGACTACGGCAACCCCATCTTGATTCAGTGCAATTACTATTTTTTTTTACCTTAAAAGGGCAAACTGATGAGGGGCTGCTTGGAACATTACTTTCACAGAAGCGCACAAAACCACAGTACCCCCCAACATATTCTGTTGGTCCGGGCTCTAGGTGTAAGAGAGTTCACCAACGTAATTATCTCGGGTTTATTGTTCCTTTTTATTACAACAGGCTCGGGGCGTGCATCATCAGATCACAATTCCTCGCCTAACAAACGGGGATGGGGGAGGTACTTTGCACCTCTACGCCATAATTTGTCAGGACAGGCGTTAATTTCCAGATCCGAATGCGACTATACGGACCCCTTCACGTTTTTGCGATAATACTACAGGTGCGTCACAGCAGGCGTTGTTTAATGTGATTGTGTAAGTATTCGTAGCTGCCATCTGCTGGCACAAGAAAACGACCCTCGTTGACTGGTGTGTACAAAACGAATAGCGAAACCGCGCCGAATACCCTCGTCGTCGACGCTGACGATCTCGGCTGGCATCACGGCGCGATTCTTTGTAAGCGCTGTTTTCGTCGGCAGTGTGAACGTTTTTCGGCCTCCCCATGGCAAATTCCGGCTCATTGCCGACCATGTGCAGGCTCTTTTACGTGGCGTAGCAAGAGAAGTGCATGCGCAGTCGCCAGTTACGCCGTGGCGACTGGCGACTGCTGCGCGCAGTAACATAGCTTCTCGAGTATTACGTTCCAAAAACTACGATAGGATTATGAGAGATGCCTTGGTGGATTGATTGATGATTGATTTATATGTGGGGTTTATCGTCCCAAAACTATCATATGATTATAAAAGACGCCGTAGTGGAGCGCTCCGGAAATTTCGACCACCTGGGGTTCTTTAACGTGCACCTAAATCTGAGCACACGGGTCTACAACATTTCCGCCTCCATCGGAAATGCAGCCGCCGCAGCCGGGATTTGATCCTGCGACCTGCGGATCAGCAGCCGAGTACCTTAGCCACTAGACCACCGCGGCGGGGCATGCCTTAGTGGAGAGCTTCGAAAATTTGATAGTCATCATACTCTCTTTCAAAACTGGACTACGTATGCAAGAAAGGCTGACTGAGCTTATTAGTTCGTGACTGGTCGCAATGGTTCTATAGAAATATTACGCACCATTCGCATAAAAATTTGGGAAGAATGTGGGTTCACAATTCACCTACCATAGCCTACATTTGGCACTTATTTTGAAAGAAAAATACTTTCGTAGTGCACAGGGAATGTTTCAGAAAAAAGACAAGGAGATTTTGAAACTTTCCTTGCGCACTAACAAAGTATATTTCTTTCAAAAATGCAATACCAACCAGCCCAAGTAGCCACTTTTTAGGCACTTTTCACGTATCTTTAGTATAGTAATAATAATAATTTAGCCATTGCTTGCTAAAACTGACAATATTTTGAATCACGCGTTAGTGAAAGTCTCCGGATTTGTAGGCCATCTAATATTCTTAACATGCACGCAAATCTCTCTGAATGGCCCTCTAGCATGTCGCTTCCATGTAAACGCTATCGCCGTGGCCCGGATCTAAACCGGGACTTCTGGGACAGCAGCCAAGCACTGCCATTTCTGCATCATCGAGATGGACACCTTAAAATAATTTTTCAAGTTTCAATAATTGTGCACAACTGGCAGAGAAGTTTAACTTGTACTGCTTCAATCATTTTTTTTTTTGCAAGCGATGGAATTTATTAAGGTACCTCAGTGGTAGTGCCACCAATTGAGAATTTGCGGCAATTCTCGGAGAAGAAAAAACGCAACAAAAAGAAAGAAAGAAAGAAAAAAAGAATGAAAGAAAGAAGGAAAGGAAGAGGGAAGGGGGGAACGAACTAACAAAGATGGTACGCCATGCCAACCATTACTTGCCCCCATTTTCCCGATAGACCTTCAATTTTAACGCCATCGCGTTAGAAGCTCGTTGTTTCGCAGAAATCGCGGTGTCGGTGTCGTTGGTGGTGCGTTAAAAGGCGGCGGTCTCCGTGACTGTATTTGAGATATAGATGCAAATAAATCGTGAGGTATCTTTGGTCCAAGGGGAAACCGAACATAGGCTTTCGGCGTGGCAAGTCTGTTCAACAAGCGAGCCACGCCAAACTTGAAACTGCTTCGTGAATAAACGCTTGAAGAATGACGTACTAGATGGAGCATCCTGAGCACGTGCACTACTGTGTGGCCGAAGCGTGCAATCTCACCAGCTGTCAAAACACGCAATTGGGCCACTCGTAGGTGGTTAAAGCTGCCCACCGATTACAAAGTGTCCCGCTGCGCAGACGCACGCGACAGTGGATGCGTAGTGGGCATTTCGCAACTGCAGTTGCAGTAGTATTCTGGGATAGTTAGTAACGCTCAATACCGCGCGCACAGATGTTGCTTTCGTGGTGGTATGGGTGAAAGAGATACGCACGGGACCCTGGCTTTGCTGTCGCATTCTACTCTTAAAATCGACGCTCAAGCTTCTCCCTAATCCATCCATTCATCCCACCCGTCCTATCTATCTATCTATCTATCTATCTATCTATCTATCTATCTATCTATCTATCTATCTATCTATCTATCTATCTATCTATCTATCTATCTATCTCTTCCTTCTCACCGTGGCCTGGGATGGGAGCCTCGCCTCAAATGTGAGAGGTTCCCGAGTCGTGTTCCCAACATGATTCCAGTCTCGACGAGCGTCAGGCCGTTCATCACGAGTTGGAAAGCAATATCTTTCGAATAAACAGAGCTCTTGCTGTCCACGCAACGGTCCAGTGCAGGGACGACGAGAGGGAGCGAACACAACTTGCTCGCGGTACCCTCTACGTGGCCAAATCTGGCGCACGCGGCAGCTTTCGAGAGGTCTCGTTTGTGGCCGCCGGCTATTTGGACGCCGTTTCCACGACCTGTTCGACCACGACTGCGCACCGGCACAGCTGGCTGGGCAGCCGTGTTTTGCGCGTTCGGAGAGGGATGTGCGTGTGTGTATGTGCCCAAGCAAGAAGGCAAGGCAAGCCTAGATGGACATGTCAATATTTTCGCTCATGGAATGCTTTCACTCATGGGTATTTCTAGGAAGCCGCGGAAAGCGGCTGATGGATGCAGCGCTTCTCCTGCCAGCCTACTCCGTTGACTGGCTCGGCTATTATCCGCGTGTTCGTTTTTGTTTTCAGGAAGTGATAACTCATCACTCTGAGAATATTTTTTCCGTGGCGTGCCATAGTGCAAGCGTTGCGCGCGGCCTTCTGTCGGTCTCCGGCCGCCGCCGCAAGTTAGCTTGCCCGTTTCAACAGTGGAGTGAAGTTATATGTTAACTGGCCGTGTAACTTACATAGAAGCCCATGTATGCAGCAGTTGGCGTCTGGTTGCCACCGTTGCTCTTTACGCGTGGAGGGGACGACTAACAACAAACAAATAAATAAAAAAATGTGATCTCGCAACCGGAAGCGGTAGCGACGTCGTGCATGGCGTGAAATTGGCGCGAAGTTGAGTTTTTTTTAGTTGCTCACATTTTACATGTATTTTGATCAATACGTTATTTATTGCGCCTTTATGGTTCGCTGATGGCGTGCGCTAGTGAAAAGGAAGAACAAGAAGAAAGCTTGTATAAGCAAGGTTGTTTTATTAGCCAAATAGTGGAACCCAATATACAAAAAGAACTTAGATGAAGAAACTTGTGTTACAACTTCTGACCAGCACAGTAGCACAATATTTCGAAGGCTCACGTTGCCCAATCGTGGAAAACCACCGAAGCCAGAGAGTAGCCTTGAAAAAATCGCCTTGGTATCCTGAGAGTACAGCATTCCTTTGCTTAGCCTGTCGCATTCACCGTAGCGTAAGGCGAGAGCACGCCAGCCTTGCGCCAGCAAAGGCACTCACAGGAGCTGCTTGCTGTCTGTCCATTCTGTGAGCTATACTCGGCGACAACTTTTCTTGGCACTGAAGGAAAAGCTACGGAGGCGGAGCTTCGGCACAAGTAGCACTAGGCGAAGTAGTCAGTTTTGGCGCGTGTCTTGTAACGCTATAGAAAGTGACGGTGGCTCACCATCAGCGTTTCATTTAGACACAGACACCGCTTAGCGTTTCAGGTGCAAGTAAAAAGGCGGGACTTTCTCGCGTGTTCAAGAACGAGAAGTCACAACGAATTAATTGAAGTAATTACGACTATCCTAATGATCGGAGCTGCGTCCGGTCTGCTGTCTCAAATAACTCCACGTAGAATTAAAGAGGCAACTTCTATATTTCACGGGGGAAAATACGGGTGATGTTGTGGAACTGCATTCACTGGCGACAGGGATGCCCGCGATTTGGCTCTGTAGCCTTCGCTCCAATTCCAAGAAAAGTTTTTGCCGAGTATAGTTCAGCTTTGAAATTTCACGCCAGCAAACAGCTCATCGGCATATAAACTGCGGAAAGGCACGCACGACACCACTACGAAAAAGGGAGCGATGCCTCGTTGACCTGGCCATGCGCCGAACTACAGAAACACAAGCCTTGATAGCAGACTGCCCGTATATGCCCCATCTTCCCCTCATGACCTCGAATACATAAAGAGGTAATAAACCATTCAGCCGAGTGTCCGATAAACCGTAAACTTTTGTTTTACATTAGCACATAGAATTTGAAGTGTTCGAAATAAATTTGCAAAATGTTTCAGCGCGCGAACAAAGGAAAAAGGACAGGGTAGACAGAAAGAGCGCTGTTTCTGTCTACCCTGTCCTTTTTCCTTTGTTCGCGCGCTGAAACATCTTGCATATATGACTACGCACCAACTAGCCCAAGCTTCCACTCTTGTGAGTTCGAAATAAAACTTGGCTGATCCCTCTCTTTAGGTGTCGGTGAAACGCAAAGTAAAACGTGTCTTTACAGGGCTAGTTGAGCGTTTATTGTGCACAGTTTCACCGCGAAGGAATGAATGCTACAACAACAAATCGCCATGTCACGCAAAGAATGGCAGCAGCTCTAAACTTGCAGCGCGCACCCCTAGCAGAAATCACACATGAAATGATCATACACAGGACGAGCTTGAGCGAACAACTGTCGAAGTTCGAAACTTAAAGCACGCTGGTCAGACAGAAAGAAAGAAGCACGAAATGAACAAACAAGTATACGCAGGACGAGCACAAACAACGTACAATTTCTATTTGTTCCTGTCAGCAGCGCGCTCCTTTCGTAAACGCGGCCACGGCAGCGAGCGAAGAGACCTTCTGGCTCTCGTTAACCACGGTAACTTCAAATCACACTTTCTGTGTAAACACAAGAGGTACGAAACACCCGAATCCCGAGATAAGTGCTCTCGCGCGAGTCAACAACCGCGCCAGTGAACATCTATATACGCACTTTAACCACGCCACGTGGAGGCGCGTGCGCATAGCAACGTGCGAGTGGCACTGGGCGACGAACTTCATAAAACGCTTGCCCAACGCGTGCTCCTCGCGCCATCTCGCCACTGATGACGAAAACGCGCCAACGATACATGGTGTGTATAAATGGCTCGCCGTTCCGTAATCAGGTTTAGCAACGTATGTAGTGTGGCGAAGTAGCTAGCGACTTGCGCTGCGAAGTAGGAGGTCACTGGTTGGAAGCCTCGATACAGTAATTTCCCAGCTCGTCTTTGCTGCTTTTACTCGCGGCTTGTCCTACGGTGGTGGCCAGCATGTACGCCAGTGTTGCCAGCGCGTACACGTCTGCATCGCGCTCATGGTTCCATCTCTTGTGATTCCAACAATGCTCACCAAAACACCGACATGCTTTTCCGCAGGGTATCATGTGCGTGTTTTGCCTATAGGTATAGTATGGTTCATTCGTTCGATCATTCACTCAGACTCTTCGTAGGACCACCGGATGCATGGGAATAAATTACGCGAAGTATAGCGGACTGGAAGGCTTTGTGTGGTAGTTGATTTCTGGTTTTGACAACGCGTATTGCGTAGGAAAGTGGGTTTCTAAAGTTTGTGGGTCAAATTTAACTTCAATCGCCCAGAAATTTCATTTCAGAGTTCAGGGTTACATCTTAGCATAGACGCATGCTCCAAGCTTTATTAATGTTTCGTATTCAGAAGAGTATGATGGCTTCTAAAACATAAAGAATATGAGACTGCTTATAACCATACAGCGAGACAGCGAATAAAATTTTTGGTTTTTGCGCTGTCACCTGTGTAGGTACAGTCTCACTTGATAGTAGTAGCAGTGCGAAACTTGGTGACCACTTTATTTTGCAGCTTCAACTAAGCTACATTTGCCAATGGTTAACACTTTGTACTTATGGCAAGAACATTAGCCACCATAACTCGGCAACAGATTGTTATTTTGCTGTATTCCTTCACCATATTCCCTCGGCGAGAAAATACCCCTTTTAGAAGCAACAGCCGGTCATCACTTCAGGGCCAGAGAAATGAGCACCGTCAAACCCTGTAACGTTCATTGGACATCAGGACGTGATGGGAAAGCGGACCACTCGAGCTTCCTCCTAAGAACGTGTGCAATGGGGGACCAGACTTCAGCAACAGCCTCAATCGAGAGCATATACACAGGGTCAGGATAACATGAACATCCCCAATACCCCGCACAACATCCTATCAGCTGATTGCAACTGGCCTATTATTTTGACCAGTCTTCTCGTTGTGGAGCTCCTATAGCATACAAGATTCGATGAGGCCGTCTGGACGCCTCGACAATTTATGTTCTTCTCTCAATCTTGTAACTTGTGTGATGTTTTGCAGTCATAAATACACATTTTGGAATAGAATGACGCGACTATTTATAAATTTATAACATACCAAATGTTGGGAAACAAAATTTCAAGATCATCGCTTAGTGGCTCCCCTGTATTATCCTACAACTGACGCATTATTTCTAGTCCACAGGCAGAGTATTTCACCAATACACGCTCAGAAGAAGTTCCCTGTGCCGTATTAGCCGCTTGAATCGGATCATCGTAAGCTCAACTTACGTGTGTTCGTGACACTGCTCCTTTCAAAGCTTGCTTTTCGAACGTCCTCAACACATGACTTCGGCTGGTGGCTGTGCCCTAGGGCTCCACGCCAAGCACGAGACAAGCCTATATCAGTCAAAAAACGCATACTGTGCACTTTCGATTCCTCGGGCGACAAGTCTCCACCAAACCGTGCGTGGCACGGCTGAGCGTTTTCGTAAAAGCAGATGTGCTTTTTTTTATTTAACGCATTTGAGGTTATTTTATGCCCTCCAGTTGACTGTTCAGTTTTCTTTAAGCCACTGCTTGCGCAATTGCGTTCGTGCCTTTGCAGTTCTTCCAGCAGTGTTCATTTGTACAGTATAACGCCTCCGTGTAGCTTAGACATCATCAGGGAACACTGATGGAGTGCGGCGACCACAGCCCGCTTTTTGCTCGCCCCTGCGCCTGCACTGCCAGCTCGCTGAGTGGCTGACAAAAACTATTTCACCACACAGGTTGAGTCTGACAGGATTTGCATGTTCCCTTTGATCAACGAGAACCTATTGAAATGTCATATTGTTAAGAAGCGAAATAAACTTCGTTAGGCAAAAATGTTAGCTATTGGTGCACAACGAGAAGTGTGCTCTATATTAAGGACGTGCGCTGAAAGCATGCCCATGGCAAGATTTTGTTTAGTTCAGTAGTCGTTTTTTCTATAGCGGACCTCAATTCATCGCGAGTGATTATTAAAATTCACTTCATATCGAGTCCATGAGTGGGTACCTTTCCCTACACTATTTTGATCTCCAGCGTCTTTTTTGTTCTTTGTCATTCCTATATTATATTAGGTTCGCAATGAGACCTCAGGACACAGAGAACAATGCACGGGTGCCTGCGCAACCGCCGGCGAAGCGTTGCGAGACGGTAAGCAATTACAGTTTTCAACATCCACGCAGGAAGGGACACAACCTTCGAAGTGCCTCGAAATGTGTTGGCCCAACTTGCGAAACTAAAGCTCAGCAACGCAAAGCGCGAGTACTGAGCATCTAAGCGCATATTCTCACATAACTGCGCCTTACGCAAGAAGAGCTCGTGCATTGTTGCGATGTGCATAGGCAGTCAGAGCGCCAGCCACGAGTGCACAGCCTTTTCTCTCCCAAACAATTCCTCGGAACGGGAAGGCCAGCGTCCGCCATGTCGCTTCATCCATCGGCAGTGAGTGCGTGTTCGAGTGGATGAGGAGGAGAGGGATGGCATAATTATGCATCAGAAAGAGAAATTAATTACGACATAATTCCTTCCTAATTGCGTACGGTAGGGGATTCATCGGCTGAATGCTGTCCGAGACGTCGCGATGTGCATCAAGAGAAAGAGAAAAAGGTAAAAACCAAAACAGGATGCAAGGCACTACCGGGATTCTTGATGAAAGTGGCGGACACAGTCGACAAACAGGCCTCTCGTACCTTCCCTCCGCTTCGGCGACAGTCCTCCGGGAACGGGGCAACTGGAGCAATCAGCAAGAGAGGTCATCCTGACTCTTCGAAAGCGAAAGAGGGAAAAAAATAAATAAAAACGCGCTGCACCTATTGTGTCAGTGCACCTGTGTTTTTTTTCTTGCACAGAACGTACAGAAGTAACACTCAAACCTCGTACAAGCTATCAAAGAAGCTGTTATCAACAGCTTTCCAGTGCTGCCTATAGATGCTTGCATGTCCAAATTCTTTGTTTGCTTGGGTTCACCACAAAAAAAATTACGGCATATTCACGGGGTGAATGATGATGAATGGGCGAAGCTCCGGAGGGATTCATCGGTAAACTGTGAATCTTCCGTGTAATTCGCCCAGTCGATCATCATGTAAAGACGTGAGAAACGCTGTGTGTGTATATACACAAATCAACTTTTATTTGTTCTTAGACGATGGATGGCTTGCGATATCCCTTGCCTCGCGCGCTCGCACATCGGGATTCTGTCTGCGAGCGCGCGCTGCTGCCGCCTTGCGCTCTCTCCGCTGTGCAGCCTTATCCATCCGGCGACTCCGAGCGCGCGCCAACAGCGAACGGATTTTATTACAACGCTCCCCCTAGCGTACGTCGCCGCACTAAATCGAACGATTGCCTTCAACCAATGACACGCGCCATATGTGACATCATTCCTATTTTATAAGATCTCACGTCTTTCATCAACTACAAGTACCGCTTTCTAGTTTATAACATCTTGCATCGCTTCATCATCAGCTACAAGTACCACCATCTAGTAAACACTACAAGAACTAAACGAGAGGTGGCTACATACAGGAGACGGTACCGCCATCTAGTGAACACTGCAAGAACTAAACTAGAGGTGGCTACATACAGGGGACGGTACCGCCATGTAGTGAACACTGCAAGAACTAAACTAGAGGTGGCTACATACAGGCTACAGGGGACGCACAGCCCACGCCCTAAGGAGCTTCGCCCCTAAAAGCGACCAGCACGACAAACTAGACAAATGTGATTACGGCATGTTCCCTCACGATGATATTATCACGGCTTATTTATCGACATAATTATAACTGGACTTCTCTACAGCATCATCTCTTAGCGACTCGCGACCAGAAACGGCCCGATAGCGACCCCGTCACTGCCACCTTGATCAATCATCTCGTTGTAGAGTCTTACATACAAGATCGACGAGGCCTGCTGAATGCCTCGACAATTTGTGCAGTTCAGGCCCCGCCTCAGTGATCTAGCGACTAAGGTACTCGGCTGCTGACCCACAGGTCGCAGGGTCGAATCCCGGCTGTGGCGGTAGCATTTTCTACGGAGGCGAAAATTCTGTATGCCCGTGTGCTCAGATTTGGGTGCACGTTAAAGGAAGCCCAAGTGGTCGAATTTCCGAAGCTATCCCCTACAGCGTTTTTTATATGCATATGGTGGTTTCGGGATATTAAACGCCACATATCAATCAATCAATCAATCAGTCAATCAGTTTGTGCAGTTTTTCTACCAAGCTTGGCGACCGGACAGGTGTGTGTCTGAGCCTCGTACAATTCGATGTAAGTTGTGAGCTGCCATCCTGACCAGGGGCGTAGCCAGGGGGTGGTAAAACAAACTCGCCCCCGCCCCCCATGAAAGCTTTTTTCGCCATGAGATGAAAGTCGGAAAATGACCATTTAAAAGACTTGCACCCTCAGAAAAAAATTTTGGGCTACGCACCTGATCCTGACCACTGCTGAAGATCAAAAAGCACCGCTTTCGGAACACACAGATAGCGTAGACACAATCGAGCAACAAACCAAACATCCGGACACGTTTATTCAACTACATTTCAGTGACGATACCAGCCGAATCCAATACATCACTATTGGCACGCTGAACAACATTGTACAATATTCCCATACAATACTCGAGCAACCGAACAACAAACTCGAGGTACCGTTCATGCGGCATCACCGATGTGCGAGTCACCACAAGGGATCCTAGGGAGACGACCCGCGGCGGCCGGCTCCCGCGGAGCCCCTGTAGGAGACGTCCGCGATGGCGCTCCAACGCCAAAAAGACTCCCTAATGTTTTCTGCGTGACAACCTAGCCTCACCGCCGGGTGGCGCTGCTGGCACTACCGCGCTAACCATAATGATGATTATCCCGCGTGAGCACAGTGCCACAACAACTCGGTGGCTGTTGAACCTCAATGCGGCTTATACACGAGATATTTTTTTTCAGATGAAAAACTTCCGGCCAATAAAATAACGCACACAGGAAACGAAGAAGGAGACAGGAAAGAGGCCAGACTACCAACTGTTTATTCACATATGCGTGGCTCAAGAATATATACTCATACGGTCACATGGTGAAGCTAAGTGCTCTTTAAAAAATAACCAAAAATTGCCCAAAGTAATAAACTGACTCATAATCATTCAAAGCTTTCTTCGCTCTACTAATCGCTACAGATTACAAACAAGATTCTAGGAACGTGTTTTCCTTCCTGCGCAGTGTCACGGAGCTATCGCTGCAGCATGCTTCACCACTCTTTGCAATATGAAAAGCTTCCAAAATTTCCCGTGCCAATTTTTCATGGCTTTTGCCTAAAATCTTGATTTCGTTCAGCAGTGGCTTACAATTGCACTGTTTACAATGAAGGGCTAGATTGGAGCCTGTGCCTTTCTCAAGTGATTTGAAATGTTCCCAGGCCCTAAAATTCACACAACGCCCTGTTTGGCCTATGTATAACATCCCGCACGTCAATGGAATTGCATACACCACGCCAACAACACACTTCACAAAAACCTTCCCATGCTTCGCCTCACACTGAAACTTCTTCTTTTTCCCGATGCGTGCACACAAACCACCCAATTTCCTTGGTGCGGAAAATACCACGGACACTCCAAACCTGAACGCCACTTTTTTCAAGCCATGCGCTACACGGTGCGTATAGGGCAACACCTGTGGTATCCTCTGCTCTGGACCTGTCTGTTTGGTTTTCTTTTTTCCTTTCATTTTTTGTAGTAACGTTTCAGCAACAGCTGACAAAACAGAACTGGGAAAGCCAGCGTTTTTTAGTCTCTCTATCTGGGCGGTGAAGCTCGTCTCAAGCATGTGCTCACATGACTTTGTCAGGGCAGATTCAAGGCAAAGAGAACCGATGGCCCTCTTTACCGTTTTAGAGTGTGAAGAGTTATACGGTAACAGCTCTTTCTTTGCTCTTGGCGAATACATCCAACACACGTTTCCATCACAACATCTAATGTTTATGTCTAAAAATTGGAGGCTATTGTTCAGCGGCACCTCATGCGTAAAACTCAGGCCTTTCCCTAGGTTTTTAAAGTAGCATAATACGCTTTGTACGGTGTTGTCATAAGTCAGATTAAAATCAGCTGCTAAAACTACCAAAAAGTCATCCACGTATCTAAAAATTTGCAGGACAGTGCCTTTGTCAAACGTGGATTCTAAATCCCGGTCAATGGAAGATAAAAAAATATTACACAGCACAGGGGCAACGCAAGATCCAATGCATATCCCTTTCTTTTGAACAAACAAGCCTGAGTCAAAGGAAACAACCGTCGCCCGAAGGTAAAACTCGAGGAGCGACATAAACTTGTCCACACTAATGCCCACAGAATTTTGAAATGCAACAGTTCCATTACACTCAATGCACTCTCGGACAGACTTAAACAGCTCTGTATGCGGTACAGAGTAGAACAAATCCTCGACATCAATAGAAAATAAAAAACCTATTTCCTTCTGCTTCTTTTTTAGAAAAGCAATGACATCTGTCGAATTCTTTGTTAAGAATTCGACAGAATTGTTGTGATGGAAACGTGTGTTGGATGTATTCGCCAAGAGCAAAGAAAGAGCTGTTACCGTATAACTCTTCACACTCTAAAACGGTAAAGAGGGCCATCGGTTCTCTTTGCCTTGAATCTGCCCTGACAAAGTCATGTGAGCACATGCTTGAGACGAGCTTCACCGCCCAGATAGAGAGACTAAAAAACGCTGGCTTTCCCAGTTCTGTTTTGTCAGCTGTTGCTGAAACGTTACTACAAAAAATGAAAGGAAAAAAGAAAACCAAACAGACAGGTCCAGAGCAGAGGATACCACAGGTGTTGCCCTATACGCACCGTGTAGCGCATGGCTTGAAAAAAGTGGCGTTCAGGTTTGGAGTGTCCGTGGTATTTTCCGCACCAAGGAAATTGGGTGGTTTGTGTGCACGCATCGGGAAAAAGAAGAAGTTTCAGTGTGAGGCGAAGCATGGGAAGGTTTTTGTGAAGTGTGTTGTTGGCGTGGTGTATGCAATTCCATTGACGTGCGGGATGTTATACATAGGCCAAACAGGGCGTTGTGTGAATTTTAGGGCCTGGGAACATTTCAAATCACTTGAGAAAGGCACAGGCTCCAATCTAGCCCTTCATTGTAAACAGTGCAATTGTAAGCCACTGCTGAACGAAATCAAGATTTTAGGCAAAAGCCATGAAAAATTGGCACGGGAAATTTTGGAAGCTTTTCATATTGCAAAGAGTGGTGAAGCATGCTGCAGCGATAGCTCCGTGACACTGCGCAGGAAGGAAAACACGTTCCTAGAATCTTGTTTGTAATCTGTAGCGATTAGTAGAGCGAAGAAAGCTTTGAATGATTATGAGTCAGTTTATTACTTTGGGCAATTTTTGGTTATTTTTTAAAGAGCACTTAGCTTCACCATGTGACCGTATGAGTATATATTCTTGAGCCACGCATATGTGAATAAACAGTTGGTAGTCTGGCCTCTTTCCTGTCTCCTTCTTCGTTTCCTGTGTGCGTTATTTTATTGGCCGGAAGTTTTTCATCTGAAGCAATGCACCAACTAGCCCAACAACGAGTATTATTGAAATATCTTTCTCATACAGTGGGCCCTTTTCAATGTTCCTATCTTCAGGGTGCTCAAGTACACGTCCTCATCGGTCAAATTGCCACAGCTATATGCCGTGCAAGGTGTTACTCCTATTACCTACGAAATGGTCTGGTGCCACCAGAAATCGTGGCCTTTTTCGGAATGGCTACACCGTCTAGTGGACACGTTAAGCGTATCTGCCGGATCATGAAGTCTGAATTATGGAGGCAGGTTAGACTACTCTACGATTGGATTCGGGTGCTGTGCTGTGCTAGCGACGCGGCATGGATTGTTGAAGAAAAAATGAGGACCTTCAGGCGAATAGCAACACAGAACACCGAGTTCCTGTGGCAAGGAATCCTTCCGTTCTTGCCGAGGAAGGCTAGAAAGGCGACCACGAAACCTTGCAGTCTTGTTCTCCTGGACGGAGCGTCTGTTCCCGAGGGTGTTGCTGCCGTTTTGCAGAAAGGCCCGAAGTACAGCGTGCCGCCTACGATCCAAGCGCACGATCTACTCGCGTTAAACAGGAAGTTGGCTTATAAAGCTGGAGATGACAGTGAGCGGTGTCTGTTGGACGGTGTTGACAGCATCATGAAAACTGCGCGGAAAAGGGACCTTCTACCAAAAGACAGCACACGGCATGTCGTCTCCTACTTTGAAAGGAACAACCTTCGACTACTACAAGGAGATAAAGAAGGCGGATTCGTGGTGATGTCTGCGACAATGTACAAGGAAAAGGCCACTGAAGCTTTATCGAAGAACTTTGTACAGGTGAGCAGCAAAACTTGCAGAGTGAAGACTAAAGCGATAGCTATGTGCAACGGGATGCAGCTTCCTAGGTTAGCCAGTGACATCAGGAAATGCAAGAAAGGAACTCTGGACGTATTCTTCGTGGTGAAGACACACAAGCCACACATGCCATTCAGGTGTATCGTCAGTGAACGCGGTACTTGGTTACAACAAGTTAGCTCTTTTTTATTTGACCACTTGCGGGGGCTCGAGTTGCGGGACCCATTCTTAACAAAGAATTCGACAGATGTCATTGCTTTTCTAAAAAAGAAGCAGAAGGAAATAGGTTTTTTATTTTCTATTGATGTCGAGGATTTGTTCTACTCTGTACCGCATACAGAGCTGTTTAAGTCTGTCCGAGAGTGCATTGAGTGTAATGGAACTGTTGCATTTCAAAATTCTGTGGGCATTAGTGTGGACAAGTTTATGTCGCTCCTCGAGTTTTACCTTCGGGCGACGGTTGTTTCCTTTGACTCAGGCTTGTTTGTTCAAAAGAAAGGGATATGCATTGGATCTTGCGTTGCCCCTGTGCTGTGTAATATTTTTTTATCTTCCATTGACCGGGATTTAGAATCCACGTTTGACAAAGGCACTGTCCTGCAAATTTTTAGATACGTGGATGACTTTTTGGTAGTTTTAGCAGCTGATTTTAATCTGACTTATGACAACACCGTACAAAGCGTATTATGCTACTTTAAAAACCTAGGGAAAGGCCTGAGTTTTACGCATGAGGTGCCGCTGAACAATAGCCTCCAATTTTTAGACATAAACATTAGATGTTGTGATGGAAACGTGTGTTGGATGTATTCGCCAAGAGCAAAGAAAGAGCTGTTACCGTATAACTCTTCACACTCTAAAACGGTAAAGAGGGCCATCGGTTCTCTTTGCCTTGAATCTGCCCTGACAAAGTCATGTGAGCACATGCTTGAGACGAGCTTCACCGCCCAGATAGAGAGACTAAAAAACGCTGGCTTTCCCAGTTCTGTTTTGTCAGCTGTTGCTGAAACGTTACTACAAAAAATGAAAGGAAAAAAGAAAACCAAACAGACAGGTCCAGAGCAGAGGATACCACAGGTGTTGCCCTATACGCACCGTGTAGCGCATGGCTTGAAAAAAGTGGCGTTCAGGTTTGGAGTGTCCGTGGTATTTTCCGCACCAAGGAAATTGGGTGGTTTGTGTGCACGCATCGGGAAAAAGAAGAAGTTTCAGTGTGAGGCGAAGCATGGGAAGGTTTTTGTGAAGTGTGTTGTTGGCGTGGTGTATGCAATTCCATTGACGTGCGGGATGTTATACATAGGCCAAACAGGGCGTTGTGTGAATTTTAGGGCCTGGGAACATTTCAAATCACTTGAGAAAGGCACAGGCTCCAATCTAGCCCTTCATTGTAAACAGTGCAATTGTAAGCCACTGCTGAACGAAATCAAGATTTTAGGCAAAAGCCATGAAAAATTGGCACGGGAAATTTTGGAAGCTTTTCATATTGCAAAGAGTGGTGAAGCATGCTGCAGCGATAGCTCCGTGACACTGCGCAGGAAGGAAAACACGTTCCTAGAATCTTGTTTGTAATCTGTAGCGATTAGTAGAGCGAAGAAAGCTTTGAATGATTATGAGTCAGTTTATTACTTTGGGCAATTTTTGGTTATTTTTTAAAGAGCACTTAGCTTCACCATGTGACCGTATGAGTATATATTCTTGAGCCACGCATATGTGAATAAACAGTTGGTAGTCTGGCCTCTTTCCTGTCTCCTTCTTCGTTTCCTGTGTGCGTTATTTTATTGGCCGGAAGTTTTTCATCTGAAGCAATGCACCAACTAGCCCAACAACGAGTATTATTGAAACACGAGATATACTTGCGCGAATGCCTTTACACAGGGTGATACGCCCCCCCCTCCCCCCTTCCTGGGTAATAGAGATAATCGGGGGCATTGCCAGGATATCTTTTTGAGAGGTGGGGGAGTTATAAGCACAAGCAAAACTGAAAATATCAGAAGATGGGTTGAAACCCTATTTGCTCCGCCCCTCCACCCGACTACGCCAGTGAAGCTGCTGGCCATATGTGATGAAGTGAATTAAAATACTATCGACGATAAGCTCTTCCTTGCCTTAAAGAGCAGCTGCGTCAAAGGCAACAAAAAGTATTCGACACCACTGTCCTGTTCAGGTTCTGCTAGAAAACATGGTTACTAGGTATCAATCACACTTTCTATTTCGAACAGTCTAGATTTTGATTGCAATCACAGTCCTGGGCTCCCAACTGTCTGTGCTCCGTGCTGCGCTTCGGCAAGCTGACACGAGACACCTGTGCTTTGACGTTTGTGCAAGGCTAAAAATAGTTCTCTCTTTCATTTTTCGCTGCGTCGTTCTCAATTTAAGCTCAGTTTAAGTTCTTTGTAATCCTCCAGGTTTCTGCTCCGGGGTAAGTACCGATAAGATGCAGCTGTTACATACCTTCCTCTCGAGGGACAATGGCAATCTATCATTCATGATTTGAGAACGCTTGACAAATGTGCTCCACCCCATTTTTATTCTTCTATTTACTTAAATTTCGTGCTTCGGCTCCGCGGTTACTGTCTCTAACTAAACCTACTCTTTTACAACTCAAGTGCACAGCTACCTATCTCGAACCACTGTTCTCTTCCGAGATTGTTGTACACTACTTTAGTTTTCTGTAGATTTTTTAGCAGATTTTTTTAATACCTACCTTTCTGCTATGCTTTTCCAATTCAGCCATCAAGATTTACAGATCGTCCCATGAGTTACTCTGAAATGCAATGTCATCGGCGAAGCACAGGTTACTATAATAAATTCTTAACCCTTGCTCTTCCTATTCTAGGCCTCTGAAAAAACCTCCTGTAAGCACGCGGTAAATAGCACTGGGGAGATCGTATCCCCATAGAGTTTCGTACAGTAACACCTAGAAGGAAATCTGTGCTAGTGTTTACGTGGGCTTCTCAGCGGCACTTGTCCCCCCCTGGAAATTATGGGAAAAAGATGCTTCGGATCTGCTTCGGATGGATCGTCTTTTTACATTCACGACGCTTGTTTCCCGAGTTTAAAACAAAGCAATATAAAGGTATCGTTAAATTAAACCTGCTTCATGTTTTTGTACGTGAACTTTATGGCAAAAGTTCTTGTGAACATGAGGTTGAATAGAAACGTGGACTAATTTAACCAGCAGGGTGTGCACTGCTCTGCCATTGCGTTCAAGATTTGCTATCGATATGTAATGAATTATTATTTACATCACTTCAATATAAGCATCCTTGTTTTTCCCTCTAAAGTACGTATTTTCAAGTTATGGAAATATTAGAACAGTATTAAGTGAGAAACACTTAACATCGCGTCTGGGTCGATCAAAGGTGTGTCTGTCCAAGTGATGTGCCCCAAACGCGCCTCTAGTTTTCTTATGAAGTCGAGTCAGAGCAGCGTGACGATATACGCCCAATGAGCTTCACCATCATCTTTCAGTCAATTTTCTCTTTCATCTTTCAGTCAGTTCCGGTACGAATTGCTTATAAAAAATATTACCTTGATGCAATATGCTGCACTGGCATGGGACGCTACATTTGTGCAGGGCGGCGAGAGGACGACGCTTCATTTAAACTGTCAAACACGGCTCGCAAAGCTCTAACGTTACAGTAAATCAAGAAACCCAGTGGTCTTTAGCTTCTTCGAACAACACAGGCACTGATTCCGTGCTTTTCTTTGCACGCAATTCGCTACACGCGTAGCGCAAAGACCTAAACTGAAACTGTAGAAAAAGATGTGTGGAAATTTCGCTCACTAACGCTATCATATCCTATCCGAAGCCACAATTGTCATGAAAGTAGACGTTCGCAATTCCAGATTCTTCTTTTTGTATTATTGTATGAAACTGTATGCGCATCCCCTTGTCTTATGCCCTTCTTTGTTAGTATTGTGTTCTTTTCTTTATGGAGCGCTTTGATGGCAATCGATCCACTGTAGATTTTTTCCAGGGTGTTTATACATGATTTGTTGGCGCATAAAATCCGAAGTGTCTGCGCGACTGCTGACATCTCTACTGAATGAAATTTCTTGTCGTAATGTATGAAGACTATGTATAGTGATTGGGTGCATTCTGAGCATTTCTTTATCACCTGATAGTATCAATGTGGTCGATTGTTAAGTATCATGTTCGAAATCCTGCTCGACCCTTTGGTTGATTGAAGTCTAATGTTATCTATATTCTGTTGGCCATTCTATTTGTAAATAGCTTGTATACGACGGCGAGTAAGCTGACCGGCCTGTAACTTTTCAAGTCCTTGTCGTCCCCTTTCTTATTAACTAAGATGATGTTGGTGCTCTTGCAAGGTTCTGGTACCCTTCCTGTCAAGAGACGCTTCGTAAACAGCGTAGTTAGTTTTCTAACACAATGTGTCCTCCATCTTTCAGCAGGTCTAATGTTACCTGATCTTCACCAGTGATGCTCACCATGGCAGCAAGCAACAGAAAGGAAAATGATAGGTGTAAGCCAAAAAGACTAGAAAAGAGCAGAGTGTATCAGGGATCGAACGATTGTTAAGGACATGATAGTAGAAATCAGGAAAAAGAAATGGTCATGCGCAGGGCACGTTGCACGAAAGCAAGGTAAACATTGGTCATTAAGGATCGAAGGGTGGATTCCAAGAGACGGTAGGTGGGAGAAGGGGAGACAAAAAAATTGGTCCCGTATCTGCATGTTGATCTGCAAATGTCGTCGAAAGACGATAGTCTTGCGTGTGGCGAGAGTGAACAAAACATTTATTTGATGTTTTGCGCAAGAAATCGGTGAAAGGTATTTTGGAGGCACTGCGTTAGGGTGCCTCGAGCGTGCAGCGAAGGCGAAAGAGCGCATCAAGTCACGTCACACGTGAGACATGAGCGCTATCTGGAAGTTTTATCCGAAAACGAAGCGCGTGCCTCTGAGACGGGCGTGCGCGCCCATATCAGAAGTTAGAGAGGAAAAGAAGTCAGAAATGAAGAGGAAGAGTGGCAAAGGAAAAAGGAGCCAAAACTCACACATCTCAGAGTCACAATATCATATTGTATGGGTCTACAATCAATATCAATACATACAATATCAATTTTTATGGGTCTTTCAAAAGTTTAACCACGCTTTTATACCTTTCATCTGCATCAACTTCACACGACGAAATTTTAAAATGGTGTCTGGCGTCATTGGTTTCAGGTATAACACACTGCGAATGTTTGCCTATGCACATTGTCTCCTCGCTACCAATGTAGTAGTAGTAGTAGTAGTGGTGGTATTTTTATTTACAGTAAGCCGGATACAGAGCTCACTGCAGGGGCAAAGGGCTAAAGGCGAACAGCCTGACAAAGTCCCTTGTCCCTCCGCAGTCCGTGACAGTGCAAAGCTTAGACATCAGCACTGACAAACAATATATATATTCAATACATTGGTTTCAAGCAACCTGAAATTGTAAACACAAAATTCAAACATAAATAGCATAAGAAGTTTACATAACACATTTTAAGAATTAGAGGTCACTCTCGTTAAAATTCACAACTAAGCAATATCAATGAAACAACTCAAAAACATACACAAAATGCATGCGGATACAATGAATTCCGCTGTTACACTCGTATAATTGACATCGAAGTTTATGAACAATTTAAGCATTTGCAGAGGCATGAGACTCCATTACGTAGTTTCGATAGTGTAGACCGGTGGTTATGAATAAGTTCTTTATTTGTTTCTTGAAAGTCGCACTACTAGCCCTAAAGTTCAATTGATCTGCAAGGGTATTTAAAACCTGAGGTACCTGGTAAGCAATACTTTGTTTTCCATATTGGGTTCTTGTTCTAGGAGCTCGTTTCTTTTGTTCTCGCAGACTGTAGTGTGGTCTTCCGGTCTCCTCGCTACCATAGTTATCACAAATACCTGTGTTTTATGAAGTAACAGTACGAGCCAATGTGGAGGCCGGACCATCTGAACGATGGGTCACAGTTCCGTTATGTGGCATGTACACAGCAGGTGGCGTACATCGGAGATAAGGGGCATTGCGCATTCACAGACTGCGGTAACAGGGACCAACTATGCTGATGTGTCAGTGCTCTCATTTCGTATATCAGCTTCCCGTGTTGCCCGGTGTCTTCATGCATCTCTTTCAAGTGAAAACAAAGAACGTAGGCGTGTTCATCACCACAGAACATCTGCAATTCTCGACAAATTTTTTTCCGGTGAGACCAGATGTAACCGCCCGTATTTATGCGCATGTCAAGCTGTCTTCCACGCCGACAGGTAAAAGCGCGAAATAGAAAGCTCTGCGCCTGTCGTGCAAGCCGGCTACCTATCGTGCTCGTGGCGAACGTAAATCAGGCGAGAAGGGCGCCTTCGTGGAGAGAGTGCACTCGCAGGGATATTGATTGCGGAATGCCAACAAGTGAAATACGAGCCCGCAAATCCATAGCACGCGCGTGCCTCGTATACGTGCGCAGGCCGCGGACGTTTCCAGGGAAAATGATGCCCGACGGGACCGCCCGAGCGGGCCAAGGAGGAGCCAACAACAACGCCACGAACAAAACAAATCGTGCTCTACAAACCAACGTGCAACTACTAATCAGCAGCAACACACTGTCTGCGACGGCGAAACACGCACTACTGTGCAGAACGAAGAAAAACTGAGCCCCGGTAGAGAAGCGAAGCTCCTCGAACCAGACGAGTGGGGGACGATAATTGACCGCGAAGGAGGCGCTACGTGAGAAGACGAGCAATACCTTTCTGTTCACTGACAATACTTGGCGAGGAGGCACGTGTTTCCAAATGGCTTGTCTGGACGCGGGATTCTCACGAGCGGTCTGCTACCTTCTGCACGTTCGCGCTTCGCCTTGTATGCAACGCAGGAAACGAGGCGCTTAGAAAAACCAGAAAGAGGGAGATTGTTTAAAGAAATACGTTCACGGTGATGGTTGACGCTTGCGACTTTAGCAAAAACTCACTGTTGTTTAGAGGAGAGCGGCACGTTTGATGAGCACAGCGTTCACAGCCCACATGCGGAGTCGCGGGCAGCGACACCGAGGCGGGGCTGGTAAAATACGTGCGCATTCATCATAAACAGCAACGACTCTACATAGTTGAGGAACAATTTGTTTCGTTAAGGAATACTGCATGCACATTTCGCGAACAGAAACAGCAGATTTCACGAACAGAAACAGCTATGCCGCGCGTTGCATCAGATTCGTCCACGGTGTAAGAATAAGTCGTGCGTAAGACACACTGCAAAAGATGCCGGCCGGTGTTTGTCTCAACCTCGCTCACTCGCTGGTTTTGACGCTGGCTAAATTTGCAGAAACAATGAAGTTCCGTTTCAACTCCAAGGCATAACAGCACCCCCGCCGTCAGACAATGCGCCGGAACGACGGGCTGCTTTCACGTGGCTCGGATGCTGGGCGCGCTCGATCGCCAGATCCTTCCAGGTTCGCCTCCAGTGCCATGGGGAGGATGTGGCTCCAGGCTAAGTTCCGTGTACAGATCACATTCTTGGAGAAGGACCCCTTCTCCACTGGCTTGTCGTCAAAACATGTCGACTAGCTTCGCTAGCCTCTTATGACTATTTCTGGTTTCAGCTTTTGTTGATTGTTCTGCAACTTGTCAAAAGCTGTTCGACAACAGACAACACACGACACAAGCATGTGCCCTCGGTTATGCGACAGAACACCAGACACCATACTATACAATATATACCTAGAGCTACTGGTTGACCTCCAGGCCTTTCATTTCTTCCCTTCCTCCTCCTCCTCCTATAGCTACGTGTATATCAGAATTTCATTCCCTCTGCGTAAAGAGGCACATGAGGGACACAAAATTATTAAAATTAAGACTCGAAATAGTACGCATGTGACAACGCAATGAAAAAAAATACAGCATAAAGTTGGCCGTTCAAGACGGAAGCGCTCAGCTAAGGCCACGGTGAGCACGTAATTTTGCCTAGACTCGCCTGCGAAAGACCGAAATGGGGTTGAAGGTACTGACTAATACGCATGGCTCAATGCTTCTGCGTTTGTGTTTTGCTTTCCTTTCTTATAACGAACGTCTATGTTGTGCTGTTGCAGCATCATGCTTCCCCTGAGTAACAGCCCACTTTTAGGCGACGATACTTATGCGGAACCAAAAGCTGCTAGCACTTACGGCCTTGCACATCGATGTAGCTACGATACAGCTGCCCGGATTTCTCATAAGAAGAAACATTCTTTATCTTTGTTCGCAATTTTACACTTTACATTAGCTATTTAATCGCGAGGTCCTCACGCTGCTCTCTAATGAGATTTTCTCTATCAACACTCGACAGCTCACACCAACTTCAGCTACAGGCGAGAGCGTAGGGCCCACCTCAACCAACGGCACCACTCCGCCGACGGTGGCGACGCTACTGACTTCAGCGACGTGCAGCTCGAGCAACTCACCCGGAGAGTTTTCTCTCCGAGGCTCAGTCGACTCGCCACCGAGGTCACGCAGCTCACGACCGTCTTTGCAGGTGGTGTTTTACTACATTAAACGAGATCAAGTTCCTGCGAAGGATTCTGCGCTTGCCATTGCGTGAGGGCCACGTACGCTAAGTTGGAGAAGAACGATTTACCCTGCTCTTTGAGAAACTGCTCAGAATTATGAGAAAAAAAAACGATAAGAAAAACAATCGCGAAGTGCGGCAGACACAGCTACTTCGGTGCGAAGCTTACCAAAAAAAAAACCTTCAATAACAACCGCACGACTGGTAATCAAGCACTCTGCTCCTCCGCGACTTGCATGATCCACGCGCATTCTCCTGTAAAGTCGTCCGGGGACACAAACGAAGGATGGACAAAGTCCACGGTTGCCGCTGAGTCTTGAAGTGCTCGACACATTTTCCCATTCACACTAATTTCTTGGAGATACGGCTCTAACAAACGCGTGTTCTTTTCAGACTCTCGAATTTTTGCGAAAGGAAACTTTTTGTACAATTTAACGCAATGTACCCTTCTTTTTTGCAGTTATATCAAATTAGTGGCATTCGTGATTCAAATGTCCATGTGGTGTCAGTGCGGTGTTTAGGAACCTCACTCGATTTTTGCGCTTCTGTTGGCCCTTCCCCTGCAGCGTCCTTCGTAAGAGACGGGTCATTTCTGAAATTACGGTTTGGTGTGGATTTCCGTTCATCAGGTTCCTCTGAAAAGCCCTCTTTTCGATAGATGACACCGAAAGCGAACGTGCTTCCAATCGCGCTCGGTTGATGGTGCCGTAGACAGCCGCCGCAGAGTGCAGGCCACGCGCCCCCGTTCCCCTTTCATAAAATACGACAGAACACACTATGAACAGAGGCGTTAAATATTCGGCACTGGCGCCAACAGCCTAAGGAGCACGCACTGAGCTGCCACGATGAGCCGGGATTTCTTCGAACGCTCTTTCTCTTCGCGTCACTTGCTTCTTTTATAGGTCCTGGGGAGCCTTTGCATTGACCAGCAGTTCAAAGCCTCCAATCGGGAACTGCCGGTGGTCACTGGCTTGATTTCAACCTGTGTGTGTGGGGGATTGCCATGCGTTCCGTAAGACGCGCCGCAAGAGATGCCATCAAATGCATCAGCTGGCTGAAATCGGAGGGTGGAGGAGGGGAGTTTATCAGGTCCAATATTTACGGCTTCTCTGGAGTACAACAAGCATCTCTTATTTTCATGGTGGAGCGTCCGACTCAATATCGAAGTCAAGAATTATGGAAATAACCACAATGAAATTTCGGTGCCGCGTTACCTTTATTTGCATCAAGCAGGTTTATTAACTTCTCTTTTGGGCTCCTTATGGTAACAGAAGGAAATCATTGGTCACTTCTACATATATCCTGTCGCTGGTATACATGATATTGAGGAAAATAAAGAAAGAACCATCTCTCCGCAAGCTGGCGCCAGTAGTACCTATACCGGTTATTCTTTATTGGGGGGCCACTACTCTAGGATAAAGCCACAAGTATGCTTTCTTCAACACATATATTAATCAGCTAGACTAGAATTATGTCAAGTTAAATTTTACTTGCTTTAAATAATGCATTTTCAATAATCGGCCCTAAAATGAATATATATTATGAACCTACTACGAATTATACACTATAGAAAACACCGAATAAATTCACCCAAAACTCGGCCAATCCGCTAAATCAAGTGTTAGACATGTTTTAAGGAAAACGACGACGACTTGTTATCAGGCCTTGCAGTATTCTTCGAATGCAATAGAGGGATTTTAAAGTAGCATGTCTAAAGGGGTCCTGCAAGACTTTCTCAACATGGTTAGAGCAGTTCGGTAATTGAGGCTCCTGAGAACTCGTGAGCCAAATTTTATAGTGGAGGACATGATTTGAAAATTTCAATTATTTTCAAAGTTGGCTAGAAATTCTTCCCCCTTCTGTAGAGAAATGATGCTCAAATTACCGTGTCATATACTCAAATTCGCCATCATGGTTGATTTCGAGCGCCCTTTGCTTCAAAGTTACCATGGCGGCCGCAATATGCATCCACGTGCTCGCTCGCTTGTTGGTGATTGTATTGAAACAAAAGCCCCGTATTTGAAAAAAAAAAACACGCTCAAGGTGACGAGACACACGTGACGTATATCATCTCTCCTCTTGCCCATAGATTTTGGCACGGGACGAGAGAAAAAAAAAGGAAACAATGCCACCCGTACTTCAAGTATTCATTCGAAAAACTTTCGCAGCACTCCATTCGTTAGGCAATAAGCTTCTTTATTAAAGTCATTCAGTGGTAACTTGGAGAAGTGTTGCAGACTTCGTTTATTACGTTCTATTCTAGATGGCAGTTTAATTCTTATTTATGAGTATTGCGTCTTTGATGCGATGAATACATGATATGAGAGTGATGTGTTTCGCTCATGAGCACCTTATATAATGCACTTGTTCCTGAACTTTGTGACGCGTGCGTGTTGGTCACTTCGCCGGGGTCGGTTTAGCCAGAGACTGGCGCTGGTTCATGTCTTTTAAAGTCGGAAGTTCTGCATACTTACTGTGTCGTTTGTGGAAACGGTATGTGCGTATTTATCAGAATATTGGCAGCTCAATTGTTTTAACAATGTACCGAAATAGCCAGTTTATTTTTCGCACAAAGCTTCCCCAAAGCATCACATTATGACACAACAAAAAAATGGAAAGAAATACAAGGCGCGAAACGCTTCCGAAAGGCCGCGCACGAAACTAAGCACACAACAACGTTGCATCGCAACGCTGTCAAAGAACGAAAGAAAACATTAACAATAATACCTGGTGGGTTACGTCTCAAAACCACGATAAGAATATAAGAGACGCCACAGTGAAGGGCTCAGGAAATTCTGACCATCTGGTGTTCTTTAACGTGCACCGACATCGCACATAAAAACAGGCTTCTACGATTTCACCTTCATTGAAATGCGACCACGCCCACCGAGATCAAACACGCGGACTAAAGGTTGGCAGTCGAGCCTCCTAGCCACTGTTTCACCGAAGCGGACGAAATTAAAATTATTTAGCGAGACCAAGAAGATTGTAACCGTTACAAGTGCAACGTCTTTAAATATAGTTGGCGCTTTAGGCGTAAAGGACATGCTTCTCGCTTCCTGCTTCGGTAGCACGGTCTAACTGTTATTAGAATATTAATTATTACGCATTGTACCAGCGATTGCGCACGTTATCATGGTTAATGTTTCTAGAATGAGGAAACAACTGCTCCAGCGCAGTTGCTTTATTCAAAATCAGTATGATAGTCTGACACACCATGGCAACAGCGCTTTAAAGGCCGTAGCTCCGAGCGTTGCGATGAGCACGCGATTATCTCGTGATCGCGGTGGTTTAGAACGTCTTGCGCTGGCGTTGAAGTTCGTGAGATAACGAAGGTCACTTCACTGGTTATAGAGGCAGTGCTTGCAACAGAAGCGTGCTGCTTACAAATAAGTAACTGTGGCAGTGCGCAATCACGCGTGTACTTAGATTTACTTGCAGGTTGAAGAACCCCAGGTGGTCGAAATTTTCGGAGCCCTCCGCTAAGGCGTCTCTTATAATCGTATCTTATAATCATAACTCCAGATATTATTGCCAGTTAAGGCTTGTCCTGTGTGCTCGTTCCCCGCACCCTTATTTGTGTTTGAGCAGCACGCTTTAAGTGTTGAGTCTTGTTAGTTAATGCCAATCCTGTTCACGTGTCTTTTCAATTTGGTTCTATAGCATTCATTTCATTGCCTTCGTGGTGAATCAATGCTCAACAAGTCTTCAACAACCTCTCCAAAGAAAATTTTCCCTTTTGTGTTACACCAATTTATATAACAGAAGAATCAGCCATGCTTTCTTTCTTTTTTTAATATTCTCTTTCTTTCTCCCTCTTTCTCGCTTCTTTTTCTTTGTTTCTCTATTTCTCGCTCTATGTCTTTTTGTCTTTTTTGTCTGTTTCTTCCTGCATCCCTCTCTTTCAAGGTTCTTCTCTGTCTTTCGACCTTTTTATGTCTTTATTCTATTTATTTCTCTCTATTTGCCTCTTTCTCTTCCTTTGACGTGTTTGACGTCCTCACTTTCCTCAAGCAGAATTCTAAGTGTGAAGCACTGTTGGGGCTCGTCTTGATGGCGTCTAATGTCACGATTCTTCGTAACAACGGGTATAAGCCACAAAAATCGAGTAGATTCCACTACTCGCCCTCAATCCGCTAAAAAGGAAGAAGGCAACAGTTGGTCCGGCGTGCAGCAGAAACAACCTTGCCTGCCTGCAATAGTACACAGGACATGCGAGGAAGATAAAAAAGAAGCAGCACTACCTTCCGGCATTAAGCGGTGTTTCGGCGCAGTCTTCCGAGGAGGTTAATGAAGCGGAAACACTCTTCCCTAAATGCCCAGTTCCAGGCTTGGCATTCACTAGTGTCTCATCAGAGAAATCCCTCTCTAAATGCTTCACGCCTCCCGCCAAGTTTCACGTAAGTGAAGCTAAAACGGCCTTCCGTACATGCTTCACTCCTCCCTAGTTTTTGTTTAACGCTCGCACTTGCTGTACTCAGTAGCGGGGCTTCCCCAATTAATGTGCCACATACCTACCCTGTGTGTTTCTGTGGACACCGATGTATTTAGAGGTAGCTCAAATAGCACCGTCACTAAGGAGAACGATATGACGACTGACTCACAAAACACACCAACTTATCACAAAACTCAAGGAATTAACTCTGCAATACGAAGCCATATAAATATCGCATGTTGGCTTTTTGAGCATTTATGGGAGCGCCGCCATCACAACAGGGTCACAATGTTTTCGTCGTTGTCCTAACACGACATCAGTGGTAAATATTTCACGAAAGAAGGTCATAACTAAGCTTCGAGTGATCGCCACAATTGTGCGATTTAGAACAGAAAAGAGAAAAAGCTCATCTATCCTCGTTTTACCCAGCTAGTGATGCGCCGGAGTACTGTTAAACCAGCGCATCCGCGAACAAAGAAAATAAAGGCATCGATCGATGCTTTCCGCCAGAGCCACGCGGCGAGCGAGGCCACATGGCTCGCACCGTTCGCGAACATTCAAGGGCAGGAGAGCGAGGACGTAATAAAGGCTCAATGCAGGTAGACAATGGCGTTCATGGCTGTATAGATAGAGCATCGGCGGTAGTCTGAACGGGTAAACAAGCGAAGCAGCATGGAAAGAAGAAAGCTTGCAGAGAAACGAAAGAAAAAGGACACAGCATCTGCAGGTCGGGTTGTATGAAAGCGCGCCTTACACGGCCGAGACAGGCAACGTTCGGTGGTTCTGCCGGAGAAGATTAGATGTTGGGTCGCCGGCATGATTACTTTTCTGCTATGCACGTTGCTGAGCTCTAATGAAACTCAGGACTGCAACCTCACTCTTTCACTCTCAGTTACACCATCCCGCCTGCCTGGCACAAATGAGGACACTCTCTTTGCCCAGCGTCCTTTCGACGACTTTTCTCTTGTTTGAAGACACAAACTGGTGCTTTCTTTTTGACGCAGTTGTCAGTACGTCAGAAAGTACTTGACATGTCCCGATGGATGAAAACCATTTATTGCGGAGAAAAAAAATGAAATAAGGGTTAGAAACAGGTGGGTGGGGCCCCTAGCTCAAGGCTCCACTGGCCTCAGCAGCCCTCCGCGCCTGGTCCAGAAGTGCCACTTGGGCCTCCCTTTCCTCGCTGGCGAGCAAGGTCTCCCACTGCTCCATCGTGAATTTTTTCGCTGAAACCTGAGGCGTATTAAGTTTAGCTGGCCTTAACTTACATTCCCATGTAATGTGAGCAAGTGTTGGCTGTCCTCCAGTGGACACCACGTGCAAGAATCCGCATATGCGGTTGGGTGCATCGCATGTTTTAAACGCAGATGAGGATATGTATTTTTCTGCAGGTGGCGCCGCTCATACGCTTCTTTTACACTCAGCCGAGAATTGGGCGGTAAGTATCGCCGTCATTGTCGACGCTGGTGTTCTAAGATATCTCGAGGGGTGTGGGGAGCCTGGAGTAGCAAACGGGTATCTGGATGAGGGGTGGTTGTTCGGTCAGTAATAGCTCGAGCTGCACTGTTTGCTCTATTGTTACCTGTTTCCGCTACGTGTCCGGGGCACCATATGATGCAGGGTTCCTGGTCTAGTGTTGCATCTAGGTGGCGGGCGACGCACGCAGGTACACGGCCGTTAGTGGAATATCGACTATTTGAGAGTCCGTGAGGATATAAGATTGCTGTCTCAACGTCTTCGGTATTGATGGTGAGTGCTACCGCGAGGGCTTCCGCCGTGTCCGCCGAGTTCATCTTCGCTGAAGCACAGGTGAATAAACCCGGGCTGCGCACCGAACGAACAGCGGCCAATGAATTCCCATGGATATCGCAGCGGGCTGCGTCGGTATAGAGCGTGCCTGGGTCCGTTCCGAACTGTTTGGTGAGCTTCCGGGCTCTGGCGTTGCGACACGCTCGGTGGTACAACGGATTCATGTTTTTTGGTAGTGGAGCGATATGGATTTGGGCACGGATACGAGCGAAAATGGGCACCAGTTCCTCGTCACTCTATTGGGCCGCGCAGGATATTCTAAGCCACGTAATATTTCCCTACCCCTGGATGAGAGGCAAAATCTTTCTCATTGCGAGATGAGGACCACGGCCCTAAGCTTCTCGAAGGTAGTGTAGATCCCCAAGGTAAGAAGCCAATCTGTGGATGTTCCCATTGGTAGGCCGACAGCAGCCTCATAGGTGGTACGAATGAGGGTATCCACTTGTTCAGTTTTAGTATTACTGAGCTCTTGGTAAGGTAGACCACACATTATTCTGTTAATTACGAAGGCTTGGATTATACGAAGCGTGTCCGCCTCTCCGAAGCCCTTGCGGCGATACGTCACTGTGTACCTAGCACGTGATTTGTTAAACGGAAGCGCGAAGAGTTCTGAGGGTGTGGTCCACGTGCCGATTTTCCTGTACCCAGAGACCAAGGATACGTGTACGCGCTACCTCTCGTATGGAATGGTCACCTACTTTCAGAAGGTAACAAACTTTCTTACCGATTGAAGTCACCTGGCTACACTGTATACCCACCCCTTATGTAATACCCCCTTGAGGGGTTTTTAAGGAAATAAAATGATGTGATGTGATGTGATGTCCAAATGGTGGTTTACTTCGGTAACCCCTTACCATGCACCCGAATGAATTCTGATTTTTCCGAGGAGAAACTGATACCACAGCTCTCCGCTAAGAGATGCACTGTCTGAGCTGCTTTTTGGAGAGTATAGTTTCCTTGTGGCTGAGACAGCCTCGGGTCGCCCAAAGGGTTATATTATCGGCATACAGGGCGTATCTTAAGTCTTGTATAGAATAGAGCTGTCGGCCAAGGCGGGCCATCCCAATATTAAAGACTAAAGGAGTAAATATGGCCCCTTGAGCATTCCTCTATTGAGCATTTGAAAAGCCGATGATCTAATGTCTCCCGAGCCTAATGTTGCAGCCCGATCGATGAGGAAAGCCTAGATATAGCGGTATATTTTGCCCCACAGTTGGAGGAGCTTGGCTCCTGCATAATACGGTTGTGGCCTATGGTATCGAACGTGCTTTTTAGGTCGAGAGCAACCAACATGTGTTGCAAGCCCGAATGAATGTCGCGTAATACTTCATCCCGAAGCCGGAGGAAAACGTCTTGTGTTGAGAGGTTGTGGCGGAAACCATATATGTGGGTAGAGAAGACCACCCCGTTCCTCGATATAGTGTGATAGGTGCGTGTGATTGACTTTCTCGAAGAGCTTCCCGAGGCAGGATGTGAGCGAAATTGGACGGAGATTCTGTAAGGTGGAGGTCTTCCCATGTTTAGGAATTAGTATGATTGAGGCCTCTTTCCATTCTGGCGGAACAATCCAAGGCTCCCAATTGTGCTCATTAAAATAGCGGACTAGTTCATCGAGGCAGTCATCAATCACTAAGGTTTCGTAACATGGCTCTAGTAACTCGATCGGGTCCTGGTGTTGTGTTGAATTTCGCAGATTGTGCCACGGCAAAAAGTTCAGCCCTTGTGATAGGTTCAACCAGTGCTGCATTTGGCCTGCCCTCGTATCCAAGCGTGCATGGCGGGCTGCCGGCGTCACCCACGTACGTCGAATGCAGAACTTTCAAGAGCTGTTCCTCTTTGCCTGCGAAAGCACCCACCAACCTCTGGATTGTCCTGGACACCGTAGATTTAGTACTACCAGGGTCGAGCAAGCTTCTCAAAATAGCCCATGTTTTCACCGTGCTTAAGGTATTTCTCATCGAGTCACAGAACTGCGCCCAGCTTTCCGCTGCAAGTTTACGAGCATATTCGTTTGCGTACTCTGAAACTTCTGCGATTTTGAAACGCAGTTTACGATTGAGGCGCTGGCGCTTCCATCGCTGACTTAGACTGCGTCTACTTTCCCATATATGAAGAAGACGCCGGTCCACAACCGGGGCTTCCGATGTAAGGAATATGCATTTCGAAACAGAACCATGCGCATTACGCAAATGACTTGCCCATGCTTTGGCATCCTCAAGGATGTTCTGTGGTAGAGGAATTTTTCTGTATTTTGACCGGTGCGTTATCGTCACCTGGCCGGTAGTACAACGAACTTTCGGAGAGGCTATGGACGCACTAATAATGAAGTTGTCGCTGCCAAAGGTTTTTTTACGGTTAGTCCAGGTCGCGTCAGATGAGTATAGCGTAAATGTTAGGTCAGGAGAAGTGTCGGCACTTACACTGTTTTCCAGTCGCGTAGGTACTGTGCGGAGGGTGACGAGATGAAGCTCGTGATTCTCTACAGCTTTTTCTAACGAATCTCCTTTCGGAGAGTCCCGTCGATATCCCCAGCTTGTGTGAGGGGCGTTGAAATCACCTAGGGAAACGAGGTGGTCCTGCTTGCGCAAATGTAAGGCTGCCCCAGCAACCAGTGCTTCAAAGTCGGCTCCCTTTTCTTTGGGTGGGCTATACACATTTACAATAAACAAGCTGGCCTTGCTGCGCTTACGTGCGTAGATCTCAATAATTTGGTAAGAAGTTGAACATCATGTGATGCAATGTACGTTCTATGAGATATCCTTAGCCATCAGCGTCGCGGTTTTTGGGAAATCTTTATTGGATAAGTTATAAAAACCCTGTAGCGTGACTGGCTTTGCACCTGTTTCCTGCAGACAAATATCATCTGGCTTAACTGGTGTTGTATGAACTGGTGAAGAGCTGCTGCGCGCTTATGAAAGGCGCGGCAGTTTCAATTCCATATCTCAAGATGATTTACTTTTGTTCGTTTAATACGTGGTAGATTAGCCATGATGGGTAGCGGCGGTTTCCGCGACGTCTGCCTGTTTCGACTGCCGGCTTGCCGGTAAACCTGGGCTAGCATTCGTGCGTTTCCTCACGTTACCTTTAACTTTAGTGACACATTCATGGACATAAGCTTTAAGATTCTCAAATTCGGAATACATCTGCCGCTGAAAAGCTTTCATGCTTTCGAGTTGCTGCATAATTTGTGGAAGGGCACATTCAGGTGACCCCGAGGACGTTTCATTTTGACCCGAAACGTGGCCAGCCACGTGATGAGAGGCCACGTGTGGAGTTTGTTTGACGAGAGCTTGGAGGGACGCCAACTCTCTTAATTTCAGCCACACTCTTGCGAAGGAGTTGGTTCTCGGCTATATTTCGCTAAGATTCTGGATTAATAGTGGTGGGAGCAGAGGGAGCCTCAACGTTTGCTCGCTTTCCCTCCTTTGAACGAGGCGACGTGGGTCGGCCTAGAACCTTGCCTTTGCGGCTTCGGGAAGAGTGGCATCTGGCATGCTGTTACGGTTTATAAGGACGTGTCTTCTGGGACCTCGACCGGGACCTGGACTGGGACCTCGACCGCGATCTAGAGAGATAAATAAGCTCTCGATTGGACGACATACGATAGATAGCTGTTGTGAATTGTCAACTTTGCAACGCTATCACATGCCCATTTTCGCATGATAATTGTGCGCGATAAACTTATCTGACTGGGTTTTCTGTGTTTGCGACTGCACAAGCGGAGATAGCGTGTAGTTCAAAAGCACGAAATACTGACTATGACTCAACACTTGGTGCTCACATTCGAAATGTTTTCCGAAGAGGAGGAGATAGTGGTTGCAGAAAGTGCATACCGAAGGCGAGATAGAAACTATCATTTTTTAACTTGGTCTGGTTTAGGAGCCTTTAAAAGATATTAAGCATTCCCAGAGAAGGCAAGTGCGTTAGAGGGAGAGAAAAAGTTGGGTGGGTAGATGAGATTAAGACGTTTGCGGGTATTAAATGGCAGCAGCAAGCACATGATATGATATGTAGGGTTTAACGTCCCAAAACCACGATATGATTTTGAGAGACGCCGTAGTGGAGGGCTCCGGAAATTTCGACCACCTGGGGTTCTTTAACGCGCACCCAAATCTGAGCACACGGGTCTACATCATTTCTGCCTCTATCGGAACCTCAGTCGCCACAGCCCGGATTTGATCCTGCGACCTGTATTCTGTGGGTCAGCAGCCGAGTACCTATAGCCACTAGACCACCGCGGCGGGGTAGCAGCAAGCGCAGGACCGAGTTGACTGGCGGAACATGGGAGAGGTCTTTGCCCTGCAGTGGACGTAGTCAGGCTAATGGTGATGAAGCATAACTGAAGTCAGTTTAACGGTGGCGCCTTTAATATATAGATATTGATAGATATGTGGGGTTTAGTGTCCCAAAACCACCATATGATTATGAGAGACGCCATAGTGGAATGCTCCGGAAATTCAGACCATCTGGGGTTCTTTAACGTGCACCCAAGAATGAGCACACAGCATTTTCGCCTCCATCGAAAATGCAGCCGCCGCAGCCGGGATTCGATCCCGTGACCTACGGGTCAGCAGCCGAGTACCTTAGCCACTAGGCCACCATGGCGGGGCTTAACGGTGGCGCTTCATGCTGCGATTGGTACGCCCCTAAGCGATATGTGTCACAAAACCTAAAGAGAAACCAGTGCAAGGGACAGACTCTTCGAGGTAGCGCATGTTAGCGCATCCAGGGCACGAACAGACGGTGGACGGACACCACATGTGCGAGCTTACAGCACTTTCAACCTGTTCTTTTTTTTCTCCTTGTGTTTGCTGTGGTTCCAGTTCACAGAGCTCCAGCATCTGCGTTACAGAATCTAACAAGCAGTAATTTGTGCTAACAAAGCCAACGTCATGGTGTTGAACTGTTTTCAGGCTGTCCTCATGTGGGCTGCACATGACCGAGGCCCATCCTAGCAGTGATCTAACAAAACTTTTGTGAACCTACAGTTGTATATCTCACGTAGATTGATGCAATTTTTGCCTTGAGAAACCTAGCTATAACACAAACACCTCTTTCGGGACAGAGGATTGGGATATTTGTCAGTTCAGCCCCCTTATTTATCGCATTTTGAATATTTTTCTGGCCTTGGACGCTTTCGTGTTAGATTAAACAAACAAGAACTACACATGAACGGCAGCGGCGTCATTGACACTCCACGTGATTTCAAAAGAATCTTGTCATCGCACGGAGGAGAGGAAACGAAAATGCATGCAGCAAAGGATGCGGGTCGAAAGAGAAAAAAAGAAAAAAACTCGACTTTCGACAACGCCCGGGGGTTAAACGCGACACGCTCGCGTTCTCGGCAGCCGTGAATGCGGGCCGCTTCACCTGATGCGCGGGCCTAATTCTCTGGCCTCGGGCGCCGCCTTATGTGCTGCGGCCACGAGGTGTGTGCACTCAGAGCGCTATGCACACACACGTTCATGCGCCTGTGCTCACAGTCACGCTGGACGGTAAGCCTAGCCCGTATTCACGCCTGCGTGTCGAAAAACAGCACCGCGTGAGCGCCACCGCGACAAGAAGACTCCCCCGCCTCCTGTTCCATTTGTTCGACCGGTGCTACAGCGCAGCCTGGTGTACTCATGTTCAAAGCCGAGTTGGTGGCACCACTGCTTATTGCATTTACAGCGCTTATTCTCTCCTGCATCCCGACCAGCGTCGTAAAGCTTCTCGACGAAGCGCTGACGACAATCTGGACGCCTTTTACCGATCACTCGTGAGAAAAAGGTGTGTAGTCAATCTTTGTTTGACCGGACACGCAAGGGACAGCAACATTTTAGGGGGTGGGGCACAAATACAATAAATTTGGAAGAAGAAAAAAAAAACAAGAAGAGTGCTTTCGCTCGCAAAAAGAATTTTCTCTCTCCTATCATCTAAGGCGAATGCGTAAGAGGCCCTATGCGTAACTTCGACGCCTTACCAAACGAGCAGAGGAAATGGCAATAAATCTATAATGCCTTTAGATGTAATGCCAATCCCAAGGTCGCACACGAACAATTGAAATGGAATTCGTTCCAATGCCAGTCTGCACACGGTGACTTCACTAGAACTGACTCGGCTGAGAAACACGCAGTATCGACGGCAAATCTTGTCAAGTCTTGCAGACATGAAACATTTGAAATAGCACCTATAGTGTCAAAATTATTTTATGCATGACTTTCAAGACGTTGCCTGTTAATTCGTGGTTGCACTATAGCCAAACTCACTTCGTAATTGCAATGGCTTTGACATGAGAAGTGTCATGTCGTATTCTAGACTTCAGATTCAACAAGCATTAGCTGCAGCCGCTGAGGTTCGCTGCAGTGTTGTAGAAGGCAGGAAGAAACTCGAGCTAATGGCAGCATACATTTCATTGTTCGTGAAGGCACAGAGTGTGGCGAAAATTAGTTTTCAGTTTTATTGTAGTGCTAAAGTATCTTAGTGCGAAATTCGCTGATATTGCCATCGACCGGTCAAATGCCCCTGAACTTAGGGTCGACCAAAAAATTGTCATTCAGTAACTTAATGTCTCAACTACCGAACGACATTTCTTGCGCCCATGTGACATGGGTATTACTGGTGATAATAATTAAATGTTCGTTAGAAGACAAAAAAAAGAAGCAAAGGTGCCGGCTAAAGTATACTTCTCAGCTTGCAAATAATTAAACATTACTCATTCTCGTATGACATTCTATTAAGGCATGCGTGTCTTTGTGACGTAGTGTCAGGTTTTGGGCCCAGAACCGCTAGCCAAGAAACAATCGAGCCACGAGTGCACACACACACGCACACACACACACACACACACACACACAATATATATATATATATATATATATATATATATATATATATATATATATATATATATATATATATATATATTTACACGGAAAAAGCAACTATTTATGGATCATCTCTAACATAGTCTCTCAAATGCAGTTCTATGCGAAATCTCTCACTGTAGGGAACTATGCGAACGACGACGAAGCAGCATGAAACGGCAAGCCACGGCGTTGGTGCCCTCGCGCGACCCTAGCTTGCGTTTGTTTTGTATTTTCGGCCTGTTGGCGTTCCTCGCTCTTCTGGCGTTCCTCGGCTATTCCAGTAGGTCTGTACGTGAACAAACTGCGCGACATCTGGTGGAGGTGTGTGGACTCCGGTACAAACCTGGAACTTCGCTCCCGTACGCTTCCCCCTCTACGTGACACGAACATGGCCACCGAAACGCCTCTCCAGGCGGGACCTTCGACCGTCCATGTCACTTGCGGTGCCGTGTATCCTCAACGAGACCCTCCTATCTTCACGGGCTCCACTGAGTCGGACGTCGAAGATTGGTTGGCGAGGTACGACAAAGTCGGCGCAAGTAACAAATGGGACGACCCTAGTAAGCTGGGCTACGTCACATTCTACCTTGCGGACACCGAGCAACTGTGGTTTAATAACCACGCAGCTGACATTACTACGTGGTCTGCATTCAAGACGGCTGTTACGGACGTCTTTGGACGACCTGTGGCACGCAAGCTTCAAGCCGAGCACCGTTTACGTCACCGTGCACAGCAACCAGGCGAGACCTACACGGGCTACATTGAAGATGTGTTGCATCTATGCAACCGCATCAACTCTACCATGCCTGAGGAAGAAAAAATCAGGCACATATTGAAAGGCATTGACGACGGCGCCTTTCAGATGTTGCTCTCGAGAAATCCCCCCCCCCCCCAAATGCTGTCCTCGTTTCCCTCTGTCAAAGCTTCGATGAATTGCGTAGGCAGCGCGCAATTGCTCGTCAAGCCCTTACGACGCCAGACACGCTCGCAAGCTTGCACCTAGCTGCCCATCCTACCGATCAGCAGCCGCTGCTTTCGACAATCAAGGACTTCGTCCGCGAAGAGGTAGCGCGCCAGCTGTCACTGCTGCCAGTGGATATTGGCTGCCACTGGATATTGCTCAGGATATTGGCAAGTTCCAATGGCTGATCCTGACCGATCGAAGACTGCATTTGTAACACCTGATGAGCTATATGAGTTTAACGTCATGCCGTTTGGACTCTGCAACGCCCCAGCTACCTTCGAACGGATGATGGACACCATCCTTCGCGGCTACAAGTGGAACACGTGCCTTTGCTACCTAGACGACATCGTCGTTTTTTCTCGCGACTTTTCGACTCACCTTGTTCGTCTTCGTGCTATTCTCACGTGTCTCACCTGTGCTGGCCTTCAACTTAACATCAAGAAGTGCCATTTTGCCGCTCGTCAGCTCACTATACTGGGTCACGTCGTCTGCAAAGAGGGTGTTCTCCCGGATCCGGCGAAACTCCGCGCCATGGCCGACTATCCAAAGCCAGATTCCATCAAGACGCTTCGAAGTTTTATCGGCCTGTGCTCATACTTTCGTCGATTTGTGCGCAACTTCTCTTCCATCATCGCGCCCCTTACCAACCTGTCGACAACTTCCAAAGGCATTTCTGCTTGGTCAAACGAGTGCGACGAATGTTTCACCGCGCTTCGGTGGTTATTACTATCACCTCCAATACTACGTCATTTTGACCCTGATGCGCCTACGGAGGTCCACACCGACGCCAGTGGTGTCGGTCTTCGTGCTGTATTGGTTCAACGAAAACCAGGGAACCAAGAATACGTGGTCGCTTACGCGCGTCGAACCCTCAAGAAAGCCGAGTGTAATTATTCCGTCACGGAGAAAGAGTGCCTCGCAATTGTCTGGGCTTTGACGAAGTTCCGCCCATACCTTTATGGCCGCCCTTTCGAAGTCGTCACGGACCACCACGCTCTATGCTGGCTATCATCGCTCAAAGACCCCTCGGGGCGCCTTGGTCATTGGGCGCTTCGCCTACAGGAATACGGCATTCATGTTGATTGATTTGTGGGGTTCAACCTCCCAAAACCACCATATGATTATGAGAGACGCCGTAGTGGAGGGCTCCGGAAATTTTGACCACCTGGGGTTCTTTAACGTGCACCCAAATCTGAGCACACGGGCCTCGACATTTCCGCCTCCATCGGAAATGCAGCCGCCGCAGCCGGGATTTGAACCCGCCACCTGCGGGTCAGCAGCCGAGTACCTTAGCCACTAGACCACCGCGGCGGGGCGACATTCATGTTGTATACCGATCCGGTCGCAAGCACTCCGACGCTGATGCGCTATCCCGCTCGCCACTACCGGCTGACCCAACCTCCTCGTCACCTTCTTCAGGTGTCATAACACCAATCGACTTCACAGACATTGCATCGGAACAACGCAAAGATGTGTGGATTTCCCAACTCCTCGCCTTTCTGACTGATCCGCTAGCTAATTTGGTCTCAAGAACTATCCGCCGTCAAGCCACACATTTCGCTATTCGAGACGACCTACTCTATCGGCGGAATTACACGTCTGAAGGTCGGAGGTGGCTGTTAGTGATACCCAACCACATGCGCTCGGAAATCTGTACTGCTTTCCACAACGACCCGCAAAGCGCTCACGCTGGCGCTCTCAAAACGTACAACCGTCTACGTCAGCGGTACTACTGGCGCGGCATGTACACATTTGTCCGCAAGTACGTACGTGCTTGTACTGCATGCCAGCGACGTAAGTCCCACCTCAACGCCCTGCCGGTACACTTCAGCCTCTGCCTTGTCCAGCGCGTCCGTTTGACCGCGTCGGTATCGACTTATACGGACCACTTCCCACGTCGTCTTCTGGAAATAGGCGGATAATTGTCGGCGTGGACCACCTCACGCGTTACGCGGAGACGGCAGCACTACCCGCAGCAACCCCGGGGGAAGTTGCGTTTTTCATCTTGCGCAACTTTGTTCTTCGCCATGGTGCTCCCCGCGAACTTTTGAGCGACCGGGGGTGTGTTTTCTTGTCTGACGCCATTCAAGCGCTTCTCGCTCAGTGCAACATGGTTCATCGCATGACGACAGCATATCACCCGCAGACGAATGGCCTCACAGAACAATTTAATCGCACTCTCCGTGATATGTTGACGATGTACACAGCTTCAGACCAGACCAATTGGGACACTGTCCTTCCAATCGTCACGTATGCGTATAACGCCGCTACGCACGCGACAACAGGGTTCTCCCCTTTCTTTCTGTTGTACGGACGTGAACCATCGTGCACGCTGGACACTATCCTCCCATACACGCCCGACTCCTCTGAGTACACAATTTCTGATGTTGCCAGGTACGCAGAAGATTGCAGACGATTGGCCCGTTCACTGACAACCGAGGACCAAGGCCACCAGAAGCTACGGCATGACACCGACCGACATCTCTCTACTTTCACGACTGGTGCTCTTGTTTGGCTCTGGATTCCACCGAACACTCCTGGTCTTTCGTCGAAATTACTGGCACAATACCAAGGGCCCTACCGCATTCTCGCCCGTACGTCACCAGTCAATTATGAGATTGAGCCTTTGACACAGTCTCATGACTTACGCCGTCGTGGCCGAGAAATTGTGCATGTCAGTCGCCTGAAGCCGTATTACGACCCCGCTATAGTGACTACGCCTTAAGTCGCCAGGTTGGCTACGCTATTCACCGGGGGCCAATGTAGGGAACTATGCAAACGACGACGAAGCAGCATGAAACGGCAAGCCACAGCGTTGGTGCACGCGCGCGACCCGAGCTTGCGTTTGTTTTGTATTTTCGGCCTGTTGGCGTTCCTCGCTCTTCTGGCGTTCCTCGGCCTTCCAGTAGGTCTGTACGTGAATAAACTGCGTGACATCACTTAGAAGTCTCTCGCCGTTTTTTTATTGGGCATGGACGCTGATCGCTCACATGACGTGTCGTCTGTCCCGTTGACGTCTTCAACATGAGTTTGCCCACGCCACCTCACGGCCTTCTGCCACAGTAGCAGCAGGAGGGTAGCGGTCGCTCGGAAGCTCCGCCCTGGAGCAACAGCTCCCAGCCGCCCCGTTCGTCCCAGTAGCACACCTGGGTCGTGCCAGCCACCCGGAACGGCAGCAGGACTAGCGGCCCACAGCAAACCGGAACTCGTAACAAATCAGTACGGCAGCCGGAACAGCGGAACTTCGCCTGGTCCCTGGGCCAGTCACCCAGCCGGAGTCGAGGCCTCGTTCACCAGTTGTCCAGCTGTCAGGAACGGCAGCCGGAACAGCAGCGGATCGCCTGGTCCCTGGGTCAGTCACCCAGCCAGAGTCCAGGACATTACAGCGCCTAGAGGACGTCTCCTAGTTCTCCGGACCGGTCATCTAGCCAAGAACCGTCTGTCCTTGCCCGCTTCGCTGCTTCGAACGCTGTCATGCGCTTCCCGATCCGGTGCGCTCTTCTTTGTCGTCTTCACTCTTCTGCCCGTATTATCACAGTCTTCCAGCATGGTGCGTCGTCCCTCATTGGTGTATCCACCTGTCGCATTGTTTTACTTTTGCCCGCTACTTTACTCTGCAAACTTCGCGACCGAAACAGAAAACAAAAATAGGATGTGTAACATGTCGAGCAGCAAATTGCCAAGCGACAACCGCACTCACGTATACGACTTCATAATCATGGAACGTTATAAATGTTTCACGGTGTTTTCCACAATACCATTCTGTGATTAGACATTTTGACTGGTAAGCAGGCAGCCCCGTGAAGACCGGTTGTCGGACCCCTTTAAGCGTAGGCCCGCTACGTGGGTCGATGCCTGCATTTGGTAGTTGCGCGCATATCGTAACCTTGTCAGGGGAACTGATTACGCTATCATGTAAAGGGATGCTCATCGCCCAATGTCAACAGACATTTTTTTCATCTAAGCCAAGCGTTTGTTGGCGAAGCAGATGAGCTGCGCTAGGAGTACCTATGGAATGATTATTATATTACACTATTATATAGAGTACAGCCACTGCCCGAGTTATGATTGGCGTTCGACAAGTATCACCCCAACAAGTGATGTTAGGCAACAAGTGATGTATATATGTTAACACATTTATTTACAATATCTACCACGCCATTGTTGGCTAGGTATTGTAGCAGAACGTTCGTCAGCGTTTGTCTACTACATTTAGGTTGCATGCCATTACAAATTTCATATATTTCCCTCGATTATTCCAAGCGCAATCTTATTAGTGACTTTCGATGTCTATATGCCAAGCACTGACGTTCCTGAAACGTTGAAGTACCAGCATGGTGAGACATGAAATCTGCGACGTCAGTCACGTTAGTGTTACGAGTATACAACGCGTGCTGGTTCCTTCAATATTCATGCAAAGATTCTCAATCACGTTCCAGCGACGTCACTATCCCACTGAAGCAGGCTAATCGCCATGTGCTTGTCAGTTGATTCAAAAATTGGCAGATACCATGTACGGTGCGAATCAATCGATATGCTTAGCACGATTGAGAAATGTTGATATGTCACTTTAAAATCAGCAACACGTTACGAGGTAGCATAACGTTAAATCAGCACAACGTTATGATGCCGTACATGACTTCCGTGTCATGGTTATCATGTTTGGATGTGTCGTTTATCTTCGTCATCTATTCACGTCACGTGATACCAAACTTAGTATATGCGGAGCAAGCGAAACGGCCGCAAGCACACTTTGAGCGTGGTACTTTGTCACGTTCTTACATGACACGCGTGTCAGGATTATCATGTTTGCACCAGTCATATATTTCGTCATAGATTGACGTCACGTAACAGCCAGTTTGGTATATGTATATGTGAAGTTAGCAAAACGGCCGTGCGCGCAACAGGAAGAGCCCAATATACTCCGACGTAGCGTTGACGCACGTGCACGCTGGGCACAGCGACGCTACGTAAGCAAAACGTGAGCACTCTACTGTCTGACGCCAGCAGCGACCAGCGTGCGTCGGCGCGGCCCCAATGGCAACCGGCGCGAAATGCGACATGCTGCATTTCGCGCCGATGAGTTACCCAGAAACCACTGCGTCTCCCTCTTTTCGTGACGGAGGGATGCCGGACGCGCTGAAACGCGCATGCGTCAAAGCAACGCAGCGCGGCGCGCGCCTGCGAGTATATGGCAGGACCGCTGCCTGGCGTGGCAACACTGACGTGACGCGACGAAATGAACGCCGGCGAGCTCGCGCACCGCGTCACGTGGAAATGTATTGGCGCCTTGACTGCGGCATGTAGTCATGTTCTCACATGACATAAATCTAATGATTATCATGTTTGCACCAGTCACATACATTCGTCATCCATTGACGCCTCGCCCCGCCGCGGTGGTCTAGTGGCTAAGGTACTCGGCTGCTGACCCGCAGGGTGCGGGTTCGTATCCCGGCTGCGGCGGCTGCATTTCCGATGGAGGCGGAAATGTTGTAGGCCCGTGTGCTCAGATTTGGGTGCACGTTAAAGAACCCCAGGTGGTCTAAATTTCCGGAGCCCTCCACTACGGCGTCTCTCATAATCATATGGTGGTTTTGGGACGTTAAACTCCACATATCAATCAATCAATCCATTGACGCCTCGTAATACCAAATTTGGCATATGTGAAGCTAGCGAAACGGCCGCGAGCGCATCATCAGTGTGGCATGTAGTCATGTTGTTACATGACACGCATCTCATGTTTATCATGTTTGCACCAGCATCATACCTTCGTCATCCATTCACATATTGTAATACCAAATTTGGTATATGCGACGCTAGCGAAACGGCCGCGAGCGCATCGTGAGCGTGGCATGTAGTCATGTTCTTACATGACACGCATGTCATGATTTTCATGTTAGGGTCTGTCGCTTGTGTTCCCCATGAAATCATGCTATACCATACCAGTTTTGCAACATGCCTGGTGAACGAAACCGCCGCAAGAGCTGCAGCACCATGAAATATAAATCATGACATTCATGACATACATGTCACGATTTTCATGTTATGTCTACTAAAATGTGTTCTCCAAACAGTCATATTATGCCATACCAAGTTTGGTATCCATACCATTATTGCGACGGCCAGGGGAGCTAAAAGTCGTAGGCGGCTGGCTTCATAGATAGATAGATAGATAGATAGATAGATAGATAGATAGATAGATAGATAGATAGATAGATAGATAGATAGATAGATAGATAGATAGATAGATAGATAGATAGATAGATAGATAGATAGATAGATAGATAGATAGATAGATAGATAGATAGATAGATAGATAGATAGATAGATAGATAGATAGATAGATAGATAGATAGATAGATAGATAGATAGATAGATAGATAGATAGATAGATAGATAGATATGCTCAAAGTTGCCGAGTTCGCTAAGAAATGCTTCGCATTTAAAATTGACCCACCGGACATACTGCGTGCTCATGTAGTTCCACACAGAAACGGTAAACGTACCTCAAAAAATAGAAGGTGTATATACATTCAAACGAATGGCAAATAGCAATTATTCGTTGTTTAGAAAAGAATTTGTGCGAACATGGGGAATGTTCGTGTGTCCCCCTGCTGTGTAGCAATGGGAAAAAAAGGAATATCAGGAAACGTTAGCTCTTGCATTATCCGGAGTTCAGTGTGCTCCACTCAATTGCAGTGTGCCCGCTCAATCGCCACTCAATCAATGTACGCGCCGTTATATTACGGAGCCCGCCAGTTTCTAAAGAGCGCTGCAAGATGGCGCTGCCGATCTGCTGCTGCCCAGGCATGCGTGTAAAGCAGTCAAGCCGCACCATAGAGGGCCACTGCTCCACTTGCTCCACGTCGTTGCTCGTCGCGAAGTGCGTACGTCGTATGATGCGTGTGCCGAGAGAAGATGGGCAGCAAAAAGCAGAAACTTATCCGAATATAATTCCGTTGTTACAGTCCTCCGAAGAAAAAACTCGGCGGTAAGAGTAAACTAGGCAAGGGCTCTAAATAAATTCTGATAAGATGGTTGCCGGCCCATCTATTACATTTATTTTATTTCACAATAATGCAGGCCATTCTAGGGTCCATGCAGGAGTAGGTTGAACTTGAGCACACGAAAACTGAAGAAAAAAAGTGGAACCTTATTGTATAGAGGCAATATTATGAGCACATTCAAAATCAACAAGGAATACGCACATTATAATAGTAAACATATAAACAGGGAAACAGCATTCAAGTAACTGTGAAAGCTCATGGGGTTGAATATTAAATACTAATGACGCTAAACTACTTTTTTTTACCATGCGAATCCTAAATTCTGAATGCTGCTGATGAATTCGTCGATAGATGAGCAGAGAGAGAGGTGGTTTATTAGAAAGCGACAGATGAGCAGCTTACAGTATCAGCACGTGGTAAATTCTAATGGGAAATGGTGTGCGGAAATAAAGGACATTTGAAATAGTTATTATGACAGCGTTGTTGGCATATTGTTTTATTGTGATTCCTCCGAGTTGGATGTCTAAATGGTGGATGAATGTATGTTGCTAGGGGTATTAGATGATAAAGGAAATATACAATTTTGGTCAAGAAACGATTCTGCGTGTCACAAGTGGTTGGATGCTATAGCCTTGACACGCAACATCGTAAGGGACGTTTGTAGGGAATACTGGAAATATATCACGCGCAACGTTTGGTTCTCTATACATTCCAATTATTCAGTTGAATATTTCTGGTGCGGGGCTCATGCTATAGTGTCCGCATACTCTATAGCTGGCGTAATAAGAGTGTTATACAAATTTAATTTGCCGCTCGAAGGTGCATTTTACAGCGAGAGCTCAATATGGCTAGAAGAAACAAAAAAATATTCGACATCGGTGTCACGAGTAGTCTCCATTGACTCTGCTATCAGTTACGTCATTCTTGGCGTCGTACCCAAGCACGCACGTCATTGGCTGGTCTGTGAGGAACGTCGTTCATACCGTAACAGCCGTGGCGCGACCACGCGTGCATAAGTTTCTACGGAGAGCTCCCACGTGTGTAAGCTACGGTCCTACGAAATTCTGAACAGAGGACAACTTTACAAGAGCGCCGACAGGGGAAACGCGAGAGAGAGCACATTCGCCGGGCCGATGCTGCAGTCCGCGCACAAAAACAGGCCCGGAAGGCCGAGTGCCAGCAGCGACTGCTTACCGATGATGCGGCAGCCTTCCAAGCTGCACTAAATCGCGAACGAGAACGCAAGCGCCGGTGGCGGGCGAATCCTACAAACCACGCCGCCGAGTTCGCAATGTAAGACGCTTGCAACAAAGGCACGCTGAACAAGCGGCGTGGTAGACACAACATCGTAAACGAGCTAATTACGGGAGCGCGTTCACCAAAGAGAAGGCCCGCTTTCGGTGGGAGTTTCTCCAGTGGCACTGATGCTCCAGCTTCGACGACTGTGTGCGGTGTGAAATAAATACTATTGTTAATCCAAGCCAAACGTGTGTCTAACCTCATTAAGAAGCACAGTCATGTAACCAATAATTGTGAATGGTTTCAGTGCAGTGTCGAGTTGAGGCCGCCGCTAAACATCGGTGCCACACGTTTAAGCCTTCGCTGGTTAACCATTTCTACGGAGTGCATAAGTGAAATTTTTTTTTACCTTCCTGCTCAAAAAAGTTCAACTTATTTAGAGCCTTTCGATATATGTTATTTATGGGAGATTTGTAGTTTAACTTTGTTGTAAAAATAACCCCGAGATCATTAACCTCATGGAACTTTTTCAGCGGGATCCTTTTGATTGTATACTGAAACGGTAGAGGTTTTTTTTCTTGTGTGTGTGTGCGTGTGTGTGTGTGTGTGTGTGTATGTATGTATGTATGTATGTATGTATGCATGTATGTATGCATGTATGTATGTGTGTGTATGTATGTATGTATGTATGCGTGTGTGTCTGTGTGTGTGTATGTATGTATGTATGTATGTATGTATGTATGTATGTATGTATGTATGTATGTATGTATGCATGTATGTATGTATGTATGTATGTATGTATGTATGTATGTATGTATGTATGTATGTATGTATGTATGTATGTATGTATGTATGTATGTATGTATGTATGTATGTATGTATGTATGTATGTATGTATGTATGTATGTATGTCGGTATGTCGGTATGCCGGTATGTGAGAATTAACGTCCCAAAACCACCATATGATTATAAGAGATGCCGTAGTGGAGGGCTCCAGAAATTTTGAGTATCCGGCTATGCCCTTAGATTGGGCGGTTGCTCACGCCACCAAGCCATAAAGTTAAGCACTATCACTGTGTGTTTAAGGATTGAATTTCACTCGCGCCTCGATTGTAGCCACTAATTAGTTAGCCGCCTCCTGGTTATTTCTACCCGTTTAAAGTCTATTTTGCCTTTGCTGTCCCTAAACCCCAATGCTTTGAAAAATTTGGTGCCATTATCTTTGACTATAGAGTGGAGCCATATACAGAACAATATCAAATGTTCAGCCGTTTCCTCCTCCACACGCACTACATACTGTGTCTGTGCCTTCGTATTTTGCTCGGTACGTGTTGGTCCGCAATACTCCCATTCTAGCCTCGAAGAGCAGAGAACTACCTCGAGAATTATCGTAGATCTTTTCCCTTGCAAGTTCCTGCTTGAAAGTTCGGTAGGTCTCCAGTGATGGTTTCATAAGCATTCCCAGCTTTCACATGTCCCTCTCTGTTTCCTTCACCTTCTTCTTAACCGATGTTTCCTTTTGGCTTGGTGTTCTGCTGTTGTCTAAATACTTGCTTGACAAATTTCAAGTTCGTTTCCTCCATTTATATAGACATTCTTCGTGTACGAGTAACTGAAAACATTCCTAGCGCAAAGCTTCTCTGCCATTTTTCTCAATCGCTCCTCAAATTCTATACTGCTGCTAGCTTCCCTGCACTCAAAGTATGTCCATCCCATGTCTCCCTGTACACCCTGATTCGGGGTATTCCCGTGTGCTCCCAAAGCAAGTCTACTTATGTCATGCTGTTCAATTTCCAGTCTTGCTTGAACTTCTGATTTCATGCACAAGACCACATTGCCGAACGTCAAACCTGGGAACATGACACCTTTACAAAGCCCTCTCACAACGTTATACCTATTGTAGTTCCACAGTGCCCTATTTTTCAATACAGCTGCATTCGTGGTGTTCTTAGTCATTACGTATGTTTCGTGCTCCCTTGGATACTCAGCCCCGTTATTTATCCATACGCCCACAAGTATTTGTATTTATCCACTATCTCTAGCGTGACATCCTGTATCTTATGCTCACTGCCTTCTTTATCATTAAAAAATCATCATTGCCGATTTTTCCCCGCTGAACTTCAAATTTAACCTATCTCCCTCATTACCACAGGTGTCTATCAATCCCTGAAGATGTTCCTTGTTGTCGGCTATTATACTATATCATCGGCCTACATCAATGCTGGTAATGACTGTTCAATGTGTTTTCCTTGCTTAGCGAAATAGTGGCTGAATCTGTGTCGACTCCCCTCTAATTTAGCTTCTAGTCCTTGTACATACAAACTAATAACAAAGGTAACAAGGGACATCCCTGTCAAAGCTCATGTTGTATCTCTATAGGTTCAGATACCTGTCCTTCCCATTTGATAACTACCTTGTTACCTTTATAGGTATCCTTTAGAAGATTAGTTATTCCATTTTCCACATCTAGCGTCTCCAGTATTCCCCACAAGTCTTGAATCACGCTATCGTAAGCTCCTTTGATATCTAAAAATGCCAGCCACAGTGGCTGTGTTCTTTTTTCGCTATTTCAATACACTGCATTAATGAAAACAAATTGTCCTCCAACCTCCTTCGTGTACGGAACCCATCTTGTAGTTCTTCCAGCACCCCCTCATTCTCCACCCATGTCCGTAGCCTTCCCGTTACTATCTACATCACCAGTCTGTATTCATTATTTAGAAGCAGTGCCATCTAGCGGACATTCCAAGGACTAAACGAGATCTGGCACGGCTGGACTAGAGGAGCGGCAGGCGCACACTCTCATCGCAACGGCACTCATCGCACTCATCGCAACGACGCGATGAGTGCCAGCGTCAATGTCGCCGCCAGTGTAAGCGTTAGCGCCCGCTGCTTCGCACCTGCACATGCTTCCCGTTAGCGGGAGATGGCGTAATTTTTTATATAAGTGTATCATGCCAGTCACATATTTCATCAAAGTGGTCTGACTGGTCTGCAACTATTTATAACTCGTGTTTAAAGGAATAGTATAAAAACTTCTACCATCGAGTCCCAAATATCGTGTCAGCTATTGGTGTCAAGTAGTGTTTACACCAAGATTACAGAAGCTAATTCTACGTCAGTGGGCTCATGAGGTGGACTCGCTCAGGCTCATATCAAGTCGCGAGTCCTAGTGAATCCGGCTGAGCGCTATGCTGGTGAGTCTGAGTGAGGGATTTGAGGAAAACATATTTTAGAGCGTGCCTAAGTGAGTTACAGTATTTTTGTCGACCTATGCTTCCAAGTAATCACAGAAAATTCGACCTTGTCTCTAGGTACTAATTGAGGGTTATCTATCCGAAGCAAGGAGTAATACTTATAGTGTGCCACAAAGATCCATATTGGGTCCCATTTTATTTGCCTTGTATGTCAATGATTTACCGCGAGTACTACAGTCGTCTAAAGCATTAATATGTGCTAATAATAGTGCAATTTTATTTACAGGTAGTTCACTTGAAGCCTTACAACATGTTTTATCCAATGAACTACTCTTTATTTCAATGTGGTTTCATGAGAACCATTTGCTACTAAATGCGGATAAAACAAAATATATCATTTTTTGGTCAAAAATGAAAACTCTCAATTACGCTTCAATTGACGTATCACTAAACAATCAGTCGACCTAATGTGTTCCGACTAATAACCTTATGTTTTCCGCCTGATAACCCCCACAAACCTTATGAAAAAAAGCAGTATACCTACACTTGAAAAACGTCGTAAAACTCACAGGCTCAAATTTCTTTTTGTTTTAAATAACAACAAGCTGTCAATAAACCGTGATTTGTATCTGAAACCACTTACGACAAGACAAACCCGGCATCGACAAACTCATTCATTAACACCGTATTTCGCCAGAACAAACATTTTCAAATACTGGTTCTTTCCTCGAACCATAAACGACTAGAACTGCCTACCTCAATCGTTAACCGGCTCTGTAGAGGCACTTGAGCGTATTTAACCATGACCTATGTTTTTGCATCTTTTGTATATGATGTATCGTTTTGTTTTTGCTGTTTTACACCTGTGTGCAATGTTATGATCTTTGCCCCTCCTGCTGGGGCCCTTAAATGAACCTGTAGTATTTTGTAAATAAATAAATAAATAAATAAATAAATAAATAAATAAATAAATAAATAAAACAACTAAATATCTTGAAATTATACTTGACGACAACCTTAACTGGAAAGAGCAAATCAACACTGTTTGCAAAAAGTTGCATTTTGTTGCTACACTCTGATACGAGCACGTCCATACTTTGACTTGAGTTTGATGCGGACATTATATTTCAGCCCATTTCATTGCCACCTCAGCTATTGTTGTGAGTCGTGGGGCCAAACATATACGCCATACCTTACTCCCCTAATTCGATTACAAAAACGAGCTGTGCGTCTGATTACTTTGTCCCCGTTGCGTTATCCTTCTAGTACTCTATTTCAGGAACTGCGTATACTGCCATTTACAGACGTGTGCAGCTACAAGATTTCCTCTTTAGTAAATAAAGAAATAAACACAAACACGCCCCTTCCCCACACCATTTTTACGCTTCCGTCACTAAATGCGCGACACGTTAGCATTGGTAATCTTAACCTTTCTTTATGTTCAAACGTTTATGGTGAAAGACTCATACAATTTTCTGATGCAAAGCTTTGAAACAATTTGCCTCTGGAAATAAAATGCGCTAGAAGTGTTGACATTTCCTGCAAACGGTACTTTGTTGCTAACCAGACATTTTCATTGAGATTTGAGGCATTCTTATAATTGTTCTTATGTGTGTTTGCTGTGCCAAGTGACCGTTATTTTTTGTTTTTTTTTTTTGTATATCACTAAATCGCTTAAGTATGATGCTTTCACAATTCTTTGATTTTTTTTTGTAAAAGACTGCTATTAATCCATTTTTTTAAATATTTATGCATTAGAGCCTTCACTAGTCATTTAGGCTATGGGTCCAAAAATTTCTGCACGCATTCTTTATATTATATTGCAATATGATTCCCTCTTTTGATTGATTGATTGACCTATTGATTGATTTATTGAGTTAAAAGTGCGAAGTTTCTACTGCGGCATAGTTATTCTTTATATGTGACGGCGAGTTACCCACTGCGTGTCCACAAAGTAGCAGGTGCACCTGCGTCGTTGCAAGCGTTGTTGATGCTGTTGTTGATAATGATAAACATTTGTGCCAGTGAGTTTTGCCGTTTGTGTGCCTTTAAACCAACCACTCATATGACGATTCCCAGGCATTGAGGCACAGTCAGACTCTACGTTGCTGCCTCGCCATAGTACACGAGTTAATGGCATTCATCGCACTACAGAACATTCATCTAGTTTTTTATTTCCCCTTTCTTTTCTGAGCCGTTTTAAACACGGGTGAAGCTCTGTTGTAGAACACCGGCTTGCCACGCGAAAAGCCAGTGTTTGATTCTCCCTGGAACCAAATAATTTTTATTGTTTCTTATTTTTTATCGCCGACAATTTTTTTTTCACGCACACCTCTAATATTACTATGTGTGCTTTTACGACCCGAAACCACGATATCTAAATGAGTGACGCCGTAGTGGAGGGCTCCGGAAATGCTAACCATCTGGTCATCTTTATCGTGCACTAACATCGCACAGTACATGAACCTCAACCGTTTCGCCTCCATCAAAACGCTACAGCCGCGGCGGGGGTCGAACCCACGACATTCGAAGGAGCAGCCGAGCCCCCTAACCACTGATCCACCCAGGTGGACCTAGGCACAACTCTAATTTTTCGCTCACAACGAATGACGCCAACACCGGAATTTCAGCGAAATGAGCACATTATCGGCATATGCATTTTAAATAGGTGAAGCACCGATATCGATAGCAATGCACACACAGGTACACGAACGGTATGCGTAGGTTGATCTAATGGTGTACAATGCCTTGAAGCATCTCAGTGCCTACAGGGGACGCGGTAGTGGAGGACTCCGAATAACTTCAATCTCCTCGTGTTCCTTAACGTGCTCTGACATCCCGCGGGCCTGTGGCATTTCGCCTCGACACGGCCATGATCAAACACGCTTCTTTCGGACCAGCAGCCGTGACAATTGCTACACAGCGACCGCTTGTGTTTAGGTCTACCAGTCGTATGCGCATATAGCAGTGAAAATTTGCATGCATACATATGTGCAAGCATGAATAGCTCAGACAATGATTGCAGGTACTGGCTCTCACTAGTTTGACACGATGAACTGCGCAGGCAAAGGTGAACGAATGCTTCTCTTGCATCTATCACCTCGGTGCATCTAAAAGCTAAAATCAAGTGACCTCTAACTTTATAAGCGTGCAATACGCCACACAGCCCCCTGGTGTCATAAGACATTATGGCTTGCCCTGCATTGACAAACGCTTGCTACGAAAGCATCGCCTTGCACGACGCTTCCACATTGGAACAAGGACACCATCTACAATCGCCAAGTTTCAGTATCTCCTCTCGAGAAACCAAACATTCTTCTCACGACAATGCACTTCAGGAGTAAAATGTTTTTCATACTAACATCGTCGCTTCTCCCATACTCGTTTATTATGAAAGAGATGAAACCTCCGAGTGACCAGACATACAATTATAATTACAGCACCACATGAAGAGGCAAAGAAATCCTACACGGGCCGTCTTTTCAAGTCTTGCGGCCAGCCAGTGTAGAGTGGCCATTACAGTTCTTTGGGGGTTTCTTTGTGTTCTGGTGTCCCTAGAACTGTCGGTGACTCGCGGTTGTTGCGCGGAATGGAGTCATCACTCATTCACTGCGCGTGCAAGTGACAGGCCCATCGTGTAGCTCGTTTTTACCACGGGAGGCTTTTCCGAAGTCATCGCTCTTTGCCTGCGGCTGACTCCGTCATTTGCTAGAAGGCTCGCCCTCACTGAAATCACTATTTGTTTATGAAAAGCGGTACGTTAGTCATCGGAAAAGTCTGTGAAGGCTTGTTTGTGCAGGAAATTTCATTATGAAAAAAAAAAAACAGAGCACGCTGTTTGGGAGTACCTGGAAAACTACTACAATCGTTTAACGCCTGCATCTGCAAAACAAGTTTTTGATGTTTACGAATCGCGCGTTCAATGTTACGACGGTAGAATTGTGTTCGTGAATCGAGCATGATCAGCACGATTCTCAGGGGGTCAACATGACAACCAGAGCTCACAGATATTGCTTCGCTTCAAAACAACTGCTGTAATTAATTGGGATGTCGACTCTCTTCATCAGACTATAGTAATTCAGTGGACGTTGTGACAATCTTTCACGACGTTTCTTCACGACACACACAATGAACCAAAAGCGGGGTGTCAAAGAGTACTGCTTACGCAGGTGAATGCGGAGTAACGAAAAAAAAAGAGCGACAGGCGCACGCTTGTCCATAGCCGGAAAAGAACCTTGAAATGAAGAAATGATGGCCCTCAGTCACGTATAACACGCGAAACGGCTGGCATGCGTCTTCTGTGTGCTTAAATTAAAAACAACAGGTATGAAAGGCAGGGAAGGTATATGCGGTCGTCACTTGTAGAAGTTATGATAGAAGTGTGAAGAAAGTGAAGTAGACGAAAAGGTTCCTTGTCACTGGGAGGCGCCGAACTTTCGAATAACGCGTCTGATTCTCTACCAACTGAGCTACAGAGGTGGTCATTCCCTTGCATCTATTTTATGAGATGCATATGTGCACTTGAGCATAGCAGTGTTAGCGCCGCGAGTAAGTAGCCTTCAAGGCGAGTGTATAGAACCCTTTTTTTGTGCCAGCGTCACTAACGCCGGCGTCAGAGGGTCCACGTGATATTCCCAATTTTTCTTCTAGTTCTCACTCACCAAGGCATCCATACAGTCTGCCCCGAATGAAATTGTTGCCATGAATAGACAAAAAAACTGGGATTTCGTGAATGAACTCAACGATGTTCGTGTCACAAATGGAAACAGTGAAACGGCGTTTTCCATCATCGTAGAAGATTTGTTTTATTATCTTCCATGTGATGCTTTGCCAAATCCTGTGTATAAACGTTGACAGTTTCGTGATGTTTTTTTGAATTTTATCATTATTCAACATCCATTAACGGCATTGCAACTTTCTTTAATGTGCATGGAGGGATACTGAAGCCCAATTTTGTTGCGCTTAAGAATAATAACACTCACATTTTGGACAATAATAATTTTTTTCCTCTTGTGTGTCTAATGAGCATGTCTGCAGTGCGTATCTACCTAGATCGGAATATATGATGAAAAGATGCGAGATGGTGGTACTTGGAGTGTTGAATAGATGGACGAACGGACACATATACAGATGCATGGATGGACGCATGAACGGACGCAGGGGCGGCTGCATGGATGAACACAGGGACGGACGCACGAACAGACGCACGTACAGATGGGCTGATGGACGCATGGATGGTAACACTGACGGACGCATGGACGGACGGAAGCAAGAACGAATGGATGGACGAATTCTTCGCCCCACTCTCAATCATTCACTCCGTGGATATGCTGCCATTTTTTTTACGTCAAAAAAGGAAGAGAAATAATGGAACCTTATTTTATCAATAAATCAGGAGATAAGTGTGTAAGCGTGGTGTCTCTTAGTTTATTGGAGTTATATTTTCTTGATATACATCGTCTAGTATAGCAATGTGCATGTTCGCAATCTGATTATTTGTGGTGTTTTTTGCGATAAGCCGTTTTGGTGGCATAGCTATAAGTGATCAATTTTCAATAAACAAGCTGTTGGCTTCGCTATGGTTATCTTGCATGTGTTTTTTTATTTGTCGTCATTTTTCGCATTGCTTCTAGTTATTGGCATAATTTATTTAGAATATAATAGTAATAACTTCGGTTTAATTTCACAAAACCACCATAGGATTACGACGGATACCGTAAAGGAGGGCGCCGCAAATTCCTACTCTCCGGAGCATGGTAACGCCTTGCACCTAAACTTAAGCACATAGGCCTGCTGCTGGGGCACTGCCCCCATCTTTCGTCGGCTCACAAAGCAGTTAAAGCCCTCTTGTGCTTTCAGGGGACTAGGGGCCCATGTGAACGCCTTGCATACGACTTTTCTTTTTAATCAGATACCCTAAAAGCACAGAAGGTGTTACATAAAAGAGGGCAGGGGGAGGTGACATCGATTGGGGCAAATGATAGACAAAAACAATAAACAAACTATAAAAAATATATGAACAGGAGTAAGTAGAAACAAGAACGTTTGAATGTTAAACAGTAGTTAACGAAAAGCTATCATAACAAGAAAAACAATCACAATTCATACACTTATCATTAAATAATATTTTCATCGGAGGGGGAACGCAAGTCTTGATAACCATTAGTTTAGAGTTTTAGGAATGACTTTAAGTGATCAACAAATGATTCATGATCGACAATGTGTGCGATGTCAGTAGGCAGAACGTTCCATGCACAAATGGCGATGAGAAGTGGCGAGTGATAGAACAGATTAGTGCGAGCGAAAATGGGTTCAGTTTCATACTGCTTTCCTAGTCGTGAAAATATATGATGAGCTGCCCTGATATTGAACTGAGTGTCGTGGGATGTCTGATTGTAGTGTAGCTTATAAAAGAAGGACAACAGTGTCAGCATATTGCGCTTTTCTAATGGAGCTACGTTGAGTGAAGATTTGATATCGGTTATGCTTGATGAGCGCAAGTAGTTTTTTTTTTTTTTAGAAGAAACGAGCAGCCTTATTTTGGACATACTTCATCTTCTGTATGAGGTAGGCCTGATGTGGATTCCAGATTAAAGAAGCATATTCAATTTTCGAGCGTACTAGGATCAGAAGTTCATTCTAAGAATTCGCCAGATGCAAATTTCGCCTAATGAAGCCAAGAGATCTGGATGTTTTACTAACATCTGCGTCTATATGAGCGTTTCATGACAGGCATGATGATAAATGATTACCAAGATACTTTATTGTAGAGACATGCTCTATGTGTATATTGTTAAACGTGTAGTCGTATAACACTGGGTTGACCATGGTTGCGAACCTGATAGCCTTTATTTTACTTACGTTAATTTGTAGTTATCAGTCATTACACCGTTTACTTAGATTTCATAGGTCAGACTGAATGTATAGGAGGCATACTGAGCGTTAGTGATTTGTCTGTAAATCACGCGGACATTTAGATGGTACCACCGCCACATCCGTGTCAGCCCATGTACTGACAATTTTCTCCTCTATTTCTCTTCCCTTTCTTCTCTCTCATCTTTTTACTCCCTTTTCTATTCCCTCGGTGTAGGGTGGTAAACCGAGCATGTTCCTGGTTAACCTCCCTGCCTTCTCTTTTGTTGTGCTTCCTTCCTTCCTTCCTTCACCTCCATAGAAAAACAGGGGCGCTCTTACGCTTCGCTTTGCAAGAGGCCCTGCAACACTTCTTGAGCCTGATCAGAAAGCACTGCCGATTGATAGTAGAGGCTCCCAACAACACGCGAGCCAAATATAGCGCATCATGCCACCTGGAATTCATAATAAATTGTCAAAGTCAGCTAAAATTGCTTTTTCTTCTCTCGACAAATCATGGAATAAGCCCCAAAATCACTCGTAGTAAGCCCATCTATCAGCCATTGACTGATTTGAACATAGCGCACTCGGTGGTTACAGAGATTTCCACGGGAGGCCGTGACTTGTCTGCGCGTGTGCACACGACCACACTGAGAAGCCGCGCATTCGAAGAAAAAAAAAAGAGAAAAAGGGCTCAAGGTCACAAAGCGCGCGTGACGTTTATCTTTGCGTCGCTATCCCTCCCTACTTGGCTTCCAGCACTTTCGTCGGGACGAGAGAAGAGAGAATGCAATTGCAGCATGCGACGAATCTTTGTAACTCCACTCGCACTCGACAGATTTTTAACATTTTTGCACCATTTATTTTGTGAGGCAACAAGCTCTTTAGGAATCCATAAAAGCTCATTCCATGGTTACCTTTAAAAGTGTTTAGGACCCCTTTAAGAGTTGAACGCGATAGCTAAATCCGGCCCCTGGTGCACCCTTCAACCATTAAGTGCATACTTAATATGTTTTGTTACAAACGCACACCCACGCGCACTCACACAAACGCACGCGTGACATCTCTATAGTATTGCAGTGACTGTGCAGAGTGGCCACTTCCCTCTGCCATAAAGAGTCTCACAATGCCTTACAGATGGCAGCAGATTATCTAGCGTTTGCTGTTTGCTTGATGAACGCAACGCCACTTCTACGCCTCTAGAAAGGCATGATATGTTCTCCGCTAGATGCACACAGTAGTCCATTTTTCCAGCTGTTTGAAAGTTCCTGTGTGTTTTTAGCGGCGATGGCTCCACAATCCCGGCCTCTTTCGACGTAGTCTGATGTGCGCCTACAAATCGCTGAATGGGCTCGTTTTCGTCGTGAAACCTGTCGAACGAAATGCGTTAAGGAGACTCCTTTCACTACATGGCATTTATGTAGCGTTTTTCCCCGACGCAAGTAATCCGATCATTGCTTAGTAACCATTTCTTGGGGTCCTAAAAAATTTTGTAAGGCCCCTTTAAACTGGGACTCATGGAAGGTTAACGTACAGTTGTTGCGCGAGGATGGTTTTGTTAAACTAGTAAAATAATCGGTACGAGAGGTAACACGGTGTCGACAGCTGCCAATCTTCGCTCAATGAGAAAGGTTCAAAGAAAAAGTTAAGTACCAAATTAATAGTATTTCATGTGAAATAGTTTAAAGAAAAAAGCTGAAAAACGTTATCTTTATGATTTACTGCATAAACTCCATGTTTTTGAAAGTCAACAGCCGGGATTGTACGTAGATGAGATAAATGTGATTTGATCACACATACAAAAACACGATACAGATGTATACAGGGCAGCAATGATTCGTTCCCATGTTACACATTTCACTGAAGAGGAACCCACTAAGAAATCCCTTGGGGATGAAAAGAGAGATGCACTTTCTAAAGAGATACTGCAAATTCAGTCACACGGTACTCTTTGCACAGAGACATGTGAAATAAAAGCCGCGTTTGAAGGTCACTACAAAAGTGTGTTTGCTGCAACTGAGCTTCAGGAAAATTTTGAGCAAGAAGCTGACCACTTCATTGCCCTAGTTCCTCACTTACAAGAAGATGACAGACTCACTGTGGAAGGGCCCATATCCAAAGAAGAAATTAGATTTGCAATAACAACTTTGCAGAAGAACAAAACTCCTGGCCCAGATGGCCTTAGTGGTGAATTTCACATAGCATTTCAGGAACTTTTTATACCTTTCCTTAAGCAACTTTTTAAAGAGGCCTATGAACGTGGTTAACTTCCTCCTTTTTTTTACCAGGGCCATACAACACTGATCCCCAAAATTACTGATCCCGAAGCATTAAAGAGAGTTAACGAATATAGGCCTATATTGTTATGTAACGTTGAGTATAAAATATTTGCGAAATTGCTGACAAATTGGCTACAAGCAGTGATTACTAAATGTGCAGGAGGCCACCAGACGTGTGGAATCCGAGGTTGCTCTATACAGACAAACATTCATGTTGCACGGTCAGTCCTTGAGTGCATTGATGGTAGCATGGACCAAGTAGCCCTCCTTCAAAGAGACTTTGAATAAGCATTTGATAAGGTACAGCATGCTTTTACGTTCCGGCTCCTAAGACAGCTGCAGTTGGGGGACATACTGTACAATGGTATTTCACTCTGTTGTAAAAAGTGGACAACCAGACTAATTGTAGATCGCACAATTTCCAATGTAATAAGTTAAATTCATCTGTACGTCAGGGATGCATGCACACTCTCGTCTTTGCTTTTTGCAGTTTATGTGGAACCGTTATGTTTAAGTGTGTTTCTAAATTCTAGCATAACAGTCTACCAATATGCTGCTGAGAAAGTAAAAGTTCTAGCGTATGCAGATGACATTGCCTTCTTTTGCGTTGATAAACCCAGCGTTAAAGAATCAGTCAACACTACTTCACGTTTCTGTGAAATCACTGACGCCAACATAAATTTTTATAAAAGCACAGGGTTCTGACTAGGCATGGGGGCCTAAACTACTTCGGTATTCTCAAATATCCATTGGAATGCGACTCCTATGAGGTACCTTGGTGTGCCTCTCGATAACAGCTGCCCACACTGGACTACTGCGATAGCTACGATCCACCGAAAGGTGGCAACATGGCACGAACAAGAGCTTTCCATTTTCGTGAGAGAGAAAGCGTGCAATATATTCCTTGCGTCAGAGCTTGTTTATATTCTGCAGGTGTTGCACTGCTCTCGTGTGCACATTGAAGCCTTTCATAGGATATTTGCCTGCTTTATTTCGAGCTCTTCCTGGGGACCCATAAGAAGAGACAATCTTTTTCTTCCGTTTGAAAAGGGTGGTCTCGACCATGGTGCATTCGTTTGTGCGACAACTAGTGTTACATTTTTTTTTACCTCAAGGATGTGTGCCACCCCTTTATTTTATCGGTTCTTCAAAATCGCCATGTTACCACCTTCCTTTTATACATGTTACAACGGACGTTGCTAAGGAATTGCTGGTGTGGGTATTCCTCAAAGAAATTGTTGATAAAACAAATTTTTTGAAAGCCAGATTTAGTGTAGAGAATTTGTATACTATTGACAGAAAAAAGTTGACTGCCGCACTTGTGAACAACCTTTACCCTGAACCTGTTTATCGAATGCCATACTCACTTTTGTGTGGTCACGATGTATCATGTCGTGTCTGTAGATCTTGGATATCTCCTGCAGCGAAAACATTGGTCTTTGATAAACTGCACACTTCCACTCTGCCAGTGAAAACATGGCTGAATAAAAAATCAATATATGTGCCCTGGACAGTGAATTGTAGACTCTGCAACCAACCTGAGAAGATAGAGCATTGTTTCATTCATTTTCATGATGCATTTTATTATTGAAACATTCTAAAAAGAACAATAATAAAGAACTTCAAATCACAGCTCATGGTATTAGGTACCTCCCTTTCAAAAAGAACCTGACTGACTCCATACGACCTGTTTATGTTGTTGGGACTGTACCTACTATGGAAACGTCGCATGATTGATAGACACGCCGAGCCACCACGCTCGACGAGATCCATCTTCCGAGAAGCAGCTGCTCAAGTGCGCAGTGTTGTTGAGACTTTTAATGACCCCGTTCCGGAGTGGCTTCCCTTTCTGGACGCTTGTGCGTGTCTGCCTGACTTTTGATGAAGTATGTTGTGCATGGTTCCCCATTACGGGTGATTATTTCATGCATTAAAGAAAAACAAAAACATCGTGGCTTTGTGGTAGGACCTCTGCTTGCGGTGCGAACGGCCCGGGTGCGATCCTCATTAGGACCGAAAATTTATTCTTTATTTGATTTGCTTCTTTCACTATTTTTCGAACACGGATAATTTTTCGCTCACAACCAATGGTGCCGACGCCGACAACGGAATTCCTGCAACACGAGCTCCCTAACGTTATCGTTTAAAATGCGGCCGCTACGGCCGGGAATTGCTTCTGGGACCTGCAGGTCAGCAGCCGAGTGCCTCAGCCACTTGACCATCGGCGGGTTATTCGCATAATTTAGTTCAGCGAGCACACTGACAAGGCAAGATTACTTCATTAAAACGTGGTTGCCACGTAACACTTCTTGAAAGTTTCAACCGTATTTACAATTACTTGGTTTGCAATGTAACGTTCCAGTTATTTGGTAGCCTGCGTACTCAATAATATTCAGAGCAATATCTTTCAGACAAGACGCAACTGCAAGAAACCGTATCTGCGCCAAACTGAAGTTCAGTTTGCATTTCAATTTGAATACACACTGTGACCTGGAATTGGGGCACAAGATAGGGAAAGAGATAGTTTATTTTGTTTTCAATAATCGCAGCCCTGACTTTTTTTAGCCAGAACGATTTACCGATTTTCTGACTATCTTAAGACGAGCGATATGTCAGTATGCTGCGATGGGTAGTCCAAAACGAAACAGTGATGTGGGAATGTCGAAAGTTCGTCATAGTACACGAGAAGTATACATCTAAGCGTTGCTTGGATTGGAATCGGATATTCGAGAATAACTATATTCTTCAATATTGGTACATACGGCACATTTACCGGAAAAGAAACCGATACGTCTGAGAAATTGACTGAAATCGCTTGACTTTGAGAGAGCCACGTTTTTTTTTTTTTTGCGAAGTTAGGTCGCTCAATAAACACATGGAGAGATAGTCAGTTAGTTCTTGTAATGAAGTATCTTGTCATTTAATAAAAATTCGTCACTTTTAGAGCTCATACAAGCTAGCTGTTTTCATTTAGGCGAAGTTATTGGTTCCCTTTTTGAGGACGAACATCTACGGCAAGGTAGACTCTGCACATTTATAGCGAAATCCTGAAATACAGTAATTAGAACACTCAATAAGAGTTCAATAAAACGCTGTTGAGTAAAACGAGAGAATAAGAATAGCCTAAGAAATATTTCATGAGCTCTGGCGTAAATCAAAAAGGGGTCTTGACCTCCCTTGTTTTCAGGCTATGGGGAGGGGACATCCTTGCAAGTGCCCCTCCTTGAGATTAACATTTCAAGCATCATGTATTTGAGTGGTTGACAGCTATGTATATGGAATTCATCTTTTCTCTGTTTATGACTGTTTATTTTGTAGTGTGAACCTGTGTTCATTGACCCTAAATGTGGAACGCTATTTAAATCATGACTCTCGTTCGACTGGTTTCAAAGAAGACGGAATTGAACAATGCGATCACGCGAAATGGGAGCCCATGATGGCTTTTTAATTATATTTTGAAGAACGATTTGAAGTGTTACATAATAAAAATGAAACCTACATTTTTAAATACCAAGTGGGCGCCATGGAAAGATGTTGGTCTTTCCGTGTTGTTTCTCTTGGTTTACGCCAGTGGGGCATACGAGAGGTGCGACACGGTGGCGATGATCAGAGACATGAGCGAAAATAAATATCGAACGGCCAGTGATGCTACAGCGTCTGAGAAGAAACAAGTGAAAAGACAACAATAAACAACATGCAGGAGCAGTGCAAGGTATGCAGCCCTTGCCTGGCCGTTCCCAAACAGCGCAGGGGTGCTGCCCATTCCGCGGGCGGCCATCAGAGATTTGCGCGCCTGCCCGGCGATCAGGAGGCCACTGCGGCCTGTCACGTCAAACCTAGGCCCTAACATGCACAGCGGACCAGCATGGGTTGGGCCTCCTGCGGGGCCCGTGCCGTATTCGCCCTTGACCGCGCCCGCTCGGGTCACTCTCGATCGCCTCCAGTGGCACTCGACAAGCGGTGCGCTCGGCTTTTGTCTCGGCCTCGTCACGACCCTCGAAAAGGAACTCGATTGGCTTCGAGTCCCGCCCATCGAATTGCATCCCATTTTGGAAAACCCGGGGTCAATGAATCCACAGTCTTTGAAAACGGGTTCGAAACTGCGACCACGTATCACCACACCCGATCGGTTTCGCCAATGTAAAGGTTCGCTGCTGTGACCTGCGACATGCATGCATGTGACGAAATTGCCCATGCGTACGGTTCTGGGGCGAGAAAAAATCGCAGCATATCCACGGAGCACATGATGAGCAGTGGGGCGAAGCATCCGTCAGTTCATCCGCGCTTCCGTCTGCCCATGCATCCGTCCGTCTATCCGTGCATCCATCCGTCCGTCCATGCATTCATCCGTCCATACATCCGTCCGTCCATCCATCCCTGCATTCGTCCACGCACCCGTCCATGCATCTGTCCATGCATCTGTCCATGCATCTGTCCATGCGCCCGTCCATCTGTCTGTCTGTCCGTTCGCCTATGCGTCTTCCCGTACGTTTGTCCATCTAGTGAACACTCAAAGTACCACCATCTAGCATCTTTTTATCAAATATTTCTCATATAGAAGTACCGCAATCCAGCGCACATTCAAATGAATAAACGAGAGGTGGCACAGATAATCTAGAGGAGCGGCATGCGTGCTCTCTTACAGACTGCGCTTCTTGTGTAGTTCCCACCTTTCCCCACCTCTAGTTTATGGCACTGTGGCCAGACCCCTGCTAAACTTTGCTAAAACCAAGGAGGTTACGCACGGCGAGTTTAACGTAGCAACAATTTCTGGTCAGATAGAGCTCAAAATGCGTAATTCTGTTACTAGTTTTTTTTTAGTAAGCATCAAATTCAAGGCAAATTTTCTGGAGATTAAGTCATTGATTCTTGTCTCTGTAGGTTATTTCATCAGAAACAACTATCTTTTTATATATGATTAATGTTCTCGGGTTTTCTCCTCATTTGAAAAGGGTGCACGTGTGTGGGGGCAACTCCTCTAGTCCAGCCGTGAAGGTGGCTACCTCCTCCTCCTCCTCATACTACTACTACTACTACTACTACTACTACTACTACTACATCATGGACGCACGACCCATGGCTTAAGGAGCTTTGCCCCTAAAATAAAAACGTTTGGAAAAATACAGATTCATGCTCGGCATTTCATGAGAGGAATTCCACGTTAAGCAACTGGGCACAAAGTAGCTCAAAACAAAGTTTTCTCAAATGTGTAACACAAAGCGGTATATCTACAAAAAAAAAGACAGGAAAGTTGGAGGACGTTTGAGCCTGATCTTCACCTTCAAGAGTACAACGCCTCGGCGTACACGTAGTAGGGCCCCCACATCGCATCGCCTTCTCATTCGCTAGCCATAGCTGCCGTAAGTAACCGTTTCACCAGTAAAGGAACGTCCTTGTGCTTAACATTTTCAAATGTCCTAGCACGCTTACTTCAAGTATACAGTTGTGGTGAGTCCACTACGTCAAAATTCATTATTTTGCTAATACACCAAGAGGCCACCATACGTCAGTAACGCAATACGAGCAATTATACGCGGATGCGCACTTTCTTGATGTCATGGCTGATGACGCTGACCAATTGGGCCCGAGTTCTTTGTAATAAATAGGCCTTTTTTCAACCCACTTATCGCGTAGCTGCCATGTGTTACGCCTCATGTGATTCCACGCAACTACCACGCAGTATTGCAAGTGTTAACGTGACTGCTGCCATCATCTGACACCTGTATACGTTTTGTTCTGAGGCCGTTTCAATACCTGATGTCGCTCTGGGGCAGAACACCCAAGTTCCACGTGGAGTACCAATTTTTCGCTCATAACCAATGACGCCAACGTGAACCATAAACGATTTTTTTCTTTACAGCCTCTTTTACATTACGAGGCATCGAAAATCAACGCATTCCTAGCGCGAATCTGGCATGCAACTGTGACGTCCCATTCACAGCGAATAAACGAGATAATATGCGTGACCGATTGGACATTAACGAATACTACGCCGAGATAGCTCCCCTGCCGTGCTCGAAAAATTGTAGCCACGTTGTTTAAAAACTTATTTATTGCAAACAGATCACGTCTGCTAGACGAACGAATGTGCGTGATACCACTTTCACAACTGTTTCGAACGGCGGCTGTTGCCGCGGCGTCTTTACAGTGGAGCTATACGGTTACACGGCCTTTGCGTGCGCGCCGTGTCGCCCAAAGGCAGACAGAAATTAGGTGTATTTTCCTCTTCTCAAGAGCCACTCATCCTTTGATTCGAGCTTGTCACGCCACTGGGACGGTTTTCGTGTTTCGAGACACCGAGACCTTTTACGGAATGAAATAAATCCACACTGTTCTGCTGCAGGCAATAATATGTCTCAATGATGAACGCCATGACATTTACTTGCAACTGATATGCGTGAGTGCGATGTTGTCAAATGCGAAGGAAATAATCGTTCTCGTACGTGACACCTGTAGAGAAGAAAAAAAAAAGTCGCAAGAACGTTGTGCCCGCCGCATTTCTTCGTTTATACCAGGCCACTGTGCTTTCATTTCTCAAGTCATCAGTATTCTGTCTAAGCTTCTTCTAAAGATGCTGTGTCGCTTTTGCCACTATTGAAAGCTCTTTGCTTTGCGCTCCTCGTTCACGCGAAATCAGCTTCCGTTCTTTTTGTTTTTTTAATTATTTATCCGCTCCCTTTTCTGTGACACTGAGGCGTGCACGTTGGCAATGTGAAAAAAAAAATAAACAAAACAATCTTTCGCATATTATGAAAATTGATGTTATGCGAAGAATGCCTCGGGAAGGTGACTGGTGAAATTTTTTACTGAGACAAAACTTGCGAAATGACGCTTGGAATGTGAATGTGCGCGTTTCAAAAGTGCACTACACCATCGGGTTAAACGAATCAGGAAGAGGAAGATAACGCGCGCTTGTGGCACTTGTGGGCGTGAACGTTATTTAAAACCCATCAGGTGGGAGACTCAGCCACGGGAAAGAACAGCCAAGCCAGGAAGCGAGAGGAGAAGGTGCCCAAGGCGTGGGAAAGGCGACCAGCAGAGCTCCTGCCCCAAGGTCGCCGAGAGCTCCCACCTGGACACGGAAATTATTCTCATCGCCTGGCGTTGGCCAGGCTTGTTCCGATTTTATAGCGTAGGTCAAAAAAGTGTCTCCTGATTCGTGTGCGAGCTGCGGCTGCCAAACGCCGAAAGATCACTGCCCTCAGCAAGCCCAACGCTTCCCTCTCACCAAGTCATAGATGTGAGCTTCTCGACCGCATCTTCAGACATCCTCGGCTGCATGAGTGTGTCCGTGTTTTTTGAGGGACTAAGCTTTCTATGCCGTGGGTCGTGCGTCCGCGATGTATGTAGTAGTAGTAGTAGTAGTAGTAGTAGTAGTAGTAGTAGTAGTAGTAGTAGTAGTAGTAGTAGTAGTAGTAGGTAGCCGCCACCTCCACGGCCCGACTAGAGGAGCGGCACACGCCCACCCTTTTCAATTGAGGAGGGAACGCGTGCACGTTAATCATATATAAAGAGGTAGTTGTTTCTTATGAAATAACTTACAGAGGCGAGTATTGGTGAATTATTCTCCTATTAAATTTGCCTCGAATTTGATGCTTACTAAAATTAGTATCAGAAGGACGCACTTTGAGCACTATCTGGCTAGAAAGGGTTGCAACGTTAAACTCGCTTGGCGTAACCTGTTTGGTTTTAGCAAGGTTTAGCAAAGTTTGGGCCACAGTGCCATAAACTAGAGGCGGTGAAAGGTAAGAGGTAGACACGAAGCGTAGGCCGTAAGAAAGTGAGCGAGTGCCCTCTCGTTCAGTCTTTGTGATGTCCGCTGGATGGCGGTACTTCTATATACTGACTATATGATGAAAAGGTGCGAGATGGCGGTAATTGGAGGGTTCACTAGATGGACGGATGGATGGACGGAAGGGGGCAAGGATGAATGGACGGACGCATGCCTGGATGGGCGCAGGGACGGATGCCTGTACGAACGCAGGGACGGACACACGGATGGACACACAGACGGAAGGACGGATGCACGCACGGATCCACGGACGGACGCTTCGCCCCACTTTTCATCATGCACTCCATGGATATGCTGCAATTTTTTTTTTCCTCTGAACACTCATTTCCACGCTCTGATCGCGTCTTTAATCCATTGGTTATCCCAGTTACCCTCTTTCAATTTTTGCATGCTCTGTTTTTTGTTACTCATTATGTTTTTAGGTTGTTCAAGTATACAGAGAATGTAGGATTTTATGGGAACAAATGGTCTCTCCTCTGATTCCTTGATGACATTTACGTCGTATATTATAGTACACGAGCCTACGCGAGAGCATGCTCTTTAAATAGCTTCATGACAACGCCAAAGTACAAATTTCACACGTACACACACACACACACACACACATATATATATATATATATATATATATATATATATATATATATATATATATATATATATATATATATATATATATATATATATATATATATATATATATATATATTGCCATCGACCTTTGTGTTTACACTGTGCGGCGAAGCCAATCATTTGTACCGCCATTGCCCATACCGGTGCCTTGCGCTGCGGGGCTTCTCTGCGTATTCGCCGCCTCCCCGGTATGGCCAGTGACCCCGGGATATCGAGGATTACCTGGCTCAGCAGCGCATACCCACCTACAGTCGGTCGCCAGTCGCGCTCACCTTCTCCGAGGCGCTTTTCGCCCCCACCCCAGCGCGATCTGCTGGCGCACGGTCTCCGCCGGGAAAACTAACTCAAGCGACCTTTGAGGGCGAGGTCACTGGCAGTCGACGTGCTGTAGACCTCCGATCAACGCAAGCAAGAAAGTGTGCAGATACGACTGGACGATTTTCTCTCGTTACAGCGGTGCTGACCGACGGTTACGCAGTGAGTTCCTTAGTTCATACCGTGGCTAACTGTTCTATAACCAGTCACTCCTATGTACACACGGAACATTCTGGGAATTTCCCTGCTGGAATGCCGCTCCTTACGTTTCATCAGTAGCGATGGCAGAAAACGAACGAAATATTGTCTTCTTAATATCAACTAATTTCTCACGTCTTTTTTTACGCCTAAGCATTCGGAGAAGGACAACATCGAACGTGAATACGCATGGTGTGCAGAAAATTACGGCCAAGTTATACGAAGACTTAAGTGAATATGTAAAAATTATTTATAAAAGTTTTTCATGTTGTGGTGGGCCTCCGGTCTTAGGGCTCAAGTTGTACGCTCAATGTGCACAGTCAATGCGCGGGCGGTAAATGAAGTGTGAGTAAATCTTAGCGCGATGCAGGCGGAAGAGAGAAAAACAGCACAGCAAGAGGAAAATGTCAAGAAAGAAACGAACGCGAGCTTTCAATTCCGCATTCAATCGATTCCTGAAACGCTTCGGCTGAAAACTTCCTGGTTCGGCTTGCAAAGTGATCAGTGGGGAAGACGCCTCTTCTAATGTTCCAATGACCCCCTGGCAGTTTTATTTCAATTTTAGAAATGCGGGTCGCCTGTCTGGACAGCATTACTTTCTGTCTCTTCGATTTTCATTCTTGTCCTTTTTAGGGGATCAGTGGCTAGGGTGCTCGGCTGCTGACCCGAGAATCACGGCTTCGATACTGGAAGTGGCGGTCCCATTTCGGTGGAGGCCAATTGGCAGAGGCCCGTGTACTACACGACTTCAGTGCACGTTAAAGAACACCAGGTGGTCAAACTTTCCGTAGTCCTCCACTACTGCATCTTTCATAATTGGGACGTAAAACCCCACATATAAATAAGTATTTTCTTTCTCGTGTACTGCTACATCCGAAGAAAGTCTGAGAAAAAAAGAGCAACAGGAGACTGTCCCACAAGCAGTCACAATAACGCTGCAGATAAAACGGAAGTTATATTCACGATCTAAACAAACATGATGACACATGCTGCGTGCATGTTTTAAGTGTTCTTTGGTCGTATAGTCATATATGGCTTTGCACCGATTACAAAGTTCGCTTCAGTCTGTACCGCTTTACTATGCCGCGTAGTGTGGTATTTTACGTCTGAGAGTAGCGGAGAAAGCTTTGGCAAAAAGAGTGCATCCTTTTATTCTCAAGAATTCTTCTCGAAGATATTTTACTTGTTCCCTGAGATGAAGTCGTGGTTACGGTACGCGGCTGCTGAACAGAAGATTGTGGGTTTCGTCGCTGCAGCGGTTATTGTCTTTCAGTGGAGGATGTTGGGTGTCTTCACCATCGCCGTCAGCAGAGGCCCGTAACTTGCATAGGGGCACGAAGAGGAGGGGAGTACAGGCGAAACCACGTAGACTAACAAAACTGTTTAATAGATTGGTAGAGTAAAGCTAACATTGAAGTTCGACGAGACATACTACAAAGACAAGGAGCCGAAGAACAGCGCTCTGTCAGAGTCCATGGCACATGTACCTACAGGTAATGGCTCATGTATCAACAGGAACGCACAGGGTACAAGTTAGGAAGGAACCCTGTACTTTACCTAAGTTCATCACAGACCTCCTCTTCTACCTCGCTGCTCGAGTTCAAGATAGAACACGCTTCGCAATTGACAAGATAGGAAAAAAAATGCCCGCATATCCACGAAGTGAATGATGATGAAAGAGCTTGTTCCAGAAGTTAAATCCACTAAAGCGTGAATTCTTTGTACTTATTGTCAATGATCATATGAAGATGTGACATTTGAGTTCTTGTGGTGTGGTTGTATATACACGTTACATGCACAATGTTTATTATTTACATATCAATGTAATATATAAAGATACTTAGATACTGATGCAATATACACATTTAGTTCAAGAGCTTATTTACGGATCACATTAGCTCGGAGGAGTGTTTTTCTTTTAGTATAATGGCTTTGTGATCCGTAAAGTAGAAAGGCAGAGGATCTTGAATTGTAGGATGTAGTGGAAAGTTCGAGAAGAGTTCTGAAGATGAGCCCGCGCTGCAGCCGCAATGCGAGCCCTCCACGTCACCACCTTGGCTTTTGCGGTTTCGTAGTGGGTAGCGGTATCGACGTGCACAGATTGATGTCCGACAAAAAGGGAGCACGCCGAGAGCGAGCGCTATATATAAGCGCGGCCACCTAGTGGTCTCCTACCAGACTAGAGCACGCGCCGAGAGTGGAGAGAGCGTCACCTGAGCGGCGGCGTGCCATCTAGCGAGAGCTCTTGAAACGAAAAGTACAGTTACGCCTCTAGCGGGAGCAATGAGCACTAGCGTACACACCGACGCAACGACGAGAGACAATCCCCCAGAAAAATGAGCAAGCTCTCAATAAAAGAGCACGATGACTTGCTTCTCGCAATGACCTGGCTTGGGTCATTTTCAGGGAGTAAAGAAAAATGTAGACAGGTTTTTGAATGTGGCGCGACGGGCCCTCGGCCGTCATCACTATCAAAAACATGCTATTTAAAATGGCACACTAATTGATTGATTGATATGTGGGGTTTAACGTCCCAAAACCACCATATGATTATGAGAGACGCCGTAGTGGAGGGCTCCGGAAATTTCGACCACCTGGGGTTCTTTAACGTGCACCCAAATCTGAACACACGGGCCTACAACATTTCCGCCTCCATCGGAAATGCAGCCGCCGAAGCCGGGATTCAAACCCGCGACCTGCGGGTCAGCAGCCGAGTACCTTAGCCACTAGACCACCGCGGCGGGGCTAAAATGACACACTAATGTCAAATACTAAGTCGATGTTGAATGCTGAAGTAGTGGCCCAGAAACCTCGTAGTGCCACCGACACGAGTGGCACCAGAGCGATAGTAGCCACAGCATCAACAACGGCCATTGAAAATTTTTTTGCCATTGCCTCCAAGATGGCAGGCGTGCTTGATTCAACTGAGCCCCACTGGATGGCGGCACCTGTTAAGTTTAACTATGCAGGCGAAAACTTAAATTTTGTACCATTGGCACCATTCCCCATAGTAACGTCCAGCGGTTCTTTTTTCAATGAATCAAATTGAAACGAACAAAAAGCATTTTATTGCGTCTCTTGATGCACGGAAAGTTCTTTATTTAGGGCAGCTAGTTATATTAATAGAGTTAATTGTAGTCGGTAACTCTGATATCACCGGGATCAATTTGCGAATTTCCTACTCGCGGCTCTTGTGTTCTCGTGAATTTGCCTTCATTTCTTGGTAAGTAGGGTACTGCTGTTGATATTATTGTCGTTTTAGACGTTGTCATACATTGAGTTTCAACTCTGACGTAAATCAATATTTGCCTTTATAATAGCGCCTCTTTAGGCAATGTCGAGACAATGCCTGCAGAGGCATGCCAATAGCATGAGAAAAAGTGATGGTGTGGATCTTCCCGTGCATGTTAAGTTATGCTTATGTGTGCCACGTCTCGCGGAAATTAATAATGTTGGAAAGAGCAGGGATCAAATGGCTACGTAAATACCACCTAGCAATTGAGTGAAGGAGTATGCTTGTGACAATGACACATCAATTGACTTATATCAACCTTTGTTATCCTTATTTTAGTACACATCGTTCCTGATGCTATGCCTGACGTCACTCTTTCATGCGTCGGCGCATGTTTGGAAAGTTTCTTGTTTTGTAGCTTTTGCTGTCAATAAACAGCGGTGTATTTGGTGGTCATTTGAGGCTTTTTTATTATTTTTTTGTCTTCGTGTTTCAAGTATTGCTCCAAGAATAACATGCTTTGTAACAACGGGAGATCTGACTGGGTAAAAGTGTTGGTAAGAATCATAACTCACCAGAGATCCTTTTCCATTTCGTACGAAAGCGAAAGAAACTTGAGTTCCCGTGACGAACATTTTTTATTGTGAGGTATGAAAAGAAAAAATCCTCAGCCCGCACCATAAACATATAGCAGGCAATATGTTTATGGTGCCCGTGACTGACAAAAAGCTTGAGTGACTCAGAAGGGAAAGAGAACAAACGAATTCACTTAGATTAAATGAGCAAATCTGAATCAACTATCATGTGAGGTATGAAAAGAAAAAAAATCCTCAGCCAGCACCATAAACATATAGCAGGCAATATGTTTATGGTGCCCGTGACTGACCAAAAACTTGAGTGAGTCAGAAGTGAAAGGGAACAAACGAATTCACTTAGATTAAATGAGCAAATCTGATTCAACCATCATTTCACGCCTTGTAAAGCACGGTCTTTTCAGAAAGATAAATGGAAAAAGCCCGAATACACGATGGAGGATCACGATACGTGTCGAAGTAATCGTTCGGCAAACTATTTTCAGGTCTATACGTTAGTCGACAGCACTCTGTAAGAAGTTTGACTCTATTTTTGTACATACTTTAAGAAAGGAGTATGTGTGACTCCTTTCGGGTATTCCTAACTTGCTACGTATATGATGCTATTTAAAGAAGCACGTTAGCTCCCTTGTTAGTTCCACGACTCTCAGTACAGTATAGTGATCTTTAAGCAGAGTACTCGAGCCCCTTACAAATGGTCATATACGTTGCAAGCCAGAACTCTTCTAAAGAAGACATCGGAGTCTTCATTTTTTTCTAAGAGCGTATGCGAGAGTCACACGTGTAGCATTCATTTCAGAGGCATGTTGAACAAGTTTAGCAAAATCGTGGGACGTGTGACTTTCAAAAAGAGAGTCAATTCAACGCTCTCTTCATAAAGTAAACGTATACCTCTTTAAATAGAGTTCATGTGACTCGAACACGCGTAAGAAGAAAGTCAATGGGCACCTTTTTTTTTTCCTTCGAGCGTGCCACACCACGTCGACGAACGCGGTCATGTGCGCACGAGTGTTGTAACGCACTGAGTCGCTCGTCGGCACACAATGAACGCGGTGCTTGAGGCCCACCGTAATACCGATTGGGGGACATAACAACAGCGGCGTCAAAGTGCAAACACGCGGTCGATATAGAACCTGTTGAGGCCGCCAACAAATCAATGCACAGCGAATGGCGGGATACATCCATTTCGTTCAACGGTGACGGCCGTGACCCCGGCATTGCATAAGACAAAGCAATAAGCAGCGGCGCGTGCTTCACAGTGGAATGAATAAAACTGGAGGAAGCGGAGCCGGTGCCACAAGGGGAACCCCGAAGACACCCAGTTTAATCAGAACATAAAAAACAAGGCTGGTTGCAATCTGAGAGTCAAGGCCGACCATGCGCTTTCCGCGGAATGGAACGCAGAGGGCTGTTCAGAGATTACAGGGCAGACCTCCCCAGTGAACGGATCTGTGGAAAGGCATGTAAGTACATTCGACGGATATTCCCAGCCGTCGTATTTGCTGATCTGGGTAGCGGAGAGTAAACGAAAATGAATATAAGCCAAACTGGGAGGCCGTCCAGAGAAAAGCAACAGTATACTGCCTTCAAAATGTTAAGTCGGAGATCGTAAGAAATGCAAGCTAAGCATGAATGCGTCTCTCACGTATATGGTCATTATTATTTAGAAAGCCATTGTGTTATATAATATCAATTTAGGGAAGATTTCGCAGAATTCGAAGCATTAATATTATTAACACTGCACACGCATCGTGAGCGGATTCCTGAAACAACCAAACATATCTTTTACGATGTTTATTTGAGTTCTGATAGTGCCAAGGGATGGCTGCACACAGCTGTGTTGGCAATGTCAACACAACAATAAAGTGTGACTCAGTTTCCTGCTGCTAATAATTTCCTGTGGTGAATTTTTAGTCGTTCAAGTTTAAGCGGGAGATGATAAATTCGGGAACACGGTGTTTTGTCAAGCAGGCTTGTCTTTTTTTTTTCAGGACTGCGAAATTTGCTTAGAACTAATATAGATATGACTCGCATCCTCTCCTTCAATCTATACGATGGAAAAGGAGAGGGCAACTGCGGCAAGGTGGGACCATGAGAGGCGGCCGTGGTGAACTGGGTGAGTCGATTTATTGCACGATGCCCTAAATAAGGCATGAGGCCAGGCACGTTACTGAGAAAATAATGCTAGCTAAAAGGACCCCCATAGCACAGCCCAACCTGAAATTCATAACCATATACTCAACTGGACCTCCAAACAAAAATAATATCCCCCGAAAGTGTTATTCAATATTACCATGCAACGAACCACTTATAAAACGACCTGAAGCGTTTCCTGAAGTGCCAGAGGTCGTGCATCGCTGCAATAGATGAAACCTGTTGCTGGAATATCGGGCTGAATTTCGAGAAAACTGTTGTGTTATGTGTTACGAGGAAGCAACATCTCGTCGCTTTTCCCTACATTCTTCAAAGTGTTATAGTTTTACAATTAGAAAGCTATATTCAAACTTTATTGCAGTCAAACTTTATTCGGGTCCTAAGGAACTACGAAGTTGCAGTTGCGGGCCGTGCTCACGCGTTGGGGTTGGAGTACCATGGTCATCCACCCGTTCGCGGGCCCTTTCAACAACCTTTCACAAGAAAAAAATATTAAGCTTCTTGAAAAATTACAACGTTACGCGAATACATTTCATTTAAACAAGTATCAAGGCCTCGAAGTTCATATTATTTTATTGCAATTACACAACATTCCTTTGTTACATAAATAAGAAAGGTGAATCATTTAACGCTTTTGTACAAAATTATGCGAGGAAAAGTTGTATTAAGTGTACCTTGTTGAGTCCAACCAGCCTCTGCTAGGATAACCCACCGTAAACATTTTTGGCACCTGTATTTGCACGAACTGACGGTTGGTTATTTTCCCAGAACAGCTAATGACCCGAATTCACTGCCTCAGAAGGTCTTCATGACTGAGGATTTCACTGCATCATTGGAAAATTTTTTATTTGGAGTGTAATGTTTGAATAAATTATAATCTTGACGCTGTTTCACAAATATGTGGCCTCTGATAGCGTAGCAATGCATGTTTTTTTGTGTAATCAGATTCATCTTTTTTTTTTATTATTGCTGTTACCATTCACTTGATGTTTATTTTTTCCCTCCTGCTTGCACCAAAATGTTGTTCTGAAGAAATAAGTAAATAAATAAATAAATAAATAAATAAGTAGAAATTTCAAGCACGCGTTAGTGCATCCCCATGTGAAACCTCATTATACTACCCTTGTAACACCTTGTTCTCGTCCAAGATGAAAGGTCTGCAAACACCTTCAAGATGGCAATAAAAAGGGCCGAAAGAAATTATGCACATTATACAAATTCTAGCTTTACGAGCACTAGTTCAAACATTGGCTACATGTTCGAATGTTCACATTGTCACAAACGGTGCATTTGCGAAACAGCACAGCCTGTTAATGTTAGATTAAATTGACATCACGCAGACATGGCGAAGAAATTACCGAAGTCATTCACATGGCTTCTTAATGTAGCAGGTTACAACTTCGACAAGCACAAGCTTTAATCCTTCAGTCAAGCTTTCAGTTTTCAAGAGACAAAAAATATCCGGAGTCATACGTAATCTTCAAGTTAAATGGGTATTGACATAAAAGCTTACTGCTGTGTTTTTTTTTTTCCCCACTAGTCCTTTATTGGCCATCCAGTATATGTACAAGCACTGGATCACACATTAGTGTCGCACCACTCAACACTTCTCCTGAATTCAATAAATAAGATTATTAAAGACGAAATAACAATTAAGCATTCACAAGCCATACCCAATTAAGAAACATTCATACGATACCACCCCCCCCCCCCCCTCTGTGACATTTACTCGAGTTCTCCGCGTGGGAAAATGCGGGTGGCATTTTTTAAATGCGGCGTACTTTTTAACATCTGCGTGTACGTGCTTCTGCTGCCTCGAAAGCAGTCTATGAACAGCCTTGTGACAAAGATTGCGGCTGTTATCTGTTGCAATCGTTATCGCAAATTGATACGTATAGCCAGCGGAACACCGTTTGAGGAACGTCATGATAGCTTTCATCCTACTCTAAAAACAGAAATGTAATGGTCATACCACAAGCTTTAATTATTAGGTCAAACTTCCGGTTTCCAAGAGACAGAAAATATCCGGAGGCATACTTAACTTGTTAAAGTGATCCTGACATGAAAGTTTTCTGTTGTCTGTGTGCGTGCATGCGTGCGTGTGTGTGTGTGTGTGTGTGTGTGTGTGTGTGTGTGTGTGTGTGTGTGTGTGTGTGTGTGTGTGTGTGTGTGTGTGTGTGTGTGTGTGTGTGTGTGTGTGTGTGTGTGTGTGTGTGTGTGTGTGTGTGTGTGTGTGTGTGTGTGTGTGTGTGTGTGTGTGTGTGTGTGTGTGTGTGTGTGTGTGTGTGTGTGTGTGTGTGTGTGTGTGTGTGTGTGTGTGTGTGTGTGTGTGTGTGTGTGTGTGTGTGTGTGTGTGTGTGTGTGTGTGTGTGTGTGTGTGTGTGTGTGTGTGTGTGTGTGTGTGTGTGTGTGTGTGTGTGTGTGTGTGTGTGTGTGTGTGTGTGTGTGTGTGTGTGTGTGTGTGTGTGTGTGTGTGTGTGTGTGTGTGTGTGTGTGTGTGTGTGTGTGTGTGTGTGTGTGTGTGTGTGTGTGTGTGTGTGTGTGTGTGTGTGTGTGTGTGTGTGTGTGTGTGTCAAATAAATGCCACCCATTCAAGATCCTAAAAATTGTACTGCTAGACATGAGTGTATCCTCAAAACGTATTTACGTTATGTTTCCAAAAGCTAGCTTTGACTCCGACTAAACCCAGACTTAAACACAGCATGGGCTTCTGGGCTCGTGCTCGCGAGATAGGCCATGATGTTTTCACAGCACTTTCACACCGTGGCTCCGCCTATGACGCAGAAGCAGCCATTTTCAATGTTTTGGTGGCACAAGCAGCCAATCTGGAAGTTTTGGTACCCAAAGTTACCGCAGCTAGCAAGACTGCTGCGTGAAGCCACCAGATTCAGTATAGTAGCCTGACGTCTAGCTTGTAACGATGGCGATAGGCGCGCCATGTGAAAATGGACTTTAATATCAAAATAGTTTATTTTGTCAGCATTTACTGAGCCTGAAGCTTGCTCAGAGATGTCTTTAAATACAGTAGATTTCTGTGGTAGAGTTAATTCACCTCCTAAAATTAGTGTCACTACCCTTTAATACACTCAAGCCAGCGGGTATAAAAGCTTCAACAGGTGATATTGAGTCCATGCTTTATAGTATACGCACAACGGAAACTTATCAGTTTTCTTTGTGTTAAGTCTTCAAGAAATTCATAACTTACCATTGTTAAGTGGTACTTTCTTCCCAAACATTATTCAGTGACACGTGCAACGGCCCTCGCACTACTTTTTTTTTCTTTTTTCGTGAATTACCTTCTTCCTTCCCACTCATCCTATTCACCCCCCCCCCCCCTTTTCGCATGTGCCCTCTCCTCCTCAGTTGCTTGTATTGGAGAAGGGGACACACACCAATGCTCAGGAAATCATTTGCAGCCTTTGAAAACACAAGTCCACTTGTTGAAACGTTGGCTCCGGAACCCATCTCCTGTTTGCGAATTTCTTAATTGTTCAAGGCTGCTTCACATCAGACAAGCGTGCCACGCGACCCACAGCCTTCCTGCCCAGCCATCTTTGCATCTTGGACTGGAGCAAATTTTTTTCTGTTTGAAATGTCTGGAATACTGTGCCCAATGTGTCTTGGTATGCGGAGCACGTCTTACGTGAGTTCGCACCAGGTGCTCTTTGCGACGATATAGTTAAGCGAGGAGATAAACTGAAAAGAAGAAAAACGATAAAAACAGTGTACGGACAAAAAAACATAGCCTCGTACACTAGAAAAAAAAACATTAACGCGATAGCGCCGAAAGGTCACGTCGCTGAAAATTCGGGGTCAAAAATATGCTGGCGACGGTTCTATAAAACAGAGCAATGCCAGTGCTTGAAGCTGCTTTGGATGAAATGTCCTACATCATACAGACAAGGAGACCTGCCAGTGGACGTGATACCGCATGGTAAATAACAATTATATGCAGAGGCTTAAGTCCGAAAACCACGAGATAATTATGAGGGATGCCGTAGTGGAGGACTCACGCTTCTGGATTTCTTTAGTGTGCAGTATCATCGCACAGTATACACTGGCCTCAAAGCCTTTCGCCTGCAGCAAAATGCGACTGCCGTGACTGGGATCAAACTCGTGACCTTCGAATCAACAGATGAGCACCGTACCCTCGGATCCTCCGGGACGGACAATATAGCGTGACAGAAGCGTATAACCATGTGAAAAGCACGCGAATGCGTAACGTTAGGTAGCTTGAAGTTCAATGCCCAGGAAAGGCTTAGCTATGATTCATTATTATCAGCAACCACAGCGTCAACAAGGTGTGCAGCTACGTAACGACATGCTAACTAGTTGTTGTTGTTGTGACCTTTCATCATTTTTCATGCACGAACATAATGTCTGGGAACAAGCAATAAAGCAAAAAGAAAAGGCTGCGACACAGTAGATAGCGTGCCCGGCATGTGCTGTCGTGGACCCAGAGGTCGCAGGTTCGACTCCTGTTTACGCAACGTTTCTTGCTTTGTCTTGTGATCGTGCGCATTTTTCCAACGTCGTTTTCATGACGGAGATGCGTCACTGATCTCTTGGTGGACCCCGGCATTAAACACTTTCGCGTTAAAAACTCTGCTCGAATAACCACTGAACAACTTCAGAGCTTGTTGCTAATACGATTTTCAGAAAAGAAAAAAAAAGTGGTTGCTCTCTTTTTTTAATCGAAACACTAAGTTGCCGTCGAAAGGGATCATAAGTGGAAATGTAAAATGACTCGTATGCCGTAAAAGCACGTGAATGTGGCAAGAAAAGAAAAGTGTAGTGATTGGTACGATTTTAAATGCTGCGCTCCGCCACTGCGAAACCTAACGAAGTGCGCGGCACGGGCATCCAGTGATTCCCGTTCTTAGAGTTCTTACTGCTCCATTTACCAAAAGAAGCATGTAGGGTTTCCCGGCACAGCTCGATTCGCCAACTCGGCGTGCAGCATGTACAGTCAACCGCAAAAGTATGGGGACCACGTGAGCACATACCAAACTAGTACCAAACTGCTTCTTCGCGCCACCCAGCGGTGCGCCATCTACCGTCGACAGCAGTGCTAGGCGGGAAACTGGTATTCTTGTTTTTCACTGGCCTGCAGCTTTCTCTACTGCCGTGTAATGGATTGTTAGTTCGCAGTTTTTACGCGAAGCGCCTATGTGCACTATGATCATCACATTTTTGTTTTCAAAGCAGGATGAAAGCTATCACGACGTGCCTTGAACGGGGTTCCGCTGGCTGGGTATCATTTCGTGATAAAGATCGCGACAAATGACAGTCGCAAACTTTATCACAACTGTTCATAGACTGCTTTCGGGGCAGAAGCACGTACACGCAGATGCAAAAAAGCACACCGCATTAAAAAATGCCACCAGCAGAGAACTCCAATATATATGTCGAAGAGGGGGGGGGGGGGTATCTCGTGAATCTTGCGTAATTGGGTATGGCTTGGGAATGCTTGATTGTTATTTCGTCTTTAATAATCGTATTTATTGAACGAACGAGAAGCGTTCCCTTCAGCGAGTGGTAGGACGCCAATGTGCGATTCAGTGCCTACTTATACGGGGTGGCCATTGAACGGGGTTGTGCAGCTTTAGCAATCGATTTTTACTAGCAGACGCTGCATGCATCAGGCTTCCGAGGCAAGAGAGAGAAGGGGGCAGCAAATAGTTGGTGGGAGAGCAAGCATGCGCCACGATACGCGAGGCGAGAGCATGCGCAGTGGGCGTGTGGACATCGCAACCGACCCACCACGTGCGATATGTGCGAGGAATGTTCCTCCAGCACTGCGGTGCTGTCGACCACCGCTGACGTAGCGGAAGTGTCCCGAAGGGCTTTTTGCTACGCTCTCGCGTGGTCAGTGAATTTTTGTGTGCGACTGTGGACTACTTTTTGCGCTTTGTCCACTCGCTGGTTGTTACAGCAGCTGAGATACGGTTGGTATGCAGTGAGTTCCCTCAAGTTGTTTTACGCTTCAGATGTACAAGCTCCGGTGAGAGGAGGAGCCTCGTGAGGCTTTTGCACAGAGTGGGTGTCAGTCTTAGAAGCGTCTTCCACGATTGCAAGTTATTCACTGCGATTACTTCTTGGTTATTGCTGTTTGTTACATCATTTTCGACCTTGTTCGTTTATTACCACATGGTTTTGAGCATTGCCAGCCGTGTTCAAGGCCTGCACTTGATTTTGAGCGCGATCACACCACATATATATACGACGAAACTGTAGTGAAAATTACGAGACCGATCTAGGAATAAACTGTGAGAACACAAAATTACATTGTACAAACAAAAACTGCAAGCGTTCTTCCGTCTCCTCCACGAAACGTGCAAGCCAGCTTAAATGCTGCACTGCACGCATGTTTTTCGTCTCACTTTTATTAGAATACTCCTGTCTTCGTTTAACAGACGGAGGAAAGTGACCAAGCTAATTGCAAAGTACGTGGGTGCCTTTGGTTGTACACAAATACCGAATATCAATTTTCGAACTCGAGTATGAGCAGTTAATGCGTACTATTATATATTTGTTGCTTATACATGTTGAATTACCCGCCATGTTGGTCCAGTGGCTGAGACACTCGACTGCCGACCCGCAGGTCGCGGGATCCAATCTCAACCGCAGCGACCGCATTCTTGATGGAGGCGAAAATGCTTGAGACCTATGTGGTTGACTGAGGTGCAGGGTGAGGAACACCAGGCGGTCGAAATTTCCGGTGCCCTCCGTTACGGCGTCTCTCGTAATCATATGGCGGCTTTGTGGCGATACACCACAACAATTAATATTGTGTTTTAAACTGGTACTGGAGTATTAGCCCGCTCAGTGTTAGAGAAATCGAGAAAGATTCTACCAGAAATGCACGCTTAGCGCGACCAAATGCATAACATTTAGTACTTAGTCTACTGTCATGCTTTTCGTATTCGCTTGAAAACTTTTGTATAACTTGTAAGTTGTCATAGCAATGGTTCGAGTACAATCTTGCTGTCGTACTTAAGCGACCCTATGAGAGCCCAATTATGTCATGCACATGTTCGTTTATTGTACCACTCTTGATATTGTGACAATTTCATACGTTGACCTTGCAGAGCAAGCTGTTTTCACATATTCGACACCGCTCGCCCCCAATGTCCTGCATGCGTCGGACCAAATGGCCCTTTATAATTGAACAAGTTGCCTCGGCATGACTTGCAAAGGGTGCAATGCAAATGGGATAACACTGGGAACAACGATGTCACAGCCAGCAGTTATGCCGACGATCGGACTGTGAGGCGGGCCAGGTGACCATTCCGTGCGAGGTCATCACGCTGAATGTTGCGAAATGATTTCACGCCGGTTGTGACAACAGGAACGCTCTTAAAGACGGTGTGCGACTGGGCGTCCGGACGACAGCAGAATCTCGTTGAAAGAGAAAGCGCCGCGTGCATCTTTACCGGGCGAGGAGAAGAGAGAGGGCCAACAACGCCGATGGAAAGAGTTCTGCGTGCAGCGGCGGGTGTACAAAACCGGGATGTCTTTCGCCTTCGGTGCAGACGAGCTTGACTCCGCGAAGGGAATAAACCACCGCCGCCACATTCGACGCAGTGCTGACGCCGAGTCTGACACTCGGCATCCGCGCACAGGTCGCAGTTGTTCTTCGTCGCTCATCGTGTCAGTGTCACCAGAACACTTCTGTGGGAAGCCATGGAGTTTTTACCGGCCGGCAGATCGGCCACATCCTTCCTGGTCGCCGCGCTTCTCGTCGCCTGCGCTTGCCATGCTAACGCTGCCAGTGGTGAGTGAATCCACCTTTCTTCATCTGTTCACTCTCTTCACGTCATCCGGGTAATTAGGAGAAAGGCAAGGAGCTGTGGACATGAATTGTCGTCGTGCAGCGTTGCGCTAAAAAAACGATCTTTATTGTATAGCCCCGCCGTGGTGGTCTAGTGGCTAAGGTACTCGGCTGCTGGCCCGCAGGTCGCGGGATCAAATCCCGGCTGCGGCGGGTGCATTTCCGATGGAGGCGGAAATGTTGTAGGTCCGTGTGCTCAGATTTGGACGCACGTTAAAGAACCCCAGGTGGTTGAATTTTCCAGAGCCCTCCACTACGGCGTCTCTCATATTCATATGATGGTTTTTGGAATTAAACCTCACAAATAAACCAATCAGTCAACCTTTATTCTATACAGCTATATTTCAGCGAGTTCTTTGTGTCCAAAAGGTTGCTTCAGAAACAACCGGCGTTTTCAGAAGCATTTTTTGATAGTCAGAGGACAATTGACAATGCACCTTCGGCATCCACTTTCTACATTCAAGCTGCATGGCGGTGGTGATGGCCTTGAGTACATATGGCATACAACCTGGCATACATATTCATTGAGCATAGAATATTCACTTCAATGTCTCGAGGCCTCTCATCGTACAGAAAACGTTGTTCAAATCCTCACCTCACCAAACAGGTATTAGCTGGCATTGTCTCACGCCCGACTTTCATCTCGCCTAAGTGATGCGTGCGCCAAGCACAAGCACCCGGAACTAATTTTCTATGGGTTCTGCATTCCGCGAGGATAACAAAGCGCCCGACTCGCGCAAGACAGCTCAAGTGCATTTCGTGAAGTTTCAGGCTTGCCTTGTTTGGTCGTGCTTTTATCACACACATTTTTTTTTCACATGAATACGTTGCAAATCCAGTGCATGTAAAGCGTACAACTATAGCTAACGACAAATCGTTACCCGGAAAGTTAGAAGTGAACATGCGAGCAATATAGAAATTATGAAACAACAATTGAAGGCCTTGATAAGCCTGCCAGTAGTGACCTAGACAACGATGCTTCGTAATTATGCTGGTGACAAATAGTGACAGGCCCGACACTGTTTATACAAAGATTTCTAGTCACGTATGGATGATTGCTTCCAGCCAGACCATCTAATAACATTACTCCTCAGCTGCTCTTGCAAGGGCATATTCGGAGGAATATAACTTTAAGTTTTTAAACCCTTCATGATAAATCAAGGTAGCTGTATTAAAATCTAGACGCCTACTGAGCACTGCATCCGCCCAAAAAATTGCACCGCGGCGCCTCCTTAAAAGAAATGAACTGGCTCAGGAAAGAAATGTAAGCGAGTTGGTATGAATACCATGCTTCAAACTGTGCGATGCATAAAAAAAAAAGAGTTCAAGAAGTTCTCAGGATATGCACTGTTCGGCGATTCTTCAATTTAGTCTCTCTTTTTTTTTTGGGGGGGGGGGGGGGGGGGGGACTTTACGTGTGGGAAAAAGGCAGCAGGCGCTGCTGCAGCACGGAGGCAATGACGAGATCACACCAAATGAGCGGCCAGAAGAAATCAAACACGCCCACACGTTTCAGATTCAACTCACTTTTAGTCTCCACCCTCCCCACAGCTTTTTTTTTTTTTTGGATCTTATCGAAATTAAATACGCAAAATGAAGTGGGCTTTCTGGAAGATAGCATCATGAAGCGATAAACTTCGACAAGACTTATCGTACATGTGAATTGGGGCGGTATAAAAAGTGGCTTTGCCCACATCTCTTTTAGAAAAATGATCTTTGATCGGTCATAAATACCGCGAGAAGTGTGTCACATTGCACAAATAGAATTTCTCAACTCGTTAGAAGCGCGAGCATATGCTTTGTTTTCACTGCTTGTGCTGTGATATTCCGTAGGAATAAATTGTTCGACAGTACAAGGAAGATAAAAACGCATTTTAAAACTTGGAGCGACTGAAATAACTTTGTGAAATGCAATGAAAAGATCTGAAGATACCTTGGGTCTGAGAATTGGCTGCTATAGAGTGTTCTTGCGAGCTGGTAGCGAGAACGTGATGGTTTTGCAGAATCAGCTCTACCAGTGAATAAGAATCGACACACCTTTTCACGTTACTTAAGGCATAGCAGAGGACACTGCGCAATATTGAGAAATAGTACAGGTATTGAGTTACGCTTAAAGCCGGCAGCCGCCATAAATTAGATGGACAACAACTGACTCCTCTACAATTCACAGCCGCTTATACATTATTGGCTCTTTGTATGTTACCGTTAAAGAGAATGCTATAGGTGCTCGTAAGATGTCCGTGAGCAATATGAAAAGGCCACGGTTGTCTCGTGGTGCTGACCCGAAGGTCACGGGGTCGAATCTCGTCCCCAGTGGCTGCGTTTTAAAATGCGGGGAGCCCGTGCGCTTAGATTTGCGGTCGAATACAACTTATGAATTCCGTAGTGTCTCCGCCTGGATGACCGATTGCCTCCACGACTAAAGAATATCGTGCGTCGTTCTCCGAAGGAGGCGGGATCACCGGCCGCTCGGCTCGTGTCCGGAGTGCTCGTCCACTTTTATACAGCCACCTATGAGGACCAAATGCCGCACAATTCTAAACTTGTGTCCGAGAATACGTCCACTTTAAAGAACCCCAGGTAGTCCGGAGCCCTCTGGAAATTACGACTACGGCGTCCGTCATATTCGCATCGCGGTTTGGGGACGTCATACCGCCACAACGATTAAATATAAAAAAGCGCCTTACACGCAAAAGCGAAGGCAGAAGTGACGCACACGACTCAAATGGGCTTATCGAAAAGAGGTAATGTGGTATGTTGCTTTTTTAAAGTAAAAAGCTTAAAACGGTGCAAGAGACAAACTTTGCCATGAGTTTTACTCTGCAGCCTTTGCTTCTTGACGAAGCATCTGTGTTTGTTCAGCGTATCACCCCACCGTGGTGTTCTAGTGGCTAAGATACTCGGCTGCTGACCCGCATGTCGCGGGATCGAATCCCGACGGTGGCGGCTGCATTTTTTATGGAGGCGAAAATGCTGTTGGCCCGTGTGCTCAGAGTTGGGTGCATGTTGAAGAACCCCAGTTGGTGTAAATTTCCGGAGCCCTCCACTACGGCATTTCTCATGATCACATGGTGGTTTTGGGTCGTTAGATTTCAAGAAGTATTATTATTCTACAGCGTATCTCACATTGCCCGCTTTATTAGCAGCTGAAACCACCACATCGTTTCTAAAACTCGCAGAAAAAAGAATGCACGTAGGGCGTTACCGCAACTTGCTTATGACTGTCATCTGTACTACTGCCTTTCACCGGGCCACATAATGTCAACCAATTCTGTCGAGAGAGAACCAGGACGTTTGGCTATTTCAGTTGTTCTACTTTACAGGACTTGCGCAACGCCGTTAGTGCGAGTGATTATAACGACTACCTTCAATAGGAATCTCCGCAATCTGTTTGGACTTAAGGTGTCGACAATCATCTTCAGGCTACCCTAGCTGACGGAACTGGCTTCCGTGATGTCTTCTTGAACTGTACATACCACAAAGACAATGGAACGACTATTCAAAGCAGAAAGTTTGGGCAAGTTGTTGTGTGTTGAACTTGCCCATCTTAACAAGAGCAACGAAACAAACACCAAAAGTAGATACGTAAACAAAACGGACGCTCGTGTTGTTTTTTTTTTTTCTGTCTAGCACCTGTCCTGTTTCCGCGTCTTTCCATCGAGTCTTTGTTCCGTTGAGCTTGTTGAGGTGCACAGAGGCCACAACCCCAAATAAACAGCCTCGATACTTCTTTGAGTTGGTTTATTTATTATTGATGGAAACTGTGCCACCCACCCATAACGTACACTCCTGAAGCTGATGCACACGTTTTTGAAGGCACGCATTTTTAGTTTTCTTTGTGTGTGTGTTTGTGTGTAAAGGGATAAGTGTTTTCAGTTACGGTAAGAAACAAGACACCGCGAGTGCTTCGGCAAGTTTCGCGGGCAACACTTCACTTCGTGTCAGCTACAGCAAATTGTGTCACATTCGTGAGGTCATGCTGGGTGAACGTAGTTGGGAAGCGCAGAGTGCTCGTAGCTCTCAATACCCAAGCAGAGAGGTACCTCTTGCTGACCAACGCGTCATATCGCTACATTACAAGTGATTCCTCATTAAACACGAATTTGATGTTCTCTCTATCCCTGCTCACGATCGCAGGTTAGGATTAGGGTATTTAAGCATTGTTATTCGGATCAGTTTAAGCTTCATGTTGCAATATTTATGATTGACTATCATAGCTCAGCGACACAAATGTCGCTGGTCCACGTGAACACGCGCACCTTCAATAAAGCTAGCACTCTCAAAAAGCGAACGGTGGCGCTGGTGGCACGAAATGGCGCCTAGCCCACCCTGGAGGGACCTCGAGGTCAAGCACACACGGAGTCCCGGAAGTGGCGCAAGGAGGGCGAGAACAACGCGGTGTGTGTCCTGGAATTTCCCGCAGGCATTCCGGAAACGCCGATCGGAAGTGCTCGGCGGCAGTATTATTCTCAGGAGCATCATCGTCGTCGCCAGCTCTTATCTGGCACGCCTATTAAGTACGCCTCCGAGCAGCGTAAAATAAAGCAGGGTGGATGTGAAGAGCAACACAGCTTGTTGTGAGCATCTGTGTAACGCAATGCCACCCGCATTCACCGAGGCTCAAGTGCAGCTCTTCCCAGCTGCACCCACCTCGTGCGTACTGTTCCATCTCAAGCAGCAATCAGCACTCCAGTATCGTGGAAACCAGTGCTTTACTCCGAACGTTGTTTGTCTCTCCGATTTCCAATGAGGCCACCGATCCAGTCACACGTACCGGTAATGTGGTGCTCAGATTTCTACACATTGTTTTATTTTCTGTGAACTCGGACTCCTGTGCACAGACCTTTAAGGCAGCGGCAAAAAAAAAAAAACTGCGAATGTGCTTCCGTGAAACTGGGAAAATTCTGAATGCGTACACGAGTAGAAAACAGTAAAACTGTGATCTGGCAGAACTCAGCCATGTGCACTGAAAGGGCGGTGCTTTAATGTGAGGGGTTGGCTAGCTGTCGTGTTATCTTATAGTATTTTTTTCAATCACTTCACAAGGGTACAGAACACCTCTATTTCTCAAAAAAGAGAGAGAGAGAGAGAAAGTGAACAATCGGGTGGCATACAGCCCATGTCTGACCCTTCCACGGTGCTTTTGTATCTGCCTAACTAGCTTTTGCATGTTATATTCGCCACTGCTGCTTCGCAGCTGATTATTTGTAATTGTTACAAAATAGTTATAAAAAGTATCCGCATTCAAGTGAGGTAGTGTTAAGTTGACAAGTACACCTCACGGCTTCATGGATTGCTCAAATGCATATTCGTTCCATTTTTCTGTCGCAATTCAGTTGTGAGGTAGAACGATTTCTAAAAGCAGAACCAAGTGAATAACGACAGCTCAGGCCCGAGTCAAAGCCAGACTGATACGCCTAAACACCTAAGAACATGTTCCTATGCCACGATACGTTATGGGTGGTTCAGTTATTTTTTATTGGTCAGTAATCTTCGCATCATTTTGGTCGCATTTCGTGAATCCCACTGATTGCTAGTTAATAAACACATAATAAAAGGTCCGTAAAACACTGCATTAGCCTTTTTGTGCAATCACTCCATTCGATGATGGCAACGTCAAATTCGGTTGCTATATATAGTGTGCTGGAAATGCAACGCCAGAAACCACTAAATGTAATGACCGGTACGAGTACCATACATACACATGGTACAGGGGTGTCAAGAGTTCCCAGGCCACGATCCCATAGGAATACATGAGATAGTGGCCTGGGATCTTTCGACCTCCCCCCCCCCCCCCTGTATATACGTGCCGTCGCTGATCTTATTACACCGGCAAGAATGCACCATGGGATCTAATGCACGCGGCGAGAACATGCGCAGAAGTGTTTACAACTGCGAACGAGCAGAACAGATTTAACAAGGCACGCGCGCGTTCTACACTTTCCAAAAATCAAATTCAGCTTTACCCAGAACCACCGACATATCGCTAATACGAATATCTTTTACTGCGAAAGCTGTTATGAGATCACAACATGGGGTCACGCACAGCGCCTTAGTGTCCCGCCGCTGGTGTCCGTAACCACTATCGCACGAAATAAGAAAAAACTCAGTAAATAAAAAAAACACCGAGGACACAGTGGGGTTCGAGCCCAGATTCACTGCGTGCCAGCACAGTATTCTACCACGGAGCCACACCGGTGCTCATTTACGCGTGAAATACTTCAGTTCCGTGGCCCAGAACCACCAAACGCTCTCTGCCAGATGTGACCTGCCATATATAGCTGCATGCCCCGCCGCGGTGGTCTAGTGGCTAAGGTACTCGGCTGCTGACCCGCACGTCGCGGGTTGGAATCCCGGCTGCGGCGGCTGAATTTCCGATGGAGGCGGAAATGTTGTAGGCCCGTGTACTCAGATTTGGGTGCACGTTAAAGAAGCCCAGGTGGTCGAAATTTCCGGAGCCCTATACTACGGCATCTCTCATAATCATGTGGTGGTTTCGGGACGTTAAACCCCACATATCAATCATATATGGCTGCATGTGACACCATATATGGGCCAGTGACAGCATATATATGGCCCCATCTACATTTAGATAAGGTAAAAAATGGTCGCATATACTGGTGTGATATACTCATATACGGTCGCATGTAATTTATGTAATTGGCATTCACGATAGAGGTACTACCCCTCAGCGGTCAGCTACTAAATCTTAGAAAAAAACATGCAAGTTTACAATACAAACTGACAGTGAGACACATTAAGGTACAGCTTTACGTGCCGCGTAGTGCCTTTATAGTTCCAGCCATGACCAGGTGTTTCTAACGCAGTTGTAGTGGATGACGTTACAAAATGCCGATGCACTGTCTTTGTATATATAATATTTAAACCACACAAATCTTGTAAACCTCTGCAATACAGTGAAAGAGAGAAAGGGCAGACAGGAAAATTAACCAGAATGAAACTTCGGTTTGCTACTTTGTGCTCGGAAAGGAGTAAAGGGGGTGTAAAAGATTGAAACAGAGGGCAAAGAAGAGTTAGGGAGAGCAGCGGAGAAATGGAGCTAATGGAGCACTATTCGAGCACCAAGCAGTGAAATTTCAGCATCTGTCTCGCTAACTCGAAGTATGCCCATTATTTTCACATGAAATCAGTATGCACAATAAATTAATTAAAAAATTTAAGCAAGCTTCCAGATATGAGCGCGAATCGTTGCCGGTGAAAAAGCAGAGCGTTCGTAGTCATTTGAAATGTTTAAAGTGACACTGGCTTCAAAAACGTCATTTCAGTGAAACAAGAAAAATCACGTTGACATTCTAGTAATTTTAGAGTTTCTATGTATAATACGTCGCCCGCTTGAGTACAATGTGCAGGAACACCATATTTTTACCTCAAGTTTTAGAGTGTTTGTTTGGAAACCTGTGCCACGCTCAATTTATTCCAAGTCATTATTGCTTACATTCTCACTAGCTATATATACTACAGATAATCGCAGTTCAGAGCGTGAGAACAAAAGCATAAACTGCATGAGCCAGGGTTTCCATTAGATTCATTCGTAAAGGAGCCAGGACTCAGGCCGAAAGTAGTCACGCCATTTAATTTGGACGCCAGACTTTAATCGAATAAGATAAAGTGATAATATGCGCAAGGTTTTGTTCCTGATTAAATAATGTCACTTTCAGCGAGAAAGACAATAGGAATACAAAAGCGCAAATCTTTCTCTTTTGCCCGTTCTTCTATTCGCATGTAAGCTGCAACTAAATCAATATAATAATAATAATAAATTCAGGGAGACTGCATAAAGGTTATGTAGAATGTGTAGAGTCTGCCTGATACCAAGTAGTTTCGGGCCATTCTTACTAACAAGCCTATAAGAGCACTAAACATTGAAAAGAAAAAATTTTTTTTCTTCAGGACGCAATCCATTCAGTGATGGTTAAAATGCGCTAATTACAAACAAGGACACAGAAAAACTGAAAAACAGCATGTGATCTTGCTGTATACACAGTGAGCATGAGCTCACCGACAAAAGCAGGCACGTCAATGCTTCAATCACTGGTTCTCAATCTAGCTTCTCGATACTGCCCTTAACGGTGCTTTGTTTATCTCAGCTGCTTTGGTTATCGCATAGGTCTCATGACGATCCAAAACACTGGTATGAGGGTTGTTAAACCATTACTGAATAAACGCCAGTAAACTAGCCCAACTTGACCATCTTCTCCAAGGCACAGACCAAACATAATAAGTAGAGTTTAAGTAATACTAGTTATGATTCAAACATTGTATTCTGATTGAAATTGGGCAACGAAAGTTCATTTTCTTGCGGATATCTGTTTTTGTGAAGTTCACATGTGATAACGCACTGCACATCACAATTAGAGACCAGAAAAAAAGCTTGAAAATAGTCTAGCTGATCTGCGATCATTAGAAGAGTCATTAGAAAGTCATTTGATCATTAGAAGATTATTAGAAAAATATTTTCGTGGTGTTCTTCCGCTGCATTATGCCTCTGGGAGCCTACTAGTCGTAACACGGCATGTGCCTATTAGTCCTAACACGTAAAATGCCTCATAACAGGGCACATCGCTTGCTGCAGCGCGTCACTGCCGCCGGCCGTGAAAAATGCCATCTTGAGTAGGAAGAAGCACACAGGACAGCGACGCACTTCCGCGCGGCCTGCATCGTCTGCTGGGGTTCTTTCACGTGCCAAGGTTTCCCACATGTTAAGGGCCGTCATCGTACTCACGAGCAGTTACCGAATGGTAGCATGTTGGCGCAAGTGCGGCACGATGGTGACGTCATACTAGCTGCGCCAGCTCAGATCTCGGCCGCAATAGTGGCGTCTAGGAAATTGGGTAACCTTCTGGTCACCTCAGAGAATTTCACTTTCATGAGGTGCGGCGTATGGCACTGGATCACGCACGCGAACTTCAAAGTTTATGTAAATTACCTAGATGATGTACGCATGTTCATGACAATCAATCCTGCAGGCTGTTTCAACAAAAAAATTTTGTCTCAATATACCTTTAAAAATGGCGTCCTAATGCACCGCAACAGAAGTTCTGAAATTCCCGCATAGTAGCCATGCAGTCAATCTGAAATTTTCGTTGGCAGACGGGGAGATAAAGTTGCCACTTCAGCACAACGTAGCCTCCAACCGCAATCTTCACTCGAGCGCTCAATATCACGAATATAATACAACACGAATGAATACAATAATAATTCTTATTCAGTTCAATTGGTAAGTTGTAATGCATGACAGTTGAGACGTGATTCGTTCAACTTTATTGTTTTACAAGATGGATACGTGAACTAGTTCAAATGTCCTATTCGTGGAAGACTAGAGCCGCAGAATGCATAATTCAAAGCCCAGCTGGAACTTCAGTATTGATGCTTAAGCTTCTTGCGAGCTTAAAGTAAATAATACCTTCTATCAGGCCCGTATAGCTAGAAAAAGTGCCTTCGCCCCCCCTCCACCCCACGAAATTTTTTAAAATTTTCAAGAGGGTTCTAAAGAACCTCTAGCCCACCCCCCACCCCCTTAAATAAGTGATGTACATAGGGGGAATATATCAAACAGTCAAGGCTTTCAGCAAGTGCCCGTCTTTCCCCAAAAAAACAAAACTCAGGCTCCAACACCTAGGAGGCATTGGCTTGCCTCCCACAAATTGTAAATATGGCGGACGTGGCTGCTAGCGTGATTTAGTACTTTTTTTTTTTCAAGGCACGATTTTCAGTAGGAGCTGCAGCACTCCTGGGTGACATCACTGCTTATTTAATTATTATATATATTTTCGTTTGCTTTTCTTTCAAGCCTGCAGTTCAGATCTGAAGAGACACGTTTGGGACGCGTTCCGTCATACACCCGCCGTTGGTGTCTCCGTGACAAATATTAAATAAATAAATAAAAAAGAGCGCCAGTGTGGGCATCGCTCAGTCAACCTTCCACGTGCGACCGCCCATGGTGTTGGCGAGTGTGGGCGATATCCGTCGCGCCGCTCAGGCGGTTTTCGAGAACGCTCCTTTATACAGCGAGCTTCGCTCGTTCAGAGAGGACCCACCAAGCGTCCTCGTAGGTATTGCCCGCGAAACGATAGCGTCACGGCAGGCGAGGCCCACGCTGCATCCACGCTGCCTGTGTGCGCGTGGAAAGCAAGCGAGAAGTAGAAAGTCGTGTTGGGAGGCCTATAAACTGTGACACGATGCCCACGAAGACGGAGGCCAATACGTGACCGGACTGCAGCGCTTCTCGAGCTCGCCTGTTGATGCTTTATGGACTTGGCGCTACTTGAATTCAAAGCCTTGTGGGTCTAACGAGTCTGCGATATATGATGCCGACTAAGGATGCTTCGCGAGACATGCATGCTGAAGCGCGGTGTCAACAGGAATGGTGCAAGAAGCATCACGTGGTCACGGACGTTACCTGAGATCTGTGACCTCCTCGTGACGTCGCAGATCGTGAAAAACAAAATCGTGAAAGAGCGCTTCGCCTTCAGCAACACACTTTACTCGGATCCATGCTTGAGCTCGTATCAATTCTTGAACGCTTAAGCATTATTCACCCGTAGACAGCACCCGTCCTGAGCCTCTCGTTCTCGGGAATGTCGGCTTATGGGCACCAATGTTCCCGATATATATCCACACCATCTCGTCGAATTTCAAGCTTTGTTAAAATTGCATACTGTCGTGAACCCGACTGCGTGAACACATGGTTCGTAAGGTGCTATCAGCGATGCCTATACCGATACCAACACGAAGCTTTGCACATGCGCACTGCATATTCGGAGTTTTTTTTTTCTTTCTATCCAACGCATCGGGATATCGGTGAGCGCTTTCGATGAAGGTGCGCTCGCACGATATATAGGGTAAAGTGCTCTCGACGCAAACAAAAGTGCTAAGCCTCGCTTAGTACGTTTAGTAGCAGCGTGCAGCATGCACTACCATGCATGCGTACGTGCATACGTACGTGTAACACAAAATATAGTCTTCATTGCACGTGTGCCCCGCCGCGGTGGTCTAGTGGCTAAGGTACTCGGTTGCTGACCTGCAGGTCGTGGGATCGAATCCCGGCAGCGACGGCTGCATTTCCGATGCAGGCGGAAATGTTGTAGGCCCGTGTGCTCAGATTTAGGTACACGGTAAAGAACACCAGGTAATCGGAATTTCCGGAGCCCTCCACTACGGCGTCTTTCATAATCATATGGTGGTTTTGGGACGTTAAACTCCACATATTTTCATCATTCATTGCACGTATACGGAGCGAACAAGAATACAGAAATGACCAAGCACACTGTTTTTGCATAGTGTAAGAAATCTGTCAACCTCAGGCACAAACGCGTTAGGCCCACAGTCAACTAAAATCTCGCCTTAACGACTATGTTAAAGAAGTACACAGCAGTTCTAGGGAACATAGGGGTGCGTGGGGACCGCCGACACGCGCTGCAACAAGTTTCGCGCAGGCGCCATGACTGGTGCTCGTCCGACACCACAGGCATGCGTGCCTCGTGTACAGAAAGCTTCAAGCAATGCTGTCATCAATGCAGCTGCCATTGAATTTTTCCGATTTCAAAGTCATTTATTATTCTGTTACAGTAGACAAGACGTGGTTACAGAAAACTATACGGACGAGGGTTCGATAGTGGAAAACTACAGCGGGACACTCGTATTGCTTGGTCCACTGAGGCATAAATATTTAGCAAGCAAGTCTGCACTACAGACTGCAAGTTCTTTTTAAGTACTACCACGCTCAATATGAACTGAGTACATCTAAATTTTTGACAATGGCACCAACCATGACATGTCTTGGAGTTTTCAAGGGGGGGGGGGGGGGTAGCGGTCCTTGCGAGTGCCCGTATCGCCTCCACTTTACTTACCTCTCACCTCCACTTCTGGCTTTTGTGTTATCAGCTTCTAAAACAATAACTGCCGCCGCGACTTGATGCCTAAACTTTTAAGTTTTTTCAAGAGGGTCAAGATGAGAGCAAGCAATTGAGAGGAGTACGTGCTGATGGGAACAGTTCGATTATCTCCCATGATAACTTGTAAATATATGCCTCGATCGCCATTGCTGTATGACTTTGCAGTGTGCTGGAGCAGACCCTCACGTATGGTGTACTTATACTCAGCGCGATAAATATTGAACACGAAAGGGCTCAAGTTATTTTTCGACCTACGTTTACGTGCTATAGACAACGCTTGTCGGGTCGTTGTTGATGTTCTTCTCTGCCTACTTTTCCGGCCAGTATTAGTCAATTTCATTTGAAACCCGTGTTATTGTCATATACTTCAAGACATTTATGCGTACAATGTATGCACATATGCACTTGTCTATTTTCCCATTGAGTTCTTTGCGTAATATGTCATATTTTAGTCCTGTATAACAAGGTAAGGTTCTGTTCACTATAAGATAGTGAAGTTTGACGTTGCATACACGTGTGCCAAGCTAAATGTACAGCAGCCCATATTTTTTTTGTTTACCTGAACGCACCAGCATTGACCACCGAGTCAATAAGCGCTGGTTTCTGATGCCCGGTTACCGGGACAGTGAGGCGAAAAGAACTGCTTAGGACTGTTCACTGTGCGCATGAATGTATTGTCGTACATTTTGCTACCTTGCTTCGTTATTCGGCACTAGAAGACTAAAAATAGTTTTAAAAGGGGGCCCCTGGATAATTGAAAAAGTGATAATTTATGTCTTCTTGTGCATAGTGTAAACTTTTTGTCAACAGTACGTCAACATTCGCCGATTCCACTTATTGTACTATAGTTCATGGCCGGTGGTATGCAGGCATCTTGACTGGACCAAACGGGGGTGCTATTCTGGAGAATGTGAAATTGCGCCATTCATTTGCACTGATTGGTCTGAATTGCTGCTACAGCCCCTCTGATTGCCTTGATATGCCGCCATTGCAAAATTTGATATGGCGGCGGAATTTAGCATTGCCCAGGATGACACCTCGACGTTTGTGTCATACACGTAAGACAGTCCATTCTGAATCATTCCCAACCACTGCAATTATAGGGCCCGGGAAGCGGTGGGCCGCAAAACTAAGGTCCCTGCACATTTCTCGATTGTATTTAATCAACCAAAACGGTAAGGACTCAGTTGAAAAGTATGTGGTAAATTTGCAATAATTGAACTGAGACATTTTAGGAAAGGATGCTAATGGCCGGGAGTGCAGTGGCTAAGATACATAAATGATCAAATCCTGAGCTCCCCTCCACTCGTGGATAGCTGACAGATCCCGCTGAAAGCACGGTGTTCGCAGATAGGTGTTGCGTGACCGCATGATGCGTCCGGCTCGGCCGTTTCTTTTCTGACGCACCCTCTCACGTTTCTTGCTTGACTCGGAGCCTTGTAAACTCTCCTGGTATCGTGTCACTTTCGCACATTCGTATGCTACGTAAAACTTGACACCACCTGTTCATTTGTGAAAAATTAATCGGCGATACAAGCAAGTGGACCGTAAGCGCGAGCGTAGATAGGCAAGTATCAGCCATGTTTTTCATACAATGCGCAACACAGCCAGGCCCACGTCTGAGTGCCAGCCTTGCACTGCTGCGGGGTGACACCTTGTGGCAGTTGCGGGCTCTCACGTGGTGTGCTGGGGAACATGCGCGGCCTGACAGACGTGCTGACAGCGTTGAGAGGTGCGCTTATTTAATCGAAGATGCACGCTCTCTCAATGTCCATTCACATTGCCTTCTTGCTGCGTTTCCACTGATCATGCGTGTTATCAGTCGAAACGCGACAAGAAGACATTGCGAATGGACTGCACGTATAACAACAAGTGTAGTCCAACAATAAGGTCGACTACAAGAGTGTCGGCTCGCTGAGAATTATTCGCATTTCCAATGTACGCTTACGCGTCTCGTTTTGTTGCACCGAACTCTGTACAAATGTGCTGCAACAAAAATAATAATTATCGGTCGGTTAGTAGCTCGCTTGCGTATTAGGTTTGTTTTGTCGGAGGTTCTTGTTTCGCCCGCCACAATGTGTTTATCATCAAATTCGGAAGTTTCCATGAATGTTCTTAATATACGGGCATGGGTGTGAAAATTTTATTGCTTTTAAGCATCCCATGAGGAGTCTTGGTTTCACATGAGGGTAACCTCCTCTAAAAAGCGCATTGTTAAATGTTGTTGTTGCATGGCATAAGTGATGGAAAAGCCGTTCGTGCTCCTCGTTCGAACAAGAGATCAGGAAATTGTGTGCCTTGGAATTTTCTGCGCAGCTCTCATAAGTCGGTTGGCATTCTTTGTGCAAAAGACAATTGTGGGTCAAGTGTGCATGTCCAATTTGTAGTCGTCACAGAGTCCCTTCTACGAAACGTATCTGTGGTTCATTCACTAAACATTGCTTTCACAACTCGAGAGTTCTGCTGCACTATCAAAGCGTGACTGTCACTTCGTCACCGTGTCCACGCAGCAGGACGCAATCCAGGCTACTTTTCTCGCGCAGCCGGCGTACTTCGCTTGCAAAACACTGTGGCTCACAAAGAGGCGCTCCTGACCGTCACGAAAGCGACCGAGGTTCCTCGCATGCCGGAAACCCGGCCTTTGCGTGCGGCGTTTCCGCCTTATCCCGTGAAGAAATCACACGTGCACGGCTGTTCGAGTGGTTAATCGCGATCCCCGCTCACTGCACGCTAACGAGCAACGCTTTCCGAGGGGAATCGGAAGGAGAATCAGGGGGGCCTTGACTTACCTCCACGGAAATGCGAGGAGAAGACGACGAATGCCTGCGGCTCACACGGACGTTGCCAGTTGCTTTCAGGGCTAGATGCCATACTTGCTGAGCTTTGTTTTTTTTTTTTTCAGTCCGAATACAGTGCACTCATATGCAGCTCGTCGGAACACATTAAACTGACTGAAACCTGACTTGTAGGCTTGTTCACTTGAGCCCGAGTTTTCGTCTTAAAAAAAAAAAAAAGTTGTTCCGCATACAGGGTGATTCAAGAATGGTGTTCGAACGTCCTCAAAAACAAGCAAAATGCGATGTTCACTCGCTGCCTTCACAATTTTTCTTTTTTTACAGCATATATTTTAAGATAAGCTGGGGTGTCATTTACGGCAATCGTTTGAGCTGAAGCTCGTCGTTAAACAAAAAACAGCATTCTGTTTAAACGCACTCATCAAAGCTCGCTCTTTGCCTGCACACATAGTCACATCACCTATGGCTTTACTTCTTAGGGAAATACATATAACACTGATATTTAATTCATTTAGCACATCCAGAATCAGGCCATTCGCAATATTACGAGAAGTTCTTTTTACACTGTAATGCCACCCCACTGCTTCAGGGTAACTAGATTTTTACTGTGTCTTGCTTGCTTAGTTTTCACTTAGTTGTTATATCATTCAAACAACTTAACCAGCAGCTAGTGTGTGAACTATTTGATTCTAGACTACTCGCAAACACTAATAGCATTAGGTTTGCCCGTAATCACAACATCGTTTGACCTAAATGTAACATTTTGCAGCTACGGCAAAATGACATCATTCTTCGCGGTGATTAAATTATGGAATAATTTGCCCCACACGCTAAAATCATCTTTATCACGGCACACATTCAAACATGAACTAAGAATTTTTTTGTGGTATGATCAAGTTGTCAACAATAAATATTTCCTATGCAAAAATATGTATACGTAACACTTGACTATTTGTAATTGAAAATTTTCATCTATCACCTGCATATTTTCGTGTAACAAATTCTTGTGCCCTTGCTGTATAGCATTGAAAGTGTTTTTTTTTCTTTTCTAAATTGTTCAATATATTTTCAATATAATACAATATAATTTTCAGATCTACTCTTCTACTTTCCGTGTCCAGTCCAATAATCATTAGCTGTAGTTCGTTCCCCAAATACTCATTAAGGCAATGTCATTAGCGAATCACAAGTAAGATATTCTCCATTAACTCTTATTTCGTACTCTTCCCAATCTGCCCCGCCGCGGTGGTCTAGTGGCTAAGGTACTCGGCTGCTGACCCGCAGGTCGCGGGCTCGAATCCCGGCTGCGGCGGCTGCATTTCCGATGGAGGCGAAAATGTTGTAGGCCCGTGTGCTCAGATTTGGGTGCACGTTAAAGAACCTCAGGTGGACGAAATTTCCGGAGCCCTCCACTACGGCGTCTTTTATAATCATATGGTGGTTTTGGGACGTTAAACCCCACACATTAATCAATATCAATCAATTTTGACATGCTGGCTAATTAACGTTTCTCGTCTTATTGTTAACCAAGGATCCCGTGCAGTCGCTTGACTTGGGACCCTTGTCTTCATAATACTAACCATTAGCTTTTGTATGTTGAATGAAAAATAAACTGAAAGTGAACTATACTTGTGTGAACACAATATTGCCACTGTGTCATGACGTCGCCGAACGGAGCAGACGGCGTCTTCAAAATGAAACAATTCGGCTGTGCTCGTGGCCATGAAATGGAAGCTCACATCACAGCAAGCAATACACGCTGTACGCTGATATCGGCGCACAGAACAGCGGTCTCGTCGATAAAATTAACAAGTGACCTGGCGCGTCGCATTTTATATGTACGCATGCGCTATCGATACAGCAGCCGCGAAAGTTCCAGAACTAACTCTGGTTTTCGCGTTGAGCACATAATCACATCAGGAGGTTCAAGAGTTATCTAAGTAGTTCTCAGTCATTGGCGTGGTGCTCATCGCGATGCCTTAACGCAAGATGCAGGTGCAATAATAAAACAAGAAAGTACAATAGTAAAACAAAAAGTACAGCCCTGAAATTCTCTAACACGCGTAACACAGCCTGAGGCGCACGACATGGACGACTTGAGTTCGTGCACGGCACCGTTGAGAGATCGTAATGCCATCTGGGGCAGCCTCGTAGTCTAGAGTTCCAGACGTCGAAACAGCTCGTATGGCCTGAAGTACTGCCGAAGAAGTTTTTCACATTGTTCATGACGACGCATCGGCGTTCCCACCCAAACACGGTTGCCCGGCTGGTATTCCACGAAGCGTCGTCGAAGATCGTATAGCGGCGGCGTTAGTTCGAGAACTATGTTGTCCGCGTTTCGCACGTATTCTCATCGTAAGGTTCAAAGACTAACAAGATATTCCCAAGTCATTCAAGCGCACTTTGCGAGAGGCAGCAGTTACACTGTAATGTGGTAATAACATGAAAATAAAAAGAAAAGAGTTTTTATGTCTGCAGGCGAGTTTAAGTAACGTATTTTCCTGGTGTCAATCATAGAACATGAAGCTATAGGTGGTATTCACTTGGCGTCATCCACAAGGTGCGCTAGCATCGTTCCTGGATGCCGCCATATTGGAGGTCTCGGTGGTTCGACGTGGCAGCGGTGACAGTGCGGTGCTGTACGTTTTTGTGTTTTCTTGGTGCGACTGTGGACTGCAATGAATTTAGGCGCATACGCACGTGAGCGGGATGAAGCTACGCAATAGCGCTGTGCGGCAGCATAGACTCACTCGAACACGCTGAACTACTGCCACGAGTCGTCTCCATCAACAAAAAGAGCAGCACTTTGTTCACGCGACACGTTTTGCGTTACGTGAGCAGCTAATAGCTCATAAATCCACGGAGAGTCACACACGCGTATGCGTTCAGCAGCCGGGCGTGAAAGTTTTCCCAAACAGCACGATTTATAGTGCTATAGCCGGAAAGGTAAAGACTTCCCTTGTCCACTTGCGATTGCACTTAAGGTGCAGTGCAAGCATTGTGTCGATACTGTAAACACTGTAATGGGATGTCATGGCATAAAAGGGATCACAGAAATTCTTGCCGTGGCTACTTCTTCTCAACAACCGTTGCGTACCATGCTGATTTGTAGCCGAGTGATCGCAGCTGTTTAGCACAGGCGTGAAAGTTCGGTCGTACTGCACGACTGCTATTCTCAGACAGGTAAGCCGGCTTCTTGTTTATTGCTAATCACGTTCGTTCTGTCGTGCTAGCACCGGTGAATCCGGTAAACATGGTCACGGCATGGCAGGGCAAGTCGTCTCGGCGGTTAATGCGGCGAAACCACTCCATCCTTGGCCGTACTGTTATCTCTGCGATCTCATGTCATTGATTTTTCAGCGCCTTTGGTGAAAAAAAAAAAACCCCCGTACCGAAGCAACATTCTGATCCCCAGGCTTCTTTTTCACGTCATTTTACAATTGAATACGAGACAGTTCATCATTGTCGCTGCTGGCTGGCGTCCAACCACGGCACGTACCGCCTCCCCGCAAACGCAAATAAACTCGTTCAAAGACTTTTCACGTAATAAATACGCACCACGCACAAGACACTGCTGTGTTTGGGCTAAGGTAGCAGAGACCTTCGACACTTCTTTTATGACGAGTGGACGGTGATGACAGAGAGCGTATACACAGAACGTAGCCCGGTACTGCGCTGACGAACTCGCGAACCACCGGACCACCAAAATTGCGTCGCTGCCCGACAATGGAGTCGCTACCTCGAGAATCAAGGTTCAGTGCATACCACCTATATATTTAAAAGCGAAAAGCAATGCCGCATCTCACTTATATGTTCACAATTTCATCTTGACGATATCTGAGGCTGTCTCATCCTATAAATATCTAGGTGTTCATATTAACGCGATAGCCTTAAAGCACTCGTTTCTCATAAATTCCGGCGTCAGCGTCGTTATTCGTGAGTAAAAAATCATCTTGTGTATGGCCGCCAAACGATAAAACTGCAAATATAAATAAATAATAAAAACTAAGCGTGGCAAGCTGATGTTCTACCACATAGCCACGCGTTTTCTCGCTAATACAATGGAAATAACTTTCTCGGCTTGCCAGTGCAGTGAAAGTAACTTTAGTGCTTTGAAAACACACGTGCCCTAGTACTTGCTTCACCATACAACATGAAATATTGCAGTAATAATGCGTGATTGATTGACTGATATGTGGGGTTTAACGTCCCAAAACCACTATATGATTATGAGAGACGCCGTATTGGAGGGCTCCGGAAATTTAGACCACCTTGGGTTCTTTAACGTGCACCCAAATCTGAGCACATGGGCCTACAACATTTCCGCCTCCATCGGAAATGCAGCCACCGCAGCCGGGATTCGAACCCCAATAATGCATGGTACAAGCGTATATTTCCATCGGGCATCAAAACATGTGATTATTATGAAGAATTGAGGGTTAAAGCTGGTAACCCGCTACAGAAGGCACACACTCTACTGCGCCTAAGGACCACTTAGTCGGTGCATACCCAGTTCAAAAAGAATTCATGCACTAAGTGTGTGAAGTGCGCACTAAAGACAGGATATTGCTATCGCGTTCAACTGTTAAAGGCGAAGCTTAAGGATCCCCAAATATTTCCAATAACCTCTCGTGGAATCATTATGTGGAGCACACAATCATCAAGGCTAACAGTTCACTCAGGTATTTTCGAAGAAACTTCTACGTGGCACCCTCATTCCTTAAGAAGCTTTTTTTTACACCACCAGTTTGTTTATCACTTGAAGACGCATCATGCAATAAATAAATATCCCCCGAGTACCACCCTAGATAAATGCTCCAAACCTATCATTTGCATGGCGACACGTCATGTGAATGACACACATTCTTCTCGGAATCACAAAAGCACACATTCTTCACGTAATCTAACTGGTTTTTACACGGATGTCTGCGACTGCATTTAGTTTTTCTTGTTCTTCGCTTTCGAACATCTTTTTCACATTGGAACATACACTTTCTATTTTGTTTTCAGCTGAAATAACAACAAACTCAGTAGTTTTCAGCTACCTTTCTAAATATCAATAAAACACTGCGCTCATATAGCACTGAAACTTTGGGGCTTTTCTTTTATTGATATGATATAGAAGAAGATGTTAGCGCACAAGTACGGCGCCCGCTACTCCTTAACCCTTCAGTGAAAGTTCAACACATATCTTAAAGGAAAACATCAGATTTCCGCTGTCATTACTTCGCATGTGTTCGTTAGAAGTGCATCTATGTATTTTAATATCATGGACGTCCTCGTTCGTGGCAATGTGAACGCAAGGGTTTATTATATGGGCGAATGATGCGTTATACGACTAGATAACGCAGAGAAAGACAAAGAAAGACTGGGGCGGCTTGATCTGCTAGGGGTTTTGGAACAAGACAGCACCGAGTTCCGCCGAAATTTATTGCGCGGAGTGAAAAAAGTGGGCGCATGAAGACTGTGGGGGGGCCCGGGGAACAAATTTCGAGTGCTTCTACTGCAAAATCTTAAGGGATGAACTTTTTCACATTGTCTCGTTTTGCCCTGCTGGTTGAAGCGAAATGTTACATTTGGTGCATTATTTAATTATTTTTGAATTTTGAAACACCCCTTTGAACTGTGGAAACACGGTCATATTTACGCAGCAGATATACCTTGTACCGAAAGGAAAATTACTGCATTGACATTTATTGGTTAAACGTGAAAAAGAAATATATTCACTATTTTAAAATTGTTGTCGCGTTTTACCTCACCTTACCCTTCCCATTGTTATTCTTCAAACAGCGCACAAACGGAACACAGATGAAACCACACAGCACAAGCACCGACTTCCAATAAGATTTAATTGCGCGAACGCAATATATATATATATATATATATATATATATATATATATATATATATATATATATATATATATATATATATATATATATATATGAGAGAGAGAGAGACAAGATAATTATCATGAAAGGATTTACATACAGGCTGTTGACGGAGCTCATCTTGCAGATATGCAATTTTTTGGTCAAGTACTTGGATAGACAGTGTGGCCTCTCAAATGTCCACGCTGTTTAGAGCAACAACGATTATTCGTACTTTGTGCCCGGTGCGTACCAAAGGTTAGCGACCTGACACTCCTTCACATCGAGTTCAGAAAAAAAAAAAAACGCGCGTTCAATTCGTTAGAAACTGCGACAGAACTTCACCACGCCGAAGGCAGCCCCTGTGCTCTCAACACGTGTGGCGATCTTACCCGAAAATAACCCGCAGCAACAGGGCTTACGCGCCGGTGCAAACCTGTTTTCTCTTTGGCGGCGTTCAAAACGCGCGTTCCCCCCGTGACCCGCTGAGATCGTGGCCAACAGCGCGGAATGGCCGAGTCGCGAGACGGGGAAGGAAATTGGCCGAAACGGTTGGCGCTCGACGAGAAGCTCGTGCCGCAGTTTTCCTGTCCGCTCAATAAAGGCGCAACTGCGGCGCGCATTATTGAGCACGTGCGTGCGTTCCAAGTTTATTTTAAAACTGCGTCGGTCACGTCGCTACGTTTCTGGCTCGGCAGCGATGTGCTTGCTCAAGTAGCAGTACACGCGTACGACTGTCAGCAGTGTATTGCTGTGCTATTTATTCAGATTGCCTACCAACATAAACGACACACGTGTCAGAAGAACAGCCTACAGCTGCTTCGAATTGTAAACTAAAACGCAAGGCGTAACCTTAAGGGACAAGAAGAGATCAGAGCCGTCAAGAGAACAAACGGGTGACACCTTGGTCGAAATAAAGAATAAGGAACCCTCTGTAAGCACGGTAATTGAGGGTAACTCACTGGATTCCAAGAGAAGGCAAACGCGTTAGGAGGGAGGACAGAAAATCACGTGGACAGATGAGATTAAGAAGTTTGCGGGTATAACCTGGCAGCAAGAAGCACAGGACCGGGTTGATAGGCGATGTGTGGGAGAGAAGCAGTTGGGCTGATGATGCCTCATATTGCGTAGATTGATTGATTTATTGATATGTGGGGTTTAACGTCCCAAAACCACCATATGATTATGAGAGACGCTGTAGTGGAGGGCTCCGGAAATTTCGACCACCTGGGGTTCTTAAACGTGTACCCAAATCTGAGCACACGGGCCTACAACATTTCTGTCTCCATCGGAAATGCAGCCGCCACAGCCGGAATTCGATATCGCGACCTGCGGGTCAGCAGCCGAGTACCTTAGCCACTAGACCACCGCGGCGGGGCATATGCGTAGATTCTTTGCGCTTTTCCACGTGCGTGTATAATGAATGTCTAAGTCAGTGCTGCGACTTTCTTCATACAGCTGCTCTTATGCGTTTGTGCTGCTGGAGCGTTGTTTGCATGTACAGAAACGATCGCGTTCCCATTCGAACGCCCTTCTCTCTTTTCTTTGCAACCCACAACAGCACGAGAATAACATACCGATAATCAGCCTTAATTTAACTTCTCTCTCTTTTTCTCCAACATAAGCAACCAGCCCTTCTAGTTAGCTTCAAGTCTGATCAGGTTATTCTTGCAGAAACCAGGTTGAGTTCACCTTCTTATAGCTACAGTGAGCTCGGTACCATCATTCTGAAATTCGCAATTTTTTGCTTGTGATCGAGAGGGAAGGTGGCGGGCTAGTTTCACTTTATGATAGCGTGCCCTCTATGTAAACACTATACATTCGTAACAAACTCAAGAACTGGGCATGTTTGTAAGTTACATCCACAGAGGCAAACGACGAATGAATTCAGCCAGAAATGTCATAACGGAAACCGCTTGTTTTGTTAAACTGAAAGACAGGAAGGATATGGAAATGGCAAACGGATATGGATGAACCGGGTGACAAGTGGGAGCACAAACCGCGTACGTCTGATGGGCGTCACCGCTACGCTATACTGCATGTACCATCATCGCGTCTACTTCACCTATATAGTGTATTCGTAAACGTGCACATATTCGTTCCCTGGAAATGACGATATGGTGTCGGATGTAAAACATTTTTTATTCATGTTTTATTTAATGCATGAACTTAGAAGGAACTGCGTAACCAATAATAATAATAATAATAATAATAATAATAATAATAATAATAATAATAATAATAATAATAATAATAATAATAATAATAATAATAATAATAATAATAATAATAATAATAATAATAATTTTCGACCACTTGTTGTTTTTAACATGCCCTAAATCTAAATTAACGGGCCACAAGCATTTTCGCCTCCATCGAAAATGTGGCCGCCGTGGCCGGGATTCTTACCGCGACAGTAGGAACAGACGCGCGTAGCCGACAACGAATAATAATTTCACAGTAAGTGCCTTTCACAGAATGGGTTGAAATAAATAAAATAATTTAAAACAAGGAGGAGCATTATCGCGTCCAGGAAGACAAAAGAAAACGTTTTTACTTCTTTTGACGTAACTGAAGGTGCTGCTGTTCTCGAGTAGTTGTGGCAATGAACGACTCATGTGGGGCGTCGACTCGTTCCTCAACTCTGGTGCATGTTTACTTTATTTATACTGCCTAAACGTACAGCAAGTGTTACGTTTTGGCGCGTTTTCTGCGTTAGCTATCGATGGGCAAGTACTCGACGGCTGCATGACATTATTATTCCGTTTCAAGGAAACTTTCTCTGTTTACAAATGAAAAATACTTGTCCAGGTGTTTTTATGGCAAAGCGTACAACTCGAGAGCCGGTCCATCGAAGGACGCCGAGGCGCATTCCGCAACAATGTAGCTTATTTCACACCCTGAATACTAATACGTAAAGGAAGCCGTGAAAGTTTTCCCTCCAAGGCAAATTTATTTAGAATAGAAGGAAAGCAGTGGAAATATCGGGGCTTGTTTTGCTTGTTAGGCACAAGAATACTCAGGACTAACCGACAACGATGCCAAGTACAGGGGACGTTTTTAGCATCAGTTGTAATTCCTTTATTATCAGTGAGCGGCCAGCTCTTATAGTAAGCTCCCGTATTACGTAATGCCAGCAGGCAAAAAAAGAGCGCTCAGCACTCCCCATCATGACGAACACTCCCAGGTTTAAATAAACATGCCTCATAAAATGGACGTAGGGATTACCGTAGCTGTAGCTCAGTTGGTAGCGAATTGCACGCGTTATTCGAGGTTGCAGGCTTTGTCCCGGCCAGCGGCAAGTTGCCTTTTCGTCCACTTTTCGCAATCACAGTACATACTGTATCCATACGTGACACCTTCGTCTGTTGACTCTCCTATTATTATTTAGGATAGGTCACTCGAGGTGCAGCGCGTGCACGTTTTATCCGCCAGTAATATTAGCTATGAGGGTCACTGTATCCATTTTTCACACATAATAACAACAATAAACACCAGGGATAAAATACCAAACGGGCGCTTCATGCACGAGCGAAATCAGTAAGGCATGTAGCAGGAGCTGCCTAAACGCTTTTTCGTTCACAGAGGCCTGCATGGCAGGGGCCAAAGCTGTATTTCTCGAAACAATCGTATACTTGACCTTCCAATGAGTCAGAAGGCCAACGCGCACTTTGTAGCTGTTTCTGCTTTTCAAGAAAAGATGGAGCAACAACTTCGTGAGCGGTTCCTGTTAATCGCATGTTAAGCAACTTATAATAGCACGCTCCCTTCGCTTGCGTCTGTGGCGATACCGCACTGTAATTGCTTTTGTCGCCCTTTCAAGCCCCGCAATGTTCACCAGAGCTTATTCGACGGGCAACGCATAACGATCACCTCTGGGAGTGAAGTATAAACAGCGTTCGAACGGACTGCCTCTACGTACATATAGACATCTGCCCTATTCTGCACCCACGATCTTCTCAGCAACCTGATATAAAAAACTATATATAATAACGTTGGCGTAGCGTGTTACTTTTCGTCGGTTAATATTGGAACGAAACAGTCAACACCGATTAAGGATGTGCCAGGTAAACCAGGAGGAAATGGCCCAGTAAGAAGACCAGCGTGTTTTGGCTTTTCGTCAGCGTCTAACTTAAGCTGACGCCGTGTTGTCATCACATTGAAAGACAGTCTGCTGAAGCGGACGCATTACGAGGCGATTCTCCACGGTCAACTGTCATGCTTGGATCAGAGATTGCTCGCACAGTCACAGCAGGCATTCCGCAGGAGGGATTCAAACCGACCATGAACCTGGCCTACGCGGTGCAGTCTTGTGTCCTTGAACCCTTTTTCGGGTCGATGAATACCCAACACTGCTCTCGAGATACCGCGAAGCAATCTCACTGAATTCGCGCAGACTCCGACTCCTCGAAAACAAACAGCACGCACCTCTAACGTGCCGGGCCTCTGCATCGCTGGTCTCAAGTCGTCTCCCCTCGCCCGCTTAAAAGATACGAGTACCTTGATCCTCTGGCAAGAGTCGGGCTTTTACGGCAAGCGGAGGGGTACCGAGAAGCCCTGGAATTTCCCGACATTGGACGCTCTTCATTTTTCTTTAATTCTTCCGACCAGCAGTCGCGGCGGACGTCTGAGGGTTCCGCTCGGTGGAGCGCACTGGTATTTGCTGAAGTCGAATGGCACAGTTTGTCCCGGGAACCCCGTCCGCCTCCTTTCACCTTCACCATGCGGTGTATCCTGCCAAAAGCTTCGAGCGAAGATAAAGAAAGGTTGGCGGTGATGGCGTCACCACGTATGTAAAGCAGCCGCGGAGCAAGAGAAGCAGCCGCCTCCTCTTTTATGCCCATTCGCGACTTAGGCTGAGCGCCCACCGAGCAGCATCTCCAATAATTATGGGCGCCATCCACGCCGTCACCGACCGGGTCATGAACCCGTAGGCAGCAAGGAGCACTCCCCCTTGCAACAAACTTGTTCGCTTTCTCCGGGTCGTCATCCTTGCGCTGTTTTTCGCCGCCACGATAAAAGTGCTGTCGCTGCTGCTCGCCTTCCGTCGTGTTGATCAGCGCCTGCCTTCGCATTGACCTCGGCTTACCTGTCTACGATGTCACAAACGCCATGACTACTGTGAGAACAGCAAACTTATACAGATATACAGTCCTCTTGAAACGGACGTGGGAATGGACGTCGTTGTAGCTATAGCGAATTGGACGCGTTATTCGAAGGTTGCACGTGTGGTTCCTGCCCGCAGCAAATACTCATTTCATTCACTTTTCTTTCTTCGCATTTACATTACAAATACTACTAACAATCCTTGAATTTCTTGTCTGTTAGTTCCAATAACCGCATCACAAAAGAGCAACAGACACTGCGAAAAACGTCGTCTGTGATTGTAACGTGCAGAAGTGATTCGATAGGTTCTGCTGGCGAAAACTGTGATGGCATTTTTCCCATTGCATCTTTTTCTTGCATAACAGTATTCAGTTCCTTGCGTTTCTTATTCAGAAATAAGATTATTTCCGTACAGGAATTCAGCTGGCAGCTTTTGTTTTGTAGGATGGAGGTGCCTGGTCGTATTTCCATTCCTCGTCCGCCTGCGAAATGCACGTGACAGCCCACGAAAAGGATCGCCGAGCGAATCTCTGTGAAGCCTTTCTTTTCAGTCGTGCCATTTTCGTAAACGATTACAGCGGATTCCCCGGACTTTGCGAGAATCACGTGAAGCTCAAGGTTCTCGTTGATCCCTCGTTCGCGTTTCGCAATCTGCGAGAGTACGGTGACACAAGAAGAAGAGTCTCTGTTACGACTAGGCTCGTCAAGAAAGCGCCGTCTTCCTACGCACGTGACTCAGGCCGCGGCGGTGCATCAGCGAGATATTTTAAAAATTCAGCGATGCTTGTCTTGGAGGAAGTCGGGGCCATGGCGGTGGAGTGTTGTGTTGCGTCCTCGCCGGGAACGAGACGAGGCAAGGACGTTGGCCGCCGTCCACATGCCGTCGTCATCGGTCGAAATGAGACGTCGGTAAGGAGGTCGGAATGCACTCTCGTGGATGCCAAGGCTTGCGCCCATCGCCGCCGATCATCTCTCTCGCTCGCACTTTCCCTCGCACGCGCGACTGTAGCTGTCAGCGTTTTCTGGGGTGAGTTACACTCAGACATTTTAAGACGCGGAAACAACAAAGCAGAAAACTGGGCGAGCTCGTAGGTCTCAGAATAATGTTTTAAACGGTGTTTAACGTATGTCATTGCGTTGTGTCTTATAGCGTTTATATATTTTTATTCCGTTTTACTTCGCTAAACTTTAGTTGGAAGTGAGCGCTTGAGTCGTTTTGTTCTCTGTCATCAGCACGCGCTTTCCGGTAACGATAAAACCTCCAAATAGGAAAGACTGAGAGACCGAAAGCAGGGGCAGTGACACACGGGGTGTTGCTAACAACTCAGTCGTTACGAGCCACCTCTGAATTTATTATCTCTGTCTCAGCATCTTCCTCGCAGACTTCTTAGTGGAGAACGGGCTGGATAAGCGCCTGTGAGAGGCTTCCAGAGGTTTACATATATGAAATGCTGTGTTAGCACATATACTTACAGTAGAAAAGAAAGGTGCGCGTGTGAACATTTCATGACAGCGTGAACTACTGCAAGCAAACTGTACATTAGCATGATATTTCAACTGGTTTCAGTGTGCTAATATGTTTAGGTTTTTTGTTCTGATTGTCTATTTTTGAGCACCGTTCAGTATTAGTCTTTTTTTTCTCACTGCAGAACTTATTGATATGGAGTAGCCGAGGCAATATGAACCTCAACCTCTCCACAACAAAACAGTTAGAACAGAACATTATCTATCTATCTATCTATCTATCTATCTATCTATCTATCTATCTATCTATCTATCTATCTATCTATCTATCTATCTATCTATCTATCTATCTATCTGTCTATCTATCTATCTATCTATCTATCTATCTATCTATCTATCTATCTATCTATCTATCTATCTATCTATCTATCTATCTATCTATCTATCTATCTATCTGTCTATCTATCTATCTATCTATCTATCTATCTATCTATCTATCTATCTATCTATCTATCTATCTATCTATCTATCTATCTATCTATCTATCTATCTATCTATCTATCTATCTATCTATCTATCTAGCCGCCTACACCTTTTAGCTCTCCTGGCAGTTTCGTACACCAAATGGTATGGCCGAGCAAGACTGTATGACGAACATATGATGACGAAATATGACGAAATATATTACTGGCGCAAACATGATAATCCTGACACGCGTGTCATGTAAGCTCATGACAACATACCACGCTAATAGCTTGCTCGCGGTCATTTCGTTAGCTCTACACATACTGAATTTGGTATCACGTGACGTGAATAGATTACAAAGGTAAATGACACATTTAAACATGATAATCAAGACACGGAAGTCATGAACGGCAACATTTACTTCCACCTCGTAACGTTGCACTGATTTAAAGCGACATATGAAGCTTTATTATTCGTGCTTCGCATATCATCGATTTTCGCTGTATGTGGGATCTGTCATTTTTTTTCCTTCTTAGTTCTAGTGTTAACGACAACGTCTATAGTAGATTTCTTCAACTGTGGTCATCTCGATCTGGTATTTTAGTTTCACTCAACCTTAGAGCCATCAAAAGAACAGGAGTATGCAAACAGATACCTTAAAATTTTGAGACAACCGTTCATTTTTTCGGATTCATATTTTTTTCTGCGTTTGTTTTTAAGAGAGGGGATTCAAATAATACAGTGTTGCAAAAGCTTTTTTTTTTATTGGTGCATTCTTGGGACTGAGGAGGTCATAATCGCATATGTCGATGAGTGTATACTTTGCTGATCAACTTAGATACCTCACCAATCTTTATTTTATCCATCAATGTGGCATCTTTCATCCATTGTGTCGGTTCAAAACGTTTGCTTTTTGCTTCGGTTATTTAGCGCTTCATCGCGTCCATTCTTCCTTCTCTCAATTGTGTCATCAGTTGCGCGACAGCCGGTGACTAGCGCGTCAGGCGATGAGGAAGAAAGCAAATCAGCCACCGAGGCATGCGAGTGAAGAGGGCCACGGTTGTTCAAGGCTGACTGCAATGGCTTCTCGAAGGTGAGCCTACGCGCGTGCACTTAGCGATCATCGGATTCCGCGCCAAACAACGACAGGGCCGGAATGCAGCAGCGCGACCGCGCCGACCGGCTTCGTGAATCAAAGCCGCACACAATGGGCTGACACGGGCGGATTCTGCGTGTGCGCCTCGCACGCATACCGCGCAACTTGAAAGCGCACGACCAGATTGCAGCCTGCGGGGCAAGAACATGCGAGCGTTGACTGCCTAGAACAGTGATATCAGACGCCAAAACAGAATACGGGAATAACACATCATACCTACTTATCTTGTATTTTTCTCTATTTGCGGCATAGCACGCATACACATAGACCCAATAATTCAATTAATTAAATAATTTTCACGGTTCAACGTCTCAAAAACACCATATGATTATGAGAAACGCCATAGTGGAGGGCTCCGGAAATTTCGACCGCTGGGGTTGTTGAACGTAACTATAATGGCCTCAAACAGTTTCACCTACATCAAAAATGCAGGCGAAAATACTCGCCGTGGGGATACCAGACCACCACGGCGGGTATAAACACAATGAAATTGAGTACAGTCAGCTTATTAGCTTGTAGTTGGCTGTATGCAAAGGCCAGCGGAGCAGGCACGGAAAGTTTGCGCAACCCGATTGGCTAGAAGCATGTGGAATCGACCGAACCAGCTCCATCCAAGTCTCCACGTGCACATATGCATCGAGTTCGTGTAACATCGCGAGTGGACGAAGCAGCGAAACAGAAGCTTCGCACCTCCTTAACAGAATTTCTATGTATGATCGTAATTTTCTTCTTTTAAACAAGTTTGAAGGATGCGCTGCATTGTCTTGGCGACGCTACTCGGTTCCATACGTGAAGTTCACGGCAGCAAAGTTTCAAGAAATTCAAGTAACTTATTTAAGAGACTATTCTTTTAGTAAGTTGGTCTACTCTAATGTTGTTGTAAGGTGCGAGAGAAGACAATGCCGAGATATTCAATGTCCTTTCTCGTGCTCGTGGTTTATCGTAAAACAAATACGCCATTAGTTTATTCTTTGATTACTCAAGTGACCACACCACGCGATGGTAGGAAAAGACTGGCACTATATAAATAGAGCTAGACAAAGCAGTACATTTGCAAGGTTGATAAATGTTCGATATACGTTGAAATATTTCAAATTGTACAGTTACAGTACTCTGCGAGACCGCGGTTGTCATTTTTATTAGATTTCACAAGCGCATATGTATGGAGAGAAAGTGTTTAGAGGGGGGGGGGGGGCTTCACTTTGAATTTTTCCAATTTTTCATTTGGATAACTGGCTCGATTTACGCACATGCAAACGCTGACACAAACAAACAGAAAATGTAGTAAAACCCCCTCTTCCCCTCTTTATCCCGCCATAGCACTCACCCTCCTGTTTTTTTTTTTCGACTTTTCTCTCCGCTTTCTCATTTTTATTCCCCTTTCCCGCACACCTGCACACCTTTAGGGCAGGGTAGTAAACGGGATGCTACTACTCTGGTTGGCCTCCCTGATTTTTTTCTCGATTTATTTTCTCTCGCTAAGAAACCAAAAATGCAAGAAGAAATAGAAACTTGAGGACTAAGGAAATACGCATGTCTTCGGATCACGGTACTAAGAGGAAGATTGCAGACCCAAATCCAAGACCTGGGTGGCTTTTTATCATCGGAGGAAACTTAAAATGCAAAGGCGACTGCATGACTCAAGAAGAGCTCCAAAAAGAGAACAAAAAAGATCCTTAGGAATATACATGGGTCTGTTCCTTTTTGTGAATGGTGTGGACGGCACACTGTAAGTTGCCATGAGAGTGAGTGAGTGAGTGAGTGAGTGAGTGAGTGAGTGAGTGAGTGAGAACAACTTTATTATGATCCAGTGCAGACGTAGAGGTTGCCACGCGTCACCCGGCTACTCCCACGTGGGGACCGGCAGGTCTAGCCTGACGGCCCTTGTCGAGGGTGCACTGGACGGCCAGGATTTGGTCCTGAAGTTCTGGGCTGTGCAGAAGCGCGTCCCACTCGGGTTTGCTATAAGTCGGTCCAAGCGACCCACACTCCCAGAGCATGTGTGCTAATGTAGCGGTCTGCCCGCAAGCGGCATAGGTGGCGTCGGGAAATTTTCGGGGGTAAATTTAATACAGGTAACGACAAGTACGCGTGAGTTTGAAGTAAGCGCAACGTGAACATATGCGAATCGACCAATGTTGATTGATTGATTTGTGGGGTTTAACGTTTCAAAACCACCATATGATTATGAGAGACGCCGTAGTGGAGGGCTCCGGAAATTTCGACCACCTGGGGTTCTTTAACGTGCACCCAAATCTGAGCACACGGGCCTACAACATTTCTGCCTCCATCGGAAATGCAGCCGCCGCAGCCGGGATTCGAACCCGCGACCTGCGGGTCAGCAGCCGAGTACCTTAGCCACTAAACCACCGCGGCGGGGAATCGACCAATGTTACAGTTTGTATTCTGGCCTCTCTTTCTCTCTTTTGTGTCGTAATGTTTTATTAAACAAAGCAAAAAATAACTCTGTTGGTCATGCTTCGTTTCAAACAGGTTACATTGTGATGAAACTCGTGCGATAAACTCATGCCTCGGTTGGAAAGTGTTCTTCTTCGCATGAACGTGAATCGACTCGCGCACGCTGCTTAAGTTTCAGGAAAAAGCTCTGCAGCTACCAGACTCGGATCTTGAAAAATGCAAACCAATATCTACTCTATATTTATTATAAGTGTGGAGCACATACTGGGGCCAGCTGTCGTATGCTTTCGTCGTTGCTTGGCGTAACGTGCCAGGGAGAAGTTTTGTTCCTCTTCAAGCACCCTTGGCCTTCGAGGCCTTGGTGATGATCACTCATCATCACTAGCAACAACAACAAAAACTAGTGCCCTTGGAATAATGCAGGCCAAACCACGAATAAAAATTCAAAAAAAGAGGGGGGGGAGTAATCGCCCTAAATATTAAGCTAGAAAAAAAATAGAAAAAAAAAGGGAGATAACAAAATAGAAGAGTAAGAAAGACAGAACAAAATGGACAAGGAGAAAGACAAACTGGGGGAGGGAAGAAAAAAAACTGAAGAGAAACAAAGTAAGTTGCCCAGCTCCGCGCCTCCTTCAGGCTTCACACCTATAATGCAAAGCTGCCGTAGTTTTCATTAAGGAAGAGGCTTCCAATACAGCGGCCATCTTCGGGGCCGCATTGGAAGGTGTACCCCGCCGTGGGCCGCACTGGCTTCGCTGCCCTGACAAGGCCCTGAAGTGCCCCGCCGCGGTGGTCTAGTGGCTAAGGTACTCGGCTGCTGACCCGCAGGGCGCGGGTTCGAATCCCGGCTGCGGCGGCTGCATTTCCGATGGAGGCGGAAATGTTGTAGGCCCGTGTGCTCAGATTTGGGTGCACGTTAAAGAACCCCAGGTGGTCTAAATTTCCGGAGCCCTCCACTACGGTGTCTCTCATAATCATATAGTGGTTTTGGGACGTTAAACTTCACATATCAATCAACAAGGCCCTGAAGTGGGAGGTTCTGAAAAAGCCGCGCATGCTGCCGCACTTTGCTGGCGTGTAACTTTGCGGGCTGCGCTTGTGCCACGCGCTGGTTCTGCTATTATGAGGAGTGGAAGGAGCCAGCGTCCTTGAATTTCAAGTGATTGATTCGATCTTATCGGGATGCGATATACGGTCTTGTCCTAAATATCGCGCTACCTCTCGGAGGTCACAAATGTATTTTACACTTTACTGCTCGAAATAAAGATGTAGGCATGTGGCGCTGCGCTGTTTGCGCAAGCGTATATTAGACTCAAAATAAAGTTAGCTTTTTCTGCTTCCCTTTGTGAATATACGGATAGTCGTATCGCTGATATATGCTACGTGAGCGCGGATAACGTCTCTTTTAGACTGCTGCATTTATTTTTTTATGTGCGCAACGTTAAAATTGATTTTGCACACTAGCAATGCATACGTTTACAGCCCCGCCGCAGTGGTCTAGTGGCTAAGGTACTCGGCTGCTGACCCGCAGGTCGCGGGATCGAGTCCCGGCTGTGGAGGCTGCATTTCCGATGGAGGCGGAGATGTTGTAGGCCCGTGTGCTCAGATTTGGGTGCATGTTAAAAAACCCCAGGTGGTGAAAATTTCCGGAGCCCTCCACTACGGCGTATCTCATAACCATATGGTGGTTTTGGGACGTTAAACCCCACAAATCAATCAAATCAATGTATACGTTTACATTCGTCAGCGCTGATGTCCTTACAAAATCATGGCATTCGCGACAAGTGTGCAGCATTTTTATCGCTGCGCTTGGAGTGGGCGATGCAACCTATGGTTGAATATCCCTTTTTTTTTCTTCCTCTCTTTACTCCACATTTTATTTACGATCGTCTGTAGGCAGCATGTTTATATAAAGCAGCTTTGAGCACCTGCACATAGCACCTTCCAGTAGTGCAACATTTGCAGTATGCTTGATTGGGCAGCGCCGTGTCTGTGTCTTCTCATCCCTTCTCTAGCTCTGTTTTATTCTTCGTCTGGTGAAACATTATGTCCATAATTGGCACTGCTCTAGGTTTGGTATAACAGGGCTTCCTCAAAGATTATGTTTCCCAAAACACGTCAATATGCCTAACATGAGCCGGGCTTTTAATTTTCGCGCATTTCTTGAAGCACAATTAAACTAACTTTCGGAACACTAAGCAAGTGGTAGCTATGCTCTTTCAATTGGACCAACTCAGGGCGATTATTTCGATTTTCCTGAAAACTTCACGTTTCTCTGAGGCTCCATGTCAGGACGTACTGCGCTGAAGAAATGAGCGCATTCCAAGGCTCTGCTAGGCAGTTTCTGTCCGTGGGGACGCCGGACCATTTCTGCGACGTGTAATAACGAAATTGCGGGCATCGACAACATTCATAGATTCTATTTCGTTGACAGCACAGTGCGGTGCTTCAGAGCGGGATCGAATTAGCCAGTGAGTGCATAGCTACATAGGGGGATGTGTTCGGCTGCGACGACTGTTCGATGCTCTGACGGACGATCGCCACCACGATACGTATTCCGGCTTCGTGTCCAAAACTCGTTTGCCCTCCGTGACTGGCATGGAGTGTCCTGGATACGTGATGGCCCTGATGTCTTCCTTTCGGGGCGCCAAGTTCGACGACAACCTTCAGCGTCTTCATAGATGTCATGCACTTGCTTTTATTGTGTGCGCTCGATGACTTGATAACGCTTACTTTATAGCTACGACTTTTGAGGCCCCTCACTAAACGAAACTCGAGACCTCTGCGGGACGACTAAAATACATTTCATGTTATGCGTCACCGTCTATGCAAAGTTAATAGCGCACATGATTGGTTTTTGTTGGTCATTCTTGTTGGATAGTGCTTAACAAGAATTGCGCTTTTAAATGCTTGTTTCAAACGCCATAAAGAGTGGCGTCCTAATGCCCGTGACCAAAGTTGGGGCTAAATCTCGACACGATGTTTTGATGGAGGGGTGTTTTACTGGAAAAAAAATGATAGGGTGGTTCTTCTCGATTAGTCAAGGCCTTCACCAAGTGCCCTTCCACGTATCTCTTTTTAAAAAACAATGTTCCTGGCTAAGTCTCTGGGCATCTGTAGAAATTTCGGTAGTGATTGCGAACCTGAAAAGCAGTGTGAACGAATAACTTGGGAAATAATCTTTCGGCTGTGGCTCTCAATCGAACTTGCATGCTTAAACAAAGCCACAGGAGCTCGCACATTCTGTTCACGGGGTCACGGGAGACGTCCGCCACGCAGCGAGCGATCTCGGCGAAAGCTGCCGGTCCTCCGCATATCTCTGCACAGCGCTACTCCGGCGGCTGACCCAGAACGAAAGCGAGTAGCGCGCGGCGATCCATTCGGTTTTTTCGAAAGAACGTTTGCCGCTGCACCGAGGCAGCCGAACCCGCAAGGCCGGACGGCACCGTTGCAAGACCTTCCTCCATCGGCGGTGCGTCCCTGAACCTTGCCCTAGCGAGCGCCAGATGAATGATTCTCAGCAACGAATCCGCGGTGCCTTCCCGCTATGCGATGCGAGCCGCCTCTCTACGCGCCTACATTCGGTCTCAATAATATATATATATATATATATATATATATATATATATATATATATATATATATATATATATATATATATATATATATATATATATATATATTGCTTAACGAGCGACAAACAATAATTTATTAACCACCACTGCGGCTGGTGGACGGCAGCAACGTTATAAATAAATTGTCAGTTTTTTTTTTTTTTGCCTAGTTGCGTGTATTTTGATTTGTATACCTATATATAGTTCCAGAATACTGATTCTTCAACACTATACAAAAGAATATGAAGGTAGACGAGAAATACGTCGAAAATGTAAAGGTTCTTTTCGTTTCAGCCTTGGCACCGGCTGGCCTTTGTCGAAATGACCGCAGGGACAGGGGTAGTACAGCATATAAGCACATTCCTTTTGCTTATGGACACCACGTGAAAACCGACAAAATGAAACAAGTGCACGAAAAGGAACAATGAAATGTATCGTCGTATGAAATTCTTCAACTCGTATATATGCAATCTATTGACAAATCGTAAGATGTGCAGAAATATCAATAGCAGCACAAGCAGTAAAGTACGCATCTCTGATAAGTGATGCCAGAAGCCCTGTTTGGATTATGAACAGAATCGAGCCTTCGTGGTTCTGCCGCTTGGCTTTCAATGATCGACTGCACCGCACAGAAATGGCTGCTTTCCCGCTTAGTGCGTCTCGAAAATACGTCGAGACCACTTGCTTTTGTAGGTTTGAAGTCTCCGTACAGAACTCAGTAACCGTCCTTTGGAGGGAGTATGTGAAATGCAGCTCCACATTCCACAGCAACCTCGGAATGTGTCTGTTTAGCATTTAATTTCCGAGTCCGTTTGGTAAACTCAGCACGTAAGCCAGAGTAAATACCTCACAAACGCTGCTGGAGATATTGGTGTCGCAAGAATCCCCAAATAAGTTTAAGCGAGAACTCAGACAAGAGGCGGTAAGAAATCCACTGGCTCCACCTGAAGGAGGTCATGCTAGTCCCTGCACTCGCTTCTCTTTTGGATGCTTTCTCTTTCCGAGATAACTGCGTTGGTACAAACTTTCCTGCTTAAAGCGCCGTTGCTAATTTATTATCGCAAGAGAACTCGCAGGCTTGCTATAACAGGCTATAAACATGAAACTTCCGACAAATTCAAGAAGTAAAGCCTTCCGGCATCACATCCTAATTCTAAGAATGGAAGCCATTTAATTGTGTGGCTTTTTGAGGGGTCCTTCACCATAATTACCCACACCTAGCCGGAAGTCAAGCCTTCGATGAGGTTATGGCTCTTACATTCAATTTATTTTTTTATTTAGCAATACTGCTAGCCCCAACATGGGGCCATAGCAGAGGGGGTGTACATAGTACAACAAAATCAACAGTACAATTTATTCAACGTCTTTTAATCTTTTCATTTATCAACAAAAAACCTGAAGAGGCTTGACTATCTGTTCACCAGGGTATGGCATATGTATCCAGCGGTGTGAATTACATACCTCAAAAGAGGTCAGAAAGCAACAAATAAAAAAAGAAATAGCATAAAGGATGTACAACCATGGCCACGCGTCTGTGTAGAGCGTGCGAAGAGCCGGTTTTCGCTACGCGGGGCGAAACCTCGAGGCAGTTTCGGGCTCTGAAGTGCTGCATCAGAAGCATGTGTGGCCTATAGCTGTCAGGCTGACCACATCAGAGCCCGAAACTGCCTCGAGGTTCCACCCCGCGGAGCGAAAACCGGCTTCTCGCGCGCGCTACCCAGACCTGGCCGCGGTTGTACATAAAGAAAAAAAAAACCCTTTATACACATCAAAACTACTCTAAATACGTGGGATTTCAACTGAAAGTAACGAATGTATGTAACATATTGAATAAAGTGAACAATCACAATTGCATATACATATTTCGTTCAGCTCATTCAAAGTCGCGAAAACAACGTCCATACAATTTCTGCAAGTCTTGGTAATGTGCACCTGAGCGTTTGCTTTCTATATAGACCGTTCCGTCGGGTGAGGAGGACCGGACTGGCAACTGCAGCGCTTTCCTGCTTTCTGGAGCGTGTTGACGGCGCGGAGTGTATACTGGCTGCTGCTTGATGAGTGGCGTTGTCAAACAATTTAGCACGTTTTAGGTCGAACTGCGGACTTTTTAATTTTTTTATGAAATGTCAGTCAACGAAAGGTCAACGAGAAGCCACTGTGCCTCTTTGGTTGTTCTAAAAAATACCGAAAAAGGGGGAACTGCCACCTGAATAGTATCCGGCTTGCATCAACGAACGCGCAGCTTTTCCGGTTGCTTCATGGTACACACCATTTGTGTTACGTGATAAGTTCTGTATCAGAAACTATGCTGCAAAATACCCGTAATATCCAGTGTTTCACTCGGCCAAATGACAATCGAATATGGTTAGAATCACGACCAAACACAAGCGGTTAAGTACTGGCATGTATGTTACAAAACATCTAAGCACCGTGCACTCACGTAGTCTCCTGCAGTGGTTGTTTTCACTTCGTTCTTTATGATATTTTAGTATGATCGGTTTGGTCAAAACAATTAGACTCGTAGCTCGGCTCAACACAGTGTTGTTAATTTGGTTGTATTAACACGGATGAGAAACTTCTCACATCGCAGCGGGGTAACCGGCATGAGACATTTAATTTGTTATGCGCACCAATTTTGTGCACCCCGAACATTCACTGAATTTTACATAAAAATTACGTGGCAGAATCTTCGTCACCGAGTGTACAGCTTATGAAAAACCGCTGGATGTGTCGTGCACGCTGTGCGATATGAATGCCGAATAGGGAAAACAAAAAGCAAAGCGGGGGAGGGGGAGGGGGTGAAATCAAAACAAAATAAGCCACGTTTTTCCGGTTGCCTATTGTTTCTATAACTGTCAATTTTGCTACTTATATTTGCAACCAACAGCCAAGATTTCGCAAAAGCCGTAAAACTGGAAGACAAAATTATTTTTTTAGTAAACACGGAAAGGGCTCCAATGCCGATGATAGGCTCGAGCCCGGACGTGCTTAGTGCCTCTTCGGCAAAACAAACTTTAACTACCTTCACTTTATCGCCACCACAATCTAATGAAACGTCATTTAAAACAAAAAAGCGTGCTGGCGTGTAAACAGTAGCATCGCTCTTTGTATACCAGCACCATCAGTTCTAATTTGTCTAGGCCGGTAGCCAATATGCGAGCGAGTAATAAGGGTTCATTAAAGTTCGAGGAAAAGCACAGTTTGTGAGCAACAATTAAATGCCGTCATCGCGAAGAAATCGCAACTGCAAGCTCACGCATGATCGCATATTTGGGTGGTTGTCGCTGCGACAGCACAAAGAAAGTTCAAGTGAAAAAATGAACTTAAATATTAAAAATCAGCAAAAAAATATATTGCATTTTCAAAGGCTACTACACTTGCTTGCCCTGCTTGAACGGGTCGAAAGAGTCTTACGTTTTTGCAACAGAAAGAGTGCCGAAAACATACGACGCCGACCATTTGCACCACATTCGCGCCGTCACATATTATCATATTTGACCCCGAACGAATAAAAACCTTTCAGGACCCCGCAGACTCATTTTCCACATGTACTGCACCATTTGAGACGAAATTCAGTACACCAGAGCTGAAAAAAAACGACTACAACTGCAATCACCGGCATACCTTTCATTGAAACGCGGAGCTTCGCACGCTCCAGTGAATTGCCAGTCCACGGACGGCGCCGTCCGCTGGGCAATATGGCGGCACCCACTTTAAAAAGTCTATAGACCATGGGACATTTACCAACGTTCCATATCCTAGGAGGCCGTGTGTGGTATGCAGGAACTTTTTTTTGTCAATTTTGCCAATGGCTTTACAAGGGAGTTTTTCTTTCTTGTTTCCGGCTTAAGTCGTCAAAGTAATCTGAGGTTGAGGATTTTGTTCCCATTCGCTTTCACCTGCCGGCACAGGAGTATCACGTGCTTCGATTTAACAGGTCGTTTCCCACCAAAAGCAACCCTGCAGTCAGACTCGTTGCATCCTAGGCCGGCACGAGCAAGGGGGAAGAATCATCGATGCAACAACGGGCAAGCGTGATTCTTTCGCTGCTTCGTATCGTATGCAATTGCAGCTGACGACTCGCTTTAAATGGCGCCCCTCAAAGAAAGCGCTGGAAAACATTGCCGCAAAGAAAGTGCTTCTCCGGCCTCCTACAACTGGCGGGGTGGGCCTCAGTCCGCAGAGCTGTCGGCACACTAAAACATAAGGAACCTAGCCAGCCCTCGCTGGAGGCGACAGCTGAGATGCCGCTCGCTCGAAAGTGATCCTTCGCCGCAATCATCCTGGACAAAGTTGTAGCCGGCCTCGTACTGTTTGGCGTGGTGCATGCAGGTCAGATAAACACAGGCCACGTTGAACCGTAAGGGAAAGTGCGCATGCGACCTCGTACGCAGGCATCATCTGCGCATAGTGAAGCGATCCGGCTCGTCGTCGTGTGCCCCTCTCGGTTCGGTGGGGAGCCGGATATGACGGGTCCCTGGGACGGCCCCTCTGTCCGCGTTTCCGCGGCGTGTGCCCTGCCGCTGAGACCTTTGCGAGAGCGCGGACCCCTGATTGCATCCTCTCTCGATAAGCTCGCCATATAACGTAATTCTGCTTCCCTTTGTGAAAGACAATACCTGCGGAGAGATTGTTTCGGCAGTTCCATGTCCGCAGAGCAAATCAAAAGAAAAAAAAAAAACTGTCCACACTTTCTCTTGTATAGACACGAATGAGGATGAGGTGAAGGAAGAAATTGATTATTGTCTAGCATTCGAAGAACAACATTCACATGATCCTATACTGTGCCTCGTAAACCTGGTTTTGATGGTGAGCGGCTCACAAGATTCGAGAGATAATCATAATTGAAAACTGCGGAGTGGCAAAGCATGTACGGATGGGTGTTTCGGCGCCCTGACGTAAAACCTGGGGAAGGGCAACGCATACAGTGATAGATATTTCTTCGATTAAGCACTACAGTGTGGCCAAGCCTGGAACCGGGCATGCTGGGAATGATGTTTCCGCTTCACTAACGTCGTTGGAAGGCATCTAAGGTGCCACCTCTTTTTTGCAACATGCCTGGTTCTGTTCCCTACTGCACGCATAGGGAAGAGTTTTTCTGCTCCACTGACGCCGTCGGCTGTTTGTTGGGCCAACTGCTGGCTTTTTCATTTTTTTTAGTGCTCCAGTAGCGAGTAGTGTGATTTACTTCTTTTGGCGCATATGATACACTATGACGACAAGATACACTTACACACGTAGCACCTAAGGTGCCTTGTGCATAAAACCTCCACGTTACCACAAGATAAGAAACTGTCAGAAATGTATGGTGCACTACGAAGGCTTTCATCATTAGCCTTGAAAATGTACATAACGTCACACGCCGCCTTTTGCCGCTCGGCCTCTGACCACTTCTCTCCATAAACAAGGTACATCGCAAACAAAAATCTGAGTCTCTACGTTTCTCAATCGAGTAAGCGAATGCCTATGCTGCTCTGCCACAACCTTGCAGTTGCACAACCAGGACGATTTCCAGTGGTTTTTGAGCACGACTACGCAAAGAGACATTCGTTAACATTGAAGTTTAAAATTAATAGTTATCGAAGTGGCGACACACAAAGTTATGGAGACATTCTACATATTAAGGTCCCGCGGAAACAAAAGAGGGACCCCAGATGTACAAAACTTGTGAGAACATTACAACACGAATGGCAAGAGAGCATAGTGTCATTTTAACTTTGTAATGCAACAAGAAAAAGAAAGAAAACACTAAAATTATAACACTGATAATACATACATCCGAAAAATAATACCAAGTCTACATCAAAATTTAGTTAGGACGAAATCGAATGACTTATAATTAGAGAAGACATAATTTTAGTTTTTTTTTAACTGTACAGCTTCGATATAGGCTTTATTTTTGATGGAAAAGGGTTCCATAATGAAATGACTGAAATTTCTCAGTTTGTTCGAACTCAAGGTACTATTGTAGTAAACTTCCTTTTGGTGCGAGACGTGCATGGTTAACAATTTTTCGTAAGTCACGGCTTTGATGTGTGAAGTTTAATGTCCCAAAACCACAATATTATTATGAGAGATTCCATAGTGGAGGGCTCCGGAAGTTTCGATCACCTGGGGTTTTTAACGTGCACCCAAATCTAAGCACACGGGCCTGCAGTATTTTCGCCTCCAGTGAAAATTCAGCCACCGCAGCCAGGATTCGATCCCGCGACCTGCGGTTGAGCAGCCGAGTACCTTTGCCACTAGTGTAAGTCACGGCTGATATATATCAAAAGGTAGCCAATGGTTTATAATTTTTAAAAAGAAACAAGTAAAATGTAAATAAAATAAGTGGAGAAATATGGTCTAGCTTAGCTTAGGGCGCAGATATCAAAAGAAGTCTTTTCTTTCATATTTCTAATACGTAACCCAAGATTGGAATTTTTTCCTAAATGTACTTCGAGAAGATAAACAAAAACATAAGCGTTAATAATATTAGGACTTATTGTTATAGTAGCAGAAGTTAATAATGGTTTTCGAGAAGATCTAAAAATTATAAGCTGTCTTCTGGGACGTTAGGTTGTTGTATTGTTACACCTTGCATATGTCAACTGCACCATTGAGTACAGCGTTTCTTTTTGATATTAGACATGAAACAGGTTCGGCCTTGCTTGAAATTGTGTCGTCATCATACAACACGCAGTGTCCAAAACATATAACAGGGAAATCACTCATATAATTAACAAATTAGAGGGTACCAAGAATGAATCACTGCGGAAACCCTTGATTAGTAATGGTAGTGTTAGAGTAAGAACCATCAGTAAAGACGACTTTTTGTCGGTTAAACAAATAACTCTTTAAAAAGGCCAGGCCTGCGCGGAAGGCGCAGCACAGTCACAGCGAAAGCTAGAAGAGCGGCCTTTCAGAGCCTTTTCTAAACACTCATTGGGTAACTGCTGCAAGCACACTTGCCGGGTACCCAGTATGGCAATAATAATAATAATAATAATAATAATAATAATAATAATAATAATATATCTGGGTAGCAGGCCGGCATTCGCTGTGCTATCCATCATTCTTTTTAGAAGTGTGGTATCTGCTGAACACATGCAAAGAATTTTGTGCCGATTGTTCATGCAGTGGCTGACGACGACGAGGAATTATACCTGAAGTGGGTATGCGCCACAGTTAATGGGTGATCAAGAACAAGCTTTTGTAATGGGCTGAAGCATTGGGCGACCTACTCGTTACGCAGTTCGCATTGTGTGACGCCTGATTGGTTTTTTTCTGTTCTAGAATGCTTTGTTATGCTCATATTAACGCGATTCCTTTCCTGACATCAAGCCAGCCTAAGGCATGTTTTCGGACTAGTCCCAAGCACCGGCGTAGTAAAGTGCTAGGATACTAGGCTGGCACGCAGCGAACATGGGTTCGAGCCCCATTGTATGTTTGATATTATGCTTTTTGTCTCATTTTGTACGAAGTGCTTACGGACACCGGCGGCAGTGGACAACTACGCCGCCGCACGTGCCCGCGTTGTGATCTCATAACTGCAGCTTTTGCTGTAAAAGTTTCAAGCCGGCCCGGTGCTGCCCTAAAAAGTTTGCTCACTGAACAGCGCAGAGTAATTGAGCGTGTCAAATGCATTATTTAGGTCGAAATCTTTCAACCCGATTAATCGCCACTGTCAACGGCATGTTTTAAGAAGTTTGTCGACGAAAGCAGAGCGTGTGGTCGGGGGATCTTCTATTACAAAAACCAGATTGCGAAGACTGTACAACTTTAAATTTGCAAAGGTTAAGACGTTTTACAAGAAGTAGTCAATTAGTTTATTTGTATCAGAAGAAGAGATATGAGCCTGCAATTTGAATAGCGCATTTTTCATTTTTCTTTGAAACTGGTATAGCCATTGTACGCTTTACGAGTCAAGGAAGAAAGCTTTAGACAAAATGAGAGATTATATGGCTCAAGGGCTGAGAATTCAAATGAGCAACCATTTTTAAACGATGCGCACCGATGTTGTCAAATCCAGGAGAAGAAATTTTATGATTCCGATTGGCTGATACTATTTTTTATATGAAGATGTAAAGAGAAAAAAATCACTTGAAGTTCAAGGACCGTTTTTTCAAATTGCTGGATGACGAACTAAAGTTCAGAAAGTGCATTACCAAAATGATCATAAGTAGCGCTATCGAAAGTTATTTTCGTTATAGAGGAGTTAATTACAGGAGAATTTAAGGATTCATAAAAACTATCACCTTTGTCTCTTTGGGATAACTTTCGCATTCATAAACTCCCCATTCTAGTATTGTTTTTTGGCAAGTTTTAGCCAAGAATTCAAGATATTACAATAATTTTTATATCGAAGTTCAAGGGCGGTCTCAAAGGGCTATCTTCTCACTTTTCTGCAGTCGTTATTCTTTTTTCTTAGACTTGTTATTAATGCAGAGGTCATGCAAGGGTTATGAGGCTCTCGTTGTTTTCAGTTAGAAGCAATGGTTTATGCAGTAGTAGCAACAGCTTCTTAAAAAAATAAAAAGGAAAATATATCAACCACCGATTGTAAATTGGTTCGTGTAACAACTTTGAACCAATGAATATGTAAAATTGCAGAGTATGGCGTTGTTTTTCAAAGCGCATCATGGTGAGAGTTGTGTTGATTCGAGTTACAGGGCTATTAAATGTGATGAAGGAGAGATTATGATCGTCAATACCACATTAATCACTCTTGTTGCTTCAAGACTAGAGTTGAGAAAAGCATGATCAAGAAGAGTATTCACGCCATGTGGGTAAAAAAATCTAGTGTGCAAGTGAATGAGGTAAATTACCACGCGTAGCCTAGTAGGCGAAATTCTATACGCAGAGGCACTATTCGAGTGATAATCTGATGGGTTTATGTTTGTATCACCTATTAATAATCAACTTTTGTTTTTAAGTGATATATTGATCAGAATAGTCTCAAGAGCAGATGAAAATCGATAAGGAATATATATATATATATATATATATATATATATATATATATATATATATATATATATATATATATATATATATATATGCAAGGAAGCATTTTTTTGTATAAGTAAAATGATGCTACTGAATTTATTTCCAATCTGATTCACAACTTGGAATGTCGATGGAAAGATCTCTTGTGGCACTGTGATCTCAGGAGAAATTAAAATGGCTGAGCCTCCGTTAGCGTCAGACACACGGTGGCAGTACTCAGATCCGTGCAGTAGAAAAGCGTACAGATCATGATCAACATAGGAAAGCAAGGTTTCAGATGTACATATAAATTTAAAAAGTCGTTTTGCAGAATTACTTAAACCATTATTGTTGTCATGATTATTTCGCAAGCTACAGGCTTTAGAATAAACCGGAGTGCGATGTTTGTCAAAAATAATGAACTAAACTTGTCAGCAGAGAATGGCGTGATCGGCGGATTTGCAGAAAGAAAAATGATGGGGAACAAAAGTTTGGTGAAAAAAGAGAGAAAAAAGCTCTCGGGTCTATAGCACACTATTTAATTTCAAATCCGGAGGTCATTTCCTCACCATATTACCAACACCTTGCTGCTAGTCTGACGAGCCTTAATCTATAATTATTGCCAGCTCTTCTCCTTCTTAAGAGCTAGTGCCTTACAAACAAACTCGTGTTGTTTTCGTGACGACAAAAGCGAGCCATATAGTTCTTTTCTTTGGACTTTGCGACTACACGATGTGCAACGTCCACGTTAGGGGGAGAGGCAGGGCAGCCGATGGCAATGCCTAAGGTTATCACAATAATTGCGTGGCAAACTTCAATTTGTGTGACAGGAAGACTTTCTTATCTCGACACTATTCAGTCGAGAATACCATTCCAGATTGTCAATTTGTTTTCCCAACGCCTTATTTGTTCTTGTTTTTTTTTGAAGCACGCAGTTTCGAAGACGTCAACTCTTCCTGCTTTACCGTCATATCGTCGAATACATCAATTAAGTGCTGAACACTTTCCGTTAGGCACTCGTCAAAGCCTAGTCCCTCTATAGCTTGCTAGTCATTTAGATGCAAGGTCGGTGACTACACATTCAAGCCTATATACCATTGAACAGACTTTTGGGCGCATTGCGTTATTTAGCTAGCTCAGTGTATTAGCTGGCATAGCGGAGTGTACAATGCAAGAACGCAGCAATGCAGCAGTCTCGGCTAACATTAATACCTTGAAAATGTAATTACGCCACCGCAAACCCGCACAGAGAGTGCGCAGCGTTTAGGTTCACGCCCATCAGCCGCAACAAATGCTTGTCATGCAATACAGCATTGAGTATTTTTTAGTTTTTTAGTTAGAACGCGGAATTTCGTCCTATAACAAAGTTATATACAAGCACGTTTGCGGGCATTTGTGTAGCGCCATTGCGTGCGTGATAGCAATAGCACGTCGTTTTTCTTTCTGGTCTTTCGTTGTTTTGTGCTTCAGTTTGTCTGTGTATCTAATTTTTGCTTTTTTTTATAGAATTGTTGCTGGCAAGTGTGTTACTCCCGCAAGATATATTCGCCCTTTCAAGAACGCAATATACAGGTCTATTTGATCGTAATATTCCCAAGTTTTCCGAATATTCCACTGAAAGAAGAAAATCTAGCAAGCTTGCACCAGCTCTCATTTTTCACGCACCTGTTACTTGGACCGAGGTCAAGAAGTAATCTGAAGCAAAATATATTCTTAAAACAGTGATTTTTTAAATAGGCTGGTGCAGTTACGCGTGATCGGTCTCCCATCCACTTCACACTGAGAAATGTGTGCATAATACACAAGAAGTGCACATATCATTAGGTTGAAATCTGTTACGGCACGGCTACACTTGGTTTCGCTTTATTTTTGGTTATTTTATTTATTCTTACAAAATGCTGATCACGCCATTATTACCATTATGTCTTCTTTATTTTTTTGCGCTTTTCATGACAAAAAAAATATTACAGCGTAGGAGCTCCCTGTTGAACGACTCTAAAGCAAGTCGCGCATGAAATATTACAACAAAACGGTGCGCATCTTTGTGCCCGGCGTGTGCATATGCGTGCGCCCGCGTCTACTATATATGACGGAGACAACGTTGGCAGAACAAAATTATTCTATGTGTGAGCAATCTTCTTTATAATTGTGAAGAAAGCAAATGCCTATTTGTAACGTGCGCACCAGATTGCACCGAACACGCGGTGAAATGTACACTCGAGCTGAAACAAACCACCGATGCATGAAAGATCTTCAACATATAGTTTTAGTGTAACTGATCGTTGAAAAACAAGATCGGCCATGGGATACGACGCTAATAAATTGAGCGGAAAATACACAAAGAGATGGTTTATTTAGTTTTTGTCCATTTTTTCTGTAATGCGGAATGACTTTAGAGTGCCTGGTTGTCGCATGCTGTCGTATGATGTGACTGCATGCTGTCGTCGTCACTTGGTGTCACGCAGAACCGCACATATAGCATAGTCCGCTCTATAATGAGTGCGCACTCACACCCTGAGGAAGTGTTCTCACTCTTGTTCTCACTGCGCCTTGATGAGGATATTAAGTTCGGACATTACTATTACGACAAAGTACGTATGAAATTGAAAGCGGAAGTAAGAGGGGAAGAAAAAGAGAGTGCAATAAAGTAAAAAATTAGGAATAGTAGAATAGAAAAATGAGGGTAACTGAACTGGACAAGAAAGAGAAGGTAACGCACTTTCTTATAGGGCAAAGTTGCTTTATTATTGTGACGAGCTATAGCAGACGACGCTCTGTGCTTGTCTCGCGCCTGCACGAAGCAAACGAAGATAGGCACCGAGCTCATCCACGCTCGAGCAACTTCGCTGAGTAAAAAAGGGGGGGGGGATGGGGGGGGGGGGGAGTACGCTAATGCTTTTTCGGTCTTCAATGCTTTCTCACGTCTTTCTTACGCCGCGTCTGAACCCATGTATACCTGACGGCCACAACAGCACGTCACAATGATTATCATTTCTTACAGAGAAGCACAATGGCACTAAACAACGTGCCGCGTCAACTTTCTTGCGCGCAATCGTCGGTGACATCAGCGAAGGAGGCCGTGAGGAAAGGGAGAACAGGCGCTTTGAATAACTGGGCTCCTCTGACAGTTGCTATACGTGTGGGACACGAGAGTGAAACGGCGATTCACGTTAGTATGACCTGATGTGCTTTGAGAACTCTGTTGTCGTTATTTTATTACCGCAAGTTTATTGATAGAAAAGAAAATGAAACTCTTTTTTTAATTTGAAGTTTTGCCCCTGCCGAAACCTCCACGCGTGACGTCACGTATTCCAAAATGTATATTTCACATTTCCATGGCATCAGCGCCAGAAATTTTTCTGAAAGTAAGACACGTCTGCGGCTCCTACAAAGAACAATTTTCTTCATTTTCGCCGATAAAGAACTGAGCAGGACTCAATAAACGTCTCCAAAATCTATGACGCCACGACGTTTAGTACTAGAGCTTTAATGTGGTGCATCTCCACCTCTACTTTCTTTATGCGCTTTTTCTCGCTAATCGAGCGTGTTCTCGCGGCCAACGCGGTGATTTTGGCTTTGCGAAAAAAGTAATTTACCAAAACAAGAAAAATAATGTTAATCTTTAGCGTCCCTTCAATTGTGCCCGTTTAGTCTCGTGATAGAGAAGCTGAGCGCCGAGCGAGAAGGACTGAGTATTTAGCAACGCACGTGGGTCTAGCCATAGTCGACTGACTCTGCAATGGAGGAAAAGCACGAAATTAACAAGGTCGACCAAAAAGCTGAAAGATGTTCGAGCTTCGCTTTCAACAGTAGAACGCGGTAGCCCTATCGGTCTCGTTCGCTACGCCTTCTCAATCGGTAGCCTTACTGGACACCTGAACCGAGCCGCAAGGAAGGATACGTCTGTGGGGGTAACATCGGTCGCTTAGGACTATCCCAGAATGCTTATACTGCAATTGCAGCTGAAGAACCACCATTGACCTCGGAAAAAATTATTTAAATTTTTTGGAGTGCATGATTGTCTATATAAGGGCAACACATTAGCTATCAATGTGAGCAGCCTCGTTTAGGCATGCCAGTCTCGCAAGAGGCATTAAAGCTCAGCGCATCTGAACCGGGAGGACGGAATGGCCTCTGATCGGGGCCTCCATGTCGCGATCTCCGCGGCACGCAACGGGGGGTGGGGGATTTGCAATTGAGGCCCTTCCCTTTGGACCGCGACGGCCTCTGTTTATTCAGCTGCACGCAACTAACACGCATAAAGTCACGTGATCAGTCTCCACAGGCTGTCGCTTCATCTTTTAACTGATGAAGGGCGTGCACACAGACACGGACACTAGAACAGGAAATCGCACAGACCAAGATTGCCTTCACTGCTGAAATGCAGCGCACGCCGGTGGTACAGTATTCCAGACTGTAGGGAAGTGTCCACTCGATCAGAAATTAGTGTGTTATATTGCACATTATTGTGGAGAATCGGGTCTATTGGTAGTACATATGAAATAATGAAGTTTACAGAATAACGCCATCACGTGGTAGACTATACGAATAAGGGCCCACGGGGTGATGGAATGGTTGAAAGAACATGCGCAAAGAGTACGGAAAACAGCGCTGCAGGTCTTGTGGCTGTCAACATCTTTCTTGCACAGTGTACTGTTGTCAGCAGAAGTGGCAACAGGATCACAGAGGCTGAAAATATGTGTTGGCTGAATTCAACCTGTGTCGGCACCCCATCTCAACACCTGAAGAGTTGTGCTCTCTTATAAAGTAGCGTGCGCATGTGCGATGATAATGAACACAGTATATGCGCGCATGGTGTTCAATAAACCTTTATTTATTTATTCACTTATTTTTATTTACTTACACAATTATTTGTCTATTTATTTTTTATTTACTTACCTAATTGTGAAAGCGTGAGGGAGTATAGTAGGTAGGAGGGACAGAATTGCACTTGAACAGCAAAATAAATACCAAATCATGTAAACACGTTACCATCAGGATACATATCGTAGTAAACATTTTACGCAAAGACTACTATATTAAAAGGCAATGCAACTGAAAACACAAAGAATACACTAAAGCCAATAATAATTGATTGATATGTGTGGTATATCGTCACAAAACCACCATATGATTATGAGAGACGCCTTGGTGTAGGGCTCCAGAAATTTCGAACACCTGAGGTTCTTCAACGTGCACCCAAATCTGAGCACACTGGCCTACAACATTTTCGCCTCCAACGAAAATGCAGCCGCCGCAACCGAGATTCAATCCCGCGACCTGCGGGTCAGCAGCCGAGTATCTTAGCGAATATAGATACGGCGGGGCTAAACAGCCATTAGTAGTTACGCTTTTTGGTACAATGCCCGACTGCAAGTTTGTTATTGGTGCATTCTTAAAACGAGTGGGGTTGGTGATGGTTACTAACGATGCTAGTAGATTATTCAAATCTATTGAGGTCTAGGCAGGAATGATTGTCAACATGCTAAAGTGTTGTGACGAGCTGCGTTGACCTTATGCACGTGATCATGGCGAGCTCAATTGCCGGGTGAATCCTAAGTCAGCGAAGGGATACGTCATAATCATAAATTTTATGGGATAATATAACGCATGATTCCTTTCTGTGAATAGAGAGTAATGAGATATGGAGCACACTTTTCATTATTGTAACACTAGCAGGGTGATCGTTGGTAGTTAGCGTTCGTATGTTGTCACATACATACATACATACATACATACATACATACATACATACATACATACATACATACATACATACATACATACATACATACATACATACATACATACATACATACATACATACATACATACATACATACATACATACATACATACATACATACATACATACATACATACATACATACATGTAGGTTTTACAGCGAAAGCTGTTATGACATCGCAACTCGGGTCACGCGCACTTGTCCGCCACCGCCAGTGTCCGTAACCACGTCGCGCGAAATTAGAAAGAAAAACCTGCACCAATGACCCAAAGGGGCTCAAACCCGGGTCCACTGGGTGACAGCCCAATATCCTGCCACTGAGCCACACCGGTGCTTGGGACTACTTGCCTTAGGCAGGCTTGATGTTGGGAAAGGAATCGCGTTAATACGTATATATCGATTTATAAAGCGTTTTAAAACAGCGAAAAAAACAACCAGTCGTTGCACAACGCGAATATGTAATGAGTGGGCCGTTCAATGCTCCAACCCATTACAAAAGCTTGTTCTTCTTCACCTAATAATTCTGGTGAATATCGACTTCAGGCTTAATTCCTCATGGTCGTCAGCACTGCATGAACAATTGGCGCAAAATTTCTTGCAAGTGTTTAGCGCGTACGACGCTTCTCAGAAGAATGACGAAAAATAGCATAGCAAATGCCGCCCAACTATAAAAAAAAATGACAGCATATCCACGGAGTGAATCATGGATAGTGGGGCGAAGTATTCGTCCATCCATTCGTTCTTGCTTCTGTCCGTCCATGCCTCCGTCTGTGTGACCGTCCATGCATCCATCCGCCCGTTCTTGCGTGCGTCTGTTCGCGAGTCCATCCCTGCGTTAGCCCATGCATCCACCCCTGCGTCTGTTCATGCGTCCATCCATGCATCTGTCTGTGTGTCCGTTCGTCCATCTATTCAACACTCCAAGTACCACAATCTCGCATCTTTTCATCATATATTCCCCATATAGAAGCACCGCCATCCAGCAGACATTCCAAGAACTAAACGAGAGGTGGCACACGCACACTTTCTTACGGCTTGCGCTTTGGGTCTAGTTCCCACCTTTAACCACCTCGAGTTCATGGTATATACTAGCGTGAGACATGAGCGCTATCACTACCAGATAGCGCTCATGTCTCACGCGTGTCGTGACAGTGATGCGCTCCTTCGCCTCCGCTGCACGCTCGAGGCACTCTAACGCAGCGCCTCCAGAATACCATTCACCAATTTTCTTGCGCAGAGCATGAAATAAACGTTTTGTTCACTCTCCAGACGCACGATTTCGTCGGCCTTTGCATTGTAACATGCAGAAACGGGGCCAAGTTTTTTCCTCTTTTCTTCCTTTCTTTTTTTCTTCTTTATTTCTTTCTCTCTTTCTTTTTCTTTCTATCTCTCTTTCTATTCCGTACGTAGTCTTTCTCGCGCAGCTCTTCCGTTTTAACGGTATGCACTGGAGTGGATGCATGCTATTCGTAACAGGGGCAGCGAACGCATGTTTCGGAAGCCAACAGAGAATGGAAAATAAGTTCTACGGACAGTCGACGATACCGATCCGTCAATAAGGTAACTTTAAATCATATAGTGCCCTCCACGTAAGCACAAAAAAAACGCCAGGCCTGCACAGAACGCATCGCACAGTCACAGCAAAAGCTGGAATATCAGACTTTAGAGCTTTTTTTTTTCTAAAGACTTTTTAGGTAACTGCTACAAGCACACATGCTTAGACCTATGACATAAATAATCACAATTCTTGTGTTGTAGGCGGGCATTCACTTTGCTATCCTTGGTCTATAGTGAACTAGAACATTTTCAGTCTTCTAGTTCACTATACCTTGGTTATTTTTCTTGGAGAAGCGTGGTATCCGCTACACACTTGCTAGAATTTTTGTCAAATTTTTTTATGCGGTGGCTGACGATGATGAAGTATTATGCCTCAAGTGGGTATGCGCCACAGTTATAGGTGATTAAAAACAAGCTTTTCTAACAAGTTGGAGCATTGGATGGCCCACTCCTTATGCAATTCACATTGTGTGACATCTGATTGTCCCTTGCATGTTCTAAAACGCTTTATTACTCATATCAACGCGATTTCTTTCCCGAAATGAAGCCTGCCTAAGCCGAGTTTGGAAACGAGTTCCAAGCACTGGAGTGGCTCTGTGGTCGAGTACTGGGCTGCCACGCAGCGCACTTGGGTTCGAATCACTTTGCTTGCTGAACGGTACTTGTTACGGACACCGGTGGCGACGGTAGTGGCGGAAAACTGTGGCACTGCACGTGACCCTTGTTCAGATCTCATAACAGCTTTCGCTTTAAAACAGAACTCGGTGATATCAGTTACTTTTTCGACGTCTGAAAACACATGCCTCGGCCTCATTACGCCATGGACCGATGTGAATGCGAGCCTTCTGCGCGAGCGCAATTCAAACGTTGTCCGGCACAAATGAGCACGTGTATATTCGCTCCTTTCGAAATTGTTTTCAGTATCGTATCTCGCTGAAGTTCTTTCATACGTGCGGCCTTAATGTGTAGCGACATTCATATTTCTAAGAAATATAAAAAGGTGCAGTTCTTATGTCCACTGGACCCTTGGTAACGAGAAACTTCCCTTCCTAAGAAGGACCGAGATGTTACGAAGCCTCCTTTTTTTCCCTCTTCAGTGAACTAGACACGACGGCTCATACAGCCAAGCTGCAGCTTCGGTAATTATGAAGGACGCGTGTTCTTTTCCTACCGCGAATTATTCTGCTCACTCACTCGTAACACTGACATCTCTTGATGCCATGAGCGTTGGGAACAATAGTTCGCTCGCTTTCTTCGCTAATTAAAGCTCGCACTATAATTGTACGTGACACTGAATTGACTTCATTAACCGTGGAGAGGGTAAGGGCAAAAAAAAGAACATCTTTTGCTTCCAGCAGATTGCAAACGACATCACGCAGCAGATTTCATAAATTAGAGGGAGTTTGTCTTTCATTGTGGTGGCATAAGTGATTTTGTGTCGTACAGTAAACGTGCTTCTGAGCGCGAAGCGTCCAAGAGCAGACATATTGGTCAAGCTCCGCGGGTACCCAAATAGGTACTGGTACCAATTTATTTTTTAACTCAAGGCTCGCTAAACAAAATGGCATCCACGCTAAACGCGATTGGGCTGGATTTCAGCTCTAGTAACGTATTCTCTCCTATTCGACAACCCCGTTGCATTGGTACTTGGTTTTATAATCAATCAAAAAATGAATGTCTTTTAAGGTTTTCGAGAGCTGTCTTAAGTACCACCTGTGATTACACCTCGACACAAAGAGATGCTGAGCATCATAAACGTGATAAAGAATGCAGTCAAGCTACTTCCTAATCGATGAAATTTCAATTTCGTATTGCAACAACGGCATCTCTGTAGAAAGAGAGAGAGTCTTTAGTTGTCAGCTAACATAAAACTGCCATGATCATAGGTAAAAAAGTTGGATGAGCGCGCGTTTTACACAAGTATATATAACTTCATGCCCCAAACTTCTGTGGTTAGCCATGGTGGTCACCATAGTATTGAGAATTGAGTAAGTCTTACAAAGTTCATGACACTGCAGAGAAATATCTAACAAGCTCTCGAAAAGTCTAGAAAACACCATGACGACATGTAGATTAGATTGAGGACTTGGTCATCTTTCAATGAAGGAAACAGTTGTACTAGTTTTTTCGCTATACACGAAAACGGAAACATATTCATAACTTAAGGGGACTTGGGCCACGGAATCATGATAAGCGCTCGGAAATATCACTGCCGAACTTGGCCTTCTCGCAGCCTTTTCGTGACCATCTGTTCAGGAAACATACTCCTTCGGTAGGCGTATCTCAGTCCTCACCTCTTCGCTAATTATAGCAATGCTGTCATAACAAGGCTTCGAGTGCGGTGATCTGCCGTTATTCATTGAACAAAGCAGCCACATCATCTGCTTTCAAGAAAAAAAAAGCCTACCAAGATCCACGCAGTGTTGACTATGTGTTAGGCAGCGTTAAACATACCTGCAATGTTCTACTCAACTTGCTATAGTTTCTTGTAGTGATCTAAAGGGCCATGCGCACTGCCTTCTTTTACCGAAATGCTGAATGTCTTAACCAAGGTGTTCCACAGTGATAAGTTGTCTTCAATGGGAATGGACAAATGTCATGCGTGCCTACGTAATCAACTATTTGCTAGATTTTGCTAAGTGGCACTCATGTTGGTCGTTATTGCTCGCTAGTTTAGTGCATGCATGCGGCTTCTTGACGGTGGCGACGTGTGACACTACAAAATGGGCACTATTTCGAGTGAAGCTCATTTGGCAGTTCAGCACTGGTCCTCTTCTATTTCTGTCCTTTGTCTTTCGTGGTGGTAAACTTCACAAATGTTCGGTATGTACACCTATACATCAATGTCGGGCGCCATAAATGATCGATGGCACACCAAGCGGGTGACATCTTGCGACGCCATTCCATGCACGGTACATTTGTACGAGGCTCGCGCATGGCACCTTTGACCATCGTTCGAAAAGGACGATGAAGCGCGCAGCCGCAAATTTTACGAGTCCACGGTGCTGAACACGACCTCTCATTAAGCGTCGAGTCGACTCTTCCTCGTCGCGCCTTCGGTCAACACACACCGAGATGCAAAGAAAAAAAAATAGAGGGGCACTTAGAAGAAATACGTATGGCTGGTGACCCAGCGCTTTTACGCGCCGTCACGGCATTTGACGCCCAGTTAGCACAGAACACGCGCAGCATACCGAATGGTACGCCAGGGCAGCGCTGCGTACGCCTTGAACATTTCACAGCGAGCATGGGTGTATAAGGCCGCGTCAGCGTAGCGAGCCCTTAGAGGTCAAAGCACGAAATATGTGCTGCTTGTGACGTTATTTATCCATCGGTATCAGTTCTTGAGGCGCGTGGCCGTTCGCGTGCGTGAGTGTGTATGTGTGTGTTTGTGTGTTTGTGTGTGTGTGTGAGAGAGAGATCGAGAGAGAGAGAGCGTGTGCGTGCGCGTGATGGTTATCTTAGTGTGTACGTCTCATTTTCCTCACTGCTCGGCGGCGCTGCTGATGTTAAAATATCCGACAACTCCGAATATCGAAGCGCTCGCCATAAGGCAATATACTCAATCATCGAAGAAAATGCAAAGCATCCTCGTGCCTTCGTACGACGGGGCGCCTTCTGAACACGTATAGGGCATCGAACTCCCGACCTAGAAAGTGTGTGCATGCACTCTGATACTCAACCTTCTCAACTTTTAGAGAATTGCACAGTCAGCACTCTAACTGCCTACTTTCTTAGCACGCACAGATTCGAACCATCTATTCCCTCTGGGTGTTTCGTGAGTGCAAACCACTCGTATAGTGTCATTCGTCTAAACCAGGCGTTGGCCACGTTTTGAGGCGGATGTCCGAGTTGAATGAAGCTCAAACTGCGGGGACCAGACTACCTCGAAGTGGCGGAGGGAGACTTTGCAGGCGAGCGAGAATATTGTGCGAATTGACGACAATGAACAAAACTAGAATAAAGATTTCGTTTCTTTTCAGCGAACGTTTCAGAAGGTTACAGTTCACAAACATAGGTTATAATGCCAACTGGAAGCGATCTTTCATTCTGTGGTACAAACCGTCATTTCGACATTCAGATCTGAGGAAAAAAGAAGAGGAGGGTGGTTGATTGATTTGTGGGGTTTAACGTCCCAAAACCACCATTTGATTATGAGAGACGCCGTAGTGGAGGGATCCGGAAATTTTGATCACCTGGGGTTCTTTAACGTGCACCCAAATCTGAGTACACGGGTCTACAACATTTTCCGCCTCCTTCGGAAATGCAGCCGCCGCAGCGATGAATCGAACCCGCGACCTGCGCGTCAGCAGCCGAGTACCTTAGCCACTAGACCACCGCGGCGGGGCGAAGAGGAGGGTGGGTCACATCATAATTTAGCCACGCAAGTCACCGACCCCTGGTTGTGCCACTATTTGTTCAAGTACGATCCTAATGTACCTCTTTTGCTTCGATTCTCTCTGTCACTTTCGATCTTGTCCATTTCTCTTTCTGTTCATGCTATGCTTACTTTCTCTCTCCACCACACTTCTCTTTCCCATGCCCTTGCTGTGTTGTACTGTGTATAAGGATATGATATCCTCTGCTGACGTACCAGAATGCACGAGGGGTTAAGACACTCACCTACGGATCTTGGGTTCGAATCTCACCTAGCGAATCCATATTGCACCCTAACATTTGTCTCTAAATTTATACTCTTTACTCGTTGTCTCGCTCGTCAGAGTTATTTCATTCGGCGCTAGAAAAATTGGCACACGTTTTTTTGAGGGCGAAGCAGATGATAACTGCATCGCACGGCCAAGACCACCCTTCCAGCTTTTGATAAGAATGTGCTGCGCATTCTGCACAGGGCTGGCGCTTAAGAGCGCAGCTTTTAAGACCCAAACAGACGTCCGCATCGCAGCGCGTCAGCGCATTACTTTTTGATGCGCGAAGCACCACGCCCTCTCTAGGAGAGGGCACCGCGTTATAAAGTCACGCGCTGAAGCGCTGCAACGCGTACATCTGTTCGGGCCTTTAGGCGGTCGTTCCTGCGTTGAGCGGTGACGCCTTTGGTGTCGGCTAAAGTGTACTACACGGTAGTGTCGGCATAAAGGATTAAGAGAACGCGTAGTACTTGAGCACTGGAACTTTCTGTGGTAATATATAACCAATGTTCCACTGCCACGAATGTGAAAAGTCAATTAAAACTTCAACACAGTTCAACACAGCTCCTATACACGAAGCCGTGCGCAGAAGGCATCTTTTTAATTTTCCTGTGCTGGCCTCTGCCGTTATGGTAGAGCTTCGCAAGGGGACCGGAAAACCAGTATTGCCAGAAAGAAGCTCAGCCTCCGAGACGAAAAGTTGGCTTTTTCGCCAAGGGCGCATGCGCCACGGTGGCTTCGTGAAAAAGGCAGATTCGGATGCATGGGGCAGTATCGTCTTTCAATTTTTTTAATACGTGCTTCCTGGCATTATGCCTAATTAGCTCGGCAAAAATGGCTGCTTGCTGGGCTAGTTAGTTCTTTCAGCAGATTTAGCAGCACTCGAAACTAGAAAGGACCACACAGACAGTGTAAAAGGCGCTTTTTACACATGCGTCTGTGTCATTATTTCAGTTTTTAGCTCTCCTATATGGTTGGCCTAGCTATTTCCTGTCTTATTTCTTACTTTATTTATTAATAATATTGTGAACGTTTTGCTGGTACCTCTCTATAGTAAGGATAGCAAAAAGAAATAATGGAAAGCTGTGACTGCGAAGCTCCGCACGTGTGCACCGAGTTGTTTCGTAACGTCTTTAAGTAAATGCACACGCCAAATGAACGTAAGGGGCTACTGCGACGGGCGCACAATGGGAGCATTGACTGGTGGTTGGTTGCGCAACACCTACGACAAAGCGCTGCTCGGAGGAAAGGCACGACTCGCCTGCAGCCACATTACATGAGGCCTAGGCTTAACTTCTTACGCCATTGACGCGACGAAACATTATTAAAGACGATAGTACTTCTTGGGGACCTTCAAAAGAAAAATGTTGGTCTGTGCCTGTACATTTGTCTGTTCGTCTGCTCCTAACGATGCCCAAAACGACCCCAAACAATTCTTCAAACGGCCAACCCCATCCGCAGCACCCACCAATATTGCTCAAGATTCAGCGTTCGTATACTTGTGCGATTGTCAATTAAAAAGCAATTATTGCGCATATCTGAGGCACCATAACAACACTTCAATATTTTGTACGTGTCTCTTTATACTAGAGAAGGCATACATAAGTAACTATAAGGACCGTAGCGTTTATCACGCTGCGCTTACCATGGAACGCTTGCACGGAACGGGGAGCGTTTCCAACGCTTTGCTAAGAAGCGACGGTAGTGGCTCCTACCCGTCGCCTTGCGTTCTACACCTTATCGCCTCCGAGACGGGCTCGCACGCCGTGCGCTTCATTTTACAAGATAACCGTCAGATAGCGCTCATGTATCATGTGTGACGTGACTTGATGAGCTCGTTCGCCTCCACTGCACGCTCGAGGCACTCTAACGCATAACGCAGCGCCTCCAGAATACCATTCACCAAATTTAATCCGCAGATCAACAAAAAAAAAAAAAACGTTTTGCTCACTCTCTCTAGACGCAAGACTATCGTTTTTCGACATTTGCAGTGAAACATGCACATACGGGGCAAATAGTTTTTTTTTTTTTTTGCGTAATGAAACCATCATTTCTAGTACTACAAAGAGAACATCTTTCGAGATAATTGTATAAAATTAACAATTTCGGTACTCTTGCGGGAGAAATAAGACAATGAGCTCGGAAAAATTACGCGCGAAGTCAGTTTGAAGCCGGCAGCCTGTGTGCAACTTCGAATGTACGAAAAAAAGCGGCAAACGTTCATTGGTTGTTAAAAGTTACTTAATCAATAGCTAGATTATCCGACGTGTGCGCCTGAGATGTTGCGCACAACATACCGAGGAAGCCATTGGATCTTTATCTGCCTATGTTGCCTCTTTCCCAGTCAGAAATAGATACCGTATGCAGGCATATATAGGCGAAAACACACGCTGAGAAGAGAAGCAATCAGCCGTCTATCCTAGCCCCGCATTGCTCAGCTTAATCATTTTGCTAACAGATTCGCAGAAACTGCGCTTCATTGGCGTCCACATTCACACCAACGTTGTTGACAACGTGAACCGAAAGGCATTAACATGTTCAACTCCTTCGAACCACATGCAGCACGGAATACCCGTTCAAAAAATTAGGGGACCCGAAAGCTTCACCTTTACGAGTCGAACGCGTTAGCGACATCCTGTTCCTATTGCATGTGCACTTCAAACACTTAGTGCATGAAACCTTTTAGAATTCGCTGTGTGCCCACTACGTGGCCTTAAGCGAATAGGTGCAGTAGCGTGTGTACTTTTTGTAGTGGCTTTCAACCACGGAGCCATTATGATAATTCCATATTCCGATGCCCGTTGGCAATGGACGCTTGTGCCACGCATTATTGCAGCAATATCTCATGTGGGATTGCGAAGCGTGTATACACTGCAGGACGCGTTTGATTGTGAATCATGAAAGCTACATTTACAGCATTACCAAGCAGAGGAAGTTCCTTTCACTGTTTTCACAAGCATAGGCGTGGCCTTGTGATAGAACATCCGCTTGCGACGCAAACTACTACTCGGTTTCAATCGCCACTTGGACCCAAACAACGCTGTTTCGGTCCCCACTCTGCTGCAGGACTTTTAGTCAATTGTTTCTTTCATTTGCATCGTTCTCGATTTTTTAGCCACGCATAAGATGATGATTTTTCGCTCACAACCAATGACGCTGAAATTTCTCTGATAAGAGCTCTTCAATGCTATCGCATTAATAAACTCTCGAATGTACTGCTTGAAAACATCGACTCCAGCGGCATAAGATTTTTTTCGGGGTGTATGACATCTTTTTGGTCTGAGGTAGAGGCCAGGCAGGCAGGTGTGGTCGTTTGTCATTCTGTTCTGTATGCCATGGCAAAAAAAAAAAAAAATCTGGGGGCACGGATGCGGTGTGTCATCTTCTGGCTACGCCACAGATCGACATCAGAGCCGAGATCCTCCTAATAAAATTGCAGTAAACTTTATTTCCACCTCTAATGACGATCAAGCCTTATAGCAATTCCGGAGTAGTCCCTGCATGGCACATATTTGTCGTGTGTTCATGTTCGGGACTTTATTTCTTAATCCGTCGAAAGTTCTGTCCGCGATTCTTGAATTCCACGCAGCAACCCAACGCCTGGTCGCGCCTTGCGGCCAACAGTGGGAAAGAAACGCCGAGCGCTTATACGGGGAACGAGACGACAAGTTTCAGCCGGCATAGCGCGTGGTGTGCGGTTCCGGCAGTGTCAGGACCGGACGAAGAAGGAGAGCGGAGAAATCATCCGAGATTTTCCGTTTGCATCGCGGACTCGCCCTAATGGACGTCAAGAGAGGCATCAGAAGAGGTGGTGGACAGCAGAGCCCTCCCATTCGCCCTCTTTCTCCTCCAGGGGCGTGTGCATCGAGTTGAATGTGTTGCGGAACTCCTCACAAAGAGCGGTTTCGGAGGAAGCCGGCTGGGCAGCTCTCACGCGTCGGGTCGATGCGACGACAAAGGGCTCGAGGGAAGAGCGGGTTAACTCCGACCTGGGTGGCGAGCGCACAGTTTCCGCGGCCACCTTTGCTCGTAAATATGACTCCGTTTCCCGGGCAACTCGAAAGCGGCCCATTGTGCGAGACACGGCAGCGAGATGCGCGCTGCATCGGCACGCCCGGCTCTCTAGTCGTCCGGAACGAGTGACTTCACGTCATTGCAAACGGCGCAAAAGGATGCATCATCACCTGTAGGCATATAGCCATGCTCATAAGAGTAGAAACAAATGAGGTATGGCTACTACGCGAAAAACGAATCACTCCTGGCATATACACCATCTTCGCAATTTTGTACATTCTGAATACCAACGTGCGATGATTTTGATGACTTTTGCTGCCGAGACGCTCACCAAATTTAGGATATTTTTATTCGTAACCACCTATTTTTCTGTCTTTTGTGCAGGCAAACAATGATGTCTTCATTGAACATGAACTTCACATGTTCGTGTCTGCTGTAGCCAGTGATCATGCGCACGAAAGGGGGTGCCTTCGTTAGTCACCTAAGAAGGAGCAGCGAAGTCTGCTCCATACGTTGACTTAATACTGACATACAAAAATACGTGTACCTTCGATGTTTTCTGTGAGGAACAGAGCAAAAGAGAAGAGGACACATACGAGCGCTAAACACACAACTGAAAACACCGACTGATCTTGTTTACATCGCACCAAACTGCGCACACCCTTCCTATCGACCCGCCAAACAAAAGCGTCAAGTAGGCAAACTGCAACATCAGTGGATTCTATCACGTGTGCGCGAATTGCACCGGGCGCGCGCATCTCCCAGCTAACTATTGTTGGTGGAATAATTTACCAACTCGCCGCCCAAATCAATCTTGCTCAAGACCATCAAGGTACGCGTGTTTTTTGTATTTCATTAAGCATGTATGAACTAGCCCAACAGAAAGTTTTATTAAGTTGACCTAATAGAACTGCGGAGGGGGGTGCACTCCATGGTTGCCATTGGTGGCTACTTTGCCCCCAATTGGCTACTTTTCGACCCATTTGGCGACAAAAATTGCCATTTGGAACCTTGGCTATTTACTGGCCACTTTCATTCTTGTGGTTTTACTTATTCAAAATGGTCCTTTTTATTCATCAATAGGTAAAACTGTTCATAATACCACTCCTATTTTATTTGTCTACAAATTTGGATAATACTAGATTACACGGCTACTTTGAAAAGGTGTTAGAACTCAAGCCAAATATAGCCAATTCCTACCAACGGCAATGCAATGAACCTTCGGCCCCAATGAAGGGGAACCTTGCGGACGCGTATATATATAAGCCAGTGACCACCGCGTCGAGCGTGCATTTATTTATACAAAGAGTCAGGCTATAACTGATACTCATTCACTGTATAGCACGCAAAGGCAGGGATGTCAACCTGCATGGAGCATGATCCTGCAGCAGGTTTAACTAGTACGCACTCCAGACGGTGCAGGGAAGGATATTTCACGCTTACATTGTATCTTTTCCGTCTAAAGTATGCGTTTGCGAAACCTGTAAAAAGACTGAGTGGCTTGAGAGTCAGCGCTGAGATTAGGAAGGCAAGAGAAGATGAAGAAACGAGAATACGAAAGTAGAAAACAGGAAACTAGGCGTCGCCTAACCATAGCAGGCAATCATGGATATGTTGTTATGAGTTTCGTGCAGTAAAATTTTGTCACCTGCCAGATGCGGTCAACTGGTACAACACAAAGCGAAGTAATCATTTTAGCATACTGCAATGAAGTTAGAAGTTTATGGCATCACAATGTTACATTGTTTGCTTCTTTTTTGTTACACTCATGCGCAAAACAAAGATGCAACGCCTTGCGTGGATTGCGGGAGAAATGTGCAATATAAACGCAGCCTGACTTTATCTCCACATTCTATAGCAAAGCAAGGTAGAAAAAGTATGCGTGAAGCCATCTGAATAAGGGAATAAGTGCATACGTACAGAGTTAATTTGGTATAATACAAAAGTGCAGTCCCGGGAAGCAGCTTATGCGTTTCTTGCCCCGCAAGCTGTTGTCAAGGCAGTATGTAAGTATAGGTTGGATGACTCTATGGCAATGTACGACAAATTTTCTTCAATTTGGTACACAATAGCACAAACTTGCAAAATAAAAAAATGAGAAAGAAAGTGGGAGCATAAAGGTCGGCCTTTCTGCTACTTTCTACTTCTTTTCTTAATTTTTATTTTCAAAGTTTGCTCTAATATGTACCAACTTGATGTTAACCAACTTGCCCACTGACGAGTCTTACGCGAAGTTGGTTCACTTAGGAGCACTCTCAATGAAAATCGAAAGATAAAGGTAAGATATAGAAATACATTGTCGGGCATTTTCGAGTCCAGTTTGTTGTGTACTGCAGATAGGGTAATTGATGATGAACTGTGTGGAGGCCGTCAATGGAAAGCGGGATTAATAGGTGGTGCTGTTCTGTAAAAAAGCAAAGCGCATAGCTTCCTTTGCACGTTCACTGCCAACAAAGCTACTGTAGTTGTCACCAAAAAACTATATAAGCACCCATTCTCACTCCAACACTGTCTTTCTATGTGAAACGTCAGCTGTCCATGCAGGATCCGGCTTGCAGCAACCGGTGCCGCCTTCACGAAACACACATGATGCATGATTTGCGCAACTTTGGTCAAGAACAAAGCGCAGTGCGAGACAAGGCTATGATTTTCGACGTGGTCGATGGTATAATGCGAGATGAATCGTATTTCAAGGTGCCCAGCGTTGCTCAATGATGACACCTGTTGCGGGACCGAGAAGTCAGTGTGCTCGCGTAGCCTGCCCTCGCGATCGAACCAACCGAGGGACACTTCCCCCCTCCTAATTCAGAACGATAGCTTTTAAAAGATTCTTCTTCAAGATGATGAGCGAGATTTAAATATCCCATTACCCACATTGTGTCTTCTTCTGTGTGGGCTTCGGAGTCAACCGGTCGCGTTACTAAGGAGCGCACGTCCTGAAGATACTCATACAAGTATCTCGCCAGAGAGAGGATGAATGTGTACAGGTGAGCAGAGCCTGACGGGGTCAACGGAGCCCTCTCGAAACAAAGGGTCACGCGCCCAGCCCCAGGGCGCGTGTCGTGTGTGCGTAGCGCTTCGTCGCCGCACAGCCCCGTCAGAGCAGTGGCGTGCGCCTCGGCCCGCTATGATCGCGCCGCAATTACGCAGACAGCCCCGCCGCCGAGGCCTCTGCATCGCGCGCCTTCAGGAGCGCTGAATCACGCCGCGTTCCTCCCACGCTAATGGCGGCGAGAAGGCGTGGCAACCCCGAGCGTCAGCCATCGCCCGGGGAGGTCACCTTCGGTGCACGCTGTTAAAACGTGTTTATGCGTATGTGCCCGAGCTCTGGCGCAGCTATGTGTGCGGCTGTAACTCCATACCATCATGGCGTTTGAAGTATGTAATGCTTCATCTGAGTGCCAAACTATCATTCTGTTGCTGTACACCTTGTCATCAGCAGTGGTATATATGTCATGTGTCTAACTTCGGCCGAAACACATTTTGGCCAGATGCAAAATTATTATTATTATTACTTCTACTACTAACAATAGTGATAATAATGAATATTTTGAATATTTAGGGTTCAGCATCCCGAAACCACGATGTGAGAGACATTATTCGAACGTCAGGCATTATTTAACGTGCACTGGAATCGCGCAGAACACGGGGCTCTAGCACTTCCCCTTCACCGAAATGCAGAAGCAATAATGCCGTTGCGTAGATTTGAAAAGGAGCGAGAACTCAAGAGGCAGTTAAATGAACGACGCCATTTCATTTTACTTTTCAGCCGACTAGAACAGAATTGATATTGTATAGTTGAGCTTTTTTTATTGATTAATAAATAAGGAAGAGCATAGAAATGAGAGTTTGGTTTAGCTGACCGTGTTGATGCCGGTGCTGTTTTACACAGAACACTAGCGCTGCAGCCGGGGGCCGTGCGATAGAGACGCATTCCTATATGCCATACATATATAGATGTTGGTGCACGGACGGTCCTGCTTTCTGTATACAGCTACATCTGTATAAGCCGTACAGCAGTGATATTGCAAGTCAGCTATATCATTCCTAGTTCGTTTCTGGTGAGTGCCTTGTCGGCGCACTGTTTCTCGTCATACTTCCGCGGTGCGTGACCAGCCGAAATTTGTTCAGAAAGGCATAAGGGTTCGTCAAGCCACGACCAAACTATGTGTTCGTACTCGTGAACAGCAAAAGGTGCACATGTCGAGTATTTCCTTGAATGGCAGCGTCCAGCTCGCAGTTTGGTTGCAAGCCCAGAGATGTGGCAGCAACGAAGCAGAAAACAAAAGTCAGCTATCATCCATTATGCACTTGGCTCGTCTGACAAAGCATCTTTATTTTCACTTGAAGACAATAGTAACAGCATCTCACAGTGTAATTTATGGCGCTCATATAAACTTCTTTCAGCGTTACACCGTAATACTCTGACGAAATGATTTCGCCGACGGTATTGCGATGGCCCAGCCTGAGGAGTTCCGTTCCGTTTGTATGCACTGTCCAATTACATGCACGGTCTTCATGGTTTTCGAGCCGGAGACAGAAATGTGCCTTTTAATTCAGTGTTCAGAGTTACCCATGGACAATACTTTTTTTTTTCATGTATGTACTCAAGAGAAACTTCCCGGTCAATGTGGCCGACTTCCGGCTTCCCCGAAACTTCAAAGAAGGTGACGTCAGGGCATCTTCTCGGTTTGTCCTACCTCCATGCTATAGTGCTCTAGAGTAATAGCGTATACTAGTTGCGATGAACAAAACAGACAACACTCGTTGTTTGGGCAAGCTGTTGCAATCTGCCGTGAGCTTGGGCTTCGGCAAAGAGGGTGCAACAAAAGCGACACCTGCCCCCTTCAAGCCAGAACTTGTCCCCCCTCCCCACTCTATACCGATTTCCCACCCTTCCCGAAGCCGAAGTGCTACATAATTTCGCACCCCCCCCCCCCTTCATGAATGATCCTGCTGTCAGCAGGTACCATGGACCTTATCGCGTCATAGAACAAACTTCCGCTGTTAACTACCTCGTCGAACCCCTCACGGCCACTGTGGACCTGCGTCGCCGAGGCCGCGAAATCGTACATGTGGATCGCCTCAAACCATATCACGAACCACTTGTCGTCACGACACCTTAGAACACTTACTTGGCGAGGGGGAACACTTACATCTTCAGCGAGGGGGAAATATGTAATGATGAATGTAGTGGGTCATGCAAATCTCGGCAAACACATTGTCAGTGCTAAGCACGAGACGCTTGGCCCGGATTGTCGCTGATTTCGCTAGCTACGCCTACGCTCCTACCTGATCTCGGATAACAGTTTTGACTGTCTCCGTTCTTTATTATACTGCCGATGGCTATGCGCAAACTCTTTCCCATTCTCGCTGCATGCACGCCCAACTCCGCGTCATTACTATAAGGAACTAATTTATTCTAGTTTACTATAGATTTATTATATAGTTAACTGCACTTCATGTCCCATCTCTCACTCGGCCGCGCTGTTTACGCGTGACGTCAGTGCCAGAAGGCGCGTAACGTGAACACAGCGCTGATACCACTTACATATAGCAAGTGCCAGTCCCACTTATATATTTAAGCAGATTTGGGCTTCTTTTTTTTTTTTTTCGCCGAGTCGTTTGCACAATTTTTTACTCTCTTTTTGCGTAATATTTTTAGGGGGGTCCGGGGACTTGTTCGCGCTGTTCCAACAAATATAATTATTTTATCGACCATCATGCTCGCCACTAGCGCGTTTGTCGACGACTCTGAGAGGGTGAGTGTTGAAATCAAACATACGTTGGGGGATTGAACAAGTAACGTTGATCATACTATAGCAAACATGCATTCAACGGAATGGGGACTAGGTGGGAGACAACGTTAAAAAGTGAATGAGTCCTATTGCTCTCAGGTGCGCGTATTTTCGCTATACAATATAACTTGAGCGATTTGTTAAACTCCTTTTCGAATTTGAGGGACATTGTTCTTTTACTATATTGAGAAATATTTCCAAGAACACTACAACTTATTAAATTTCGGCTACTTTGAAGATTCTTCGCGACACTCACGCCACCATGTGTGGGCTTGTTTTTTTATGATTATTTGCTTGTTGGCTCGGTAGCATATATGGCAACTCTGCGGGGACCTTATACCGCCTCGCACTCCCTCGTGCCCGCTCCCCCTCTTCTTTGCGGGCGGGTTAGAAACTGATCGAAAGCACGTCCTTACTTGTTGCTCCGGCTGTGGCACAAGAAAGCCGTGTGCTTGCTTGCTTCGTGAACAATGGAAGTGGACGACCGTGAACAAACAGCCTACTAGTGCAGACGGTGTGTATACGACCTGCGTCTAATTAAACCTGAACATTGGCCATTCTTCGTGTTAACTGGACGGCACGCACTACACCATCGCGAAGGCTGGCCGCTGCTCAGGTTTCATTTGACTCAGATAGTACACTGGAGCTATACAAGCCAGTGATATAAACTTAACCTAAACCATTTCCAAGTCTGCAGCTGCTATGGGCTAATGGATTATTATTATTATTATTATTATTATTATTATTATTATTATTATTATTATTATTATTATTATTATTATTATTATTATTATTATTATTATTATTAAGAATATCTGGGGCTTAAAGTATCCAAAACCAACATATATGATTACGAAAGACGCCGCAGTGGAGGGCTCCGGAAATTTCGACCACCTGGGGTATTTTAACGTGCACTAAAATCTGAGTCCATGGACCTACACCATTTTCGCCTCCACCGAAAATGCAGCCACCACAGCCGGGATTCGATCCCGCGACCTCCGGGTCAGAATCAGTGTGCCTTAGCCACTAGACCACTGTGGCGGGTAGCTGCTACGGGCTAGCTAGCTCAATCAACGATATTCACATCAGGAATCAAGATCGGCTAAAATAGTATTCGATGTGCGGGTGCAGCAAACGTAACCTGCGCCTGCTAACGCTCTCCAACGCCACCGGCATCGAGAAAGCTCCAGCCGCGCGATCTTCGCGCTGGCAGCACCGATACGCAATGCATTGCGCGGATTCGGCGTTTCTTCTCTTTCTCTCTTTCTCTCTCTTTTTTTTGTCATAACTGCAGAGCACTAAATTCAAAGGGCCTGGCTGTTGTATGCTGTCGCCGTCGCGTGACATACGTAACACAATGAGCGCGCGCTCGCGCCGAGGAAAAATCGCTTCCTCGTGTCCTGAGCGTTTTGATTATGATCACCTATTACTGTCAGCAAAGAAAAAAAAATAGCCCACTCGGTGTATGGCAGGGAAAACCACGTGTGAAAATAGAGCGAAAAAAGAAAGGAACTGCTAAATAGAAAGAGAAAGAAAGAAAGAAAATGAATCTGAAGAAATTTAGAAGGAGAAGCAAGAAGAACGAAACAGATAAAGATTGAGCATGAAATGAATAAATGAATAAAAATAGAAAAAAGACAGTTGAAGGAAAAAAATAAAAAAATAAATGGAAAAGTAATGACAAAGAAAAGAGACAAGGGACAGCTCCGCACTTGCTTGAGGCTTGGCACTTCTGATGCGAAGCTGTTCTTTTTTTATTTTTTTTTTTGGAAGTGGCGCGTATAGGGAAACCCTTCTGCGGATGCTGCAAAGGCAGCAGTCGGCGGCGCTCGGGTCCAGCCACGCGTCGAACTTGAAGCGAAACGGTAACTTTTGCATGCAACGAGACCAAACTATAGAGTGAACGATACAGTAAATACTGGAATTCATGAGCGTGCCTTTAAATTCGCACCTTCAACACATGGCTGCCCTCGCATGAGGGTAATACAGCTAGAGCGCTGAGACAACTCAAATATCTTTCTCGTCTCTCGAGGCGTACCGAGTCTGCTGCGTGTGATGGGTGCGGACGATGAAAGCGTGCGAGTGATTAGCCCCATTCCTTACGGAGGAGGGGCCGGGTGGACGAGGAGCTCCGAATGAGGACGCACAACAGACGCGCCATCGTCTCTGATGGCACCAATGAGCATGTACCCCCCCCCCCCCCCTTCCTCTAATTTTTTTTTTTTTGTGCGCACTTATGACCGCCACAACGGCATGGGCTAAATATGGAAGCGACAATACTCAAACATGCATTGACGCCCATGTGCATGTGAATGTCATCTATGGTTTGCGAAAGATGGCTAGGATGGTTAAGATGGCTTGGCAAAAACTTTGCTAATCAAAGTTGACTCAGCTTTGCAGTAGGCATGCTAAACCTAAAAAAGTGTGGTGCTGGGCAGCCTTCTTTAATTGTGTTCTATTGGTCTCTCCCTTTCTTCTTTTCTCCTTTCTCTTTTTTCCACACATTTATTTATTTATTGATACTGCATGCCAATATGCTGGCCCATGCAGGAGGGGCAAATACAATAATACAATGACAAGGCATTCACAAAAAGACTAACAATGCAAGAAGAAAAACGTACATTTATTCTTCCTTTATTTATCTCTTTCTGAGATAGATAAATGACGCATGGTTGGGGCTGGCACAAATAGTTTTCTATTCATATAAGGACAGCCGCATCTATGTCTAGTACATTAAGTTTGTTGCAAAGGAGTGAATGTGTTACCCTGTCGAATGCCTTACGGAAATTTAAGATATATGTCAGCTTGTCCCTCCGAATCAATATCAGATACCAAATCATGATAAAATTCAACCATGCAGCTATGTCGTATATGACAACACCTTTCGTAACCCATGTTGAACACTTGTTAATGCATTGTTTTCAATTAGGTGTTTCATGATTGCGGAGAGTAGAATGTCTTCTATTACCTTGCACACTATTGAGGTTAGAGAAATTAGCCTGTAATTCCCAACATCCTTTTTCGATTTCCCAATGCGAGGTCAGGCAAATTGAAGCCAGATGACAACATGAGTTGATCTGAAGCTTCAGAGATCATCATCATCAGCCTGACTACGTCCACTGCAGGACAAAGGCCTCTCCCATGTTCCGCCAGTTAACCCGGTCCTGTGCTTGCTGCTGCCAATTTATACCCGCAAACTTCTTAATCTCATCTGCCCACCTAACCTTCTGTCTCCCCCTAACCCGCTTCCCTTCTCTGGGAATCCAGTCAGTTACCCTTAATGACCAGCGGTTATCCTGTCTACGCGCTACATGCCCTGCCCATGTCCATTTCTTCTTCTTGATTTCAGCTATGATATCCTTAACCCCCGTTTGTTCCCTAATCCACTCTGCTCTCTTCTTGTCTCTTAAGGTTACACCTACCATTTTTCTTTCCATTGCTCGCTGCGTCGTCCTCAATTTAAGCTGAACCCTCTTTGTAAGTCTCCAGGTTTCTGCTCCGTAGCTAAGTACCGGCAAGATACAGCTGTTATATACCTTCCTCTTGAGGGATAGTGGCAATCTACCTGTCATAATTTGAGAGTGCTTGCCGAATGTGCTCCACCCCATTCTTATTCTTCTAGTTACTTCACTCTCGTGGTTCGGCTCTGCAGTTATTACCTGCCCTAAGTAGACATAGTCTTTTACAACTTCAAGTGCACTATTACCTATCTCGAAGCGCTGCTCCTTTCCGAGGTTGTTGTACATCACTTTCGTTTTCTGAAGATTAATTTTAAGACCCACCTTTCTGCTCTCCTTGTCTAACTCCTTAATCATGAGTTGCAATTCGTCCCCTGAGTTACTCAGCAATGCAATGTCATCGGCGAAGCGCAGGTTACTAAGGTATTCTCCATTGACTCTTATCCCTAACTGTTCCCATTCTAGGCTTCTGAAAACCTCCTGTAAGCACGCGGTAAATAGCATTGGGGAGATTGTGTCCCCCTGCCTTACACCCTTCTTGATTGGTATTCTGTTGCTTTCTTTATGAAGCACTATGGTAGCAGTTGATCCCCTGTAGATTGCTTCCAGAATGTTTATATATACTTCATCTACGCCCTGATTCCGCAGTGTTTGCATGACGGCTGATATTTCTACTGAATCAAACGCCTTCTCGTAATCTATGAAGGCTATGTATAGTGGCTGGTTATACTCTGAGCACTTCTCTATTACCTGATTGATAGTATGAATGTGGTCAATTGTTGAGTAGCCTGTTCGAAATCCTGCTTGTTCCTTTGGTTGATTGAACTCTAATGTTTTCTTTACTCTGTTAGCAATTACCTTTGTAAATAGCTTGTATACTACAGAGAGCAAGCTGATCGGCCTGTAATTCTTCAAGTCCTTGTCATCTCCTTTCTTATGTATTAGGATGATGTTAGCGTTCTTCCAAGACTCTGGTACTCTTCCCGTCAGGAGACACATCGTAAACAGGGTGGCTAGTTTTTCTAACACAATCTGTCCTCCATCTTTCAGCAGATCTGATGTTACCTGATCCTCACCAGCAGCTTTGCCCCTTTGCATGCTCTCCAAAGCTTTTCTGACTTCTTCTATTATTACTGGTGGGGTGTAATCTGGGTTACTGCTAGTTCTTATAGTATTAAGGTCGTGGTTGTCTCGGCTACTGTACAGATCTCTGTAAAACTCCTCCGCTATTTTAACTATCCTATCCATATTGGTAGTTATTTTGCCTTCTTTGTCCCTTAGTGCATACATCTGACTTTTGCCTATCCCAAGTTTCCTCTTCAATGCTTTGACTCTTCCTCCGTTTTTCAGAGCGTGTTCAATTCTCTCCATTTTATACCTTCTTACATCGCATACCTTACGTCTATTAATCAACTTCGAAAGCTCTGCCAGTTCTATTTTGTCTGTTGTACTTGACACTTTCATGATTTGACGCTTCTTAATTAGGTTCTTCGTTTCCTGGGAAAGCTTGCCAATGTCCTGTCTAACTACCCTGCCTCCAACTTCCACTGCACACTCCGTAATGATACTCGTCAGATTATCATTCATTGTATCTACGCTAAGGTTGGTTTCCTCACTAAGAGCCGAGTACCTGTTCTGCAGCGACACTCTGAATTCCTGTACTTTCCCTCTCAGTGCAAGCTGATTGATTGGCTTCTTGCGTATCAGTTTCTGTCGTTCCTTCTTCAAGTCTAGGCGAATTCGAGACCGTACCATTCTATGGTCACTGCATCGTACCTTGCCAATCACTTCCACATCCTGCACGATTCCAGGGTGTGCACTCATTATAAAGTCTATTTCGTTCGTATTTTCGCCATTAGGGCTCCTCCATGTCCACTTGCGGTTTTCTCGTTTTCGGTAGAAGGTATTCAAAATCCGTAAATTATTGCGTTCTGCGAATTCTACTAGTAGCTCTCCTCTGGCGTTTCTAGTACCGATGCCATAATCTCCTACTGCCTGGTCTCCAGCCTGCTTCTTCCCTACCTTTGCATTAAAGTCGCCCATCACTATAGTATACTGTGTTTTACCTTACTCATTGCCGATTCCACGTCTTCATAGAAGCTTTCAACTGAAGCGTCATCATGGCTGGATGTGGGCGCGTAAGCCTGTACTACCTTCATTTTGTATCTTTTATTCAGTTTAATTACGATACCTACCACCCTTTCATTAATGCTATAGTATTCCTCTATGTTGCCAGCTATGTTTCTGTGAACTAGGAACCCCACTCCCAGTTCTCTTCTGTCTGCCAAGCCCCTGTAGCAAAGGACGTGCCCATTCTGTAGCACCGTATAGGCCTCATCTGTCCTCCTAACCTCACTGAGCCCTATTATATCCCATTTAACACCCTCTAGCTCCTCGAATAGTACAGCTAGACTTCCCTCACTAGATAAGGTTCTAGCGTTAAACGTTGCCAAGTTCAGGTTCCAATGGCGGCCTGTCCGGATCCAGAGATTCTTAGCACCCTCTGCTGCGTTGCAGATCTGACCGCCGCCGTGGTCAGTTGCTTCGCAGCTGCTGGGGACTGAGGGCCATGAGTTATTTGACGTAAGCATGTGGGAGGTAGTGGCCAGATACTGCACCAGGGTGGCCAATCCTTCTCTGGTGAGGGAGTGCGTTCTCGGCGGTGTTTGCCGGTGAGGCCGCACCCCAGGCCTCTTAATGCAGTTCCATCAACACGCGGATTTTTTTTTAATCCGGTTGGGAACTGCGCGGTACCGGGATTTGAACCACGGACCTCTTGCATGCGAGGCGGATGCTCTAACCACTACGCCATCGCCGCAACCTCTTCAGAGATAACATCGCCTAAAGCATGTAATGGCGCCGTGTCGGAGCTCGTTGGGCGATAAACCAACCCAGTGGCAATCGAAAATGGTCAGATCTGTTCACCTTTCACCACGCTGCTTCCACTGCATCACGACTGATATCAAGGCTGGATGACCGCAGATCAGACGGAACAAGCAAAAAGCTCCACCACCAACACTCAGCCTATCTTTTTGATAGGCAATAAAGTTATCTGGAAAAACGTCTTTGTCGTTGATAGCCGAAATTTCGTGCCAAACAATATACAGACCCTATTATTGTTGCATTCCGCTTTATTACTTCAGCTAACGCAATTCACAACTATGGGTCGAGGTGAGGGTGTATCTCAATTTGGGCCCCACGTCAACGTTCCATGAAAGGAACCGTTCGTTTTTCTTGTTCTTTTTTTCTGTTTAGACAGTTATACCATGCGTATCCAACTAGCCCAACTTTCGATTTTAATGCTCTGGTGTTTTACGCACCAAATTTACAATATGATTATGAGAAACGTCGTGAAGTGGAGGAGGACACCAAATTTTGCAAATACCTGTTTTTTTTTTTAACCTGAACTGACATAGCCCTGTGCACGGGCCTCTACCATTTCACTTCCATCGAGATGCGACCACCGCAGGCGGCACTCAACTACAGGCGAGGCCAATTTTCATGGGCTCAAACATGGCAGCGTTTCTTGCTATCTGTAGTTCAATGCAGGAAAGAAAGAACCCGCACTTGCGCAAATGAGTAAGTTGACACATTGACAATCGCAACCACTTTGTATGAAATATAAAACCGGGTTTACGTGGCCAGTTGGCCACTGCTTTCCGGACAAAGAATCGAGACAATTAAGCGCTGTATTTGCAGGACGCGTGCGACGCGCCTCGCCGTCCGAGGACTTCGACTGCCCGTTTCCCGACGGACTGTTCGCCGACCCGGAGACCTGCCGTCGCTTCTACATCTGCTCGGGCGGCACTCCCTTCAGCCAGACGTGCCCGCCTTCGCTCTACTTCGACGACATCAAGAAGTTCTGCACCTTCAAGAACAAGGAGCTCACCTGCGGACCCGTTGAAAGCAGTGAGTGCCCAGCCTTGTCTAACCTTGGGCATGCTTTCAGTCTTTTATCCACTCATTGTCAGTGAGTAGATATTTCTATTGCAATGTCCGTTGTCAGCATTTTGATATATACTACTGTTATGATAAGTTTTTTTCATTCAAATAAAGTTTTTTCATTCCATTCCATTATGATAACGATGATGTATATCATAGTTATTTCTAACATTTTGCTAGTTGTAATAAGCGCATCACTCTCTAGCTTACCTTCTCTAAGTCACCAACGGTTTTATGCCCTATATGCCTAACATTTCTCCGGTACACCACGCTTTTACATAGCGTGGTCTCCTGAAGCACTATAAATTTTCATAGATGACGCTACACAGTTGAAACTCAGTTTAACTAAATGATGACTGAGCTCGAATCACATCGCTCAACATGAAAGCTCGTAAGAATTGAGAAAGGTGTTATTTGTTCTTCGGAATTTAAGATTTTTATGCATACAGACGCTCGAAAGTTACCATGGCATTTCACGTGCGTGCACTATAGCACGATCCTGCGCATGTAAGAAGTCCGCGAGGTCAGCCCGGGTGCTTATGCCATAGACGGGGATGCAGGTAGAGGGTTCACGTACATTCATAGACATGAAGTGGGAATATGTTGCCCATGTGTAAAAACAAGGAGAACGAAGGCAGTGACTGCGCGGAAAGGTGGAGTCCGTGAGGCACTGGAAGGCAGAACTCTTCGATAACTTTTCTTGAGTGTGAAAACGTATTTGAAAAGCATTTGACTCTCTGCGCAGGGGAGCCTTCTGTATTTATTCGCCGGCAAAGTCTCAAAAAATAAAATTTGGTGACATCTGTCCTGCCTCTGAATGGGCTTCAAACATTTCCCGTAACCGATCACAGCGACCACGGAGCGGCCCAAGCCGGATCCGGACACGGCGCCCAAGTGCGACCCGACGTGCGTGCTGCCGGAGTGCTACTGCAGCCCGGACGGGACGCTCATCCCGGGGGGACTGGAGCCCAAGGACGTGCCCCAGATGGTGCTCATGTCCTTCGACGGGGCCCTGAACAACATGAACTTCCCCCACTACCGGGCCCTGCTGAACAAGGAGCACCGCAAGAACCCCAACGGCTGTCCCATACGCGCCACCTTCTTCGTCTCGCACGAGTACACCAGCTACTTCTACGCGCAGAGGATGTTCGCCGACGGGCACGAGATCGGATCGCTGAGCGTCACGTGAGTCACACGCCTAGCCGCCGTACACGCGACGGTTGACGCAAGCTCGAAATGGTTATCAATTCCTATTTGTGGTGAGCTACAGCCGTCTGGTCACGTAGCCATTTATTTATTTATTTTTTTTCAATAAATTTATTGCCCGGAGGTGTCACAGTAGAGAGGTCAAGATTATACTAATACTCAATAAACTAATCGAGAACTGATCTAGCCGGTAAGTAATCATTCTCTAAGACACATGTAAGACGCGCAAACGCGGACACAAGTCAAGGCACCGCAAACGTCGACTTCTTTCTAACTGCATATGTCGGTGTTTGCACGACCTCTCTTTTAGAAAGAATACTATATACTATCTGGCTACACTGTGACCTCTTTTTCTTTAGTACTTGCAAACATTTACCTCGGAAGTATACTGCGCAAGTCGATATATGAATATGAATAATCTCTTCATTTTTCCCTGTTAACTACTCGATTGGTGCCTCTGATCACCATCGAAATAAAGATGCAGGGAATCATATCTACCGCTGCGAACGTTCTTTCGTGAAACCTGGGCAATGAGCTTAGATCAAGTTCGCTGTTGCCTTCGTCAATCTGATTAGGGATGCGAGAAGTGTTGCAACGGGTCGAGTGTCCGTGGCCGAACGCAGGATATATGAGGCAATCGCAAGTTTCGCGAAATTAGTTCAGTGACAAAATGTGATGAAAAAAAAAATTTCGCCATATCCACGAAGTGAATGATGATGAGTGGGCGAAGCTCCAGAGGTAAACCTGGTAAACCATGAATCCTCTGTACATTTTGCCCACTCGATTTTATTACATCGCTCCCCCTAGCGTACGTCGCCGCACTAAATCGAACGATTGCCTTCAACCAATGACACGCGCCATATGTGACATCATTCCTATTTTATAAAATCTCGCGTCTTTCATCAACTACAAGTACCGCTTTCTAGTTTATAACATCTTGCATCTTTTCATCATCAGCTAGAAGTACCACCATCTAGTAAACACTACAAGAACTAAACGAGAGGTGGCTACATACAGGAGACGGTACCGCCATCTAGTGAACACTGCAAGAACTAAACTAGAGGTGGCTACATACAGGGGACGGTACCGCCATCTAGTGAACACTGCAAGAACTAAACTAGAGGTGGCTACATACATGGGACGGTACCGCCATCTAGTGAACACTGCAAGAACTAAACTGGAGGTGGCTACATACAGGCTACAGGGGACGCACAGCCCACGCCCAAAGGAGCTTCGCCCCTAAAACGGTGCACCATGCAATCTTTGATAGACCAGTTAACCACCCAATACGTGCTGCAAGATTTCCAAACCCAAAGAAATCGCGGCAAGGCGCGACCGGAACGGCACCCGCTGTGTTCAATGATCCATAAAAATGATAGCATTGCGTCGGCGCCATGCTTGCATTTCGCGGCTTTTCATTTTCGCGACGTTAGTAACGGCGATGTATTTTACAACAAAATTTCTTAGGGCCACTTCTCTCGGTTATGATGAAAACATCCTTTCATTTCCAATAAAACTAACTGTAATGTTCTAAAATACAGCATAAAAACTGTCGAGTGAATATAAATTCGCCATCAAATATAAATTCGTGTAAAGACCCCACCCCAACTAGGTTAGCCCAATATTCGCGAAGGAAAAATTGAACAAGGAGCGACAAATAGGGACATAAATTGCAAAATGACGCAATCAAAATCACAATAATGTCGCCAAATAACAAGTTTTTCTTACGAAATTTAATATAGCTATTAATTCTAATCACATGAATAGCACTGAAGTGTTCCACGCATATGCTCGTGTAAACAACCAGTAGTGTAAGCGGTAAAGAATATGATTAAAGGATTGCATGCGACCTTTATGAAAACCAACACATGGTGACGCCAAGCAAGATATACATGGGATCCCGATCGCATTGCTTTAACTGCACATGGTAATCACAATGTAGCTAAATTCCAGCATTTACTTTCTGATTAGCCTAGCCTAATATATACACTCAAGCTAAAAAAGCACATTCAGCGTCGTCTATACCTATTTTGACGTCATCGTCTGTTGATTTCCGCTCAAATTCCCAGGATTTAGGTACCTCTGTATGTGGCGCCATGGTTTTCCATAAGGAAAGCGATAGACTACTAAGAAAGAAGGATGTAAAGCAGGAAGACACGATCTTTTCGATGCTGTTCTCCGCCTGTTTATAGGAAGTTTTCAGGGCTATAAAGATTGGAAAAAGTTAGCGATTAGAGTTAATGGAGATTATTTTATTAACCTACGGTTTGCTGATGACATTGCCTTGATGAGTAACTCAGTGGACGAATTGCAGCTCATGATTACTGAACTGGACACGGAAAGCACAAGAGTAGGTCTGAAAATAATATGCACAAAACAAAAGTAATGTGGAATAGTCTTGGCAGAAAACAGCGCTTTGCGAGAGGTGGAGAGACGCTTCAAGTTGTAAAGAAATATGTCTACTTAGGACAGGTACCAACCGCGGATCCGAACCACGAGAGTGAAATAACTAGAAGAATAAGGATGAAGTGGATCACATTCGGCAAGTATTCTCAAATTATGAATGGTAATTCTCAATTCATGAATTCGACCATTGCACGACAGTATGTATACGCCACAATGTCAGATCTGTGCTGTATGCAGTTACCGTATTTTACTCCTTCTCACTAGAATTGTTGGTTAGAATTGAGTAGTTAACTAATAATTGTTATTGGGGTCCATTCGCTTTAGGAAAACCCGCGGCGTCATTCTTTTCCTAGCAGCGCACAACGTAAGCTTAGCAGTGAGCGTTTTGCGCGCAAGTAAGTATCGTTCGGTGTGATGAAAAGAAAGGGCACTGAACTCAGACGTGTCATTTCGTAGCTCTATGGCACAGCCCCTCGATGGATTTCTAGATTCATTAAGGCAGTAAGAACAAGCCAGACGCTTGTTTCCCGAGTATTGTATACCGTTGCTATTTCAAAGCATATTTGCCCAGCCCTGACCAACCCTCTGTATTCGTATTACATGTTGTGCACTCGAGAAAGGTGAGAGTTATGTGTAGTTATTTTCACTGTTGAAATGACCGGCACTTTAACAGCCAGTGGATAAGTAATCAATTTTCATACACGGCACTAGTCTGTCAAAAGAAGTAAAAACTGCCAATCAGCGGTAATCTTACGCAAATTCAAACCCCTATGTTTTTGCAGGATAGCGAAATCCAAACAAACCAACCGACAAATGCACGCCGAAATCCAAACAAATACATGCAAGTGTTCCCTTTACCAGTGGACACATCTGTACAAAAGTAAGAGCGTATATGGACAGGTACATAGACAGAACTCTTGAACGTAAGGGCACCCATTAATCCAACGACCTAATCCGCCTTGTTCGATGTCTCTAGCACTTAACAGCCACATTGATCGTTCAAACTATAGACGCGTTGTGCTGAGTGTTATAACTGGTACGTGCTAATCACTGTGCAGGCACCGTGGTCCAGAGAGCTGGTGGTCCAAGGCCAAGTACGAGAACTGGACCGAAGAGATGGTGGGCATGCGCGAGATCTTGTCTCGGTTCGGAAACATCTCCAAGGAGAATGTGCTCGGCATGCGCGCTCCCTACTTGAAGCCAGGTGGCAACGCCATGCTCAACATGATCTACGACTTCGCCTTCGCCTACGACTCGTCGTTCGCCGCGCCGCCCAGCAAGACACCGCTCTGGCCGTACACGCTTGACCACCGCATCCCGCACCATTGCGTCAACAAGGGCTGCCCTACGCACTCGTACCCGGGAGTGTGGGAGGTGCCGCTGAATACACTATACAGCGAGGATGGCACCGGCGGTCAGTGCGTGCTCGCCGACCAGTGCGTCTTCCCCGACGACGAAGACACCGTGTTCGAGTTCCTGCTCGAAAACTTCCTGCGCCACTACCGCACCAACCGGGCACCACTGGGACTGTACTTTCACGTCAACTGGTTCACCGACAAGGTCAAGACAAAGGCGCTGCACCGATTTGTAGACCACATACTGAACAACTACGATAACGCCTGGTTCGTCACCATGCAACAGGCGCTGCTGTGGATGCGCTCGCCAAGACGCGTTGCCGAGTTGCGCGATTTCGAGGCGTGGGCTTGCCCCAAGCGCGAGCCTGCCTGCAACCTGCCCACCACGTGCGCACTTCCTTTTTCGGACGAGCACTCGTACGGTGACCTGCGCTACATGGAGACGTGCACTGCGTGCCCAGCGCGTTACCCGTGGATCGGCAACTACGGCGGCCAACAGGTCGGCAAGATGATCATGGACCAAGTGGCCGAGCAGAACCAGCAGTCGGGTGCTGTCGAAGGCTCCGGCAGTGATGAAGACTACAACGTCACCAGCGCTGCAGTCTAGAGGCCTCGTCTCATGCGCGCCACCCCCGAGGTCGTGGGTGATGAGGCACTGAACTCGAGGCAGGCTAGACTTTTCTCTCACCGAGAACGAGAGAGACAAAAGCTAGCAAATGATTCGACAATTCCACTCATAAATTGGGACAGCTGTGTGTTGCTGACTATGCCTCCTAAATGTCAGAGGAATCGGGCATTACAATTTTATTAGACCTAACCAAAACGTCAAAGCAGCCTCACTCCCTTGCTTTAGAGTGCCAATTTGAGAACTCCCCCTCCTCCATGAAAAGACACACACACACACACACACACACACACTAACATTCTTTATCACTAACAATGACACCCAGGCAGACATCGTCAAAGCCAAAGTACGCCTTGACCGAACATGCACGGCGATGGCAGATGCCGGGTTATACATCAACAGAAAGCTAAGTGCAATGCAAGGGTAACCCTATAAACCGATTGAGAACAAATTTCTTTTCAGAAAAACAATTACCATCACATCGCTGCCTGACAAATGGTGGCTTGTATTCTGATAATGCCAGCCTGTCTGTCGCACTGAAAAGGAGAAATGACAGAACCATTGCGAGCACGTGAGAAACCGAGCATCGACAATACGCTGTGTGTCGGGCTACATACGATCAAACTTGAGCGAGGCATGTGCTTCGTATTTTTAGATATGAGTAGAAGCGTGTGCGATGTACTATAAACAAACACGATTGCGACTCCCAGCAAGCACTCTCCACCGCATTCCATAGACACGCGCAAGTAAAGAGCAGGTAAGCCTTAGTATTCGTGGCGATGCCAGACAGAATCAGACAATACACTTCATTATGGCAAAAAGAATGCTAGCTGATAAAGTAGCAGTAAGCACGCGTAAACTTAGCATAACTTAAATTAGTCGCCAATGTGTGAACTCCTTCACTAAGCGACAGTCAATCTCCGAAACTTTGGTCCCACTGCGTTAGCCCGCATGGCACTAACACTCACTCGAACAAGTCATGGACAATTCAAACAACAAGAGTTACGTTCATTACTGAAAATTCGTTGTAGAATGTCGAAGGCATAAATACCATGACACCACACAAAGTTTTTCCCATGCGGAACTTCTACCTAAAAGTGTAGAAGTCACAAGTTGAGCACACAAATTTGTTATAATTCAGAATTATGTATATCGGCTTAGTAGTGCTTTGGTCTGGAGAAGTTGGTGCGCATTTGCAAAATAAATCAGCACGAATAACGGGACGCAAAGCCCAGTACAACAGTACCAAAAAGTGAAAAAAAGCTGTCTTCCATCTCGTGCTGATTTATTTCGCCATATATACATTGTGCCGTTCGTGCCACATACAACTGCCTAGAAGCAGCCATATCCCGCGTTCAATGCGTTCTTTCGAGAGTCTGTCCCGTAGCCGCATCATAATTTTTGTTGGCAGTGGTGCAGGTTAGACCGTGAGTGTGATGGCTTTGCCATTACTTTGCCCAGATACGTGACTAAGGAATGCGCCGTGTCTTGTTTCCCTCCCTGCGACCGCAGTCTGTTGTTATTCATGTATTTTGTTTCGTAGAACCATAATCATAATTTATCCTGTTAAAGAATGTGTGCACATTTTGCTCATGTCCACGTGCATAGTTGTCTTTTTTTTTTCATTATGCTCACTATCCATTGAAGCATTACTTTTATGTGTGCGTTTGTGATGTGTAAAACTGTGTCATGCTGACGCGTTACTGTTAGACTCGAGTTGTTCATAAAACTTTAAAGAAACTAACCCAATCCTTTTCTGCCACCGCTGAGCTATACACCTCGCTTGACAGTGTTAGGTGTTCTTCACAGCGTCCCATCTAAAGCTACCTCCATTTAAACCTTTCTGAATACCTATAAGAACTTGCGAAAATAATAAATTAGCAATAAAGAGCAGCACAAAAGTAAAGAAAAACGAATTCGCATAGGTTCACTCTCTCGCCGTGCTACTACTATAGATAATTATTTCCATTCGTGAAGCTTTTTCTACCTTGTGCAGTTACGCCACGCTGTTTTCTTATAGTCCACGCTTCTTCAATGAAACATCTGTTTCTCAGGTTTCTAGATTACAACATCCCTTGCATATATACTTTTCCCATAAATTAGTAACAATGTTATTCCCAAATGATAAATGAAACATCGCCATAACAATTGCCTGTGGCGCAACGAGCTTCATTTGTATACAACGCTCTTGTCATACCAATAAATGTTTTTGTATTTACGTTTGAACATTGTTGCCTCCAAACTTACTCATTAGAACTGCAGCATTTGTACTGATTCAGGCGTATAAAAAGAATGCAGCTCAGAAAAAAGTCACAGCTTTGCTGCAAATGCGAAGCAATGAACGCGATAGCAAGAAATCGGAAGGCCACGTGCAGAATGGAAAGCAAATCGAAACGTGCGCCGCGCTTCTCACGCACAAATGACGCACGAAACGTACCCACAGGTACAGATGCACGCGAATAAGCATCTCAGTTGTTACTTCGCTGTGTTCCACAAACGGAGACTGCAATGATTGCTGTGACCTTTGTGCGCCCGGTAACTACAGCATAACCGTTCCAGGTATATCTCGAGGCCAGCCAAGACGTTCCCTCACGTGTCCTTATCTCGAGGCCAGCCAAGCGAGATAAGGGCACGCAAGGGAGCGCCGCCCCCTACTCTAGTTGGGGCAAAGTACGTGTGAAGGATGAGAGCGCGCGCTACTGCGTGATGTGGTGGCGCGCGCTCATTGCGCCTTCTTGCTGGTAATGCTAAAACACGATCATTCCTCCGAGATGCCCGTCAGCAGCGGTAAGTGGCAGATATAAATAGCTTGCCGTTTGAACGTTGAAGAACGGGCTCCTCGGTAGCTTAATGATTAACGCTTCGCACTCACGCTGCAGTGGACCCAAGTTCCATTCCGCGCACCGGAGTCTTTTTCTGGATTTTTTATTTCATGCATTTTTATATATATAGATACGTATACATATAAGGTGAGTGACGGTGACGCCAACGCCAGAGGCAAAATCCAGCCGAGAGTGTTCATATAACTTTTATCGCAATGATAACAAGAAAGAACGAGAAGAACAAATGGTCGAAGCAAGACTACAAGGGAGTCCGCCACAGTGGTACAGTATACTTACAGTACTCGGCTACTATTCGAAGGTTGCAGCTTCAATTCTAGCTGCAGCAGCACCCACATTGCGATAAACACGAAGAACTTACTGAGAGAGAGAGAAATAAATGTTCGAATGAAAAGCTGTATATGTTAGCCTGGCTATTCGTCTGACATACTGCTCTAGGAAGTGGGTGATGATTATGATATACACACTGACACACACGCACACATGCACTGTTTACAAAATTTCATTCAAGCTTATGACCTGCAAGAAAGTCCACTTTATTGACGAACATGTGGAAACGTACAGCGTTATGGATGATGTTACAACTGATACGATTGCGCGTACCCACAGAGTTTGTGGGGTCTCGAGGTGTAGAGCGCCACGCTCTTGGAGTGAACGGATACATTGACACGATCGGAACGAACCAAACAACACACATTTAGCTACTTTTAGAACCACGATATATCCAGCCGAAATAATATACATCAATTGGGATCAACACTCTAAACAACCTTACACAGTATTGCGCAATACTCAACAAATAACGAACACACGAACACACACATGGTGGCTTCGCCAGCGCTTGACTCACCACGAGGGCCCCCGGCCGAAGACCCACGGTGCCGTCCACCGCAGACCCACCGCTAGAGACAACCATTCGCGCCAAACGCCACCCGCCAAAGAGAGCCGCTTATCCCTCACGCGCCGTCACCCAGGCTTGCCGCCAGGCGTCAACGCCGGCACCACGGTTCTAACAATGGTGATGATGGTGCAAATAAACGCTTGCGAGCACAACGCCACCTACCGCTCGATAGTTGTGACGCCTGAATGCGGCCTATGCGCACATAAAGTGCGCCACGAGACGCAAACTAATTTACAGGGGGTGTTAGCACACCCTCAAGTTTTAGGGGAGAAGCTCCTTAGGGTCAAGCCTTGTCCCCCCGAGTGTTGAAAAATGGGCGATTTGGTTCGTCGTACTTGAACTGGTATAGCGCATTACGGGGAAGAAGAAACGGCCGAGCAGACCGACACAAGAGGACAGAGCGCTAACTTCCAACTGAGCTTTATTGTCAAACTGCATCAAATATGTATACCGGCGCAAGCATACAAACCCACCCAACGCAACGACAAGATTACACACAACATAGCACCGTCACATATCACAGATTCAAAGGCGGTTATCCTGATTAAGGAAGGCCACTTCATGTTCAGATAAAACCAAAGAAGGGGCGCTAAAACACGCGATGCCAGCTCTTGCTATACAATACGCTTCCATAATTTCCCGAGTTAATTGTGACGGGTGCTTTTCAGCCACTTCACATCGATCAAACATGGGGGAACATCCACAATCGCGGCGGTGAATTCCAATGTGGCCCTGGATTGCTTTGTGAACATTATAATGGTGCTCTTTTAGCCTTTCATTAAGGCAGCGCCCCGTTTGGCCGAAATACCACTTATCACATGAGAATGGAATCGCGTAAACAACCCCCGCTACACACGGCACAAACCGAGTTTTGTGCTTGGTTGAGCAACCAGTGGAACGTGATTTGAAAAGATTGACTGATTTGCAAAGCCGCTGTAACTTATCCGGCGCTGAAAACACCACTTTAACGCTGCTTTGACGCAGCCAATTCGCCGTACGATCTACTCACCTACGTCAGGCAAGTGGCTCGACAGACTCCTGAGGGTGAAAGGGACAGGTGTGTTGCCAACGGCGTTGATGTGGTTTCGCGTTTTATGCCTTCGACCAAGAAACTGCCATTGAAGAAAGTCGTGGGACACTTAAAAGACAATTCACTAGCTCTGTTACCTTCTGACAAAGAGGGAGGTTTTGTCGTTTTACCGAACTCTTTATTTATTGAGAAAGCGACCACAGCTGTTCATTCTGTCTTTAGCGCCGAGGATGACACTTCCCTTAGCAAAGTTAAATCCCAAGCAAAAAAGCTGTGCGCCACCATGGGTTTCGAAAAACTTGCCAAAGCAGTAGATAAGTGCAAGAAGCTTAGCCTTGATGTGTTCTTTACGGCCAACACACACAAGGTCGATTGCCCTCTGCGGGTAATTGTGACAGAGAGAGGAACATGGCAAAAAAACTGTGGCATTATTTCTGCAAGAAAAGCTCAATTTGCTCACCATCGATGACCCCTTTTTAATTAGGAATTCGGACATTTTGGTTAACTTTCTGGAACATAACGACAGGGGCTTAAAAGCACTTTCTGTCGATATAAAGGATTTGTATTACTCTTTGCCACATGAGAAGTTGTTACAGTGTGTTGACAATGCCATTGGCTCATTTGGTGCTGTAGCCTTCCAGAATCTCACGGGTGTTCGTAACAGTAACCTCTTAGAGCTTCTGTCTTTTTACATCAAGTCGACTTTTGTCTCTTTTAATGATCGTAAATACATACAGAATAGTGGTGTCAGCATTGGGTCATGCCTCGCCCCGATCCTTAGTGACATATACCTTGCATATCATGACCGTTTGCTGATGAGCATGCTTGACCAAAATATTGTCACCAAAATATGTCGTTACGTAGACGACTTTTTAATTTTCATCGACTGCAGTGACGCTGCCTGCCAGCACCTAACCGACGGTATTGTAATGACTTTTAAAGAATGTTTTATACCGCTTTTATTGACTCATGAGATGCCAGTTGACAGCAGCTTACGCTTTTTAGATTTGAATTTAATTTTTTCACCTGACCATGTGTGCTGGATATTTGAACCTAGAACTGTAAAACCTCTTTTACCCCATGACTCTTCTCATTCCAAGTTAGTTAAGCGAAGCATCACAAATCTTTGTCTCATCAATCCTCTTAGGAAATCGTGTCATCATGTCATGTAGCGCCGCTTTGCAGCTCAAGCTGAAAGGCTTTTGAGTGCTGGGTACCCAGCTATCCTACTGGCATCTATAGCTGAAAAGCTATTAAAACAGATAAAGAAAGGCTGCAACTCCGAGGCTCAGCCGGAATCTAACGACCGAAAAAGACCCGTTGTTTTACCCTCCGTGCATGACATTTCCACTGGCTAAAAAAGATAGGGGAGAAATGCAGCGTCAAAGTGGTGTTTTAAGCGCCGGATAAGTTACAGCGGCTTTGCAAAGCAGTCAATCCTCTCAAATCACGTTCCACTGGTTGTTCAACCAAGCACAAAACTCGGTTTGTGCCGTGTGTAGCGGGGGTTGTTTACGTAATTCCATTCTCATGTGGTAAGTAGTATTTCGGCAAAACGGGGTGCTGCCTTAATGAAAGGCTAAAAGAGCACCATTATAATGTTCACAAAGCAATCCAGGGCCACATTGGAATTCACTGCCGCGATTGTGGATGTTCCCCCATGTTTGATCAATGTGAAGTGGTTAAAAAGCACTCGTCACAATTAACTCGGGAAATTACAGAAGCGCATTGTATAGCAAGAGCTGGCATCACGTGTATTAGCGCCCCTTCTTTGGTTTTATCTGAACATGAAGTGGCCTTCCTTAATCAGGATAACCGCCTTTGAATCTGTGATATGTGACGGTGCTATGTTGTGTGTAATCTTGTCGTTGCGTTGGGTTGGTTTGTATGCTTGCGCCGGTCTACATATTTGATGCAGTTTGACAATAAAGCTCAGTTGGAAGCTAACGCTCTCTCCTCTTGTGTCGGCCTGCTCGGCCGTTTCTTCTTCCCCGTAATGCGCTATACCAGTTCAGGTACTTGTCCCCCCGTCGGCGTGACAGTATTTAGAACGCCCGCTAGAGGCCCTGCAGCGCGTTCTCACTCCCGCGCGTGATATTGCCACCTGCATGTTGGGAGCATGTTGCATGGGTTGGGAGCAAGAGTGGCTTTCACACTGAAAAAAAAATATCGCGTGCGTCTTCTTCGCTCGAGATCCAGCTGCGACGGACGCGCTTTTCAAGAGCTGGCTACAACGTAGATAATTAAAAGACCATTGCACTTTTGAAATTTCATAACAAACTGGTGGAGGTGCGTGGTACACCTCCTTTTTGGTCACGTTGTTAAGCTTCCAGTAGTCGACGCAAAAGCGTAGTGTCCGTCTTTCTTTTTCACCAGGACAGCCAGAGACAACCATGGGCTGTTGGATGATTCGATGACATCATCTTCAAGCATCTCCCGGACTTGCGTACATATCGCTTCGCTTTCTTATATCTACACGCGGTAAGGATGCTGGTTGATCGGACGTGAGCCGTCATACGTGATTATCCTGTGCTGTGTGATTGATGTCTGGCGCACCTTTGAGGAACTTGCGAAACAGGACTGTAATTCAAACAAGAGTATGCGCAGTGTAGTCTGGTTATTGGTCGACAGCGCAGGATTGATGTCGATATGACCGCATATTGCGTCTGGCTTAGGCGGCCTCCGACGCGAAACAGTTGCTAATTTTTTTCTATTTCGTTGGCAAAAGCGATCAAAGTGCCGCGAAAGAGATGTCAGTACTCGTTGCTAAAGTTGGTAACAAGCAACTGCGATCAGCCACCACGAAGCTGTATAAGACTTTTGGCTACACAGGTGTCTTGTTTCAGTAAGTGCTCAAAGTTCGTTTCGGGCGCCGCTATGCCATCGCCGAAATTGCAGCATGTGACGTCGACCATGACGCTTACTCGAGGAGGAAGCGTGACGCTGTCTGCAGAAACACGAAGCACATCGAGACGTCGTTCATCGCCCTGTACTTCGATTGCTCGGTCGGCTGAAAACGTGACACGACGCTATTGCTGGTCAATTACAGCGTCATACTCTTGCAGAAAGTCAACTCCAAGAGTGACGTACACCGGGAACCCTCGCGCCGGACAAGGCAGCTAGCGACGAACGTATATCCTTGGATGTGAACTGTAGTAGCGCAGGCGCTCAGCGGAGTAACAACATGGCCACCAGCCGTCCGAATCTGCGAGTTATGTCACGGCGTGATTACTTTTATTGATTGATTGATTTGTGGGGTTTAACGCCCCAAAACCACCATATGATTATGAGAGACGCCGTAGCGGAGGGCTCCGGAAATTTCGACCGCCCGCCCCGACGCGGTGGTCTACTGGCTAAGGTACTCGGCTGCTGACCCACAGGGCGCGGGTTCGAATCCCGGCTGTGGCGGCTGCATTTCCGATGAAGGCGGAAATGTTGTAGGCCCGTGTGCTCAGATTTGGGTGCGCGTTAAAGAACCCCAGGTGGTCTAAATTTTCGGAGCCCTCCACTACGGCGTCTCTCATAATCATATAGTGGTTTCGGGACGTTAAACCCCACATATCAATCAATCAATCAATCGGAGATTTCGACCACCTGGGGTTCTTTAACGTGCACCGAAATCTGACCACACGGGCCTACAACATTTCCGCCTCCATCGGAAATGCAGCCGCCGCAGCCGGGATTTGAAACCGCAACCTGCGGGTCAGCAGCCGAGTACCTTAGCCACTAGACCACCGCGGCGGGGCCGGCGTGATTACTTTCTTTAGCTGCGAGACCTGTTTCCCACTCAATACTGAGTAGTCAGCGCCGGTGTCTACTAACGCGTCAACCACGTAACCATCAATCGTCACTGCTATATCAAGTGAAAGCCGGTCGTATTGTTCAGTGTCATTAGGTCTCTGAGTCGGTTAGAGGTCTTCAGCACTTCGATGTTCAGTTACCCCGCCCCCAGAAGTCGCTCCAGTTAGTTTTCCCGGTGGGGACTTGGAGGCTCTGCGGTAGAATACCGCTGGGGCAGCGATTAAAATCGCCTCGGCGACTTCATCGCTGCCCCAGAGGACTTTTTTTTTTTGCCTTCATGTACAGCATCGAGGTGATGCTTCTTTTGGAGAAGGGGTAATTACGCATGCCACCATTGATGAACAAGCCGCTGTAGCTCATACTTGTTTTGGGCTGAGAAGAATAAGAGAACATTTTTGTTGCTCTGCCTCAGGTGAACTGCTGGCTTTAAATCTTGTTTTGCTCGTGATACTATCTTGTGAAGAGTTGCAGATGTTTACATAACCAGTATAATTTGCACTTGCGCAACGATGTCAACTCGAACATGCGTATTAACAACACCAGAAGCTAATATGAAGCGCTGATGCTCGCGAAGATGCTGGCTCTGGGCACTGCTACATAAATCAACTACAGCGCATGACACCTAACCACAATTAACGTTAACGCGACGTGACGGCTGTATCAAAGGAGTACATATGCAATGTTTATAAAATTTAGTAGGCAGCACTGCAACCACTATGGACGTTTCACGAAGATTATCGTCTATTTGAAAAGTAGTTCCGAGACTTGGCGTAGCTCTGTGGTAGAGTGTCTGACTGCCACGCAGAATGCTTGGGCTTGATTCCTGCTGGGACCCTGTTATTTATTGTTTGCATTAGTCGGGCGGTAAATGCTGCCTATGTCAGGTTTTTCTTAACACTGACATTTGTTCTATGCCTTCCATGGGTCGACGCTAGCGATGTCGGGTATCGCTTTACGCTCACGCGTTAAAATTGCCCATATGTGTACTCATAGTTCCTGGGAAGATACTAAGTGTCAATCACCTGTGGCACATACCCGCATAACAGCAGCACGTACCCGTCCGTGGGTATGTGCTACTGTCTGGCAGGAAGTGTTTGACGACGAATGCGAGGGGATTGTGACATTATTCATGTCTTGACCAGCGCGTCATATTCGTCAAACCATCTTACCTACCTCCCATGCTAATTCTGGTTCACGCCAAGTTTAAGAGGTGACCACGAGAGCACCCAAACGTAAGCGGCAGATAGATAGATAGATAGATAGATAGATAGATAGATAGATAGATAGATAGATAGATAGATAGATAGATAGATAGATAGATAGATAGATAGATAGATAGATAGATAGATAGATAGATAGATAGATAGATAGATAGATAGATAGATAGATAGATAGATAGATAGATAGATAGATAGATAGATAGATAGATAGATAGATAGATAGATAGATAGACAGACAGACAGACAGACAGACAGACAGACAGACAGACAGACAGACAGACAGACAGACAGACAGACAGACAGACAGACAGACAGACAGACAGACAGACAGACAGACAGACAGACAGACAGACAGATAGACAGATAGACAGATAGATAGATAGATAGATAGATAGATAGATAGATAGATAGATAGATAGATAGATAGATAGATAGATAGATAGATAGATAGATAGATAGATAGATAGATAGATAGATAGATAGATAGATAGATAGATAGATAGATAGATAGATAGATAGATAGATAGATAGATAGATAGATAGATAGATAGATAGATAGATAGATACGCTCAAAGTCACCAACGTTCGCTAAGAAATACTTCGCATTTAAAAAGCTGCATTCAGCAGCTTGAGGGCAACCTGCCCACCTCCCACACAGAGCTGTTACTGCGGTTGAAAGCATGCCATATACATAATGCACGAATAGAACAGCAAAAACAGTAAACAAACACCGTAAGAAAGAATGAACAAGGGTATTGTGTAAACATTTGAAAAACTCAAGAGAAGAAAAAAACCGTCGTGATAACGACAAAAAAAAAACAAAAACAACAGATGAACAGCGAAAGAAATCATATAAATTTCACGTAGGCTTTTCAGCGACAGAATTTATTTATTTATTTATTTATTTATTTAAAAATACCTTACAGGCCTCCGTTGAGGCATCGTGTAAGGGGGGCAGTACAAAAAGGTGGACTTCCATAGTAGTCACAAAAACACAAAATTCATGAACAGCGGTCAAGTAACACTGCAGATTACATAATAAGAAGAGCAGTAAAAAAATAAAAAGAAATCAACAACACTAGCAAAGATAAAACAGATAATAAAGAAATATATAAGCGACACTACGGCGTAATACAATAAGAGACTGCAAAAAGGTAACAATGAAAAGAGCACACTGCGGTAATGGCAAACATTTTTACATCTCGTTGGCCAGAAAACTGGTCAATGTGTCACGACAAGCATTAATGTCTGTCAGACATGCGATGCTATCCGGCAGGGAATTCGAACATCGGACTGCACGTGGAAGCGCAGAGCAGTTGAAAGCACGTGGTTATCCGTAAATGCGGGTATAGCTAAAGTGATTATGAAGCCTGTGTAACATGAAGTAGGGTCTTTTCAAGCATGGTAGTGTTGTTCGATATGAATGAATGAATTTGTGAAACAGTGTCAGCAAGGCATTGTCATGTCGAGTACCCAACGATTGCAATGAAAGGCTAAGTTTGATTTGTGTGACGTTAGACTGATAGCTGTAATCGTTAGAAATGAAGCGGCTTGCCCTGTTCTGAATTCGTTCCAACATGTCAGTAAGGTATTTTTGGTGAGGGGACCAAATTGGGGGAGCGTACTCGAGTTGAGGGCGAACGAGGGTAAAGTATGCTAATTTGAGAAGATTCGAAGGAGCATTTTTTAAGTTTCGTCGCAAGTAACCCAAAGATTGGGAGGCTTTGGCTGGAACGGAGGTGATGTGTTCTGACCAAGAAAGATTTGTAGTGAATATAACGCCTAGATACTTATATTGTGTAGCTATTGCAACAATGTCTTTATTGATAATGTATGAATGTGGGGAAGTTATAGGCTTCCGAGTAAACGACATTAGTTGATATTTTGACGTATTCAATGACATTAGCCATTTACTGCACCAGTTACTAATTTATTCGAGATCATGCTGAAGAACCAGATGGTCGTCTGTATCAACTATTGTGCAATAGACAATGCAGTCGTCAGCAAATATTCTTATAGTGGAGGACACGCTATGTGGAAGATCGTTATTAAAGATGAGAAAGAGCAAAGGGCCGAGGACGCTTCCCTGTGGTACACCAGAAGATACTTCAGTTAAGGAGGACGAGATGTTATTTGCAATAATGAACTGGTAACGATCATAAAGAAAGATCTGGAGCCAAGATAAAGTGAAACAGTCCAATTGAAGAGCTGAAAGTTTTAAAATAAGGTGACAGTGTGGGAATCGATCGAACGCCTTCGAAAAGTCTAGAAAAAAGCAGTCAGTTTGTTGGTTGTTGTTAAAGTTAGTGTGTAGGTCTGTAACAAATTCAAGCAACTGTGTCTCGCACGATATGCCTTTTCTAAAACCATGCTGATTATGAAAAAAGAACTTGTGAGTTTCAAGGTGTCTGTAGATCTGCGAGGCGAAATGTGTTCCAGTAACACATTATCTGGTCTCAGAGAATGGATACACTGAGACCATTTTCTTTGTGAAACCAACTTCAAATAGTCGGTAATCAAAAATGTAGCACTTCGTCTCCGTATATCGTTCTGTTTTTGTTGATAATCGAAGGTTCTAAATGCCGAAATTTATAAAAAGAATTATGTTGCTGCAAGGATGCCAGTTGCCTTAAAGAGCCGTTATTCTTAATTATTTTTTTCAGTATATACAGGCAACAAAGCCTATATGTGAGCAAAGATTCAGTTTTTATGGAACTAAGCTTTCCGAATAAAGAAGCAGCATGCCAAAAATATGGCACCCTGGAAAACAAGGCGTAAGACACTTTTTTTTCTTTGTAGTATCACGAGGAATGTTTTCGGCTGTAGTGGTCCCCTAGACTAGAATTACGTATTCAACCAAAGAAAGAAACATTGATTTATATTAAATCTTGTTAATGTGTGTAGTAAGATAACTGCAATGACACCGCATAGTACCTATGCTCTAGATAATTTACTAAGTGACTCACTTGGCAATCCCATGGCATAGTTGCAGAGAAATATACATCAAATGATTCGAAATACGGTAGCATTTCTATTTTCAGTGTTGTCGAATTCAATGGGGCTTAGTTAAAATTGTTTATTACGCAGATGAAACATTACTGCCTTTGTTTTCCTACATCAATCTTAAGACGATTGCTTGTCGCCTACTTGTGTATACTTGCAAGCGCCTTATTGACTCGATTTGACAATTTAGAACCCAAGTCAGCCTCAAAAAACATACTGGTATTGTCTGTATAAATTACGCACTTTATTAATGAGTCAACATTTACCATGTCAGTGATGTACGTACATTATGAAGAGGTACGGTCCCAATATGCTCCCCTGCGGGACGCCTGTTACAGATTTTAATTCTGAATGGTCCCCAGATATAGCTATGAGTAGGCATCTGGGTTGAAGGTAGGATGTAAGAATAGAATGAGCTACGCTCCGGATACCATAGTGATCAAGTTTTTAAGCAAAACATTATGACTTATAAGATCAAAAGCCTTTGAAAAATCGAGAAAAATACCAAGCGCCATTTTCTTTACCTCAAATGTGTGCAATATAAACTTTTTGGGTCGTAAGGGCTAATTCAGTTGACCTGTTTTTTTTTTTTTGAAAACCGAATCGTGCAGGACTTAAGACATGAACTTGGTCAGTGACTGAACAAAACTGCTCCAATATAACTTTCAGTAAACCTTTCGAAAAAAAAAACAGGCAGCACTAATACAGGGCGATAATTTGAAAGATCATTCTCGTCACCTTTAGATCTTTAACGTTACTGTGACCTTTGCGGTCTGCATGCTTCAAGGAAAAAAACCTGTTGTCAAACAAAGATTAAAATGTACTCAAGGCAAGAAGCAATTATATTGATACGTGTATGGAACTGTCGCCCCGACACAGCTGAATTGGCACCCAAACGAAGAAGACGACAACGTGGTTGTTGTGGGTTATTCGCCTGCTTTTAGCATTGTTTCAAATCGTCGGCATTCAGATATTATGGAGTTGACAGTGGCACAGTTCTTGCACATTAGTATGTTGAAAGCATCATCAGCAATGCCTTTCAACACGTTGCTGATCTTGTCCGCCTCGGACATGTTTTTGTCAGTCTTCTGGCACAGAGCCAGTACGTCTTGGATGTACGTGACGTACGACTCCGTCGATGATTGAACACGCGACGCGAGTTCCTGCCTGGCTGCCATCTGACGAGCAACTGACCGACCGAACAAATCGCGAAGCTTTTGCTCGCATGTGTCCCAGCTGGTTAATTCTTCTTCATGCGTCTCATACCAGGCGCGTGCCGTACCACGTAGGTAGAATAGAATATTTGCCAGCATAAGCGTTTCGTCCCATCTGTAGTGCTTGCTGACGTGCTGGAATAATGCGAGCCATTCTTCGATCTCTGTGCTGTTCATCCCGGAAAACGTGCCAGGGTGGAGAAGATGGGGGCGAATCACAGGTGAGGGAGCCGGCACGGATGGCGAGGCCTGAGTGCCGGTTTTAGGCATCGCGGCTTGGACAAAGCTGGCGTCCACTGCGGAGTTCTAGAGCCAGATTGTGTGAATACCCAGCACCTCCACCAAAAGATGTTACGGGGAAGATTTATTCACTGAGAGCTGGTCTTGCTAACGGCTTAAAGAGCGCACAGTCAAGCAGGCCAACGGGAGAAGCTCGAGAGTGCAACCCACAACAACCACGTTGTCGTCTTCTTCGTTTGGGTGCCAATTCAGCTGTGTCGGGGCGACAGTTCCATACACGTATCAATATCTATGACGAAATTTACCTGCGTTATTCCAATAACATATATAAGCATCAGTGGCTCTGCTGTTACTGATAAAAACGAAGAAATAACTTATTACATAGAACCCCCCCCCCCCCCCTAAACTGACAATCAGGTAGGCTCATGTACGAGAGGTCGATACCATCATATGCCTGACCAAGGGACAAAAAGAAAGTCATTTAACGCATTAGCAAGATCAACCCTTTTTAGTTCAATTCCTTCTGTCAGCACTGTCGTAGTTCTTTCAAGCGCTGTCGCAGTTATCGGAGCGAGTGTCCTCCGATGTTTATCAGGGCGTCCTGCAGTTAAGTTGAACAGATTAAAATGACAGTGCTTCTCAGCACACCTTAGCTGTTTTGTGAGAAGTTCTTAAACTTTTAATGATTTTACTGCTTTCTGCGTTTAGTTTGCATAAATAAGCTGTACAATATGTTCGTCTTTTTTATAAGCTTAAGCAAGCTCTTATCTATCCACAGTTTGCGACATATTGTCACGACGTCAAACAAAACAGAGGTCTTGCGCAGAGATTAAGACACCAGAAGTAGGTCGATCTTTTATTAGAACGCGCAAGCGAGTTCTTCTTTTTCGTCCATTTCGTAGTCCTTCGTGACGCATGCGCAACTGCCATCGTCTTTCTTGAGCAAGCCCGTGACATTTGCCTGCCTCCGATAGAGGCATCGTCTCGATGCGCAACTTAGGCGCTCTACCAGGCGTATGAAGTGGTCGCGCCAACACGGTGATCGGGGGCTAATTAACTCGATAAATATGGTTTCATACACATGACGTGCACGACTTCGGGTAAATGCTTTTGGCGCTTAGAACTACAATCAGGGTCGGGAAAATTTTCGTAGTTCACATCGTTCAAGCGTCGCGTGACGCTGTATGGGCCAAAGGACCGTCTTAGCAGTTTTTCAGACAGTCCACGTCGACGTATCGTAATCCAGACCCAGACATTGTCGTCTGGTGTGTAGCTAATGAACTTGTGTCGGGGGTTGTACCGTTGTGCATCTTGATGCTGCTGATCACAGATGCGCACGCGCACGAGCTATCTGGCTTCCTCGGCGCGCTGAGTGAATTCTCCGGCGTCTACATGGATGTCATCACACTCATGCGGCAACATGGCATCCAACGTTGTCATGACTTCGCGACCATAGATCAGACTGAACAGTGTCATTCCATTGGTTTCTTGTCAAGCGGTATTATAGGCAAAGGTCACGTACGGCAATATCTGATTCCATTTTTTATGTTCCGTGTCAACATACAAGCTGATCATGTCTGTGAGGGTCCTATTGAGATGCTCCGTCAGTCCGTTTGTCTGCGGATAGTATGCAGTTAATCTCCAGTGAGCTGTACTGCTGAGTGTGAGAACCGACTCCAAAAGTTCTGCGGTGAAGGCAGGTCCTCTGTCTGTGATCACTGCTGTTGGAGCGCTATGCCGAAGGATGATGTTTTCGATGAAGAACTGAGCGGCTTCTGCTGCTGTGCCACGCTACATAGCTTTACTCTCCGCTTAACGGGGGAGGTAATCGGTGGCCACAATAATCCATCTGTTTCCTGTTGTGGAAGTTGGAAAGGGACCCAGGAAATTCATTCCTATCTGGGCGAACGGCTTTGCCGGTGCTTCGACTGGATGTAAAGACCGGTTGGCTTGCTGGGAGGTGCTTTGCGTCTTTGGCAGTCAGTGCAAATTCGCATGTGATAGCTAACAGCAGCAAGTAACTTTGACCAGTAGTTCTTGCATCGTAGTCGACACAATGTTCTGGTGTAGCCTAGTAGACCAAAAGTTGCTTCATCATGACATGCTACCATAATTTCTTTTCGGAGAGCGGCAGGCACGACGAGCAAGTGCGGGTTGCCGGTTGGTGAGAAGTTTTTCTTACGGAGAACATCGTTTCGCAAGCAAAAAGATGGCAGTCCTCTAGCAAATAACCGCGGCACGTCTTTACGTCGTCCTTCTAAATATTCAATGAGTGGTAACAGCTCAGGGTCACTGCGCTGCTCTCGTGCAATAGTGGTCGTGTCGACAACTCCCAAGAATGCCACATCGATGTTTTCGTCATCAAGAGCGACAGTCTATACTGGCGACCGTGAGAAACAATCGGTGTCGGTGTGCCTCTTTCCAGATTTATAGATGATGGCCATGTTGAACTCTTGAAGCCTTAGGCTCCAGCGCGCCAAACGGCTAGATCGATCTTTAAGGTTGGTGAGCCAGCACAAAGAGTGAGGGTCGCTAACAACCCTGAAGGAGCAGCTGTACAAATATGGACGAAATTTGATGACCGCACACACCACGGCGAGACACTCTTTCTCAGTAGTCGAGTAGTTCTCTTCTGTGTGAGAGAGAGTTCTGCCGGCGTAGGCTATTACTCTTTCACAGCCGTTTTAATTGCCACTGCACCAGAACGGCACCGAGACCTACATTACTGGCGTCAGTGTGAAGTGGTGTAGGGGCTTCCTGGTCGAAGTGCGCAAGGACTGGAGGTGTCGGCAGGCGTTGTATGTCATTCATTGAATGCCATTTGCTCCTGCTAACCTCAAAAGAAGGGGACGTCCTCACGTGTGAGTAGTGTCGATGGCGCCGCAATAGACGAAAAGTCCTCCATAAATCGCCGGTAATAGGCGCACATTCCTAAGAAGCGTCTCACGGCCGTTTTGTCGCGTGGTGCAGGAAATGGCGCCAGAAAATATCTGTTTTAAAGTTTTCATCAGAAAAAACGCCCAGTATTATTCCTTAAATGATTGCATAAACTTGTCATAAGCCGACTCTGCACTTTTTTTTTCATACACATCATCCCGTGTGCATCGAAATGACTCGTCGCCCAGATGTGAAAGAGAGACACCCATTTACTGCCAATTCTAGCGGCGAACTGTCCCAACCACGTGCGCGTGCCCCGATTCACCCTTTGCTTCCTCTTCTTCGATAGAGTGCGGCATGCTGCAAGTTCCTCCGTTATTGTTTTGGAACATCCTTCCAGGGGGCCCAAGATGAATCACACTCGTCGAAGGTGAAACTTCCGTTGTAGCAACATACTGAAAGCTCCGGGTAAAGGATACGTTTTGGGTAACATTAGGCCCATTGCGTTAACCTCAAACTTTGTAAAGGTAATTGAGAGAATCCTGAACGTTCGAATAACAAATTTCATCATTGAGAGAGAAATTCTGTATCCATCCCAAATTGGCTTCAGATCCGGATGCTCCATATGGCAGGCCCATATAGACCTTGAAAGTCGCATAAATTTAGCTAAGCGGGAAAGAAAATATGCTGCGCTCGTCACTCTCGATATAGCAAAAGCATACGACAGCGTTGAGCATATAGTTTTAATCAACCAGCTGCACAACTTCAACTTCCCAAACTATATACAATCATGGATAGCAGAATTTTTACGCAATAGAACGTTTTATTGTTACCAATGCGGCATCTCGTCTTCTAATATGTGCAAACAAGAGGTGTCCCGCCAGGGGCCGTTCTTTCCCCGGTGTTGTTCAATATCTTGATGAGCTCTATACCTCGGCACCAGGACGTCCACACTTATGTATATGCGGACGACATCGCATTGTTTTCAGCAGCAGAGGACATTCATAGGCTATTTAAAATGTTACAGACATACCTATCGGCCATAGAAATGTGGCTTGATAGCTTACATCTGTATTTAAATGTCAAGAAATGTTCTGTTTTAACATTTCCACTCAAAGACTCTTTTCACATTTTGCTCTCCTATCACCTGGATCATATCCCTCAAGTAGTGAATGGGAAATATCTGGAGGTAACCTATGACCACTCAATTACTTGGAAGACACACATTGAAAACATTGCAGCAAAGGGAAGTCGTGCGATGGGAATATTAAGCAAAATTAGTAATGGTCGCTTAGGTATGCGGAGAAATACTCTTATCTCAGTGTATTGTATGTACATTCGCCCGGTGCTTGAGTTTGGGTGTGTGTTATACGCGGGGGCACCTGCCTACAAGATACATCCTCTGGTAGTCATAAAGAGACAAGCCTTGAGACTATGCTTAGGTCTCCCCAAGTTCGTTTCAATCAAGATCTTGTACCTGGAAGCTAGGGTTCCCTCACTTGCGACCCGTTTTAAATTGTTAGCTACACAGGCATTTCTTAGGTTCTATGAATCGCCGGCAAGGCGCTTAGAAACAGTTTTTACTGACCGTCCTGACTTGTTTTTTGGACACTACTGGCTGAGATCTCGTATACCACAAATTTTGGTTATACAGTGCTTTCTAGATGATTTAGATGTTCAAATTGATGCTGTTCCTTTAATCAGTACTAATAACAGTGCCATTGAATTACAGTGTGATGATATATTTCCAAAAAAATTCAAAATTCATGCCGCTCAATTTTTATAGAAGCTATATTAAGAGATTGCCTGGAACATACGCCAATACAAGCAGTCACAGCAACTGATGCGTCACAAAGGGAAGAAAAATGTGGAATTGGTATTTTTTCTCTTCCCCTAGACTGGTTCTTTTCGCTTTGCCTTCTTGATTATGTGCCCATATTTGAAGCAGAATTTTTTGCGATAATTTTAGCTCTTCGTAAAATAACTGCTTCAGTAAGAACCGCAATAATGTTAACAGAGTCACTATCAGTATGTACCGCCCTTACTGCAGATGAGAACTCGAATGCTCAGAACGCTATTAAAGCATTAGTTCCCTCGCATCTCAATCTGATCAAACTGGTCTGGGTTCCTGGACATAAGGGCATTTATATGAATGAAATGGCAGATGCGTTGGCCAAGTCATCTTTAAATGGGCCTGTTATTGATGTATTACCGGCATCGAAACTCTTAATAGGCGCTAGATTAAGAAGGAAACTACTGTTAGAGGAATTTTCTACACATTCAGTAACAGCCACATCAGAATTCAAGCACTTGTTATACCATTGGAATAGTAAAATATGTCAAACGCGAGGAATAAAAGTCGCAATCACTAGACTGCGCTGTCAAATTCCACAGCTGGATTTATATTTACACAGAGCTGGTCTGGCAGCTTCCCCTCATTATCCTGTTTGTGGAATAAATGAGTCAACTGAACATTATCTCATTTATTGTAATAGATTCTCTGTCCTACGTAAAAACACTTTAGGAGCCATTTGCCACCTTAACGGAATAGATTTAAATGCTGAAAATGTGCTTTCTTTCGGGGCTTTGTGTCTAGGCCACAGTGACGGGAAGATGATTGACGCATTGCACGAGTTCGTCAAAAGTTCAAACAGGTTTAAGTGTTGAAATCATTGTTCGGTAGATTTTGACATTTCCAAATTCATATTAAATCAAACACGACACTTTATTGCATTACACTACGGATTACTTACAATTCAACCATCAAATTTGTCTTGTTGCATCTTTCTTTTATGACTCGTAAATGGATTATTTTAATCTGTTATTAAACAAGAAATTCATGAAAACTATCCGGTTCTTGGCCAGTTCCCCAGCGTGGGTGTGCGCCACATCGTCAAGGATCTTGACTTGACTTGGCCTGACAAAGATAGGTGGGCGGCTCACTGGCATGTTTTCTGCTGGCCAACTGCAAGGTGTTGGCGATGAAAAACCTTGCGAACGTTGCGATACTTGTTCTTTCAAAAGCCCCAAGGTCGAGAAATGGTGTCTTAGCGAGATGTTTCGGTCCATCTGTAAGCAATGGGACGGTGCGAAGCGCTTGAGCTCGTCGGAATCGCTGTTCTGACATCTTCGTGGTGTAATGCATAGCTGAGTTGCGTTAGCGGGACGATTTATACGGTTTACCGGTGATTCTAGCGTTGAGCCAGGCCTGTAAGCCTCATGGGATTCCTCAATCCGAACCATATTTGTGTCCTTTCTGCCAGATGGCGTACGGTCAAAGTGAGGCAAGTAGTTCGGCGAATTGCCCTGCGCCAAGCTGCCCTTATCGTCGAAATCGTCCTCGAAGGAGCTGTTATGTGCCTGTCGTTCCTTCTGTAGTCTGCGGTCGAAGCGTTCTTGGGCGGGCTTTCGCAGTTGATGAACAGCACTTAATTTCTTGCACGCCGCTCTCCTAGCTTCTGGCAGCGCCTGAGAATTGCGGTCATTGATTTGCGGCTGTCGTACACCTTCACGTACTTGAGACCAACCATTATAAGGCACAAATTGTTCCTGGCATACTTGAGAGCGGTGAACTCGACGCGACGAATGTCGAAGACGCAACCATGGCCGGTCTGGAACAAGTCGCGCAAGGTCGGCGTTACCACCATGGCACTGCTGATGACGAAAACTTGTGCATTCACGACGACTGTCGACTCACTGGCCTGGCATCTCAGATTGTTCCATGCTCCTCCGCTGGCCACAGCGTCATCAAGTCGATGTTGCTTATTTCCCTGCTCGAATGTATATTGGAAGTGGTGCTTCTCAAAGGTTCGAGAATGCCTTCTATCAATTCCGATAGCATCGAAAAGAGATAGAAAGGATACGTCGATGTTCCTAGTGGAACCGCGACTCACAGCAAACAGCGCGCTAGACGGGGAGCTGAAGTCGGACTTCAAGATCTTGCACCATCCATCCGAAGGTGGTTTCGATCGCGCGATTATACTTGCGCTGATGCGATCAATTTTGCCACTTGTGACTTGCCAATAGGCGTCCGATCCTGTGAGGACATTGATCTCGTTCGGTTGCTACGTACTCGGTTGAAAGCGGTCAGCTACGTTGTACTCCCGTTCGAGAAGTAGGTGCGAAATGTTGGAGTGGAGTCATGTTCTTGTGACAGAGCAATTTCAGGAATCGTTAGCGCTTCTAAGGTAATCGCTGAATCGTTGAACTGGCTTCGAAGCCGCACGTTGACACGCTCGGTGCAGAGTCACCTTCGAGACTTGGATCCTCCGAAAGTGACAAAGGAGGGCTCTTCTTTTCCCACGGCGGAGCACTGAAGCATCTTTGCCAGGTTTGCACGAATGTAGGTGCGCTGACTGCCGCTGTCGAGCAGTACCCGCACGAGGAGTCGGTGGTATCCAGACTCTGCCCAAATTCGACCTGTCTGTAGCAATACGTCAGTGGACTTAACGTGACCCTGGGTGGTAGTGACCGTTCGCGTGGTTAAGGGGGGTGATTGAGAAAAGGCTGGGGATCCTGCGTTAGGGTGTGGATCTTCAGCTTGGCGTGATAACTTGCAGAGTATGGTCAGGTGGCGTCGCTTGCAATTACCACATCTAAGATTGAATGACTTCCTGCACATTCCAGCGATGTGGTTTCGTGTTCCACGGCGGAAGCAACAACTGGTGTACTGTAGCCTTGCCCGCTCCTCTTCAGCCGATAGGTTGGCATTGCAAGCAGCGATCATGTGATCCTTGCTGTGGCAGAGTGGGTACGTCAGTCTAACAGGCAAGGTAGACCCCGTTAAGGCGGAAGCTGATGTTATAATTTCTGTGCCATACGTTTCTTCGGATATCTGGGTTCTGGCTTCGTCTTTCGACACACGACGGGACTGTAACCGGCCCTCCTCCCGCATTTCCACTTGAATGCGGAGAAACGGAACTCCTTGGCTAGCCTCGTTCGGTCTTCAGGGGTTTCGGCGATGCTGGAGGCGCAGTTCGATTCCTTGGATTTCTGTCTGTACATAATGGCAAGATCCTGTGGCAGACATGGCATCAGGACACAGTTTAAGACCACAGCGTATTGGTCGGGCGGAACTCCAAGACCTTCCAAGGCACTAACGTGGAACTGCACGCTATCATGCAGCAGACGAAGCTTTGAAACCTCTGACGAGTTTTTCACGGGGCTTAGCGCAAGGAGATGATCAACATGCTCGTTCACAAGCAGATCCTGGCATCCAAAGCGATCCGTGAGGGTCTTGATTGCAAGGTCGTAATTTTGCTCCACTAGAAAACCTTCAACCACTCGCTTCGCCCTCCCGGTTAAGTAGGTGAGGAAGTACTTAAATTTTGTGATGCGTGGCAGCTCGGTATTCTTGTGGATAGCGTCGAAACGGTCCGAAAAAGACTGCCATCCACGGAGACTACCATCGAAAGTCGGTATGTGTAGCTTCGTTAGCTGAACTGAACGCTGATGGTGATCTCTCACCTGGCGTGCTGTGTCGGTGGAGTTCGGAGACGCGAGGCAACTAGGCCCGGGCTCAGTTGCTTGAGCCTGCGTTCTGGCCATCCTCTCACGTTCTTGAAGCCAGAAATTGGCGCGCGATACCGCGTAGAGAATTTCTCGTTGTATTATCGCGCCATTCCTACTTCGTGGTCGAGGATTTCTTCATCTGTGATCACAAGGATGATGCCATCGAGCTTCGACAGTACTGCCTCCTTGTCCTTGGGGTAATTCATGAGGCCGTTAATCTGAGAGGCGTCAGAATCCGGTTGTTGCAGGAGGTCCGTTAGCAGTGCCTGGGCTCGGGTGACACCAGATCTGATCGAGCCGCGCTTCTTCCGAAGGTGGTCAGAGTTCGCCATGGCCGCAACGTGAAAAATAGTCTCTCGAGGGGCAGTCCCGCGTTTCGTGGCGCCAACAATGTAGCGAAATGAATCGTCGCCCAGACGTGAAAGAGAGATGGCCATTTATTGCCAATTCTAGCGGCGAACTGCCCCGACCACGTGCGTGTGCCCCGATTCACCCTCTGCTTCCTATTCTTCGATAGAGTGCGGCACTCTCCAAGTTCATCCGTTATTATTTTGCAACACCCTGTGACCCTAGCAATAAGTTCTCAGAATGCAGACGAAGTGATAGCATTTATGAGCCTATCATAGAGCGCTTGATGTACCTGTTTATGCTTTTCAACAGCGGCAGCGATGAATATGAACACCCGGTAAGTGTTCACTAATTTCATAAACCAAAACACCAGGTTTTACAGAAGACATCAAAATTAGCTATGAAAAAGTTTAATGCAGTTTCACACGTTTCCATTACTCGCGTAGGCGATGTTATAACATTCTGACAGAGATGAACATTTAAGAGATTGTATTTCTAATTTCAGCTTATTTTCGGTGAGCATATTTATGTTAAGGTCACTTCCAAGAACTGTATGTTAAATGTTACTGTTAACTGATTCTAGCAAATAATCTAAATATGATAAAAACAGCAGATAATATTGAGATGATGACTTTTAGCAAATACAAAATATAATATTGTCACATTTCACTGCTACAGTGTCATAGTGCTGACTAGTACAACAGAATTTCGAGAGAAGCTCACAGTTGAATAAATCAGCATTGAAACACTTCCCCTCCCCCCTCAATTCAAATGGTTCACGTTAAAAAGTTTCTACCAGGTAATGCTATACACATCGTCTTCTGAAGCAAACCATGTTACTGAAAACATGACAACACCAAATCGACATTCTGTTCTACCGAAAAAGCAGTCAAGTTCGCCTCTCTTGTTTCTCCCAGATTTTAGGTTAAAATGTATGCAACTGTAGTGATTCGAACCGTGACTTTGCATGATAGTATCCAAGTCTGAGAAGTTTACTCATCCCATAAAGAAAGTCACAGTTTCACCGCAAGGGCGAAGCAATGAGTGCGATAGCGAAAACTTGGAATGTAACGCTGACAACAGCTAGCAGATCGAAACGTGCAGCGCACTGCTCCCGCACTAATGACACACGAAAACAACACAGTACGAGAGCTAACTAACAACGTTTACAACTCGACGCTTGACGCGCTGTTAAAAAAAGGGTGCACGAAACGTAATCACACAGATATGAGTGCAGTATGAAATGAGTAGGACACGTACAGATATGAGTGCGAACTAACGAGTGTCCAGTTACTTCGCTGCGTTTGAAAAGGGCGCTCTTTTTGCAAACGGGGCCTGCCCAGAGAGCAAAATTGACTTTTGTGTCCCAGGCAGCTAACGCAATCATTCCGGTGAAAGGCCGAGGTGCACGATTCTTCCCACCGAGGGATAAGCGCGAGTGCACAAGCACTTAGCCACTACGCCCCCCCCCCCCCCCCTGCGTGGGGCGAAGAACGCGTGGGAGATTAGCACGCGTTGGCGTACCGCGATGAGCTGGGGGCCGAGTGCGGGCGGTGTTTTTTTCTTAGTTGAGTTTTTCTATATATAGGCGCGTATACATATCCGGTGCACGACGGCAGCTTTGACAACGGCAAAAGCCAGCCGAGACTGTATATGTAATTGCTATCACAATAAAACAACTCAGATAAGAAGCAAGGTTAGCTATCGAATTTCAAGTGCTGGACAGTATATCGAGGCCATTCTTGCAGAAAATGACAACCGCAGATTCGTTCTCATTTTTTCAAACAAAAATTTTCGCGTTCACGTGCCACACGAAGCGATAATTATTTGCATTTGTCTATTTTCTTCCGTCACGCATCATATTCCGGTTCTGCATGCTCCTGTTTTCACCGATTTGAACATTAGCACTCATGTTAGGCAAAACTGCGTTTTTAGACCCATTTGTTTCGCAGAGAGAGCTCTGAAAATCGGACGACGATTCCGGGTACTCTGCCTTGCTGCGAAGCAAGCCTATGTACCGCCTCTACATCAGTAACTGCCATATCTGACAAGTTCTCTTATTTTGCTGCTTCATGTAGCTTTCTGGTGAGATTTGTGTTATCGATGACTGGTATTCCGAGCACTTGAACGTTAAGCTTTCTGCTGCGCCATTCACGATCGTTTATAGATGCACTGAGCTGCTGAATGTCGCTTGCTTTGAATTTTCTTCGAGCTTGGCTAGTTTTTTGTTCAAGCTAGTTCTTTTTCCTGGGCAGTTTGACGACTCATTAAGTCATCGTATTTTTGAGACATTAGCTGGAGTGAGGCTCTTACTTCGTCAACCTGCTGTGGCAAGCTAGTAAGCATGTCTAACCATAAGCTATTTCTGCCAAAACGACCGAAAGGTCGGTATCCACACCTGTCTTTTTGCTGTATTAGCTTTTGGCGCTCTGCATACCGCACATCGCCACGTCCTTATTATACGCCTACTTTCGCGTTTACTTTTGTGTGTTGCTTCACTTCAGCCAGAACAATTGCCGAGATGTAGCCGTACTCACATTCGGAGCACTTCATGAAGCGTCCATCTGCAGGAAGGGAGTCGTTTCAGGAGCGGCATTGCATCTTCATTCGCCGCCCACCAAATTTACAGCCGTCAGAATCTTTTACTCGAAAGCTCCGACGCCTGGCCTCGGCTCGCTTGGACTGATGTCAGCGCCGCAAAGCGTTGAAAATGATATGCTTGCTGCAGTTAACGACAGATGGATAGCGCGTCAGTTTTACTAGTAAATTTCTGTTTACAGTCTGCCTGACCGGCGTGTCGAATGCACTGACTTGGCATCCTGTTTCCACCACGTTTCGCTCATGGCTACATTATGAACGCCTCCTCTATTTTACCAATGCTAGCCTGATGCACCCGATTCAGCTGTTCATCACCCTCTCATCAAGCTCTTTCCTGCTCCCTCCCATAGTCTAGCCATCGCGAGTGCTTTGTTGTCATGGGAGAGAGTGACCCTTCATGCAGAGACTACGGCACCCCTAATAATCAAATCGTTGTTTTGGGACATTAAACCCCAGATTTTATTACACGCACAAATATTGCAGTCCAAGAACACATCTTTCGAGCCGCGTGAAACAAGCGGGAGGGCAAACTTTAAATTGCGAGAACAGTTATTTATTGATTTATATGTAGGATTTAACGTCCCCAAACCACCTTGATTATGAGAGACAATGATTATAAGAGACGCTGCAGTTAAGGGCTCCAGAAATTTTTACACCCTGGGTTTTTTTGACGTACACCAAATCTGAGCTTACGGGCTAACAGCATTTCCGCTTCCATTGGAAATGCAGCCGCCGAAGCTGGCATTCGATCCCGCGAGCTGCGGGTCAGTAGTCAGGTACCTTAGCCACTAGACCACCACGGCGGGGCTTGCGAGAACAGTTCAATGCACGCTGTCTGAAAATAATGAATTGGAACATGAACAACGCCGCCGCATTTCAGATATCCTGAAATATAACGTGATTCCACTAGGGATGTCAATAGCGTACGACAAAATAATAAAGACACCAAAACAGAGCCTTGGGGCACCCCAGAGGCGACCGCGGCGACTTCAGAAGAAATGCCGTTGAGAACCACAGACTGTTGTCTGTGCGAGAGGTATTCGCGCATTCATGTAATTACATTTTTGTTCAGTTTGTAGGCGTATAGTTGGCTAATAAGAAGGTCATGGGCCACAATGTCAATCGCGTTGCGAAAACGTAGAAAGATGCAATCGATTGCCTGCCTTTTGTCTATTGCTGTGGCCAAATCGTGAGTAAATTCTACTAACTGTGTACTACAAGGAAAACCTTGCTTAAATCCATGTTAGTTTGCATTTAATAAGGTATATTTAGCAAGTTGCAACATAATACAACTATATATAGCGTGTTCCATTAATTTGCATGTAATACTAGTGTCACAAACATGTGCTCAAAAAAGAGCGCGCCGCCGAATTCTGGCGACCAAGCGCCGGAGAGGCACCTCAAGGTCAACGATAAAAAAGAAAACAAGCATCCAAAGACCCCTCGGAAGCGTGGTTTCGCCGACCAACCTCCTCACATCGGCGGCCGAGCAAGCCCTGGAAATATCTGGACGGAAAAGGGCGAGGTGATGCAGAGTTGTGTCACGTGTCGCAGACGGCCCTCGAAACGTCTCGCTCTTTCCCCAGCCTTGGCTGTGCATCGCGCCGACGAAACGATTAGACTTTTCTGGAATCTAGCGCGAAAGGTATTTAAGCGAGCAGCGGAGAAGGGAGATAAAGAGAAGAAGAAAGTTTTGCGCAAGTGTGCGTAGGGCAATTCCGCCGTGTCGGCGAAGGCTTCTGTCCTCAGTGACAAAGCAGGTAATGAAGAGGATTTCCGCCTGAGGGGTGAAGACTCATGCTACAAGCAGAAGAGTGTCTACCGCCAGCGAGCGAAGACGCGTTGCAACAGCTGCGCGTGGGAAGCCGACGTGTTCCCGGCGAAGAAGTTTGGTGCTTGGAGAGCGGCCAATTGAAGACGCGAGCTTTCCTGGAAGAGAAACTTCGGGGGCAGCGGAACGACAACAGCGCTGGACTTTGAGTGAGTGATTCTTGGAAGAGTATCATTCAGACTTTGTTCCAAGGACTTTGGACTGAACATGTTTTCGAACTCTTTAGTCTTTAAGTGTATTGGTTGTTCGATGCATGTGACTGCATTGTAGCGCGTATTGTTGTTTGTGTCCGTTGTTTCGAGTGTGGCTTATTGTTGTGTGTAGTACGTTGTCTGATTGGTGACATATTACGTATTCAACTATTGTCGAGCGTGCATATTTGTGTATCGATCAATCTGCCATATTTGAGAATATAATTTTGTTTTGTTTATCAACTCCCGGCTCTGACTCGTTCTTTGGACCACAGCCGGCGTATGCTGGCGCGCCAAATAGGACCACTTCTGAATTGTCCACGCTTTCGTGGTGCAGTTCGGGGGGCCGATACTTCGGCCCATAGAATTAGCCCGGCGATCCCCTCTCTATAATTAACGGGACCTGTGACAACTTGTTAAAGACACTGGCCTGTAGTTCTCAACGAATTTTTTAGGTGCACTTTTGTATACAGTCACAACATTATCTAACTTCCAGTCACTGCATGGGGACGGCGCTTGTCTTTAAACTCTTTTGAAGAAGACGGCAAAAATACGAGCATAAATATTCAGAACAACTACTAATCATGGCTGCTGCTACATCGTCGGGTCCAGATGCCTTTCCAGGAGATAAATTTGCTAATAGCTTACGTACACCTTCCAAGGTAAACTCAGCATGGGGCATTGCTTCATTACATAACGAAAAATTCACACTTACCGCCCGAGATTGGTGATTACTAAATACAGAAAGAAAAGTAACTTTTAAATACCCCAGCTTTTCACTTTTCATCATCAATTACGGTGCCTAAGTATTTAAGAGGTGGAACATAAATGCCGTACTGATCATTACGCCGGATATACTTCCGAAATTCTTTCGTGTCTTTCACCAAACGTTCCCCAAGCTGAACGAAACAAGTTTTCTGAGCCGATTTGGTCATAATCTTGAAATCAACCTTCATCCTTTTTATTTCCGCTATAGGTTTTCCGTGGACCTGTGCTTTTTACACTTTAATTACACCCTCCGCACTTTGTGCAGCATGATGCGTCATTGCTGATTAAACAACGGCTTATCCTTATCATGTTTGGACGAAAGCATCCGCGTCGGAACGAACTTGTCTCGAAGATGGAAAAGCTTTTAAGATTAAACCACAACTGCTCAACGCTCAAATCATCCGATGTTGTATCAAATGTGGAGAATTACGAATCTAACGACCAATTTATTTTACGAACAAGAATACTTTTCTCGGCAGTTTCTTCACCATAGATGCATTTTTAATACAAACATCAGCACCGACAATGTTGCGGTCGCTCAAACTAGCTAAAGCATGAACGTCAGATGCAATACCAGACCCATTACACAATAGCAAGTCCAAGACATGGCCAGTACCATCATCACGCGATGCACTACGGACCCATTGATCAAATGCATGAGTGCCCATTAGATCAAAAAAGGAGGAGTAAAAAAAACAGTTACTGTATTCCTGGGAATTTCACATGCCCAGTCTATTTCCGGTTGGTTAAAATCACCTTCAACGAAGACACAGTCGTTTTTTAAACACTCCAAAAAGTCGGAAATCTTGATGAGCTACTCACAAGGCGCGTTAGGTGGACGATGGTAAGAGCCAAACACCATGCTGATACCTTTTTCCAGCCGCTTTCGACAAAAGACTGCCTCTACATCAAAAAGTGTGCAATGCAAATGAACGCAAAGTATACTATTCTTTACAAGAATAAAGGCACCTTCACCACGAGGATTTCTATCCCGCCGAAAGCAGTTGTAGGTCGGTGGAAAGATTTCGGAATCAAGAACAGAAGAATATAACCACGACACAGTGCCTATCACAACCGCCGGCTGAAGAGTACGCAGTAAACATTGAAAATAGTCTGTCTTATTCTTTACGCTTCTGAAATTTATTAAAAAACAATTAAAGGCAGTAGTTCCGTTGTACGCTTATACAAAGGTCACTGTTGCACTACCTCTCCCATCGAATTATCAAGGCGAAAACGTCTTCCCTGTAGATGAAGCGTATCATACTTCAAAACCGCTTTCTGGCCTTTCTGCTCATCTACTTTCGCATAGTCCCACAGCTTCCTTCTTTTTCCCCTGATAGAATATGAAAAATCTTCAGGTATGTTGTAACTAGTGCCTTTGTGTTTGAAGGCGTCCGAGATCACAGATTGGCGGCATTTATAGTAAATGACTTTTACTATGGTTGGAGGTGGTTATCCTGCCATGTATGTCCCTATGCAATGTGCACGCTCAACACCCAGGTCTGTGACACCAAGCCTACTTTTGCACAGTTCTACAATGAGTTCATCAGATTTGGTGGCAGACTCGTTCGCGGATGAATCGTCGAAGCCATGAAAGACCAGGTTATTTCTCTTTTGCCTCTTCTCAATATCATCAATCTTTTGAGTAAGAGCCGTCAAGTCCACATGGTGACCCTGCTGCTGATCAGCCATTTTTTTCGCAACGGTATTGCTTGCACCATCGACTTTGCCAATCTTACCTTCCAGTGATAGAATATGAGCCTTCAAGTCTGAGACATCTAGGGTGAGTTGGTTCTGTTTTTCTTCGATAGATATCAACTTCGACATCATTTTGTTTTGCCCATCAAGGAGCTTAGAAAATTGCGCATCTGTCGGCCCTAGATTAACCTCAATATCTCCGCCACACAGTAACAATAATAACAAATTTAAAGCGCTGAACTGCGAAAAATGACAAACTGACGTTTAGACTGCGTTCTTCCCGACCGCGACCGAGAAGGTAACATAAAAACAGCCCTTGGGTGGAACTGACAAGGCAGTTTATAGTTTCTTTTAAAAAATTTCAAAAGTACCAACCTGCATAAGCATTAGAAAACCGTATGGTGAGCGCTTCCGCCATGCTGCCGGTTTTATGCCCCACCGCCAAATGACCTTACGGACTATTTGTACCAGCAGGTGACAGCTAGAGTCACCGGGTGCACATTGTTGTCTGCTTGAAGTGCAGAAAACGTCAAAATCTTTTTTGAGGAAGCATTCCTTAAGGGTTTCCAGGCAAATGTCTGGCAGTGTTTTGATCGAAGACGGCAACAGGCACACTTCGTCATGAGCGGGTCCCAGCGGCACCACTGAACAGCCATCAAAAAAAAAAAACCCAGTGGCACACAGTCGTCGCAAATGGATGCTGCCCGGTGTGCTGATTTTAAAGTGACATATCAACCTTCCCCATTAGTGCTTCGTACATCATTGGGAAAAGACAACAAAGTGATTCTGGTGTAGAACACCGAGTTGGCGGTGTCAAGCTCTTGCTGTCGCCGGGTTTCACTGTGGGGTGTAGGCTAAGTATTGAGTGGTCTTAGTTCTGAGTTTTATTTTACAGTCTCTATAGTTGATTTTCTTTGCTTTTGAATTTACCCCAATCTGTTGTGCTGATGTCGACCAATTCTCCTGGCCAGGCGCGATCCGCCTGGTCAGTGTCACTGTCAACTAATGAATTACCGTTAGAGTTATCCTTTCGCAGTGGGGTCAGCAACATTCCTGTCACACTTGTGCCTACAAATGGAGGTTTCATCAGGCTCACGAACCCTCAGGCTGTCCAAAAGGAACTGAAAGCCACATCGAACCACTTTCAGGCTATCACCAACGTGCGCCAATTGGGACGAGGTGGCATAGTGTGTAGGTAGGTCATCGGACCAGACCTGTGTGCAGGATCTGCTTAAGTGTACATCGTTCTTTTTAACCCCAGTGAGTGCTTTCATTCCGCCTCACCTTGTGTATACGAAAGGCCTCGTAAGGGGCATCGATTCCAAACTGAGTTCTGAAGAGACCCTAGACAGGCTTTCGGGTGCAGGCGTAATTTCCGTTTACCGCTGCAGTCACCTGATTAATAACGAGAGGACCCCAACCGTACCTGTCATTGCTACACTTGTAGGCACAACTTGCCCTTCAGAAATAAAGCTATGGCCTCTTATCTTTCGCGTGGAGCCCCTCGCTTCCCGTCCAGAACAATGTAAACTGCTGGAGATTCGGTCATAGTGCGGGAGGATGCAAGTCGAATCTTCGTTATCGCGTCTGTGGGCAAAAGCCACTCCTCAAGCAAATGCTCAGCAACATCAGAAAAGCGTTGCCTTTGTGGAGAGAGTCACTCCGCTGACCATTCCGAATGGTTTGCTCGCTCTCAGGAATTACAAATCCTAGAGATTGTAGACCACCGCCGTTGTTTGCGCAGAGAAGCTATTGGTAGTAAAGACAGGGCCTTCGGCTATTCTAGTGCTACGACACATCTAGACTCCAACCTTTCACAAGCCATTGAATTTGCCGTCGAAAAGGCAATGACTAAGGCAATGGGTTATAAGTTAATATCTAACTTCAGTGACTGTTTAACGCAAATCCTTTAAACACAGATGACGCAAGGAGTGCAAGCTCAGGCTCCCACAGTTTCTCAACAATCAGACACCATTGACGCCATTCAACTACATAGCATGGTGCTGTATAAACTGTCTGAATGTTTTTTTTTTTATAATGCTGAGCAACCTGTTCTACAGGTGCAGTCAGACCGTTGTAACCCTCAGCCAAGCACAAGTAATGCTACAGATATATGGAAATATAGATCCGAGCTAACAAACGTATACGATCGCCTATTTCTCCGGAATTAAAGTCGGAAACTAAAACGCATGAGTTGTTGATTGCGGGAAAAGATACCAAGAAGGAGAAGGCATGCGCCTCTGCGGTGCGCTCAGCACCATGGGTCTTCAGTGGAACTGTCATTCTATATTTTCAGCCTCAATTGACTTACATTACCTCTCTAACCAACTTAACCCCGATATTATAATTCTACAAGAAACTTAGCTTACAGCTGACAAAAATTATTATTTTACAGGATGTTGTCCTTATCGATTAGATCGTCAAACACGTGCTGGTGGTCTAATGATACTAGTATCAAGTAAATTATGTCATAAAGCAAAAATTGCATTCAGGATGTCGGACTCTGATTGTGAAATAATAGCATTAGATTTCTACCTTTCAGGATACCACCCTTGTTTCATCATAAATTGTTATTTCCCCACTGGTGTACAAAGTACAAGTCACCTTAGCAGCGCTTTGGCAGCCTGTCAAATAATCACTGCATTTCAAGCTGTTTGAAGATAATTATGGGGCGAAGTTTTTGGAGGTGATTATTGTGATTAAAGTTGAGATAGTACTGAGACTGATTGTGGTTGTGATACTTATATATTTTTTATTGAAAGAGATAGTGCTGTGACCGATTGTGATATAGTGGTGATTCTTCTTTATAGCTGATATGAGGTTCCGAGTTCCGGGTTACGTTTTGACTTCATAATCACAGATTCATTAGCTATCGTCTCTGGTGTAGAATTTTCTTGTCGGTATTGCCGCCTTGCATCCGCTTCAAGTTGTCTCAACTGCGCGTCAGCTTGGCGTTTTTCCCGCTTAGCCTTTGCTTCCTTAGCCCTAGTCTGTGGTGTAGAACTTTGTTGTCGCCGTCACCGCTTTGCATCCGCTTCCTTCTCTTTTGTCTCCGCGGTAGCTTCCCGTCGACGGCGAGGCTTATACTCAGCAGCGCTTTCCTGCGTTCGTCTTCGTCCATATGAGATAAGAGAATGTGTGGTATGGAACGTGGTTATATATATTTAGCGTTGACAACAGCGCCATCACATCTACAATTAACCACAGTGCCCTCTGTTGCTTATAAGTTGAAGGTTACATGCAAAACGGTTACAACCAATACCCTCTGTTGCTTATAAGTTGAAGGTTACATGTTGTTACGGACAGACGGGAGACGGCGGACATCGTGAGGTCTTAAGGAGCTTCGCCCCTAAAAGAAACGGGGCTCACAGGTGACTTTAATTCACATCATTTGTCTTGGGGGAGGAAGACAGACCTGTGTGGTAGACGGCTGTGGGAGTAGACTATTGACCAAATTTCTTGTGTATAAATAAAGGACACGTAACATTTGTTCAAGGTCAGACTCAATCAATGTTAAATTTGACGTTTTGTACCAGTGCGAATAATGTTTTGTCGTGGTCCGTGGTTGACACTGCAACTAACAGCGACCATCTTCCGGTAGTTTTTGACATTGTATGTCTAATTAGAACTTTAGAGCAGCAACCTCAAGTATATGTCAACCATAAAAAATTTTTAACCTGTCTGCGTTCGGCCATTGCAGCACTTCAGAATGACAATGGTCAGGAAATTGCATCTAAGATCGGCTCCATACTAGAGGGATGTCGCAAAAATTCAGAGTTCATTATTCCACTGAGTAAACGGTCATTCTCTCGTTGGTGGACTGATAAATGTACGCGTGATTACAGAAGACGGAAAGCCGCTAGGAAGAAGCTTCTGCATAATCAATGGCGAACTAATTAAAGAGACTATCAGTTTTTTTGCCAGCGTATTTAAGCGCGCTGTTAAACGCGCGAAAGAAAAATACGACAGTCGACATTTTGGTTATCTTTCCAAATCAAACAATAGGCATGCTCTGTTCGCGTATCTGCGGCCAAGAAAGGTACTGCCAACACCTTTAACTTTATAATCATGTATCTTGACGCCGCAAGAGACGACCGCCTCTCTGGAAGAGATAGCTAAAGGTTCAGAACGTCACTTTAGAACAGATCTCTCGACCATTCGCAACATGCAGGTATCTATGCATGAATTTACAAAAATTTCCGTATCTGAATTGACTGAAACTGTACTTTGCTTACCAATGACTGCCCCTGGAGCAGATAAAATTACAAATTCCATGTTAACCGTCTTAGTTCAAGAATCGCCTAATGTTCTTTTAGATATTGTGAACTATTCGTTGAAGAACTCATGGGTACCGCAAGAATGAAAACTAGCTAAAATTATACTGTTGCTGAAGAAACAAGACGACTATAGGTACATATTAGACAACACCAGGCCAATTGCCTTGAGATCAAACTTGCTAAAATTGATTGAGAGAATTATCTACACTTGAATCAATAGATTTATTGCGAAAGGTCAATTTTAGGCCCCTGTCAAATCGGGTTCAGGGCTGGCTGTTCCATATGGCATGGTCATGTTGATTTAGAAAATCGTATACAGTTAGCCCGCTGGTGATTACAACAATTACAACAAATATTCAGCTTTAGTTACTTTGAATATCGCTAAAGCATACGATATTGTAGAGCATGGTATTCTGATAGATCGACTGGAATGCCTCAATTTTCCGGCATACATAGTAATGTAGATTAAAAAAATTCCTTTTGTACAGGAAGCTCTATTGTTTCAAAAGCGGCTTTTTATGGACTATGCACACAAAAACGAGAGCGGTATACCGCAATGCTCAGTGCTGTCCATGGTGGTATTTAATGTGCTAACGAGCACCATTCCACAAAACCAGGACATACCAACTTATTGTTTATGCAGACGATATCACCTTTTTTGCAATAGTAAACACCATTCAGGCGATATACGACCGCCTACAGTCTTATCTTAACACCCTGGAGAACTAGCTTGATGAGAATCACTTTTTACTAAATCCGAGTAAATATGCCATCCTTGTCTTACCCTTGAAATACCCCTTGCACATCTCATTATGTTACCATTCTGAGGACATACAACAGGTGCAATTTATTAAATATCTTGGGGATTTTTGTAATGCATCTCTAAGTGGGCGCCAACACATTGAATACATAGCTGGAAAGGGTGCACGAGCCGTCGGCTTGTTACGTAGGATAAGCAACTACCGAAGAGGCATGAGAAGAGATACACTATAGTAACTATATATCGTATATACCGGGTGTTCAAAATTAAGCTTTATGATTTTTTTAAAATTAGGCGCTCGAAGGCACGTGAGAACCACTTGTGCAAATAAGTTAAGCGGCCAGGGGGACAGAAAGTTAGATGATAATTATCGCTGTCAGCAGCCCAATTAACTAAAATTTAATAATTAACTTTTTACTGGCTGCGGTAAGTTGGCATGTTTATATTGAAAAAATGTAGGCAGTGGTGTTTGTACACAGTTTCAGTTGGAAGATTTTTTCTAGCACGCCTGTGTTCCGAGATATCCGGCTCCAAAGTTTAATTGTCTTTCGCACGATTACGCATGCAAGAGGGTGAGGGTCCGCGCAAAGCTCCTCCCTAAAGTGACGCATCTGTTGCGTGTGGTGTTTAGTGTGTGAAGAGGGTGGAAGCGTAGGCATAGGTGATAGCAATTACCCTTGCCCTCTTCGGCCGGCGAAATCAAAATGTGACAGCGCGGTGCGCCATGAGCCTTACGCATGATCCTGATGAACGCGATAACAGGAGACCATTTTTCGCGACGTTTTTTCGTGACTTTAGATCACACTGAGACATCTTCTTGTGAACGCGTTAGCAGGACCGTCCTGCACTAGGGTGCCTCCGGTTAGAGCACAGCGTCTCTGCATTGAAGGTCTACCAAGGAAATCCACGTGGAGTCCTTTCGAGCTAATATGGCTGCTTCTGGCGTGAGGTATTCTACCAAAGTAAAAGTAGACGTGGTGCTTGCAATGGCTGAAATGAATGGCAACGCTTCGTTAGCAATGGAGCTTTACGCGTCTCGCCACCCACACCGTCCCCTTCCAACAAGGCCCACTTTCACAAACCTGTTTCGACGCTTCTGCACAACAGGCTCTGTCCACCTTCCGAGACGGACCAGGAAGGCAATCGTCGATGAAGACTTTGAAATCGACGTTGTCGCGTGCGTAACCTCGATGCCAGAGCTCAGCATCCGACAGATTGCCGATCAGTGCGGTCGCAGCATCGGAACAGTCACAAATGTTTTAAGAAAGCACAAGTTCCATCCATATCACGTTTACCTTCATCAGGACCTAAATGAGGCGGACTTTGAAAGGCGAGTTGACTTCTGCAATTGGGGCCTCATCAAAACTGATCAAGAAAATGACTTTTTGCACAGAATAATTTGGACTGATGAAGCTCGGTTTTGCCGAAATGGAAGTGTTAATCTTCACAACGCCCATTATTGGGCACAAGAAAACCCACACTGGCTGAGGCAGCACAAGCATCAAGTTCGCTGGAGTGTGAATGTGTGGTGCGGCATACTCGGGGACAGGATCATCGGACCTCACTTTTTTGAGGACAACTTGAACGGAAAGATGTACACAGAAGAAATATTAGGTGTTGTCATTGATGATCTTGTCTGCAGTCTTTCCCTGAATGACCTGCGCCAAGTATGGTTTCAGCACGATGGAGCACCACCACATTTTTCTACCAGGGCGAAGAACTGGTTGGACAGACGTTTTCCACAACAGTGGATTGGGCGCGCAGGAGCGATGTTTTGGCCACCAAGATCACCTGACCTTTCTCCGCTCGACTTTTTCCTTTGGGGCTACGTTAAAGATCGAGTTTACGTAACAGAGCCCAGCGATGTTAATGACATGAAGGACAGGATAACATCTGCCTGTGCGAGTATTCCTGCAGAAGTACTGCGCCGAGTCATCGAGTCGACGCGACAGCGGTTCATGCTTTGCGTTGCTGCCGAAGGCAGGCATTTTGAACACTTTTTGGGGCATTGACGTCTTGAGAGGTGAAGAGTTTCGATGAGATTTGTGCATGACCGAAATATGCTTATGTAGCAGCAGGAAATATGCGTTAGCAAGGATAAAACTGTTTCAGTTATTATTGGTGGAGTTGTTGCTCTTGTTTCAATAAAAGTTACAGTACTCGGACATCAGCAGTCACGCTATTCGCGTAGCCCAGGCAACGACCACGCATGCTTCTCTAGTGATTATTACGCACGCGCACTGGCATCCAGATTCTCCGCTCGCACCATTATCTCGGCATGGTATCTGCCACTATCGTTAGAGGCTCTGCAGTTGCGTGTTACGACACTGGTTGCAAGCGTTCTTCGATTTTTGATTTCGACGGCCGAAGAGGGCAAGGGTAATTGCTATCACCTATGCCTACGCTTCCACCCTCTTCACACACTAAACACCACACGCAACAGATGCGTCACTTTAGGGAGGAGCTTTGCGCGGACCCTCACCCTCTTGCATGCGTAATCGTGCGAAAGACAATTAAACTTTGGAGCCGGATATCTCGGAACACAGGCGTGCTAGAAAAAATCTTCCAACTGAAACTGTGTACAAACACCACTGCCTACATTTTTTCAATATAAACATGCCAACTTACCGCAGCCAGTAAAAAGTTAATTATTAAATTTTAGTTAATTGGGCTGCTGACAGCGATAATTATCATCTAACTTTCTGTCCCCCTGGCCGCTTAACTTATTTGCACAAGTGGTTCTCACGTGCCTTCGAGCGCCTAATTTTAAAAAAATCATAAAGCTTAATTTTGAACACCCGGTATGTTCGTCCCATTCTGGAATTTGGATGCGTGCTTTTCTCTGGTGCTCCAGCCTACAAAATCCGGCCTCTCATTATTTTAAACAGGGAATCGCTACGCTTATGCCTTGGTCTCCCTAAAACAGTTTCTAACTGCGTTTTATTCCTAGACTCGAGAGTTCCTTCTCTTTTGTGCAGGTTTCGTATATTGACCGTTCAGACGTTTTTAAGAGTTTATGAGTCACCACTACAGCAGTCACAGAGAGTATTCATATCCTTTCCGGAATTATTTTTTGGTGTTAGATGGCCACGGTTTCACACCCCGCAAAATATCTTTGTACAACGTTTGCTAGACCCGCTGAATGTACGTATCGACAAGATAAGGCCGACAAGCGATAATTCATCTCATTTAGATATTCAATTTGACGACATTTTCTCTAATAATGCAAAGTTACTCCCCCATCACGCGCTAGATGGTTTATTGTAAGAACCCTTGCAGAGCAAGAAAACAAGTGTAATTATTGCTACGGATGCGTCACAGAGTGACGAAAAATCTGCTGTTGGTATATTTAGCCTGAACTTGGATTAGTCCTATTCGCTCCGACTACCTGATTTCATACCCGTTTTTGTGGCTGAGTTTCTGGCAGTGGTACTCGCCTTACGAAAATTAAACGCGAAAATTTCATCGGCTGTGATATTTACAGATTCTCTGTCTCTTTGTTCTGCACTTTATGTTGCTGCTGAATCACACATAATAAAGGCGTTTCGTGCAATAATACCCTCCCCCCCCCCCATTCGAGAAAAGTTAGATAAGTTTGGGTGCCAAGCCATAAAGAGTTGCTCTTAAATGAAATGGCCGATTCTTTAGCGAAGTCAGCAATAAGTGGACCAACTTTACCGTGTTTTCCACTATCCGCTTGTGTAACGACTGTGCGATATCGCAGGCGTAGCATTACGAAAGGCTCCACAGGTACATCACTCACAAATTTGACTGAATATCGGCACTTCTTATATCCCTGGCGCCAATCCCCTTGTGACACACGTAAAATAGAAGCCGCAATTACGAGGCTGCGCTGTATTTCTACCAACACAAGTCTGGTCAGGCTCTCTCTCCAATGTGCGCTTTCTGTGGCAAGCCAGAAACTGTGGATCATTACTTTTTGACATGTAGACGATTTACTACAGCTCGTAGATTCAAGTTAGAAAATCATTTAAGTGTTATTAGAATGAATTTATTCATGCCCGTGATTCTTTCCTTTGGAGCCTCTATTTCTGGGCTTGCGAGTGTGAAAGTTTGCGAAGCACTGCAAAATTATTTGAATGAAGCGAAAAGACTAACAAACTAATATTATTCTTCTGTGTCGACATACGCATAACTTCTCTCTTTTTTTAAGTTAGGTTTTGATCTAGGTTATTATCTATTACTAATACAAAAAGTTTTTAGTAGGTACAGATCAGTGATCATCAAAATTTCATTCTAAAATTTGTGACATTTTCAATTTGTGTATTCATTTTTTTCTAAAATCGAATAATACTTTATAAGACCACTCAATTATTGGCCGATCTCCCACAGTGGGTATGAGCCACAAGTGAAGGGCAACAAGAACAAGAACACTGCTGTCAGTATCTAGCTTTTACAAGTTTTTTTGTGGCTTTGTGGAAGACACCGCTCCAGTGACGGTGGCGATGGACGTGGATACGTCTGGGATTCCACCCCAACCGTCGACGTTGTCTGCAGGTGCTACAAGAAAGCATACAGGCCACCCGTGTGATGCCGAGAGCGAGGACACGCTGATTTACTCTACAGCCAGCGACGAAAGCTCCAACGAAGGCGACTTCGTGCCTGTGACAAGGCGTCAGCCAAAAAGAAGACTAGTTATGCCATCTTCATCAACAAGTAAGAACGCTACGAAGACGCGAGAGCCACCAATTTACACAATTTTGTTTGTGCCGGTCGATGCGGCTCATAGTCTTAAGCGGCTCAATCGTTAGGACACGTCTAGGTCTCTTGAGGAACTCGCCCAGGAACAGATCGCGGACGTGCGGATCAATGGCCGTAAGAATATCCTTGCCATAGACGTCACTCAACGAAGCACATTGGAAGTGTTGAGCAACGTCGAGATGTTGGAAAACATCAACGTTCGCTCATACATACCCGATGGCCGTGACTCCACTGCAGGCGTCATTTATGATCGACATTTACAACAGTGAAAGTGACTTTGCTGCTCTCATCAAACCAGTGCCTGCCGAACTTACCATACAGCAAGCCTGTTGCCTTGGCAAATCACGCTGCGTGAAGCTCGTGTTCAGGGAGACAGCCTTCCATCGCAAGTCAAGGTCGGCCATTTTCGACATGCAGTGCAACCCTTCGTACAAAAGCCCCTTTAATGCCGGAAATGTTATAGGTTGGGACATGTCAGTGCTGTTTGCACAAACATGGCTGTGTGCTCGCTATGCTCAGAATCACATAGCGCAGACGCTTGCCAGGCAGCACTTCGTAAGTGTCAAAACTGTCACGGCCCTCACGAAGCATCGTCGAAAGATTGCCCAAGCATGAAAAAGGAAATGCAAGTGTTGAGGCAAATGGTCCGGGACGGCTCAACTCACAGGTAGGCCGCTGCCAAAGTACGACGCCGGCAGTCTCCTCGCCGGAAGCCCCTGAGAACGCAGTGCCGTAGCAAGGACTGCACCTTACCAAATGATCGCCGGCATATCACCTCAAGCGTCCAGACACGCCGACGACAAATCATCCAAGCAAGACAACAAGAGCATCACCGGCTCACCTGACGCATGGCGTTACGACTCGCACCGCCACCGACACTGTTGCGCAGTGCGCCGAGGTCACGGGCCGACAGGGTTGTTCAGTAGCGCGTTTCTCAGCTCGCGACTGCTTCTGCGCATAGCTGATAGACGAGCGGACAAGACGACGGTGAGTTAAGGCAATGTTTATGTAAAGCATAGAAATAGAGGCGTTACATATTCGGCACTGGGGCCGACAGCTTAGGGACTCGATGAGCCGAGATGTATTCTCCCTGACGCATACGTCGGCTTCTCGGCATCGCGCCGCTTGCTTCTTTATAGACCCCGGGTGACTCCTTACGTTAGCAACGTCCAATCAGAACCACCGCTGGTGGCGTCAGTTTCCTCAAATCGGGACGCGTCACTGGGTAGCATCATGATCCTCCAATCCGGAGCGGCTGCGCAGGTTTGTATCCAAGGACGAGTAATGTTGCCACGCATTGCGTAAGACTGGCCAGACTGGATGATGCCGCTTGCATCATCGGGCTGCTATCGGGCCCGAGGGCTGAGGGAGCTCGCCGTGCGTTGCGTAAGGCACACCTGCGCGTCGGGTTAGATGACGTCGTTGAGATGATGGCGTCAGGTGGGCTCGCTCGCTGGCCTTGACACAGATTGCCTTTGCAGATGCAATGACGTTTGGTGAAGACTCCCAGGCGTAACAATGGCCAGCGCTGCCGGCGATAAACCCGCCGTCTGAGCCACTGCATCGCTCGTCTACAATCACTTCGGAACGAGAATGCGGTGATAGTCGAGATGAGGAAATCATTGCCATGGTAAAGGCCCTTATGAATACAATTCGTACTCATTAGCATTAACAGTCCGGCTGCTAAGAGTGCACTTCTGTTAATAGATGCGCTGAAGCCGTTGCTATCAAGTCGGGAAAAGCCCCAAGTCTTTTCCTCGGCAAGCCTTTCGTAAAGAAATCAAAGGAGCTTTGATTTTTCAGTGGAGTGCCTGAGGTCTCAAGCCCCGTATTTCTGATATCCGACAATTTGTGTTTAAAAACTAGTTTCCAATTATTGTTACTTGTCAGCCACGGCTACACAATGCAATACGACTATCCAGGTACGAAGCCTTCAAGTCCGCTACCTGCAACGAACAGAGTAAAGTCGTTTATATCAGGTGCGAGCTTACCTATATCGAGCACTCTGTAATACCTCACGATGACAACCAGCATGTTTGCTTGACAGTAAAACATAGAGACCTCACTTTCACACTAGTAAGCGCATATATATCACCTTCAAGCCGTTTTGAACCTGAAAAACTACGTGCACTATAACAACCACACCTAGACCATGGATCATCCCCAGAGATTTCAGTGCTCACCACCCACTATGGGGAAGTCAGAAGATAGACAGTCGCGGGAGGCAAGTATTCTCCTTTGCTTTGGAGCAGTAGCTGCTTTGTGTAAACGACGGAATCCCTACGTTTCTACGGGGAATGACATATAACAGCTGCCTTGACTTAACATTTCTGTCACTAAGCCTAAGTGGAAAGGTTCAGTGGTTCGCAGATTATGAAACTCATGGAAGTGAACACATACCAACATTAAAGATCAAGGGGCTGGGAAAATCACAAAACGGCGGCACTTCGACTTGCATCGACTGAACAAAGTTCAGGTCACTGACGGAAGAGAGATGTCAAGAAAATGAAGCACGTCCTCTTGACACCCTCGAGGATATGATTAGAGGTGCTGCTCAAGAAGCGACTTTTCATATTGAACATACTTCAAAATATTGTCAACATGAATCGGAATTGTAACGGCTCAGAGCGAACCGTCGTCGTGCTGAACGAAGATATAGGCGCACTAAGGCCATTCACGACTAGAGGGAGGCAAGGCACCTACAGAAAAAAATGGCAGCATATCCACGGGGTGAATGATGGAGAGTGGGGTGAAGCATCCGTCCGTCCATTCGTTCTTGCTTCGGTCCGTCCATGCAACCGTCTGTGTGACCGTACATGCGTCCATCCGCCCTTCCGTGCGTGCGTCTGTTCGTGCGTCCACACGTTCATCCGTCCCTGCTTTAGTCCATGCATCCGCCCGTGCGTCCGTCCATGAATCTGTCTGTGTGTCCCTTCGTCCATCTAGTCAACACTCCAAGTACCACCATCTCGCATCTTTTCATCATATATGCGTCCGTCTGTGTGACCATCCATGCATCCATCCGCCCGTCTGTGCGTGCGTCCGTCCATCCATCCGTGCGTCCGTCCCTGCGTTCGTCCATGCATCTGCCCCTGCGTCCATCCATGCGTCCGTCAATGCATCTGTCTGTGTGTCCATTCGTCCATCTAGTCAACACTCCAAGTGCCACCATCTCGCACCTTTTCATCATATATTCTGCATATAGAAGCACCGCCATCCAGCGGCCATTCCAAGGACTAAACGAGAGGTGGCACACGCACACGTTCTTGCGGCTTGCGCTTCGTGTCTACTTCCCACCTTTAACCACCTCGAGTTCATGGTATATACTAGTTCACTGTATTCATGGCACTGCGGCCCAACGCTCGCTAAACCTTTCTAAAACCAAGGAGGTTACACCCAGCGAGTATAACCTAGCAACCCTTTCTTGTCAGATAGTGCTCAATGTACATGCCAATGGCTGCTAATTGGGAATGAGAGACAGAAGAGTTCGGCTTTTAGTTAACGCGCACGCTGCGAATTTTCGATTGTTCAACAACGCAAAGGAGAAATCTTCCACCGGCACCACCTTGCAGGTCAAAGCGCAAGACGGGTTACGCACTACGACTAAAACGAGAAACGAACGGGTGCCGCTTTAAGGAGCTTCGCCCCTAAAAATTCACTTCAGTCCTTTCGGTCGAAATCTCTGTGTGAATCGCTGGATCCACACAAGCATTTGACGCAGGCATGGAGGATTGTTAGTGGCCTACGAACATCGCCGCATCAACATCGCCCCTCCAAGTGTCTGTCTCACCACCAAGGCCACACCGAAATTGAAGTAGCAGAAGATTTCTGCGTTGAAGCTGCCGGTCAGGCGTCCGCGTGCACCACGCACCATCTAGACAACGCACCATTCCCCAGAGATTCAACAATAGACACCCTTTTCTCTCTAGAGGAACTTCAGGCGGCCTTAACCGCATGCAAACGATCTTCATCGCCTGGTCCAGATGGGAAAACGTATGGCTCTTTGCAACCTCGGCGAAGCAGCTCGACGGGCCCTTCTATCTGTGTACAACGACTCGTGGAGCAGCAGATTTGTCCCTCCTTCATGGATATCCAGCCACCTCATCCCTGTGCTAAAACCAGGTAAATATGCTCTGAACTTGACCTGTTATCGCCCCATCACGCTTGCCAGCTGATTCGGGAAAGTGATGGAGAGGATGATTTTGACTCGCCTAGAGTGCTCCCTAGAGCACCACGAGGTATACCCTGATGCTATGACAAGCTTTCGGCGTAGGCGGTCCGCTATTGATACCCTTATTGACCTAGTCTAGTCTGTGCAGCATCAAAAAATACTGAAACGTTTATGTGCGGCTTGTTCTTGGGCTTGAAAGGCGCATATGATAATGTATCGCATGAAGCCATTATGTATGTCATGGAAAATGTTGAATAAGGGGGTCGGGTTTACCAATGAATCTACAGCTACTTGAAGGGCGGAACTTTCTTTGTACAGACGGAGAATGGCACAACAACGCATCAGTGCATCCGTCGTGGTGTGCCTCAAGGTGGTGTTCTTAGCCCCACACATTCAAATATAGCGCTCCTCGGCCTGGTTGACGCACTTCCAGAATCAGTCCATCTATCATCATATGCAGATGACATCTGCATCTGGACGATTCACCGCGTCAATGTGATGATTGCGGGAGCGCGTTCGCTCGCTTTCGGCGGGAGTCTCTCCAGCGACACAGTGGCTTCGGCAGCGAAGTCTGTGCTTGACTGTATGTGCTTCGAGAACAACCACTGTGATTAACGCATTGCGAAACATAAACGCTCATTACGCTCCTCCATGACCGTGATCATGCGAGACATAATGTATGCATGTGAAATAAACAGTGTGGTAAACCCAAGCCAAACGTGTGTCTAACCTCATCAAGAAGCACGAACATGTACCCAACAACTTTGGAAGGCTTCAGTGCCACGTCAAATTGAAGCCACTCTAAACACCAGCTGGGGCCACACGTTTTAGCTTTCGCTAGTTAACCAATTGTACGAAGTGCTTGGGCGGTGATTTTCTATTATTTTTTTGCCAGCTTGCGTCACGTAGCACGTGACCCTTTAACGAGCGCTCATCTGACGAATGAGTCCTCGCAAACTATACCTGAAGGAATCAAGCTTGCTGGAACGATTCCCAGAACAAGTTCTCCCAGACTTGATAGCGTCCAAGCACAAGCCCAAACCGCCACGCTCCCAAAGACATTAGAGTAAATATATATGCTCCCTAAGGGAGCAGAGTAGTGCATAGGTCCGCCATCTTTCCTGGTTAGCAACCACAGTCACGCGGCGAAGCCGCGCTCTGTTTTTGCAAGCGACATGAGTTAAGCCTGTCGCCAGACGCCAGTCGACCTGCCTGGCGTGTCAACGACCGGCAAAGAAAGAAGAAACACCTGCTTTTGGGACTATGCCATGTGAGTTCAAAAGCATTTTTAGTCTGTCCGGTAACGCAAAGCGACTGAAAGCGTATAGTGCCGAATAACATGCACCGCCACTATGGCGTAGTCGAGTGGCGCTATAGCTATAGAAGATAACAGCACCTCACAAACACAAAATATAGGTCCTTCGAGATTTAAGGAGCGCCCGACTAAACCTACAGCATTATTCCAGCATGCTTTTCGAATATCATCATCATCCTGACTACGCCCACTGCAGGACAAAGGCCTCTCCTATGTTCCGCCAGTTAACTCGGTCCTGTGCTTGCTGCTGCCAATTTACACCCGCAAACTTCTTAATCTCATCTGCCCACCTAACCTTCTGTCTCCCCATAATCCGCTTGCCTTCTTTGGGAATCCAGTGAGTTACCCTTAATGACCAGCGGTTATCCTGTCTACGCGCTACATGCCCGGCCCATGTCCATTTCCTCTCCTTGATTTCAACAATGATATCCTTAATCCCTGTTTGTTCCCGAATCCACTCTGCTTTCTTCTCGTCTCTTAAGGTTACACCTACAATTTTTTTTTCCATTGCTCACTGCGTCGTTCTCAATTTAAGCTGAATACTCTTTGGAAGTCTCCAGGTTTCTGGTCCGTAGCTAAGTACCGGCAAGATACAGCTGTTATATAATTTCCTCTTGAGGGATAGTGGAAATCTACCTGTCGTAATTTGAGAGTGCTTGCCAAATGTGCTCCACCCCATTCTTATCATTCTAGTTTCTTCAGTCTCGTGGTTCGGCTCCGCGGTTATTACCTGCCCTGAATAGACATGTCTTTTACAACTTGAAGTGCACTATTACCTAACTCGAAGCACTGCTCTCTTCCGAGGTTGTTCTACATTACTTTAGTTTTCTGCAGATTAATTTTAAGACCCACCTTTCTGCTCTCCTTGTCTAACTCCGTAATCATGAGTTGCAATTCGTCCCATGAGTTACTCAGCAATGCAATGTCAATGTTTCGAACATGGTGCCGATTAATTCACGCAAATACTTTGCTGTTGAAGTTTAAGGACATGAATCTAAAGAAAATAAATGCACCATTTCGGGGATAACGAGCTACAGAGCACACGACGGTAACTTGATAGATTCCAGATGGATGGCGACCGCTTTCGGCAGTGCAGCCTGTGCATCAGCCTCTCCGCAGTGCATGGTTGCTAGCGGCGTTGTAAAACAAACGCGCTACTCTGCTACCTAAAGGTAGCATATACAGTTACTCTAAAGGATGGATGGATGGATGGATGGATGGATGGATGGATGGATATGGCTGTACCCTTTAGATCGGGCGGTGGCCAGCGCCACCAAGCCGTAATACCTAATGAACCAAAAACTATATTTATTTTTTTTCTTAAAAAGTGAGTTTGAGGATTCGTACTTTGCAGTGAAGAGTTTAATTTTCACTCGTGCCTCGACTTTAGCCACCAATCAGATAACCTCCTTCTAGTTAAGTCTACCCGCTTAAAGTCTATTTTGCCCTCCCGGTCCCTAAACCCCAGTGCTTTAAATAACGCAGCGCCATCATCCTGAACTATAGGGTGAAGCCCTTTACAGAACATTATCAAGTGTTCGGCAGTTTCTTCTTCCTTTCCACACGCACTGCATACTGTGTCTACCCCTTCGTATTTGGCCCGATATGTCTTGGTTCGCAGTACTCCCGTCCGGGCCTCAAACAGTAGAGAACTACCCCGAGTATTATCATAGATCCTTTCCCTGGCAATTTCCTGCTTAAAGGTTCGATAGGTCTCTAGTGCGGACTTCTTAATCATGCCCATTCTCCACATGTCAGTCTCAGTTTCCTTCACTTTCTTCTTAACCGATAGTTCTTTTTGGTCTGGCCACCTGCTGTTTTCTAAGTATTTACCAGTCAACTTCCTGGTTCGCTTCGTCCATTTCGTATCGACATTCTTCATGTACAAGTAGCTGAAAACCTTCCTAGCCCAACGCTCTTCCCCCATTTCTCTCAATCATTTCTCAAATTTTATCTTGCTGCTAGCTTCCCTGCCCTCAAATGATGTCCATCCCATATCACCTTGTACTCTCTGATTTGGTGTATTCCCGTGAGCTCCTAAAGCAAGCCTACCTATTCCCCGTTGCTTAATTTCTAATCTTGCTTGAACTTCTGATCTCATGCACAAGACCGCATTGCCGAACGTCAGCCCAGGAACCATGACCCCTTTCCATATTCCTCTCACAACATCATACCTATTGTAATTCCACAGTGCCCTATTTTTCATGACTGCTGCATTCCTGTTACCTTTAGTCGTCACGTATATTTCGTGTTCCCTCAGATACTCGGTCCCATTGCTTATCCATACACCCAGATATTTGTATTTATGTGTTATCTCTAGCGTGACCTCCTGTATTCTAAGCTCACTACCTTCGTTGTCATTGAAAATCATGACTGCTGATTTTTCCTTACTGAATCTAAAATCTAACCTATCTCCCTCATTACCGCAGATGTCCATCAATCTCTGCAAATCTTCCTTGTTGTTGGCCATTAGCACTATATCATCTGCGTACATTAATGCTGGTAGTGCCTGATCAATAAGTTTTCCTTGTTTGACTAAAGAGAGGTTGAAGCCCAGCCCACTTCCCTCTAATTTTGCTTCTAATCCTTGTAGGTACGTCATGAATAATAAGGGTGACAGGGGGCACCCCTGCCTAAGCCCCCGTTTTACCTCTGCAGGCTTGGATACCTGTTTATCCCACTTTATAACTACCTTGTTACCTTTATAGATACCCTTTAAAAGATTAGTGACTACATGTTCCACGCCTAGTGTGTCCAGTATTCCCCACAATTCCTCTTGAACCACGCTATCATACGCTCCCTTGATATCCAAAAATGCTAGCCACAGAGGCCTGTGTTCCTTTTCTGCTATTTCGATGCACTGCGTCAGTGAGAACAGATTGTCTTCCAACCTCCTGTGTTTCCGAAACCCATTCTGCAGTTCCCCCAGCACCCCCTCATCATCTATCCACGCCTGCAGTCTTTCCTTTATAATCTGCATCGCCAGCCTGTAGACCACTGATGTCACTGTTATAGGACGGTAGTTGTTTATGTCAGCTTTGTCCCCCTTTCCTTTATAGATCATGCTCATCCTGCTAAGTTTCCATCGATCGGGAACTTCACCATCGATTATTATTGTGCTCACTGCCTCTCTCAAAGCCTGCTTAGACTTCGGACCTAATGTCTTTATCAGCCTAATTGGAATGCCATCTGGGCCTGTTGATGTACTACTAGGGACCCTTTTCTCAGCCCTTTCCCACTCTTGTTGTGAAAATGGAGCCATTGCACCACTTGATTCGTCCTTGTCTATTGTGGTGCATAAAGTACTTTGTTGAAATTTTTCTGTCACCCTTGTTCTTATATATTCAATAGCTTCGTCCCCTTCTAGCCTATCACCTTGGGCTGTAGTTATAAAACTCTGCTCTAGGCTCGTCTCATTTCTTAGGGAGTTTATATGGTTCCAAAATTTCGCAGCTGCCTTTCTATCTTTTTTATGTACTTCTGCCAGCCACTGAGCTCCCTTCCTTTTAATCTTTTCATTGATCAGAAGGGATGCATCCCTTCTACAGCTTAGAAAGGTTGCCCATTTTCTTTCAACTTCATCTGTCGGTTCACCCCGCTGTTTAGCATGTCTGTGTTCCCTAGAGGCTTCCTGACGTTTTGTTATGGCTCTCTTAACTTCCTCATCCCACCAACTTTTGGGTTTGTGTCTTCTTTTCCGGGGTGACTTCTCACGCGTCTTAGCAAGCTCTAACTCAAAGAGTCTAATTAGATTCGTGTATGTCCACACAGTCTTATTATCCTCCGTGATTACTTTCTCAATTTCTTTAGTGGTTATTTCAATTTGCCTTTCTGAATAAAAATTTTCCTGTAGTTGCTCATCTTGTCTCCTTCCCACTTTCACTGCTATTCCAAAACTTAGCTTGATACGTTTGTGATCGCTACCCAGACTTCTGGAGCCACCTTCATCTATGTGCATTCCCCTGAGCTTATCATACATCCTATGTGACATCAGTGCATAATCTATCGTCGACTGAAGCCTTCCTACCTCCCATGTTATTTGCCCTTCGCACTTCTCGGTACTGTTGCAAATGATCAAATCAAGCCTTTCACACATATCCATGATCATTTTGCCTGTCGGGTCGGTATACCCATCTATATCTTCTATGTGCGCATTCATGTCTCCTAGTATAATTATCTCGCACTCTCTTCCTAACTCCTGAATGTCCTTTGATATACACTCTACCATTGCCTGGTTTTCCTCTCTGGCGTTTGCTCCCGTCCACAAGTACACGAAACCAAGGAGTGTCATTTGACCTGCCACTTTCCCTTTTAGCCATAAATGTTCCTTGCACTCCTGCTTGACCCTTTGCCAGTCTGTACTTTTATGAATGAATGCCCCAATACCACCCCCCTTTCTGCTGCCTTCTGTTCTATTACAATATTCCCACGCGTAGTCCGGATTATTCGGAGGTTGTTCCATGTCCCTGAGATGTGTTTCTACAAAACCGTATACCATCGGCCTCTCTTCCCTTAGCTGTTCTTCTATCTCTTCCCACTTCAGCCGGTTCCTACCACCCTGCATGTTAATATACCCTATGTCTGAATTGGCTCGGCGCTCGTGGCTACGTCTATTTATGCCCCGGACTCTACCTTTCTTAGATATTGGTGCCACTTTGGAATCGTACCTGTCGATACCACCTGTCGAAGAGTCTCCCTGGTTGTTTTCCTCGTTACTAGCTATCCTGCACCCCGAAGGGCTCGCTTGCCCCCCAAAAAAGCTACTGCGCGTCCTGCAAGTCGCCAACCCACCTCATGACCTAGCCGCCCATCGAAGTGAATTCTGTCTCGTTGAAAACCCCCCCACCTATGCACCTCTCTGTTTATTTCCACCACCTCAAAGCCTTTCTCTCGACTTATCCACCATATCTCTTGGTTTGCGTTGACCACCGCTCTTTGCAGGTTGCTATCACGCACCGGTACCTCCGGTATCGTGCATATCACTACCTGTACCTTAGGAGAAGTGGCGCGCATGTCATCGACGCCTTTCGCCAGTGTGGCTGCTAGTCCTGCTGCATCTTCATTGAGGACATCGTTTAAACCGCCTGAAATTATCACGAGGTTTCGTCTATCAGCTGTCGTTTTGAGCTTTGCGCTCGCTTGCCTCATGACTGCTTCCAGCTTGCGTCCTGGGAACGCCCCTACTGCAACCCTCTTGTCACCTCTAACCCTCTCTTTGATGGCTTCTGTGCATCGATTTAAATTCGAGTCCCCGGCGATTATCACATGCTGTGACTTTTCAGCTGGATCGTTCTGCACCTGGGGGCTACCTGCACCTGTGACGCCGGCTGCTTTGTTCCCTCCCTGCCCCACCACTACCTCGCTGAAGCTGGGCCTTGCGACAGTTGAACCGGCTAAACCTGTTTTTTCCAAACTTGCTCGCTTTTCCTTCTCCACCGTTCTGTTTGCCGGTTCCCTACTGTTCTCTCGGTAGGTCGCTTCTTTGTTCAGCTTCGCTAGCGCTTCCTCGGCGGACTTCAGTCGTTCTCCCATTGCCCTAGTTTTCTCTTGCTCTGTCGCCAACGCAGTCTCAAGCTCGGCGATTCTCACCAGCAGTTCACTCTGGGCAACCATCATTTTCTCCATTTTTTCCTCGACCTCACATTGCCTACACTTCGCGTCAGCCTCTTCTCCATCCGCTTCTACGCTTGGGTCCACTTTCAAACCCACTCCACATCCTGAACACTTTACAGTCTTTTTAACCATGCCTTTCTGACACCAATTGTCCCTATACTCGATAATTACTAAACTCGAGCCCTGCACTTCGAAAAAAAAAAAGAAAGTCTATGCTCTACTACAAAAATTTGCGTGTTCAATGTACGCGCACCTCCCCCACGGGGTGGCAAAAGAAAAAAAAAACAACAAAAAAAATTTCAAACACACACACCCGCACTAACTAATAAATACCTGGTGTCTGGCCCCCGAAAAAGCCGCACCATAAAATAAGTGCTACGAAGATTTCAACCGCTGCCTTATAATTATAAAGACAAGCTCAAAACATGCAAAAACACTTATCTGCGCAGTCGATCCGGAGCGCTCAAAAAACACGTCCATCCACCTTGACCGCCCGTCGCTCACCGCTGTGTGTATATGTCAAAGGACATATACACACAGCGCCACCTGTTGAGCAACTGATAAACTAGAGGTGGCTACATACTGCTACTGCTACTACTACAGAGGAGAGAATGACTCACTATCTAGGGAGCTTCGCCCCTAAAAAAACGAAGGCTATGGGAGAAAGACTTAAATCAGCCGAAGAGGGACTAGCGAAGGTAAGCAAGATTAAGAAAGGAGCAGCCGATAGCGAGAACAGTAGGGCACCAGCCCCCAAAATACCGGAGAAGAAAGGGGAAGCAGGCTCGGAAAACAACTTCAATCGGTTCAATGGTCACAAAACCCAGCTTCCACAAAATAGTTATGGGAGTGGGAGGCAAGTAACCTTCAGGTGCGCGAGATTCTAGCTGAAAAGTCGGAGCACGTAATAATCGTTGGGGACTCGAATTTAAATATATGTGCATAAGCAATCAAGGAGAGGGTAAGAGGCAACAAGAGGGTTCCAATAGAGACATTCCCAGGACATTAGGTGGAATCAGTGATGAGCCAAGCGAGCGCAATACTCTCAATTAAAGCTAATGAACGAAACTTTGTGGTAGTTGTAAACAGTCTAAACGATGTCTTGAATGAAGAATCGGCAGGACTAGTAACCACATTGGTGAAAGAGGTCGATGGCATGCGTGCCAATGCTCCTCAGATACAGGTAGTGGTATACAAAATACCGTAGGTAGCGGTGAGTAACGGTAACCTGCAAAGAGCGGCTATCGAAGGCAACAGAGATATGGCAGATGAGTCGAGAGGAAGGCTTTGAGGTAGCAAAAATAGAGAGGTGTGTAGGTGGGGTGCTTTTCAACTAGACAGAATTTGCTTCGATAGGAGGCTAGGTCATGTGGGTTGGCCACTTGCAGGATGCGCCGTAGCTTCCTTGGGGGACATGCGGGCCCTTCGATATCCAGCATAGCTAGTAACGAGAAAAACAACCAGGAGGACTCTGACAGGTAGCATAAGGAAAAACCAGAGAAAAGGTAAAATAAAAGAGAAGGCATGTGTTGCAATTAGTTACATTAACATACAGGGTGGCAGAAAGGCAAAATAACTATAGATTGATGAGCAGTTAAACAAGGAACAGATAGGTGTTTATGCGGTTGCAGAAACACACCTTAGAGAGTTGAAAGAGCCCCCATAGATTCTGAATTATAATTTGGAGGGATGCAACAGGATCAAATCAGAAAGGAAAGGTGGAAGTGTTGGAATGCTAATCCATAGCATAGCCAAATGGGATAGAGTGAAGCAAACGTGTTCAGAGCACCTCTGTGTTTTGGGCACAGTAGGGGGAAAGTAAACGTGGCTAGGTGTAGCTTACATGAGGACGGGGAATAACTGCAAGGAAAAGAATTGGGAGATACTGAATTGCATACGCACCAGCACCAAAGAATTTTGTCACGGGGCCAAAATGATCCTTCTAGGGCACATGAATGCTCACATACAGGACCTTGACGAATATTCAGACACCAATTGCAGGTTATTGCTAGATCTCTGCGAGCAACATAGCCAACGTCCAATGGTGTGGTGTTGAAGCCTTTTCTGAATGAGTTGATATCCCATATTGTGTAACTTGCTCATTTTTCTTTTCATTGTGTTAACAATTGTACCTAATGCATTGTTTCAATGATACTTGGCGTGTATTTCATCCAATATCTGCATAATCTTTGTACCCCATGTAGCTTTTTTTTCTTCTTTTGTTTTTATCATTTTTGTTTAACCTACTAGTTGTATATTGTATTTGTATCTCATTTTGCGAAAATACCTTAATGGTGTTGCAGTATTTATAAATAAATAAATAATAATGGGTCTCTAAGGTCCATGTCAGTGCTATAGCAAGAAAGATTACAAAGCTATTCACAAATTCCTTTATTTAAGGAGTCACACAATGGCTTAATATCACTGACATTTGAATTTAATTACATAATGATGTATGTGAAAACTGATGTGCTGGATCTCAAAAGTACACTCTCCTGTATAATACAAGAATGGATAAAATATGTATTACAATTTTCACTGTATTATTTAACTCTTACTTAAACAGCATTAAAGACTTGTGGTGATGTCGATGTGATACCAATAGCTTGGAACAAGGCCTTAAGCTTAAAGACAAGACAACACCCATCCCGAGAAATCCTCTACCTGTCTTAGTCTTTAAATATTTTACCTGCCTCAGTCTTTGTTAGATTATTTCATATATAAAAAGTAAAAATTTCCTTCCACAAATTTCTCACATGCAGTGTTACCAAACTTGTAATGGTATCCAGATAGATGTGGGATGTCAACCTACTCATAGCATTTCATTGTGGTAAAGAACTGAACTAGAATTTTACAAAACTAAAAACCCAAGCACGTCACATCACAATGAAGCTTTTAGGCACTACTTATAATAGAAAAAGCAGGGCTTTGATTATTCCTGGCTATAATGAGATCCCGCGTATTCACAGTGATGTAAAATACATTTTCACATGCATGCTGAAGAATCAGGAAATCAATGCAAATTCAGGTTCTTCACCATTATAAACACTTCTCCCCATTTACTTTAAAATCTTAATCGCATTAAACGTTTATACTTTTGAAGAGGAGAGCTTAAGTTTACAATATTAAAAAAAAAAAAAGCTTGGAGGAAACATGGGCTCACAGTGAGCAGACGTGGTTGTCCTGATATATAAATTTTTAGGCACAGCTCCACAGAATCCCATATAGTACATATTTACTGTTTCCATATCAGTGAAATGCCTAAAGTACTATTGCAGAACGTAAAAATAATTATGCAAAGATTGACATAATCACACATTACAAGCAGTGAATTCAAATCCATTAGCATAAAAAAAACTAGTGCCAAGAGAGCTGAGGGACATCATATCGCACAAGCTAATACAGTAAAAAGAAAGCAAGTGATAGAGAAACAAACAGAAACAATAGGCTGGCAAGGTGACATAAAAATTGCAATCAGCAAAGGCATTCAGCTGGCAAGATCACAGAGGATCGCGTTTTCTGTACATGTACGAGCAAGCAATTCAAAGTCCTCGATCGAGTAGTCCTCGGGCATGGAGAGCAGTTCGATGTTGTGGCACGCTGCATGCATAGCACTGTCTGGTGCACCACTGTCAGCACTGGTGATAAGCTGAAGGACCATAGCAGTCTTCTTTGCTATCTCTGCCTGGCACAGCCTGCACGGAATGCACAACAAGGATGAGTCCACAGGGCTACTACAGTGCGACATGGTAAATGCTACTACATGAGTGCCCCAAAAACGCTCCTGTCACATTTTTCAGGCCCGAAAAACTTCATCATACCTGCATACTCGTAAACGTACCAGCTGCTTTGTATCGGCTTACGGTGTCCTTCAGGTTACACCCTTTTCGCCATCAGGGGACCATGACAAATTATGTTTTACTTACTTTTCCTGCACTGATTCCCTTGTCGCTTTGGTATTGCTACTGCACCATGCCTACCATAGTCATTCATTGCTTTGCGGTGAGAGCTGCTGGTGCGTGGGCCGTCCAAGCACTCACACCCCAGCAGTTCGTCGTTAAGCGGGCTTGTTGGTATGCACAGGGAGGTATCCAAACAGCGCAGAAACAGGACACAGAAGGGACCACACAAAACAGGCAGTGTTGAGTATTCCCTTCACAATTCAGCACTGTTTGAAATAACTATGTGGCAGGGATGTTTCATGCAACGTGATACACTGTGGCGAGGCATTGCAGCTGTGCTCAATAAGAGCCACGCTGTTGCTGTACAGTGGAACCTTGCTGTTACGTTCCTCACTGCTGAATTTTCTCGACTGTTACGTTCTCTTTCATCGGTCCCACCACAGCTCTCATAGAATCTCATGTATTGCGAACCACGCTGTTGCGTTGCAACTAAGAGAACGTTCCTGCATGATGTGCCGGAACCTAGTCCACTGAACCCGCCCAGGTACCGCCATTTTGATTTGACGTTTAACAGTCTTAGCCTGGCTTAACTGCTGAACAGGCTGCAAAAAGCTGCAGGCGAGTTGGAGAGGTCGCCCCTAGATAGCAATTTGTCAAAAGCGCTATCACCATCGTCACTGTGCTTACAACAGAAGTTTCACTACACAATGCCGGAAGTGTGTGACAGTCCCATTGCCGCACCCCGCACGTTGTGCCTTGTCTTCAGTTGCTATTGTGTGTGCTAAGCCTGTTACCGTTGAGCTTGTCAACGCAATCTTTATCAAGCCTTAATGGCATGGCGTAAGCGAAAAGCACTTTCTCCTGACGAAAAGCTGGACACACTTAAAGCAATCGACAAGCAGCTAGCGTGAAAAATCGTTGACATTGCCTAAGATCTTAGACTGCCACTGTCAACGCTCAACAGCATCGCCACAAAGTGGGTCGAGATTGAAGGAAATGCTGCTCTTTTCAGCCCGAAAGACAAGCAAGCTCGTGGTGCCAAGCACGGGAACCTCGACGAGGCTCTTCTCACCTGGTTCAAGCAAGCTCACGTTGCCCATATTAACTGCGACTGCAGCACTTTACGCGAAAAGGCAATCAAAATAGCCGACAGACTAGGCATCGCTGATGTTGCGACGTCCAATGGCTGGATTGACCGTTTTCACAAGAGGCACGGCATCACTTACAAAACGGTAAGCCGAGAAGCAAAAAGTGTAAACGTGGAAACAGCCGATGACTGGAAGTCCACATTATCTGCATTGAGGGGTACGAGCCTCATGACATTTACAGCGCTGACGAAACAGGCCTCTTCTTTCGTGTGCAGCCATCGAAATCGTTAACCATGAAGGGCGAAGTGTGCCACAGAGGCAAATGCACCAAAGACTGGCAGATGGTGCGCCTTTGCTGCAATATGAACGGCTCAGACAAACTAAAGCCATGGGTGATGGCAAGTTTGAGAGCCCATAGTACTTGACAAACATTTGCCTGCTCCCATGCACCTACAGAAATAACAGTCGTGCATGGACGACATGCACTTTGTTTGAAGAGTTTCTTTGATACTTCGATAATAGGATAGGTTCACAGTTCAGGAGGGTTCTCCTTTTCCTGGACTATTGTGTTGTCCACTCGAGAGACCTGCCGTTTCTACAAAACACCAAACTTGTTGTTGTTTTTTTTTTTCACCAAATATGACAAGCCACTTGCAGCCATTGGATGCCGGGGTCATAAAATGCATGAAGCATTCCTACAAAAAAAAATCCTCGTCAAGTGCTCTCTCGCATGTATTTATCATGGACAGCAGCCTACGACAATTTCAGTACTAGAAGCCATGCATTATGTCACATCAGCATGGAGTGCAGTGAGTGCGTCAACTGCAGAGCAGTTCTTCAAGAGGTGTGGGTTCCGTATGGACAGAGAAGTGGAGCCTGCCATTGAAGCTCAACAATCAAAAGCAGCCTCCTGTGAGAAAAAGCTTAATGTGGCAATGAATGCGCTGTGTGCCACAGGTTTGACTTACGCCGACTACGTCGCTGTGGACGCTGCCGTCCTGATGTCGGAGTGCCAGAGAATCGCAGAGACCATTGCAAACTCGATCGCAACTGAAGACGGGGGGGGCATCGATGATGACGACGAGCATGAGCCACACGATTCTGGAAAGTTGGCAGTGGAGTCGGCCGATCTCAACTTTGGAGAAGCCGTCGCGGCCCTGGACTAGCTTTGCAGGAACGTCGCACACCAAAGCGACGCTGAAAGCAACGCTGCCTTCCAGATTATTGAGAAACGCGAGGTGCTTACCAGCGAGCAAAAGAAGCGGCAGTTAACTATCTTCAAATAGTTAAAGTCTCAGGCTCACCTTGCCGAAATAAAATGTTTGTACAGTCGAACCCAGCTACAACGAAACTGACGGGGCACGGAAAAAATTTCGATGAAGCGAACATTTTGTTGTAGTAAAATCGAAAAAATATAGCTGATCTGAGCTAGCGAAACAAAGGAACGTTTATTCTCAAAATTCAAAAAGTGTCCACTGCTTCTTATGCTTCCTATTCTTTCTCAGCAGCGTCAGGACGCGATTTACACTGATGCATAGCGAGGCCATGGTGAAAAACACGCTGAAACAAGGCCTACAACCGCTATCGTGAATGAACCAAACAGCTACATTACGTGAACAGAAAAGGCAGCTAAAAAAAAGGCATCTGAATTTGAAACAAGAAGTCACTTTTCCGGTGTGATGAGGAACTGAGTCGATAGCGTATAGGCCCATACTATTAGTGTTGTGTTCAGAAGCATCCTTTTCTACATGTGGAGCAGGCCTGTCAGTGCTGAAGTCGAAGCGCTGGCTTTTGCATGCGTGCCTGTTGATACATCATCGCCATGCTGTGGAGTTGCTTTTTCCATGCGCAATAAATTTGGCGGTTATTTCACCAGTCATGTCAGGCACTTCAGATGCAGTTGAACCTTTGGTCCCCGCTGCTAAAGAGAAGTTTGCAGTAAAGCCAGCCGTTTTAGCAAGGCTTTCCTGATTTTTTGCTGCACGGTCAAGTATTTTGGCAACCATGGCAGGCACAGAATCTGAAGTGAGCGCAGGTTTTTTTGGTGCGTGCAACAGGTCGTTTCCCTTGTATTCTGCATGATAAGTGGCAGAGATCGCTTCTTCCGGGAAATGCTTTGCGCACACATGATCAGTAGGCTGCAAGGCTCTGTCAGCTCTCGGAATTGCCCATCACCACTTATCCAAGCACTCTGGTTCACACGGAGCCTCGAAAAGCAACACACACTTCATGTGTGTCGCTTTTCACGCTCGAGCCGCATCACTGGTTCAGAAGTGGGGAGTTAAACCTAAGTTGACACACCGATCTGCCACATTTAGGAGGTCGCAATGTCGATATCAGAGTGCACTGCTCCGAAAATTCAAGGATCTTCAAAGACGGCAAAAGTTCCAGGACTTGAAAATGCATTTCTCAAATTCAAAGGTTTTCCAGGATTTCAAGGACCTGTACACACCCTGTTCAAAGTTGCAAGCGCCACTGAAGCCCCCCTTTTTTCAAGTAGAGCCACGGAAAAGAGACACGTTGATTCTGTACAAAACCACAATACGATCGCCTCCGACCGCCACCTAAAAGAACCAACAGTGATTAGGCCTAGCCTACGGTTCGGCATGCTGTCGCGGGAAGTTTGCACAAGACAACACAAAGATTGAGCGTCGAAAAGATCACACACCAGCACTGATCCAAGGGCAGCATGCGTGATACAATGTTTAGGTTTGGGGCCAAGAAATCAACGGCGACATAAGTTCGTCGAGCTTGTGCAAGTTCGCGATTCAGCAAATGCGAAAACTCGCGTCGGAAAGCCGAAAAGCTTTGAAATTTGCGGACGAGTAGCAAACGTGGTAATGACGACGTTTTTTCCAACAGGAAACTCAATGCACACCCGGCGAGGACGTGATTTCGCCTTCCATGTGGAGCGCACACAGCCGGCTAGCGACCGGAACTACGCCCGCACATCGGTGCAAAGGTTACTCCTACGCCCGGGCAAGCGCCCTTTTTCCTCACTCGGCGAGCTGGTGCAGCGCTGCCACGGTCATTTTTTGTTTCCATTTTCTTCACTTCAGTTAACAGAAGAGAACGTCGAATTGTAACCGTGCAAATATGGTAGAGAACTGCTGATCCTGGCCAAGTTCGGGGGTGCGGCTATTAGGTGCGTAAATAAAAAATAGTCCAATTTCTCGCGACCAAACTGGTGGTGTGCCTATTATGCGAGTAAATACAGTATATAAAGAATTACCGCGACTGAGACATTTGTGACCCGCTGTCGTTGCTTCCATCCAATGCGACTGCGAAAGCACGGCATTTCAGAGCATGTATACGTTTTCGGCATCTTGGCCACTTCCACCCATACCGCTTCATGTCCTTGCACTTCGGGAACATTATCTGAAACAACAGTCTTGCGTGATCACGAGCACTTAGCGCGGATCGCACTGCCATCTTAGCTCTTTTAGAAAAAAAAAAAAAAACACTCCTGATATCGCCCTGCCCTGATATGCTCCTGATATCGCCTTTCTGCAGGCTGGATGTACTTTTCATGCTTCTGCCAAGCGATGTGCAGCTTTACTCAGGCCTTGCCGTCGAGCAAAACGCTTACATTACATGTGCACGCACATAGTACAGAATCTGCACACGTCACCTTTTGCAAAGTCACACAGCACAGGAACTCAGCTGTGTACGAGTCAAGAAACACTTGCAAGTACTTCTTTGTGCTTGACACCGTGGTGGGCCTTGCAACTGAACTCGGGGAACGTTTTAACCCCACAACCACGTAACAAACACAACTGACGCCTTGGCAAGTGGTGTAGGCCTAGCGTGCGAAATGCGGGAGTCAAGGCAGACGGGTGCAGAAGTTGTACATTTTCCCTTGCCTTCGCCCAGATGCGCAGTATTATAGTGCCTGGAAAATCCTTAGCCATACTCAATGGTATGGTGACAACTAGGAGTTTAGTTCTGTGTGCTCTTCCGCCACACCGAAACAGCAGAAAACGATGATGTACGCGCATGGTTAAAAAAAAAAAAACTTTGCCATGGCAGCCACATTTCGGAAGCTTCAAGATAGTATTCATACAATCGAGAGACTAGGTCGAAATTCGAGAGTCTCCTGGACAATTCGGGAAGGTTGGCAGGTATGTACACGGCATATGCTAGAAAAAAATGCAAACATACAACAGGAGTCTTTAAAGGGGCCCTGCGACACTATTGGGACAGCCTTATTTAGCACCAAGATGCATGTAGCGATGACTACTGAGACAAATGCAACAAGAATGATGGAAATTGGTGCACGGAAAGTGATGCTATGAGTCCTCAAAGTTCAAAACTCGAGCAGACGACAACGAGAAATGTCCTCTTTCACATCTCACTGGCCTGCTGACGTCAAAGACTGCTTCCAACTACAGCGCGCATCTCATAAAGACATTCCAGAAACGTCCCTTCATGGTGGCTTTCACACAATACCTCGCTACCGCTCTTTTTGATGGCGTCGTTAGCATGGCTACTACGAACCAGGTGCGACGAATAGCAGGCGCTCCCACAAACACACTGTGAACATATGCTTTGGGCTGGGTCATTTCTCGGCCTCCATAGAAGAGGCATTCTACAGCAACCCCGGCGTCCACCGCCTGTTGCATTTTTGGCTCTTTAAAGATGCTGCATGCGTTTCTGCTTTTAGTTGCCGGCGTACTATAGCCTCGTTCGCAGGCTAAGTGTTGTGTTCGTTGTTCTGAAAATACATCATTTTGAAACAGGAGTGATTTCTTTCTGAGAAAGTATTAAAAAGCTTCTTCCTGTTTTCAGCATTCACTCGTATGGCCTAGCTACCACCATATGAATATTGCACGCTATTTTTCGCGTCAAGCCAATCAAAATCGAACGGTGTTTGTAGTCACGTCACATGACACGACGTCACTTCCTTTAACAAAATTAGCCGATGTGTGTTGCCGTAGTCTGAAATCAAGGTAGTTTGTCCTGTGAATTAAAATTATAACAGAGTCAATTTCGGCGTTGCCATGTGTGCAACAATATCAGAGCGTTCCACACTACCCGAAGAACCGATAAAAAATACATGCGCAAATAGTGTCGCAGGGCCCCTTTAAGACAAGAAAAATGTTGGCTTCAACAGCAGCCTTTGTTCAAGGATTTTTCATATCTGGAAGCAGTCCTGTAAGTCTCAATTTGTTAACACTTTCCTGTCATACTTGCATCATATGCACCTTGTAAATTTACACACCTAAACCCATGTTCTGAACAAAGAGGACATTACCTGTCTCTTGTTGTCCTGCATACAAGGCTGGATATCGAACCACACAGAGAAAGCACTGCTGGCCGGATTGCTTCAAGGTCATATGTACCAAGGTCACCCTGAAAAGGAACCATTAACAATCTTACATCAACACCATTAACCGTTAGCAAAGGAACCATGAACAATGAACCATTATGAACAACAACAACAACCACAAAAAACCTGAAGGCATCTACATAATATATCAGGTTTATTTCTTCCTAAAATATAAAGGCCTGGTAACAGAGTGGATGTGAAAGCTTTGCTTATGCCGATTACCCGCAGCATTCTCGGCATTTCATTCAGCTTTCACAGTGCTGTGCAGCTACTGTAAGGAAAACTAGATGGTTTAGCGTAAAAACTTGACTTGTACGAATAGTGAATTTTAGGTTCGTAGCAAATAGTGATTTTCATCGAATAATTTCAAATCGAATTAGAAAAGTATATGTCATATATTATAAAGAAAAATGAGCATATTCATCATGACCCAACTAACCCGCACAATTTATTGAAAAAATTGAAACAAGGCTTGTGCAAATGCTATTCTTATTGGTAAAAAAATAAAAAACTGGAAACATCACTTTGCATAGTAACATAATTTGACTTTTGGTAGAATGCAAGTGATAACCATGAAATATGTTTCATAAATTTTTTCACAGTGTAATTAGTAGTCCTACACGAATCACTGCTACTTGCTCTTCACTGCTGGACCTTATAATTACTAATAGCAATAGTGCGTTCCTTTCCGGCCGCATAGCAGTCGATATAAGTGACCACTTGCCTATTTTCTTGTTTCTGCAAAAGCAAATCGATTCAAAAGCAAATACAAAAACTCAGCGGCAACTTTTGTCTCAAGAGAGGCTCGAACAATTCAGGAGCCGCATTGCTTTAGTGGATTGGGCTCCAGTATACAAAGAAAATACAGCTGACGGTGCTTACAGCAAATTCCTAGAAATGTTTCTTTTGTTATACAACGCGTGTTTTCCCATTGTTACTATAAATGCACCTAAGAATGCCCGTAAACCCTGGATGACCAGTCAGCTTACACGACAAGTTAAAAAGAAACACAAAATGTTTGCGGTGTTCATTAAAACGAGAGACACCGACGTACTAGCACAGTACAAATCACTGCGCAACCGCTTGAATAGAGAAATTAGAGTAGCAAGAACTGCTTATTACAATAACTTATTTGACAAAAATCTTTCTAAAAAGCCAAAAGAAAAATGGAGATGCTTAAACATGCTTTTAAATAGAAACACGATCGGCAGAAATATAACAAGTTTAGTAATTGAAGGCAACGTAACGTCCGGCTCGCATCTCGCTAACACTTTTAATAAATTTTTCTCTGAGGTAGGTCACAGTGATTTCAATGCTGGAATCTCTAGTTTTCTAGGCGACAAACTAGGACCATCCTTATTTTTTGCACCAACAGATGAAACGGAAGTTTTTTCTATATGCAGAAAGTTAAAAGATACCTCTAGTCTTGATACGCACAATATTCAAAGTCGGCCAGTGAAGTATGTTCTTGATATAATTACGCCTTGTCTAACACACATTTATAACACCGCGCTTACAACAGCTCACTTTCCTGCTGATATGCAACTAGCCAGGGTGACCGTTATTTATAAGAAAGGAGACGCCAACGTTTTGGGAAACTACAGGCCAGTGTCTATTCTTCCGTATTTCTCTAAGGGGTTAGAACAACTAATCCGCGTTCGACTCAACGGCTTTCTTCTTAAACATTCCGTAATAACTGACTGTCAATATGGCTTTACGCAAAACAGATCTACGGAACATGCGCTACTTGTTCAAAAAGAATATATATTAAAAAATTTTGAGACACAGCTCTTAACTCTTGGTATTTTTGTTGATTTCAGCAAAGCCTTCGACTGCTTAAATCATGATATTCTTTTTGCAAAATTAGAGCACTACGGTGTACGTGGACACGCCCTTAACCTATTGAAGTCATACCTGGGCTCACGGTCTCAATACGTAGTCATTAACAATTGCGCTTCACAGACTCTAAGTATTTCAAATGGCGTCCCTCAGGGTAGCATTTTGGGGCCGCTGCTATTTAATGTATATATAAATGATATTCCTAATATCAGCACTCATGCGAAATACATTATATATGCAGATGACACCAGCCTATTTTTTTCCTCTAATGACATAGGACACTTAGAAAAAATTGCAAACGATGCGCTCTCATCACTTGCTATGTGGTCTTCAGTTAACTCTTTGAAAATAAACAAACAGAAAACGAAAGCAGTACTTTTCCTACCTAAAAGAAAACAAGTGTTTCTACCTCCCTGCTTATACCTAGGTGATACTGTGATCGAGTGCGTGGACACCTTTAAATCATTAGGAATAACATTCAGCAATACAATGTCATGGGATGCACATGTTAATAATCTTTCCACAACACTCTCTAGAATAATTGGAATCACTTCTCGTAACAGATATATTTTTCCAACCAAAACAAAACTTACTTTGTACTATGCATTTTTCTATTCCCATATAAGCTATTGCCTACTAGTCTGGGGCAATACAACGGTGTCAAATATAATAAAACTACAAGCCCTACAAAAGAAAATGCTCCGCGCAATTGTGAATGGCTCCTACGATTCGTCCACTAAACATATCTTCCTACAATATAATATTGTACCAGTCAACAAATTATTCGACTACAGATTTGCATGTTTTTATAAAAGAATAATAAGGAAAAATGACCCCTTTTTATCTAAAATTGCTCCACTTACGTTTCGCCACTCATCATATGATACTAGAGCCCAAAGTAGTTATGTATTACCAAAGTGTAGAACAAATTATGGTTTTTCTATGTTGAGTTATATTGTGCCAAATTTCTTAAACACATCATTTTATGACTGCCTGAATACTATGTCTCTTTCTGCCATTCGCAAGAGCATTATTCAGCAATATGTATCATTGTAATATCAAATGTACTCATGTCTTCATATGTTGTACCAATTCTATGTTATTGCTTTATAGTGAAATTACTGTTGTCAATTATGATACACAGGTCTTTTTTTTGTTGTTTTTGTCACTTTTTTTTTTTTTTTTTTTTCGCTACCTACAAGACCTGGTTGTTTTACTTACAAGACCTGGAACAGTGGTTGTTTCTGCTTAGTGCCCTACTGCTGACATGTGGGGATGGCCAGGCTCGTCAAGCGGCGTAAAATTCGCTGCTTTTTTCTCGCCATCCCTAGTTTGTATGTTTGTATGTGCAAACTGAAATAAAGATTTTGATTGACTGATATGTCACATTTCAGAATTTACTATACTTAGAGCATATAAGCCGGTATAACAAGCTTGTAAACATAAAAAAAAAATAGAGAATCGATGCAAGGGTAATATGTTGATTTGAAAGTGGGGCTTCATGATCATGCGAATTTCATTTGATGAGATGTTATCCCGGCCTGGCATTTTTTCACGCCAGAGAAACCACCTTTGCAGGGGTTACATGCAGTGTAATATATACACCTATTCGTTCATTACCAATACTTTGAAATTATTAACAATTTAAATTCAAATCAGAGCAAATTTGAGTACCGTTATATTCGTTCAAATATTCAAAGCATTCGAATATTCGCACAAGCCTAGTAAAAACATAAATGTTTGTTTTCTTTCTGGTTCAACAAATCATTTTACTGATATGACACTAGGGCGCTTCAGCAGTGCCATATCACTTATCCGTTTCTCAAGGCCCATTCTACACAAAGAATCAGTCAGCCGATATATAAAAAGTTGAATTCAAATATTGTGAATTCATGAAACAATGGAATAAAGAGCCGATTTCACAGACTTCATTATATAGATGTACCTTCAACGAAGTTTAGTACAATACATTTTTTTTCAATCTGCACAAACACAGCAGCACAGAGAGTTTAGCCGAACTGACCTCTGTCGCTTTCTTCATGGTGTTGCACACACAAAGAAAGTCGTGAAAAACTTTGCCACCAGTGCTCCAATTCTGGATTTGGTCACTGTGCTCTATAAGGGGTTGCAAGAGCTCTGCAAGCTCGCCAAGCTTGTCTGCAATGAAAGAAAGAAGAATGAGCACTCGTAGTGGTACAGTCAAATACACTTAAACGAACACAGATATAACGACCCATTGGTGATAAGCACCATATTACAGTGCACAAACATACTATTAGTGAACGACAAATGCACTCCGGTGAACTTGATGAACACTACAACAACTATGCTGGAAAAAATGCAAATAATCCCATAAAAAGGCGACAAGTGACTGGAAAATCGTACAAGCGAGTCTGCAAAAACGAAGCTCAAAATTGGCAACTTTGGTGTCATGTGAGATAAAGTGCACTTCTATGATGCTGAGGAACACAGCCACTGAGAAGTGTCGATTCACTGACAGCGAGCGTATGCTGCATGCTTTATTAGGTGACAACCCAAGTGCGCCGCCATGGCTCATCGTGCCGACAGCCACAGCAACACGAAAATCTGTAGTGCGTATTGCTCGCAATCTGCTTGTCTTCGCCGCGTTGAATGCACAGGCTACTTGCCGCACCTGTGCACAGCTGAAATGAAATGGTCATGAAGAACGCACAAGTAACCCAGCGGTGATGACATGAGCCCAGTAGGTGATGTGCTACACACTACTAGCCAAAGATGGTCGGCTCCACGTGGCAGTTCCGCGCTTCAATGTAACGGCATCAGTTCACTGCAGAGGCTGTTTAGCTTGTGCACACACGGAGTGCACACACGGACCGATTTCTCCAAATCACTTGTGCCGTGCACTACCTTAACAATGACTTCATCTGTGCATGGTTCTGCACGGTTCGTATCATTATCAGTCGTAATGAAATCACACCAGCAGATGTCCCACTCTTCCATCTACAAGTGGACGACGCGCTGCCACGAACTGCCTCCGAAGGGGTCCTGGTCGGAAGCTCCAGGGTCGGCATCGGGTTCGATGTCCACGAAGTCGATTGATGATTGATTGATATGTGGGGTTTAACGTCCCAAAACCACTATATAATTATGAGAGACAACGTAGTGGAGGGCTCCGGAAATTTCGACAACCTGAGGTTCTTTAACATGCACCCAAATCTGAGCACACGAGCCTACAACATTTCCGCCTCCATCGGAAATGCAGCCGCCGCAGCCGGGATTCGATCCCGTGACCTGCGTGTCAGCAGCCGAGTACCTTAGCCACTAGACCACCGCGGCGGGGTGACGACGAAGTCGGCCTCGCGAAAACAAAAGCAGTTTCACAAACATGTCGCCGTCATCTGCCCACGAAGCATTCCCCACCTCCACAACTGAATACAGAGACGTCAAGTTGACTGCCGAGCGGTCAACAGCTATGAGCAAGCGCTCCACTGCGCGGCACCAATAACATGCTGTGCAGTGGCATTTTGCATGTTATGTTGAGCGGCAGGAAAACGCATGGAAGGCCTCCTGTCTGCCATCCTGACCACACACGCACACCAACAGTGAGCAAGGTGCACACGTGCAACATACAAGCCAGAACGTGTGGAACTGCTCTGGGCCCATTTCTAGCCAGAAAAAGAAACTTCTTAATTTGAGCCAGCATAGCTGGCAATGCGGAACAGTGAAGACAAGCGAAGGAGTTGCAACAAAGAGAGCAGAGCAGACTTGCGAGAGACATGCAAGAAAGTTGCGAGAAGGTGCGGAGAGCAGAGTATATGAGGGGAAGGCGACCTTGAAAACGAAGACACATGGGTAAAAGGCAGGTCGGGTAGCCTGCTTAAACATCTATAAAATGCGTAACTGACACGTAGAAAAACTTGGAAGATCGGCCTGCGCGTGCAGAGATCAAAGAATTGCATTGTGGAACCGGCATGCTTGGGCGGCCCCACAGACTGAAGTCTGTGGGGCCGATAATTCTCCATTCATTCCCTGTAACAGCAGTTTTTGCACTTCTGCACACAGGCAGTGGGCATGCAGCGCGAAGTGAGCGACAACAGATCCTAAACACGAAATGAATCGCGAATTATCAAAGTCGGTGGGGTAGCGCAAGCGCGTGCAATGGAACGATACAACACCGATCCAGAGGAGAAGCCGACGATCGGGTACATTCGCCGGCCGATGAAATTGACAGATAGCCTCGTCACTCTGGGTCGGCGACACCAATGATAATATAACAAGGCCACTGATCAAAAACTAAAGGGAGACTAGTCAGTCGACCGGTCTTCGAAAGGCTGGTGGCAGTGTAATAACATGGGCCTCGTCGGGAAATGCAGAGTGCTCACAGTAGTGGTGGGGACAAAGAACGGAGGGGTGTGTAACAAAAAACAGACAGGGAGAGCGAAAACAAGAGGGCTGCGGAGGCTGGGTCAGCATTTAACAATAAGAATCTATGGGCATCTACCGGTGGTCAAAAGTTGTTTCCCGGAAAGTCACTGGAGCGCCGCCTCCATCCGCTGTAACCGAGTGGCAGTGTACCAATACGTTCGTATTTATTTGTGCCATTGGAATAATGTACGAGGTCTGTTAGAAAAGTATCTGGCCTTATTTTATTTTACAAGCACCTGATAGATTTCAAACAAGCACGCTTGCATCAGCGGACCTTTGACCTTTCTGTGCATGCGTGAATTTTTTCCCGCCTGCCAATAGCGTCAGCCGCTGGGATTCAGCATTTGAGTGAGGTAATGCACAGTGCTCTTGTCAGTTTTTTGATGCAAGGAAAATGACGGAGCAACTGGAGCAGCGCTACTGCATCAAATTTTGCCAGAAACTGGGCGACAGCCAAGTGGAAACCATTGAGAAGATCAAGACAGCTTTCGGTGACGATGCTATGAGCTGCACACCCATTAAGGAGTGGTACAAACAGTTTAAAGATGGCCACACTTTGGTGGAAAGCAAGCCACGCTCGAGTTGACCATCAAGATACCGAAATGACCTGGTCATTGCCCAAGTGAATGCTGTGGTGATGCGGGACCGTTGTGTGACTATCCGGGAAATTATGGAGAGGTTGGCATGAGCACTTTCTCTGCATATTCCATTATGACCGAAGATTTGGCCACGAGGAGAGTTGCGGCGAAACTCGTACCATGAAACTGCTCATGGTGCAGCAAAAGCAACTTCCTATTGAAGTCTCACAGGACATGCTGGATTTCACGAGCAGAGACCAGGGCTCGTAGCACCTAAGTGAAACAAAATTCAAAGATTTTCAAGGACTTTTAAGGACGTAACAAATACTTTTCAAGGACCTAAAATAACACTTGAAACCGCAGAAAATGACAACACCACTTTTTACAGCATAAAAATTTGTACTTTAAATTATTTGTAAGGTTGACACCATGAGCGCACTCAAGTTACCATGGACTGTAGTCGCTTTTGTGTTTTCAATGTGTCTCATACTCTTCATGTGACTTTTAGGAGCAGAGTCCCTCATTGATGACACGTCAAAGCTATTCCTACATGGGAAGACTTTGCCTGATCCGGGTGCAATCCACTCCCTATTAGCAGCAATGCATGACCAAGACTGCTGGAATTTGCACTTGCCCGGCATAGTTCCAACATAAGCGACGCAATCGTGGATATCTGCGCACACTTCCAGTCTCCACAAAAAAAGCCAGGCTTAGCTCCGTTGCTGCTGTAACCACGCAAGCGTTACCACAACTGCAGTGTACTCAAAGAGTACACTATACTACAACACTGCACTACGACTAGAGAAAAGGATTGAATTGGATGGTTTGTCGGCTAAAGAGCACATAGTTGCCAGGCAAGCAAAAAAAAATCCACTAAATTATGACTTCGATTGACGAAATTCGGGGACTTTTAAGGACCTCAAACAAATTTAAGGGTTTTCAAGGCCTTAAAAATGTGATTTCAAAATTCAAGGGTTTCAAGGACCGCTACGAACCCTGAGTGACCCTAACTTCATGAACACCATTATCACTGGTGATGAGTGTTGGGTGCATGGGTATGACCCGGAAACCAAATCCCAGTCGTCACAGTGTAAGCATTCCGCGTCCCCAAAACCAAAAAAGGCCAGCCAAATGTGCAGCAACATCAAAGTGATGCCGAGTGCTTTCTTTGACTCCCGCGATGTGGTACACCACAAGCACGCACCACAGGGCCAAACGATAACTCTGTCGCTCCATGATGTCCTTTGTCGCCTACGTGATGCTGTGTGGCACAAGAAACCCGAGTTGTAGTCAACAAGAAACTGGCGCATCAATCACAACAATGCTCCTGCACATTCCTCACACTTGGTTCACACTCTCTTGGTGAAAAGTCAGATCTCCTGTACTTTAACAGGATCCTACCCATCTGATATAGCCCCCTGCGACTTCTGGCTGTTTCCCAAACTCAAGAGGTCATTGAAAGAACAGTGATTTCAGACAAGGGAGGACATTATGGCTGCAATAACATCTGAACTAAACTCTATTCCAAAAGAGGCCTTCTCAGAATGCTTCCAAAAATGGCCGCCCCGGAGGTGTGTGGAGTCCCAAGGGGACGGCTTTGAGAGGGATCAGGTTCCACATGCTCCAATTATGCCCGTTTTCTTTGTTCCACCAAAGGTCGGATACTTTTCTAACAGACCTCGTATATTTCAACAGTTATGCTGGTACTGCTCGTTTAAAACGAAAATTCATTTTAGGTGAGGCCATTATATGTGGGCTCAACTGTATACACCTATTCGTTTATTTCGAACACTTCGAAATTTTCAGTAATATTACTTTAATTGAAGTGAATTCAAATACAGTACCACAGTCGAGCCCACATAAAACAGCCCACTTAAAACAAACGATACCTACGTGACTGTGGCTATATACATTATTTCAATGACACAAAACTGCACTTACAACGAACGTCTCTGAGGGTCGCCGATCGGTTACAGTGAACGAAGTCGGCGCTCCGTTGACTTCCTGGGGAAAACTGCTTTCGACCACCGATAAGCCACCGGCAAGGTGCCCATATATTCCTATTGTTAACTGCCGACCCTGCCTCCGCAGGCCTTTAGCTGTCGCTCTCGCGGACCTTTTTTTTGTTTTTGTTTTGTTACGCACCCTTATGTTACGACTTTTGCCCTCACACTACTCTGAGCACCCCACATCACTACAGAAGGTCCCTGTTTACCCACAGCCACCAATCTTTCGAAGACAGGTCGGCCAAACTAGGTGTTTCGATCACTGGTTTTTTTTCGTTGGTGTCCCTGGCCTGGAGTGACCAGACCATTTGCTAACATCGTCGGCCACCGACTGTACCTGATTGTCGTATCGTTGCAGTGCACACGCTCACTCAACCCAACCGTCTTTGATAATTCGCGATTCGTTCAGTGTTTAGAACCTGCTCTCACTCATTTCGCACTCGGCTCAGCATGCCCTGCGCACGCGTCCTGAAGCGTAAAAACGGCTTTTACACGGAACGGATTGCGAATTATTGAAGTCGGCAGGGCCGCGCAAGTCCACCGGCGCCACAATGTGGTTTATTCATCTCTACTCAAGCAGACCGCTCTCCCAAGTCTTCCTACGCGCAAGTTGCGTGTTTTGTGGACCCTGCAAGCAAGCTACCCGCATTTCTTTTATACATCCTTTGGGATATATGGAAACATGCTACCCCACGCCCCAGTGTTTTGGTTTTCGAGGTCGCCTTTCTGCCGTATGTGCCCCTCTAATTCCGCTATCGCAACACCTTCGCATGTCTCTCGCAAGCATGCTCACGAGTCTGCCCACCTCTCTTTATCGCAATTCTGCCACTTTCCACCGCAACGCCAGCCGCCAGCCATGCTGGCTCGAATTCAGATGTTTCGTTTTCTGACTAGAAGCATGCCCAGAGCAGTTCCACGCATATTGCTCACTGTTGGTGTGCATATGTGGTCAGGATGGCGGATGGGAGGCCTTCCGCGCTTTTTTGTGCTGCTCAACAAAACGTCAAAAGTGTGAACGCTTGGCTTGGGTGTGATTCGCATGTTGCCGAGTGCTCGCTCATATCTGTTGACCGCCCGGCAGCTAGCTTGCCGCTTAAGGTGTGCTGTATTCAGCCGTGGAGATGGTGAATGCTTCGTGGGTGCCTGTAACAGCTACATGTGTGCGAAACTGGTTTTGCAAGGCTGAATTCATTGGCGTCAGTCCCGATGCTGAGCCTGAAGCTTCCGAACTCCGGTGGCGATTTGTGGCAGCGCAATGTCGACTCCGACATGGGAAAGCGTGCACAACATTTGTTGAGATGATTTCATTTGGCCAATATCAATATGATGCCGACACTGCAGAACCGTGCATGGTTGAAGGCATTCTGAATGAAGTGCACGGCAAGAGCGACTTGAAGGAATCGGGTCGCGAGGATGAAGAAACTCTGATTATGCCACGAGCCTCGGCGAAGAGCATGCTGCCGCTTTAATAAAGAGGGGACGCCTCATTAAAGAAAATTTATTTTTGAGTTAATTTTGATCAAACTTCCATCCTTTATGTATTTTGACACGCTGATTTCAAATATGCAATTACTTTTTCTGTGCGACAAGTACTTTGCAAAATATTGAGAAATTCATGTTTCTTGCATTGACATTGGAGGTGAGTTTTCTTTTGAATGCTAGTAGTGATCAAAGACAGTGGCATATGAAAATGATGTTGTACAGTGAGAGCTTGCAGTCCTGCAAGAATGAAAGCTCTCCACTGATTTGTGCCAAGGTTACAGCATGTCAAACGTTTGTAAGCAAAAGCTTTGATAACACCCTGGAAAAATTACTACTTTTTGAACTTTTTGAAAACATCACTGATGTTATTCGTTAAAATCTTACACCTACTGCACTCTCTATTTGTCCCCTTTTCTAACAAAACAAGAATCACTGCGATAGGGTAAGTACCACAAGAGATATCGTCACTCCAAAACTACACCATGATCAAAAACGCAATTTTGAAAAAATGAAAAAAAATTTCAGGATAAGTTAGGAATAATTATGGAAATTTCTTGAACACTACAGTGATTGAGGATGATATACGGGTACAATCAGGCAAGAATGATTATTTTACAGTAATCTCGAATAAAATTAGGGCACCTGAAAATTTATTTGTAAAACACAATTAAAACTTCAGAAAAATTATTTTTATAAGTGTGATTTCCACCGCGAAAAAAAAAAAAAAAACGTAAGACATCGATTGCAACACGCACCCATTTTTCTCGCTGGCCCGCACGATCACACCACTCGAAAAAACTACTCCTTTCGGGAGCGTCTTCCATTTAAATATGAGGTACGGCGAAGCTTGTGCCCATCTGAAGTGTAACAGAGCATTGCCGTCACTGTAGTTTTACCGTGGACCGATGTCAGCACGCGAACTCGCCTCGCCCCCTTCTTCTCGACGGTTGTAGTGCCAGGCATGTCGAAGTAAAGAGGCGTCTGATCGGCATTCCCGATTTGCCCAAGCAGGTAGCCGTTGTTGCGCCGCAAGTTTAGGACGAACCTCGGAAAACTGTGAAGCTTTTTATCGTACTCCTCAGCAAAACTTTTCGCATACGCATGTTCCCCTTCGGAGGGAAAAGCCTTTCCTCTTCATAAAGTTAGTTAGCCAGCACCTGCTCACTTTAAACTGGCTCCGCATTAGACCTTTTTTTAAAGCTAACTGCATAGCCCGCACTTAGAGCAGTTCTGTCGTCACGGGCCGTTGTGCCGCTCGCTGCTCAAGCACATACTCGCCGAGCAGCTATTCAATTTGCAGAAACCGACCCTGCTGTGGTCCACTGAAGCCTTTGCGTGAAGCTTTGCTGTCGACAATCTTCTGCTTTTGTTTCCGCCGGTCCCGCACGCACGTTTCGGGAACTCCGAACGACCGCGATGCGGCCCGACTTTCGTCCGTTTCTGCACACGTGATGACTTTTCTTTTAAAAGCGGCATCGTGGAGTCAGCCCTTCCACGTCGACGATGCTAATGCACTACTAGATGACGAACTCCTCAGCACACGTACGAAGTGCCGCACAGGGGAAACACATAGGCAGAAATGGCCGACGCACGTAGGGGGCGGCCATTTTGGATTTGCCGATGGCAATAGATTGACCGTAATTTTTTTGTTCGTACTCGATTCTAACGCGCATGCGATTTATGAACTCGCTTAACCGGAAAAAAGGTGCGCGTTAGATTCGAGTAATTACGGTAAGACTGGTTCAGTAGAACAAGATATATTGTTGCTCCGATATCACACCATCAGAAATGCCACTTCGGAGAAACAGCTAAACAAAATTGCCGTTTTATTGTGCAGCCCACTCCACGACAGTCCCATCGACGCGAAAATATCGTTCATAAATGTTTGGCCACTACCCATACACAGCATTGCACGACTTTTCATCATTGGCTCTGCGCGTGTTCCATGCCGTCGTCACTTCGCCAAAACAGCCACACTTCACTATCAATTTCTTAGCGAGGCAGTAGTCGCGGTCACTTGTGACTAGTTTCGCACACCCGCCACATACTTTGCACCACGCTTTGCACAGGAGTGCAGCCCATTCAGGATCTCCAAGTCGACCATCAAACACAAAACTGCAGTGTCAGCGGCGTAGGCCGATATGACATGTCGCACGCATCGGTGAAAACAGCAGTCTTTCGCGCTGTCGCCGGTGTATGACCGGTGACAGCGCAGGCATGACCTGCTCACAAGCACTCACTTGGGCTATGTCGCTGCTCGTGACAGCTTCAGTGTGAACTCGCACAAGGCTAGAGTCAGCGCGAAGAATGCAGTTTTTCTTGGGCGGATCACTGTCAGTTACATTGTCGTGGGTCGCTTACTTATCGCTTGTAAAGCCGGACGATAGCATGCCCCGGCACTGCGAGTGGCTTGCTCATCGTTTGCAGAGCGGCGAAATACCATGCCTCTGCGGAGCGGACCGCAATCACCTCCATTGCTGTTATCGAGTGCCAAAGCAACGACGCTCGCCTGCGGATTGCTAGCAGAAACCTGCGATATTGGGCCGGAAGCCCTTTTTTTTTTTTTAATTTTTGGCTTGCCTCCGGCCAATCTGACGCACCAAGTGAAACTTTCTCGATCCTCCAAGCACATTTGTCATAGCATCGTAACCTAAGCCAAAATGGCGCCTCAACGAGCCAGGTTTTCAGATACAGTGCCCTAAGCCAATCAAAGGCGCCATTTTATCCACGTGATCGAAAGTGGCCAATAGTAACGTTTTACGCCTACTTTCTTTGTCTTTTTTATTTGAGAAAGTGGCAAGCTCAGTGTTACCCGATCGAGTGATAAAGAAAGCCAAACGCAAGAGCTTTTCAAGGATACCAAAATGGCTGCGTCGGAGCGGACCGTTCAAGAGTTACAGGCAGCCAAAATAAACACCATTTGCCCACAATTTAAAGGGCTGGGGGCGTACGAACACATTTTTGATTTACTGTTATGCCCCTAATACGCGAAATTTCGAAATGAAAACTTGCACACAGGTGCGGGATTGCAAAAAGAATACGAAAACGACACTTTCGAAAATTCGATTTTTGGGCAAATTTGCGCGTCCCAACAACCGTCCTTATCGAACCATCCTTATCGTTTCTCCTAATCGAAACATATGCATTACAAACTTTTTCAGGACAAAAAATTGTTTCTTGACTCGCAACTTTTTTTTAAACCTGTGTTTCATTTAGTACGAACTTCGGGATACAGGGAACAAATGCCGCGTCACGCTGAGGTTCATTATAAGTGGACTCGACTGTACTTGTTTGACTATTCGAAGCATTTGAATATCCACACAAACCTAGCCGTGTGACAGAAATGGACAATGAAAGAACAGAACCACAAGCACTGCAGCACGAGCTAGACTGACATTGTTCCCTTTTGGCATTTGAGAGTTCGCTTCTCAGTTGTTGCCGTGGCTAGGTCTGATCTATGTTTTGTGCTTTGAGCCTTGCTCTCTTGTTTGTTGCTGGAATGCAAGGCCTGATCTATTGAAATCGCCCAGACTCCACTAGTTCCAATCGCGCTGTCGGTACAAACGAAGAAACTCTGCAACTACAAGACACTGCTGATTGGGCAAAGAGCCACAATTATTTTCCAGATCGAAAGCGGCTGACCTCAACACAATGTGGTTTGGGAATTTTTCGTGGAGTTACGTCATGATGAGGTTGTCCGTCAGGTCCCCAAAGCGCAGGTGAACAGTGAGTCTGATGAAGCGCTGCCCACAACATTTATCAAATGTGGAATACAGCGCTACAACCTACATTGACGGCCGAAGACTTGCTTAAATACAGGCCGATTTAGTCGTTTAAAATTGTGCTTGTGCGCAGATGTGTACTGACAAGTTTTTCCTGCCATTGGGTAAATAAAGATGTTTTTGTCCTGTTGAATCCACTTTTCGAACTTTTGAATATTTGGACTTTTGAGTGCGGTTCCCGTAGAGCACAAATAAACGGTCGACGAGAGTAATAATAATTGTTGGATCTAAAGGGACCCTGAAACGGTTTTGGCAATTTCGTACAAACACATTTGGCTGGTAGGCCAAGTCCCAAGGGTTATTTAGAGACCGATTAGAGCTCTTTGCGGAAACTGTGCAAATTATTACAATATTTTAAAGCTGCGAATCACTGGATATTGTTGCTACTCAGCCAAACACATTTTCAACCACTCATTCGCAGAGCGACATGTGCTGGCCATTTGACGAGGCCAGAGCACGTCACTGCGGCTGCTGATCTGATTAGCTGTTATGGGATGTAGAATGCGCAGAAATAAGATTGGCTGGTAGGGTGGCAGCACCACCCGTTAGAGCAGATATCAGCTACTCCGCAATCTTCGTATCTGTTGCCAGACTGCGTGCGTGCTGCTGGGTACACTATGTATCCTACGAGACTACGCGCAACTTGTCTGTGGGCCATCTCGGAGGTCTAGGCAAGCAAATGCTCAAATCGTCGAGCGCGCTCATGAGAGCTCTGCGATCACCAGCGATGCCAGCATGTCTCATGAGCTATGAAGGCCAGGCAGAGATGAGGAGAAGGGCATGATATAATTGTCTTTAAGCCTTGGTGCACGGCATGCCACTGAATCTGGGGTGCGAATTATTTGATGATGCTCTAGCCTAAAAGCTGACAAAACTCAAAGAAAAAAACATTTCAGGGTCCCTTCAATATCCCAAAAACTACCACATGATTATGAGGAACACCGAAGTCCAAGGCTCTGGAAATTTCAACCACCTGAGGTTCTTTAACGAGCATCTAAATCTAAGCTGATGGGCTTCAAGCATTTTTGGCTTAATTAAAAATGCAGCCGCCGTGGTTGGTACTCGATCTTGCACAATGCCAAAGGCTTTAGCCACTAAACCACTGTGGTGGGTTGTTTGGCGAGTGTATTACATAAAAAAAATAACTGCACACTTAATTTGCATTGCAGCAATATCTAGCAATATCTCTAGGAACCGATTACTGAATAGCTCACAAATATATTTAAAGTTATACCATCAATGACAGCCTCTGTGGCAAGGTGGCGGACGATGGTTTCATGAGCTTCATTCCAGATTCCACCCTTGAGAAGGAAGATTGCTTTGTCCTTGAAGTTGCCTTCAGTGCTGGCACGAATTGCCTGCATTGAATATAAAAATAAATTGGGTGGCGAAAAATTCATTATAAAAATGCTTGCATTCTTACTATGCTCAGCAAATTTATCGGTTTTGTCTTGCAATGTCTGCCAGATTTTCACCTAGTGCATTTATGACCTGGACCTTGCCACTCATAGAAACTTGCTTTGTTTTTCTGGCTGCTATTAATTGACTCAGCATTTGCAGGATTCCACCGTCAAAGGCAATATTTTTTGCAACAGAATTTGAGAGAAGGTACAAGATGACTGCACAATTCTTATAGAATTTGTAGAGTCCTTAAAGAAAATCAAGTTGAAGAAAAAAAACCTGCCCTACAATTAAATGCATATTAAATACACCAAATATTGAAAGCCACAGACCTTGGCATGGTAAACCCAAGCAGGTGGAACAGTCAGTTTGTCACAGACAAAAGTCTCATCTTCGGTGAGGCCAGTCTCAGGATCAGAGCCCCTGAGTGAACCTGACGCGTGTCGCACAAGAAGCTCAGTGACGGCTTTTCGGCGCCCCGTGGCATCCTCCAAGTGCAGCAGAGCAAATACTGCCCAAGGCCACAGGCCCCACGACTCGAGCTGTGCTGCAAAGCTTGTGTGCAAGGTCTCGGCTGCAGTTGCGGACAGATGGCCAAAGCCAAAGGACTGCAGCAGCTTGTGCAGCAGCCAGCTTAAAAGCAGGAGAGAAAAGCAATTAATGCTTATACTAACGCTCGAGCAGTAAGACAAAATAAACACAAGTGGGCAAGTTGGTTATGACACACAATTGCAAATGATGCGAAAAACACAATATGATGACAGCTAGGTTAACCACAGTGTTGATATGACTAATAGAGAATATGGCTTTAACGAAAAGTAGCAGATAATGAAGCAAGAAAGGCTTTATCATCTGCTGGTTGTCATTAGGGCTCTGCCAAACAAAGAAAATGAGCCTTCGAAACTTTCTTCCTCCATTCATAAAAGAATATGGTCCCATTAAGGGGACACTAAAGAGCAGAAAGACCTTTCGCACATTAGTACAGTACAACTTAATGATACCGAAAACACTACTCTTACGCTGACTTGACGCTTAGTTAGCATGAAAACGGACGGAGAAAAAATGCGAATGGTGATGCCACCTTGAGATTCCCACACCTAACATCGTGACAAAAGAAAGCTCAAAGGTGTCTAGTGGGTGGTCTTATGTAGCTTCCAATCGATAAAAATGAAGTACATTGTAATCTGTGGGAGCCATTGACTTCACATACAAAGTTTCGGAACATTTCATTGAACCAATGCCATGAAAATATCGAAAATTCATTTTGAAATTTCTTACATCTCGTGCAGGGGTTTTGAGGAAAAACTTGAAACTGTAGCTTCACCCTTGATTTTCTCCACTAAAATGAACTTGTGATACTCAAAAATATGGAGTTGGAGTTCTCAGAGTGCAGTTTGTCAATCTAAACCAAGTCATTGTTCCTCTTTAGTGTCCCATTAACAGAATATAGGACATACTCCATATAATTACAAAGTTAATGAATTAGGCAATTTACATCGATTTATCGAAAACCTTTTGCAACAACATTCAAAATTTTTATGCAAAGAACAATTATAAAGAGACTCTTACTTCACATAAAACCTACTGAACAAATGTTAGAACAACAGGGCAGAACAGTATAATGTAGATTTCAATGACGTGAAATGACAAAATGACTTTTTTTGAATCTTAGATACGAATACGGTTGATGCAGCACTGGCATCCCATTTACAGTGGCCACATGTCACGCATAAAGTTTGAAGACATGCAAGTCAATTGACATGTGCAAGCTAAGGTAGCGACCTAATCAAGCTTGTGCGACCATTCTGCTGCCTGGGGTTTGCATGAAAAGCTCGAGTGCTGCACAAAGACAAGGGCTTCACTCCGTGAAGCACATGACATCACACACGCCATGGCAAAATGGCGGTCACTGGCTGAGGGTGGGATTTATAGCGGTGGCTTCTAGGGCTCGTTTTGCAATGAACTATTTTTTTACAATCCATTAATTTTTCTCATATACTGTATTTAGGCTCAAAAGACCCTCTATTTTTTTTTTCCCTGAATATCACAATTTCGTGAGCAACCATGTCAGTCCCTCTCCCACCATCTGTTTGAACTACACATCTATCTGGTGGCTAGACCAACAGAACAGGACAAGCTATTTCTTCCCATTTTTGCTAAGCATGTATTGTTCTCCTGTTGTGTGCAGTGCAATGTTCACATGTTCACAGGAGGCCCATCTAAAAACAGGCAACATTCCTTGAAGTTAAGCATCTTTATGATACTTAACTGGATATTTAATGGAAATTCTCACACATAAGCCCCATGTTTTCCAGTCATGCCTGGCAGGCTCACCTAATCCTGAAGTCCAGTTGAGAAGGCACAGAGGACACTGGGGCCAGCAGCCGGTCCAACCTCTGGGACTGATCACAGTACAGCTTCAGTAGCAGAAAGCATGTGTCCAACGGTGCTTCAGGGTCCAACACATACGGCTCCTCACCTACATCATCTTTATAACAAGGCGGGTATGGGGGCCGCGCGTAGGGCCGCAGTGGTTGGTCACTCTGCAATGCATGTGCAAACATTAGAGACCTCTTCTACAGCCATACTGCATTAAAACACTGTCTCATAAACTGCCCATTTTATTGATATATTTTTTTGAGACTCCTAAAAGTTCATTGCTTGTGTGACACCATGAGAGTTCAATGTCAAGAGTTCGACGGAAACTGGAGTGGTCAGGAATACTCCTCAACGAATACGAACAGTTTCGGACCTACACGGGAGCCAGAATGTTTGTGCCTTCAGAGGTTCTTTTTGGTTGGAGTCTCCCTTTTACCTTTTCACCAACAAATCCCATTAGTCCCAATGCACAAGAACGTTTGAAATTTTGCATGCTCGAACTTACCAGCATCTAATTTTTAAAAATTTCTGCTCAAACTGCAAGTTTGAAATGACGTTAACTGAAGCTACCACTGCTGCTACATTGGTCATTTAGCACACTAGAATTAGTGCTCTCTTCAGACAATCTGTTTGAGACAGCAGAAGATTCCAAAAATCAGCTTAGCAATGATGCCAAGGTGTTATGGGGTTTAGCTTATAAAGAATATAAAGGATGTTAATGTCACAGCAAAGTGTGGCGAAGCCTTTACGAATAGATACCGGACATGCACGAATGAAAGACGGCAGCGGCAGGCAGCAAACACACCAATAAATGAATGAAAACTAGGCTCGTACGATTACTCCAATACTTTGAATATTCAAACGAATATTACAGTATTTGAACTCGCTTTGATTCCAATTCAAAATGTTAGAAACATTGAAGCACTTGAAATGAAAGAATAGATTAGTCTTTGCAAATATTCATATGTTTCAAATATTTTAACAAATAAAGCAGTATTCCAATTCACTGTGAATCGAATTTAAGTTATTGAAAATTTTGAAAGGAATGCATAGGCGCATATTAACCCGCATGTGACACCCTGTGAAGGTAGTTTCACTGCAGTAGAAAACAGCTACGCAGTGAAAGCACTTGTCTAAATGTACGCAATTTTACGTTTAAGCCACCTTTGTAAAAATGGTTTCATTGCAGTGAACAAGTGCTAAGCCGTGAAAACACATAGCCAGGGGAAATCCGCACAGGGCGAAGGGTAAATGAGAATATTATTCTCACATCGATACATTTTTTATTAAGTTTAAAAGCTTGTTATACCGACTTATATGCTCCAGGTATAGCAAATTTTAAAAAAATAATATATTTTACAGGCTATCACTTGCCTTCTACCGAAAGTGAAATCCTGCTACTACTCAATGTTTTTGCTGCTTTCTTTGATGCAAAAAAATTGCATTTGCACAGGCCTAGTTTCAATTTCTTTTAAATATTGTGCAGGTTGGTTACGTCATAACAAATATGCCCATTTTTCTTCATAATATGCGATATATATACTGTTCGAATTCGATTCAAAATTATTCGACCAACCTAAAATGCACTACTCGCACAAGCCTAGAATAGATGTTTACAGTAATGTGATTGGCGAAAGCCATTTTGAAGCAGTTACTTGGAGCAGCCGAAAGTGAGTTTTGGAGCAGGAAAGGTGCTTTCAGAATAGCCAAAATTGTATGCTGGAACAGGAAAAAATAGGTCTTTTGACCCGCTAGAGGCTCGCTACCCAGTGGGAAATTTGAACTAGTAAGAATAAAACAGCTAAATAAATCACAACTAAGCAGCATTCCATGAAGTTGCAAGCATGTACAGCTCGTACTACTAATAGCTAGGGGTGCCAACTGTACCCGATTTTGGGAGATTGTCCCAACTTTTCATTCCGCGTCCAGAGTCCTCCGCCGTCTCTGTCACGACTACTAAATGTCCCAGATTTGTTTTGGACCATTCGGTTACATTTTTTGTAAGATCCAATGTTTGCCCAACAACATGCATCACGCTTTGGAACACAACGTTATCACGAATCACATGCACGATGCAATGTGGCGGTGGCTAGCTGTGACTGCGAGGCGTCAGGAAGTGCGACAACTTTTACTAGTACCGTATTTACTCGACTATTAGGTGCACTTTTTTTTTTTCAGAAAATCCGGCTCGAAGCTAGGGATGCGTCAATTACGCAGGGTAAAATTTCAGAACATTTTTCGACTCGATTCTCGCGCTTTAAATCTGAACAATTGTCAAGTAAAAGGCGACTTTATCGTTTACCAATTAATTCAGCATAAAACAAACATATTTACATACCTTTTATTGAACAAGCGAGAGCCATCAACTGCACACACACACGTAAAATTTATTTACACAAAAGTAGTAGGTGTTTCTTCTTTTTTCTATTCGGAGTCCGAGTCGGAGAGCACACATTCATCATAGCTGAGCGGGGATTCGTTTTTGGTGAGCGAATCATCAACACCCCACAACATGTCATCCTCACTCACATTCAGTGCGTTCGAGATACCCGTCTTCTTGAAGCTTTTCCTGACGACTTCATCAGAGATCGCCTGCCACGCTTCCACAATCCAAGCGCACAGCATTTCCACAGGCGGCCTCTTAATCTTACCACCTGGAGTCAGCTGATGTCCTCCAGCCATCCAGGCAGTGTACAGCCTTCGAACAGTGTCCTTGAAAGGCTTATTCAAGGACACATCCAAAGGCTGCAGTACGATGTGAGGCCGCCCGGAATCACTGCCAGGTCTGTGCACAGCTCCTTTAGCTCATCTCGTACGCAGTGTACTAGGTGCCCATGAAATCTGTCCAGGACAAGCATGAACGGTACAACAGACCACCCGGACGCCGACCCCAGACTGTTTTCCCCCAAATCACCATGAGTTCCACGCTCATCCAGCCTTCTTCCTGGACTCCGACACTAGATGCCTTAAGGAAAATTTGCTTTTGGGAGCGTCTTACGTTTAAAAATATCGTAAAACAGTATCTTGCACCCATCCGCTGTCACCGCCAGCATAACAGTGCATCGTTGTTTATCAGCGCTAGGCGGTCTGACGATGACGCTCCGTACACCTTTCTTCTCCCCTGTCGTGTTCCACAGCATATCAAAGCAAAGGGGGGTCTGATCAGCGTTGCCTATCTGGGACAAAAGGAAGTCTTTCTACTGTCGGAGCATTATAACGAAATGGAGGAAGTCTGCCACTTCGTCCTCGTATGGTGCGGGCAAGCGCTGGCACAAGTTGGTACGCCTTCGCAGTGCGAGGCCATGGTGCCGCATGAAAAGGGTTGTCCATGCGAAGCTGGCTTTGAACTCCTTTGCTTCGATGCGCTGCACTCGGGCTATTTTGCGCACCTCAGTCTGCACAATACCGAATGACACAGCACAGCCGTCTTGTCGTAGCTCCCGTATATGCCGGACCAGCTGCTCTTCGACGTTCGGATACCTGCCGGTCTTGGCACTGCAGAAAGCCCGTCGTGTCTTCTTCATCACCTTAAGCTTTCTTCTTGAAACCCTCCAGTACCGAATACTAGTTTCTGCAACACTGAAATGCCTGCTTGCAGCCCGATTTCCATGCTCCAGGGCGTACTGCACTGCCTTCAGTTTGAATCCTGCTGTGTAGCTGGCGTACCTCCACATGGTGAAACCAAAGTTGAATACACGACTACAACATACACACACCGCTCGCAAAATAGCGCTTCTTTCTTTTTCTCTGATGGTGGTGGTGGCGATCGAGTCCCCGGCGTTGTACACGTGACCTCCAAAGAGCGGTGCAATTTGCGAGTATCACTAATTTATGGAGCAGCAGCTTTTTTTTTTTTTTTTCGGTCATGGATGCTTTTTGTTTCTTTCAGCTTTTTTTTTTTTCGGTCATGGATGCTTTTTGTTTCTTTCAAGTTTTATTTCGACAAACACGTTGGTTAAATCGTTGCACTTCGATTTTTAATTATTTGCTCGTCGATTTGCCTTCTTTTTTTCTTCAGAGTATGGGGATCACGTTCGAACTGTACTGCTAGGGGGGTAGAATCATTCTTGATGATGATGATGTTTGATGTTTTATGGCGCAAGGGCCATTTCACGGCCAAAGAGCGCCAGTTCATCTTACTAAAATTATGGACAATGATTGTGATAAGCGGCTGTATAAGGGCCATAAAATTCCTCGCAGTAAGGCGGGTAAAAACATACAAGTAATAAAATCATGACCATGCGGTGAAAGGTGTGTGTGATGTGTATAGATGACAAAAGTTGGTGATAATAAAAGACGATGGTGCATATGTATGGCATTAGCACAAGTGCCTCACTCGTTCATACCCTTGCGTCCAAGGGCCGTGAGGCATGTGCTTTCTTGTGTAGCCACCGCAGCAAAAACCTCTCTGGAGAGGTCATGCTACGGTATGCCCGGGTATATGACATGAAAGCTATGAATTTCTTTTAAAAACGCTAACAATGATTTATAACTAAAAAGCGGTTCCCTACCGACAAACATTGCAGGGTGTAAAGGTATATGTTGTCGGTAGGGTAATGGAAAGTGTTGTTTTCTTACAGTGTCCAATTCTTTGCACTCAATTAAAATGTGAAGGACTGTCAATGCTTCACCACATCTGTCACACAATGGTGTATCGCCACCGGACAAAAGGTGTGTGTGTGTCGTGTATGTGTGTCCTATCCTGAGTCTCGTTAGTATCACCTCTGTATAACGCGATTTCGATACGGGCGGCCAATGACCAAGGTGTGGCTTAATAACGTGTAGTTTGTTTTGTGTGTGTGTATCCCACTTGCTCTGCCAGTATACTCTGAGGTTTCGTTTGAGGGATGGTTTAAGATCGAGGGCCGGGATTGATATGGGTGTAGGGGCAGTGCTTTTGTGCACGGATGCAGCGAGCTGATCCGCCCTCACGTTGCCTTGAATCTCACGGCGCCCTGGCACCCAGCACACTACAACATGTTGTTTGAGTGTGTAAAGTGTGCATAAAATAGAGTAAAGTGAGACAAGGACTGGGTTTTTTTTTGTTTTTTAAGACTGTGCAGAGCCGTTACCACACTTAGGGAGTCTGTATAAATTACTGCTTTTTGTATTTGTAATTGTTTGATGTGTTTAGCTGCCACAAGTATCGCGTACGCTTCCGCTGTGAAGATACTTGTGCGTGGATGTAGTGGACCAGCATCCGAAAAGGATGGGCCTACAGCAGCGTAGGACACAGAGGAGTTAGTCTTGGAGGCATCTGTGAAGAACTCAGGACATGTGTATTTGTGTTGAAGTTCAAAAAGTATGTTAGGATATGGGCAACAGGTGCATGTTTTGTAACTTCTAGGAAAGACACATCGCAGTCTATAGTCTGCCATTGCCACGGTGGCGGATATGCTACAGGAGCCATTAAACTGTGTTCTAGTGAGATTCCAGTTTCCTCAGCTAGACTCTTCAGGCGAATAGAGAAGGGCTGCCTCATCGAAGGCCTGTTTTGAAACAAAATTGAGCTCGACAAATCATTAATAGTAGAGTATGAGGGGTGCTTCTTGTCTGCTTTCACCTTAAGGTAATAAACAAAGGACATGTAAGTTCTCTGCAGATGAAGCGACCACTCATTTGACTCAACATAAAGGCTTTCTACGGGGCTGGTGCGAAAAGCACCCGTAGAAAGGCGGATGCCCAAATGGTGCATGGGGTCCAGCATCTTCAAAGCACTTTGAGTCGCAGACTGATAAACAACGGCCCCATAATCTAAGCGGGTGCGAATGAGGCTTCTATATAGGTTCATGAGACATTGCCTGTCACTACCCCACCTAGTACGTGACAACACTTTTAAAACATTCATGGCATTTAAACATTTTGTTTTTAGATACTTGATGTGCGGTACGAAGGTCAACTTGTTGTCCAAGATTAATCCTAAGAATTTATGCTCCGTATTAACAGGCAGACACTGACCGTTCAGTTCAATGTCGGGTTCTGAGTGCATGCCTCTCTTTCTGGAGAACAGGACACACGTGCTTTTTTGTGGGTTCAGTCGGAATCCGTTTTCCTCTGCCCATTTTGAGAGCTTGTTTAAACCTAACTGAACCTGCCGCTCACACATTGCCAGATTGCAAGACCTAAAGCCAAGCTGGACGTCATCCACATATGTACAATAAAACATATTGCGAGGGATGGTCAAGCGCAAGGAATTCATTTTTATGAGAAAAAGTGTGCAGCTAAGTACACCACCTTGTGGAACGCCTGTTTCCTGGACAAATGTTTGAGAATGAACCGTGCCCACTCGGACACGGAATGTCCGGTTTGACAGGTAACTTTTGATTATGTGAAACATTCTTCCGCGCACGCCAAGGTTGGATAGGTCTCTTAGAATTCCAAAACGCCATGTTGTATCATAAGCCTTTTCGATATCGAGGAACACGGAGAGAAAATATTGTTTATGGACGAAGGCGTCTCTGATCTGTGCCTCGATACGAACAAGGTGGTCTGTCGTGGATCTACTCTCTCAAAACCCGCACTGAAATGGGTCGAGCAAATTGTTTGTTTCAAGAAAGTGTACAAGTCGGCAGTTTATCATTTTTTCGAAGACTTTGCACAAGCAGCTTGTAAGTGCAATAGGCCTATAACTCGAAGCTAAAGAAGGGTCCCTGCCCTCTTTCAAAATGGGAATAACAATAGCCTCTTTCCAGGAGGTAGGAATAGTGCCAGAAGACCAAATAGCATTGTACAAACAAAGTAAGGTTTTTCGGGTTTCGTTTGGTAGGTTCTTTAACATTTCATACATCACACGGTCAGAACCTGGGGCAGAAGTACTGCAGGAGTTCAGAGATGTTCGGAGCTCAGCAAGACTGAAAGCTTGGTTATATCCCTCGTATCTAGTGGATTTGTGTTCAAGTTTCTGCTTTTCTATTCTTGTTCTGTATTTTTGGAAAGTGTCAGTATAGTGGGACGAGCTGGATACCTGTTCGAAGTGTGCACCGAGGAAGTTTGCCTGATCTTCCAAGGTATCACCCTGAGTGTTTACGAGTGGAAGTGTGTGTACTTGTTTTCCTGCTATCCTATGGACCATGTCCCAGACTTTAGCCTCCTGTGTGTATGAATTAACCCCTGATAAAAACTTCTGCCAGCTTTCTCTTCTGGCCTGCCGACGCGTTCTCCTGCCTTGAGACTTTATTTTCTTGAAGGTTTCAAGATTTTCGGCTGTCGGCGAGTTCCGAAGCAGCCTCCAAGCTCTGTTTTGCTGTTTGCGCGCGTTTCGGCATTCAGAGTTCCACCATGGCACACGTCGTTTTCCAGGGTGTCCATTTGTTTGTGGGATGCATTTTGTTGCAGCATCGATCAAAAACGCTGTGAAGTAGTTCACCGCAACATCAATGTTCAAAGTACGGATGTCATTCCAACCTAGACTAGCAATAGTATAAAACTGTTCCCAGTCGGCTCTGTTTATGAGCCACTTGGGAACACGTGATGGACACTCAGTTACTGTCGTGCTCAAAACTACGGGGAAGTGGTCACTTCCGTACGGATTACTGACGACTTTCCACTGGAGTAGAGGCACAAGAGATGGAGATACTATGCTCAGGTCTATGGAGGAGTAGGTGTTATTGGCGAGATTATAATAGGTTGGTTCTTTTCGGTTTAGGAGACACGCGCTCGACGAGAGAAGGAACTGTTCGATCAGTCGACCTCGCGCGTCATACCGAGAGTCTCCCCATAGCCTGCTATGCGCATTAAAGTCTCCAAGGAGAACATAAGGTTCCGGAAGTTCATCAATTAAAGAGTGTAAATCACGTTTTTGTAGCTGATAACTAGGAGGAATGTAAATCGTGCAGATTGTGATCAGTTTATTAAAAAGAACCGCTCGAACAGCCACTGCCTCAAGGGATGTTTGGAGTTGTAAGTGTGTGCATGCAATTTCTTGATTCACTATGATGGCAACACCTCCGGATGATGTCACGGCATCATCACGGTCCTTTCGAAAAATAACGTATTTGCGAAGAAAATTTGTGTGTTTTGAATTAAGGTGTGTTTCTTGTACACACAGCACTTTTGGTGAGTGTTCGTGTAGGAGTTCTTGGATGTCGTCAAGGTTTCTGAGAAGGCCCCTGACGTTCCATTGTATAATTTGAGTGTTCATGGTGGATGTAAAATAATGCTGTGTGTACGAAAAACAAGTGGCTGTTTAGACGGGGAGTTTGAGTTCACTTAACAGGGCCATCACCAGGCCCTGTTATTTGCTTTTTTGTTTTCTTGGCGCGCTCCAAGGAGCCACGCCGCTCTTTCGGCACCAAGGGTGCCGACGTATCCATTGCCTCCTCGGAGGCACTGGATGCCCGCACGTGCGGGCTGTTAGTTTGGATTTTGGGCCTCGCCTGGTGAGGGGAGGCCTTGAGACCCGAAGACTCTGGAGTTTCCGGTCTCTGTTTGAGAGTAGGCGGTGTAGCCTGGGCTACAGCCGCCTTGGGGGCAGGTGCCACAGCCGACGGCTCGCTCTGCGCGGGCCGAAGGGGTGGCGAGGGCTGGTGCGGCGGTGCCCCCTGACGCGCCGCATCAGCGTATGTAGGTCCATAGAATGGGGCGACTCTTCGCCGTGCTTCCTTAAACGTAATGTTCTCCTTCACCTTCAATGTAATTATTTCTTTTTCTTTTTTCCAGTATGTGCAGGAGCGTGAATATGCGGCATGGTTTCCTTCGCAGTTCACACAGTGTGCCGGTTCTTTGCAGTTCTCGGACACGTGGCCTAGGACTCCACATTGTGCACAAGTCTGGCGACCACGACAGGTCTTAGAGCCATGGCCATACTTCTGGCATTGGAAGCAACGACGAGGATTTGGTATATACGGCCTGATAGATGTTTTCGTGTACCCTGTTTGAATGGAATCCGGTAGTTTACTGGATGCAAACGTGAGTATCAAGTGTTTTGTCGGTGTTTCCTTATTGTCTCTTCTGATGATGATTCTCTGTACATTAGTGACATTTTGGCTCTTCCACCCCTCCAAAAGTTCAGTCTCAGTCAAGTCAATTAAGTCCATGTCAGATACCACTCCGCGAGTTGTGTTCATTGACCTATGTGGTGTTATGGTTATTGGTATGCCACCGAAATCTGAAAGACGGTCTAGCTTTTCAAATTGTTCTTTGTCGCGGATTTCGAGGAGAAGGTCTCCACTAGCCATTTTGGTTACCTTGTATCCCGTGCCAAGAGTTTCGGTGAGACATCTAGAAACTAGGAAAGGAGAGACGGTCCTGGCTTGCTTTTCAGTTTTTTCACAATGGATAACATGAAAGTGAGGATATGTTTCTTTTGGCTGGTTGAAAAAATTTATAGCATCGGTGCGTACCCGCTTTAAGCCGGTACGATCAGACATTAGGGGGGATGCTCCATGCATGCCTTTCTTATTTTTGTTCAGCAGCGTTGGCGGCCACCCACCACGGAGCCCAACGAGGGGACGCTACAAGTTTACAGGTGCTGAAAACTGCAGACGCCAGCCGTACAACGCTACTATAACCCAATGCGCCTAGACCTAGGTAGGCTATTTGCACAGGGTTAACCCTAGCCGCCAGGAAGTTTGGAAGTAAACGGAAGGGAGTAGAAGACAGGACAGATAAATAGTAAGAGATAAAGACGAAGATGTAGGGAGAGAGAGAGATAGGAAAAGGCGACTGCCGATTTCCCCTGGGTGGGTCAGCCCAGGGGTGCCGTCTACGTGAAGCCGGGGCCAAAGGGGTGTGTTGCCTCTGCCGGGGGGCCTTAAAGGTCCAATCACCCAGCGTCAGCTCAACCCCCAGGATCCCCTTTTCCCCGGACACGGCAAAGCCACGCACGGCTAGGCGTGGGAGGGAGTAGAAACTCCCCCGTTAGCTCGGGTCCGTGGTGTCGCTACACACCAAACGCCTGCTTTAACAGGCGCCCCTGCGGGGAGAATCATTCTTGATCACGGCCAAGTTCAGGGGGCGTCTATTATGCGCGGAATTAAAAGAAAAAAAAATTGAATTTTCCGCAACTAAACTACGGTTGAGTCTATTATGTGAGCAAATATGGTCTTTTCTCTAGCAAACCAAAGTGTTGCGAACAGCCCATAGACAGTTGAAGTACCTCTTCAAGAAGCCGTAAGAATAAAGCAGCAATGAACTTGTGTGAAAGAAAGATACCGCTATATTGAATATCGATTTCTCTGGCTTCCTATGCTAGTGCCCCCCCTCCTCCCCTTGGAGGAGTTGGTAACCCTCCTCATAGCCTAACCACATATAGTTGAAAAATACCATAATGCAGTAATTTCTTACTACCATTCATCCTCCCACAGAACTCCGAGACAGAGAGAGACTCTTTATTAGAAAAAAAAGATTTTCGCCGGCGTCTATATATCGCTGGCATGCAACTCTATATAGGGATGAGGAAGGGGACTGAAAAATTTTAGTAGCGAGAAAAGAAAGAAAGGGCTCCATAAATACACATACCGCATATTGTGCTACACCTCAGATGAAATACTGGTTATGATGTGGCACACAATAAGCGATAATGACCGCGCTTCTCAAAAGAGGTTCACCGGCCGAGGAAGAGCGATGAAAAGTGCAATTTCCATCGATATTATCAGGAAGGCACAGTAAATCGTATTTGGCACACTTTGGCGTAGTTCGCGCAGGAGTGGAATCACTGTGAAAGAAACATGAGACAAAGATTGGCATGTGTGGCCCGCGGGCCAGAAACAACGGTCGGCAGGACGCATGCTTGACACCGCTGTTTTAGAGCTAACATAACAGCAAACATAACAGGCATTTTATAACATAACACTGAAAGACTGCTTGAGGCAGTCCTTCAATGTTAGGAAAAAATGCATTGTTTCTTGTGGTGTATGCTCTGAAATACCTATTTTTCGGTGAAAAACAAGCCAGAAGCTACAAAGCCATATTTGGCTGTTATTTTTTATGGCAGTTGAAATACAGCAATAATCAATGAAACCCCCTTACTTCCAGGATTTTGTTTTACAACACTTTCAGACCATTGCACTGAGTAGCATGCTTATAGGCTCACCTCAAACGCAGCTTCATATGCAGCCACAGCATCGCTGATATTGCATGTTGGAGCACAGTAGTACCTGCAATACAATAAGGCATATATGACTGCAGCCAGCAGGAAAGAAGACACAAGATGGGATGAGGGTTCAAAAAAAGGTTTTTAAATTTATTAACCTATCTTACAGAAAATTGGTGTGCACTGTTATCATTAAATGAAGATTTCAAATATGCAAACTGATTTTATTTTGAATATTTTAGTTTGCAAGGAAGTAACAACAAATTTACAGTGTAATTAGATAATTTCTTTATAGACATTATGGTAATTTACATTAACAAAGTTGCTTTTCAAAATTACATGGCTCTTCTAAAAAGTCCACTGCAAAGGCTAAAACAAATTACAGTTGAACCCCTATATAAGAGACACTGATATAAGGCTCGAATGGGTATAAAAGACACCAGTATGCCTACAGTAAAATATGGAGATAGGAAAATGTATACAAGGTCTCCTGTTTATAGAGACATCTCATATAAAAGACAAAAATCGCTGCCCAGAGCATGCCTCTTACAAAGGGGTTTAACTGTAGTTGTCAAAACAGCCTTTTCCTTGTCCAGAAATAGATTACAAATGTGTAAATAAAAAGTTGCCTCCAGGAATTAGCTGGTACTTACCAAATAATTACAATCGCATCAAGGTTGTGAAAAAGAAAGCTCTAGCCCGTAGTTAAGTTGTTGATGAAGATACTGATACCCAGTTTGTTTAAACCTGTTCATAGAAACTACTGCAAACTTTCGTAAGTAATAAGCATTTCATGAAAGTAAAAAAAAAATCTCATTTAAAGTTTTGAGAATATTTGCAATGTTATTTATTCAGTCCGTAAGAAAATGAAAAGCTATATTGCCACAGCATAATAATTTTAAAGATCATAATTTGGACAAATATTTATAAATACACTCAAATTTCCTTGTAACACAGTTGAAGAGGAGCCACAATTATTTTGTTATATCTATTATTTCGTTATATCCATTATTACAGTTTATGGCAATGTGTGCTCAGGTGGGCGCACTCCTATAAGCATGCAAAAAAGGAAACCGCCTTGCGGCCTGATGTACCGCTACGCGACCACGCATACGATAAAAAATAAACACAGTCGATTCTCATTATTTCGAACACGCTTAATTCGAACTTCCAGTTAATCCGAACTCACGCTGTGGTCCAGTCAAAGCTATGCGTATTCCAATAGGCGAAAATGCCCTGTAATTCGAACGCGCAAGCACTTGTAACGGTTAATTCGAACATACGGCACTCCGAAAATGCTCTCAGCACCATGCTCGATCCCTCGGCGGCACCTCCCAACGTTGCCCGCGAAGAACAGAAGAAAAAAGACTGTGGCAGATTGGTCGCTCTTTCTCAAATGCCGATCAGTGACGCAACTGTGCCACACTTCTCCCGTTTCCGTCTCTGCTCGTAAGACCCTTCTCCTTCAAGGCCGCGAGCAGAGAGAGAAAAAAAAAATTGCTGTCGCCGGGAGTTGACTCTCTCTGTAATGCCAATAAGCTTCTCTCCACATGGAGACACTCCTCCTTTTTCGGTGCAGAGGGCAGCAGCTACAGTGTACTAGAATGGGGCAGTGTGCTCACTGAAGGGTGGAGAGGGACGCACTTCATTTCGTCGCTGAAAGGCGGCGCGGCTCGCATCATCACCTGAAGCTTTCCGGCGGGTTGAAAGGCGTGGCTATTGGGCGTGGCTGCTTTGTGCGTAAGAAAAGGTATGCCGCTTGTGTAACTGTTTGTTGTGAAATAAATACTGCCATCGCGACTGGCTTACAAAGGGTGGGTGATGTTTTAAGCGGCTACTGAATGGATGAATGCTCCTCCACACAGCCGCTGCAGTAACAGGGCGTGTAGTGGGAAGCATTCAAGTTTTTTTAATCTGCTAATCAATACGACGTGCAATGATATTTCGCCACTGTAGCGGTAGCAGCAACTTCACTCACGCCTTTCGAGCCCCACTGTGCAAATAGAAAGAACGCCTCATTTTCCCATTCCCCTTTTTTTTTAAATATATAAGCAGGGTTAATTGGAACTAAATGAATGCTTTTTTTGCGAATTACTCACGAGTGGAATCACTTGGCTTTGTGATAAATGTATCTGCATCGTAATCTTAAGCTTAGATCATATGAGCCTATCAAGACTGGTTGCACTCGTAGGCAAATGTGGTACTAAGGAATCTAATGAAAAAATATCTATGCACATAGTTATAATGAGTATATAAAAAGTAAAATATCACATGCGTCCACATATTTATACTACACCATAGAAATAGTTTCCACTAATTCTTCAGCAGCGTAAATATAACAGGGCATGAAGAAACACGCGACAGCATCTTGTGCTGACAAACTGATTTTATTTGCACAACACCGTGTTTATAATAATACTGATTGTTGGCCTAGTTGGTATTTACTTAATGGCATGATTTGGCCGCAAAAGAGACACACACAAGAAAAGGAACACTCAAACGACAAGCACAGGCGGCACTTCCAACTAAAGCAGACTAGGTGCAGACCCAGACTTAAGTACGAAAATATAGACATGCGCAGTCTTCATACAGCCTTACGCTATCCAACAATCAAACAATCTTGTCTCCGAAGCATTAACATTAACAAAGTTTTTAACCGTAACAAAGTTTTTAACCGGTTTTAACATTAACCGTGTTTATGTATGTGCAAATGCTTGCTATATCACAATACATACCTTAAAAAAGCAGTAAAATTGTCACTCATGGCCAAAGAATAAACAAATGCAACAAATGTGAATAAGCATATGCTACTCGATCACAAAAATGAAAAAAAAAAAAGAAATGCAAGGAATATTTATGTAATTCCAAAGCCTATCAGTACAGCCAAAGGCTGATGACTGAAATGTCGTTACTGTGACCCCCGATAAAGAAACAATCAATGCACGCGCAATAAAGAATCTATGCCATAGATGGAAGCGACATGCTGCTTTTTGTAGCAGATACTGGAGCAGAAAAAATAGTGCTTTAGAGCAGGCTCAAGTGTCTTCGAAGCAGAAATAAATGCTATAGCTTAGGGTTGCTATTGGTGTTTTCGGAGCAGATGCATTTTCCTAATGACACCTGAAGTCTAAAACATCATTTAAGCATCTAATAAATATTTAAATTTATTATTAAACATGCCCTATGCTAGTATACAGCTAGTATACAAGCAGTATAGTTGGCATAAATCATGGGAGGGAGGGGGGGGGGGGGTCAAGAGAGTCTGAACTTTTCTGGTGTTCAGGCTGTAGACACACCCTGCAAGTGTCCCACTTGAGATTTAGCTGTAGCACGTGATATAATTCAGTTAACAGTTAAGTATAGTGCAATCAACTTTTTAAAAGGCTTTTATTTTTTACTGCGTACCTGTGTTCGATGCCCCTGACTGAATAAAACAATGCAATTGCTAAAGCTCGGACCCCATGCTCCTTTTTTTTTAAATTTTATTTGAAAGCGGGATTTAATTCCTATATAAATAAAAATGATTGATTGATTCATTGATATGTGGGCTTTAACATCCCAAAACCACCATATGATTATGAGAGACGCCGTAGTGAAGGGCTCCGAAAATTTTTGACCACCTGGGGTTCTTTAAAGTGCACCCAAATCTGAGCACACGGGCCTACAGCATTCTTGCCTCCATTGAAAAATATAAAATATACACCCAGCACCTCCACCAAATTGTTAAGGCGTTTATTAGCCGGCACACAGCGAGCATGCACAATGGCGACAGTAACGGCCAAGCATGGGCTCTCAGCGCGAGCTACATCCTTTTTGGGTAGACCCACTAGAAGGCACCCGAGAGTTCGACCAATTTTAGTGTTCGGAAGCTTCCCTACAAAACAAACATAAAACCTATATTAAAAATACGAATTGGACCCCATGGCCCGATATGTGTCACCCCTTGAGATTTTTTCTGGACTTACACCACTGAGTGGCATACTAGGATGATAGTGTTTACAGCTTGCTTTTGGTTTCGCTTATGTGCACGGGATGGTCCCATGGTTCATCTTCATTCTTTTTAGTTTGCCAACACCATTATGGAGCAGGTTTGGAGCAGTCAATAGCAAATATTGCGCTTTGGAGCAGCATGGAGCAGCATTTTTCTTTTGGAGCAGTTTGGAGCAATTAAAGCACACTTCCATCACTGCTATGCATGTACGGTTCAAAGCGAGCATCAAATATTAAAAAAAAATAATGAAAACAAATAAAATAGGGCGGAACAGTGAGCAAACCCACAAAAAACCACAGAAAAGCAAGCTTTGCGTCATTTAACATGACTGATTGGCGTAGTTATCAGCCGAAATTGGAATACAAAAAGGCAAATCTTGAAATGTTCTACTGATCGATTTCTCTAGCTAAACCAAAGCATGACTATATATGACTTTAAGGTCACTGCCCTCGTGCTTTGTTTTCTTGTTTTCCTTTGATTTTTTTTATCGTACTTGGCACTGCGGTCACTCCCAGATGGGTCCAGCTCTTTTTGTCGTGAAAAACTACCCCGAAAATTTTTCTGCATGTACGCGGCATGCTTTGTGTGCGAGATCAACCGGAGGCTGTAAAAAGTGTACCCTTCCCGACCAAATGCAGAGGCAGACCGTTTTTGAGACAATTGCAATTTTCGGTTAGACAGAGATGCTGATTCTTCAGAGAAACATACAAAAGTGCAGCAAAGCGGCACGTATGGTACGGAAAAAGGTCTTTCAAACGAATAAATGGCCTGAACATGCACTGTAGCGGGGCACACTTTAATGAAAACAGCTGCCTAAACTACTTGGGCCAGTTTGAAGATGAAAAAATATTAATGTTAAAGACCCCTGATCAGTTGTATATATGTATACATATAATCCTTATTTCTTGCATCATTGTGGAGGCCCTCTCCCCACCTACAACGCCACATTTAATACCACCCGAACTGCAGCATAACGAGCGGAACGCATTTCTCACAGCGCCACACAAGTTTTCAGGAAACGAACTGGGCGGAAGCGCCTCTGGCGGGCCAGATCAGTTGACGCGGGGAGGGCCATGGCGGCGCAGCGCAGGGATAGGGCAGTGAGCCCACTGCCTCCTCCTAGTACACTAGTAGCAGCGGAGACGCAGTCGTTGCCGTCGTCTTTAGAGAGTGTTGGCGCTGGACTTAGCCGCGCGCTACTATGCTTTGCAAACTGCGTGGAAATTGATTGACTTGCTGCAAGGCAACTATGTGCAGACGCGCATTACCGATTACTTCAATTAATTACGGATGTCCTCTGATTTGTGAATAAACGTAAGTCTTTTGAAGCTTTGTCACTGTGTGTTCTTAAGTGAGAGGTAAATCGCTTTGCCCCACGGTGCCCGCTTCCTCAATCCTCTCCGCTGGCTCTGTGAGGAGGACGGCTCTCTCAGTTGCGCGTGGCGTGGCGTAAGGTCCGCGCGGGAGTTTTGAAAGAGCCGGGCTGAACGAGCGTCAAACTTCGCAGAAAATGACATAGTACTTAACACACAATTGTCGTTTTTTTATAGACTATTTGATAGACTAATTTAGCTTGTTATATCCATTTACCGGTCAATTTTACTTCGTTACAACGAGGTTTAAAATGCAAGGTTCTCAATGAAGCTTTTAAGGGGAATTTATTTACTTTGTTATATCCTGTTACGTTATAACGAGGTTTGAGTGTAGTGGTTTCTGACAATGGTCCTATAGGAACCCAGCCCTGCCCAGGTGGCGCGTCAAAAATGCACAAGTGGCGCCACCAAGCGAGTTGGGTGAAAAAGTCCTAGTAGGACAGGGCCACTGGGTCATGTTGGAACGCATACAGAACGTTGCGCGACATGTTATCGGCTGTATCTGATTTTGTGCCATGCTTTTTTTTTTTACAGCACAGAACATCGAGTGTACACGCATTGTTGAAGGCAACAGATTAGGAACTGTAACTACAGTGCAGACTGACGTAGCGAACGAGCAGTGATGCCCCCAGTTATCTTTGCCGTGCGGCTTCAGCAGCGTCGTGTTCGTGGAGGGGTACTTTTGCGACAGTGTGCTGTCAAAACGACACAAGCTTTGCACAGGTAATTATGATTACGGTGTGAAGAAAACTGCGTGGCAGCAACTCTCATTCTGAGATTGCAACCAAATGCCACTCGCAAGTCGAAGAAGCATTAGCATTGTACGGCATGAAAGTACAGGTAAGTGTGCGGTAAATTTGCCATGAAAGAGCTCGCCTCAGTCTGTGCTGCCGGCACATTATTTTTAATGATCATTATTATCTCAACATAAGTGAGTATGCGTTCGGCCGAGTGGCAGCTCATTTGAGCGATCATGATGTTACTTATGTAATCGACAGTTACAGCTTTCCTGGCGTGTTAATACGCAGGTGAGATGCTGTTTCGTTTCACGCTTTTGTTTTCGATGTTTTGAACAGTGCCAAGAGAAAAATACTCGTGCATAATTGGTAGTTAAAATTTTCGTAGTTAATCAACTCACAGGTGAGAACCTCTTTTGTATTGCACTTTCCATCACGGTATTATGAACAGTGTATGGGTACCAAAATAAGATAACCCTTACATGCTCTCGTAGCGTACTAACACGCAGGTGAGAAGCCCTTTTCTTTCGCAGTGTTATGAACAGTATCTGTTATGAACAGTGTTTATTTACAGTGTTATGAACAGTATCTACCAGCCAGCCTGTGGTGACAACCTGCGGCAGCTACTGTGTTTAACTATTATACCTGTGATATTCCGCCACACGCTGATGCGTGGGGAAAAATCAAAGCACCTTCAATATATTTGTGAATAACTATCACAGTGGCCTTCCAGCGAAGTGAAATAAGAAGCACCTAATACCACGCACCAGTATCTCATGAAAAAGATAATAAACATGAAAAGAAAGATAAAAACTTGGCTTCGGCGGATATTAAATTTTAAGTGTAAAGCGAATTCAAATACGTTAATATTTGTTCGAATATTCTACGCTATCGGATAATCGCAGAGGCCTAATAAAAAAACCTCGACTTCCATGCAGCGAAGCATTCCTGTGTCCCTATATACATGGAGCTGACTGAATGCCAGACAATTATTCACACTGCGTGCTGATTACAGGAATCGACCTAAAAGCTGCATAACCAAATAAGAGTATAGAAGTGCAACTTGAATGGCACTCTCAACACCAACATTTATAACAGTGCTGAGCATGAATACACAAAATAATATTTAGCAAAACACTTTTTTAGAGAAAACGATGGCGAAAAAATGCAGATTGGTGGCAGCATGCACAGTGCTGCCATGAAGTACGCCTGCTGCTTATATACTCACCAAAGATGTAGTGCCAGAGCCCTTTTCCAGTCGAGGTCAGCACAGCAGTTAATTGTTTCATCTGGGTCTGAAGTTGGCCAAACCATCAGTCCAGCCAATAGGGCATAGACCCGGAGTCGTTCTGGATTGATGTATCGATCTTGCTGGAAACGTAAGCACGTTTCTCTGATTAGTGCCAATATCAGCCTCGCTCTAACACAATTTGACAATAGCTATTTCATTTTTCTTCATAGAGCACCAACATTGCTATAAAAGCTTTGATGTGACTTGCGACAAAAAAGGATAGCCGCCAATGAAATCTTACTAAATCATTTGTGGCCTTTCTCAATATTAGAATGCCTGCTAGTATAGAGCTGGAGTGCACTGCTTTGTTTTGATTTTGTTATCGTGCAGCCTTGAAGATCCATATGAAAATGCATATGGCCTCTAGCCACCATAGCTAGACATGGCCCCCTCTAGCGACCATAGGTACAAGGATGACTTGCACGGACCATCCAGTCACACAGTACACAAAGTGATGCAATGCATCACTTTGTGTACTGTGTTTTCTTACCAACATTCAGGCCAAAGTTGGTGAGAAAATGCACTCGAAGTATGGCAAAGTGCACATCAACGATGATGAATATCAAGTCACAGCTCAGCCCCAAGTTAACGGCAAGGTATGCAGCACTACCGAAATGTGGCGATTGCAGAACTATTCACAGCTTGTACTAACAGTCCTCTCGGCACATTGTTAAGACGTCGGTTGGGAATAACACTCTCCTCAGCAGCAGTGTCGACCAGGAAATGACATCCTGTGATCTTGTCTAATATGCAAAACACTGATTGATTTGATTGATATGTGGGGTTTAACGTCCCAAAACTACCTAATGATTATGAGAGACGCCGTAATGGAGGGCTCCAGAAATTTCAACCACCTGAGGTTCTTAACGTGCACCCAAATCTTGAGCACACAGGCCTATATAGCATTTTTGCCTCCATCGAAAATGCAGCCGCCACAACACATGGCTGCATGTAGCTGTGGCGCCACAAAGGTCACCCCCTGACATTGTCATTACACTGAACAAAGCCTGTGCAATTCACTGTAAAGCTAATTACATACTTAAAATCAGCACAAATAGCTCTATAAAAAGCCGATGCTCTATTGCTCCAGGGTGAATTTAAGAATAACAAGAAGCCTCTAAGTAGCACCTTTCAGCTTACCTTGAACTTCTTCCAGTGGTCCAGTTGTTTCTGCAGCATGTGGCGGCTGACTGGGTTGGAACCATTTTGAGCCAGCAACAGACACAAACGGTAGTCTCGAGACCGTTGAGCCACAGCACACGCCTTGGACATGTCACGACCACTCAGATAGCTCAGCATCACCAGCAGTTCGCTGTCCTCCTATCAGGCACACAGTACAGTCGCCTCTCGTTAATTCAAACTTGAAGGGACCTCTGACTTAAGTTTGAATTATCAAGAAATTTGAATAAACAAATAAACAAAATAATACTTGAATAAAATTGTACTTCATGAAATAACTTTCTATAAACCTATGTGGTTATCGGTATATATGGTAGACAAACGTTGTGGCGTACAATACTAGAGACGCACACAGTTGCAAGTGCATTTCCCTTTGACGACTCCAAGGATATAGAAAGGTTATTTTTTTTCACAACTGACTATATTGCTGGGCTTAACATGACGTCAATTAGCTAGTCTCATAAAGCCAACTTCCTCCAGCACTCATCTCTTTGTGTTGAAACAACATCATTTAACAAACATATTTGCACAGCCCAAGCATCTGTCTTATCATTTAACAAACTTCGTTTTCCTTCTGCAGCAATGTTTTATGTGGCTAGGGAATTCTGACTATACTCCAAAATCCTCCTGTAGTGTTCTAGAAAGCAGTGCATAAAAGAAATACAACCTCACAGGGTACCTTATGCATATGCGATAGCAATTACAAGGACATTCTTGACCGGTCTTTGCCACCGCCAGGGGCGTAGGGGTAATTTGTTTTTATTTGGGGGCGGGTTGCACTTTGATCTGAAGGGGGATGGTGCATGCAAATGGCAATATTGAGCTGTACGTATGCCATGGCAAAAAACATTTCGGGGAGGAAGCACATTCATGATGTGCCCCCCCCCCCCCCCCCCCGGCTATGCCACTGGCCGTCGGTGTCGTGTTTTGGTAATATCCCAATTGATAACATCCCCCTACGCATCGGGTGTTTTACTAGTGGGCAAGAGCGTGCGAGTAGGGGTGATGGACGCAGCTAAAGCAGAGATAAAAAGTCACAGTTTCGCCACAAGGGCGATACAATGAATGCGATAGCAACAACTTGGAATGTTACGCTGGGAACAGCAAGTACATTGGAATGTGCAGCACGCTGCTCACACAGGATGAGAGCGAACTGACAATGTTTACCACTCGACACTTAACGAGCTCTTTAAGAAGCAAAAACGACACACGAAATGTAGTCACAAGTACAGATGAGTGCAAACTAACAAGTGTCCCAGTTGTTATACTTCGCTTTGTATGAGAAGCGCACTCTTTATGCAAACATGGCCTATGCAGCCAGTGAAGTGACTTTTGTGTTAGGCCTGGCAACTAAGGCAATCGTTCCGGTGAAATCCGAAGGCACACAATTCTACCCACTGAAAGATAAGCGCGCGCGTACAAGCACGACCACTGGATGAAAAAGTGCATGGGTCAGATGCATCTAAACACGCCCCTCTCTCCAGATTTAAGGAACAAACGCGTAGAGGACAAGCGCGCGTCGTCGCATCCCGACAAGCTGGGCGCCGAGTGCGGGCGTTTTTTTTTCTTTCTTTTTTGAGTTTCTATATATGTAGATACTTATACATATACAGTGAATGGCGGCGGTGGCGGCAAAAAACCAGCTGAGACTGTCCATATAATTGAATAAAAAAGCTGACCTACCTTCTTTGCACAGATTGCAGATGCGATAGCATCACTCTGTGTGCCAGGCCTGCCATCGATTGTTACTCAAGCAGAGAAGAACGCTCCACCCATTTTCAAAAAGCAGGAAGGAACTAGGCACGCAAGGCCAGGGCGGGGCCACGTTGTTATGAACTTGGGGTGTGACCACTGGCACTCCCGCTAATTTGGCAGGCATTACAGACGGCTGTTATACCCTTCTATCTTGTACTCTCAATGGGATTGATTGATATGTAGGGTTTAACGTCCCAAAACCACTATATGATTATGAGAGACGCTACTCTCAATGGGAACAGACTGTTGATATCGCATTCTTTTTGGCATGACGTCGCATAACTCAGATGAACACTGGCTAAAGGGACAATGATCACTCGAATTGCCGACGCGGTTTTTGCACTGTCGTAGCACAGAAAGTTTACGAGCATGCCTCATTAGGCCTCGAGATAAGCGCGCTCGCGAATGTGCCCTTCAAGCGACGCAGCTTCCGTCTCTTACCACCGCACCCCAAAAAAAGAAGCAATGAATGCAATAGCGTGATGTTTAATTTTTTTTTATCAGTCACCCATTGACCTTAAAAAGCTGAGAGGTGTACATGTAACAAGGCACAACCTCTTCACTGTGGGCCGTCCGGCCCCAGAGCGGCCACTCATAGCCTCCCTGTTGAAAGCTGCGTGTATTAAAACTAAATTCCGGCTGCGCCGACCAAGAAGTGTGCTTTTAATAATGAGATGACATTAAAAAAAACGAACATTTTGACTACGAACCTTAGCAATCTCGAGTTCCAAATGGGGCGGTGTTTTAGGAGCTTTTATCGCAACAGCAATTACAAACACGGACGTGCTGGTGAAAGGAATTACGAAAATGAATGTCTGAATGAAGATCCATGAATAAAGTATATTAAAAGAAAAGTGTGAACGCATATCCACTGTGCATGTGTTCTTCTGTGGACGCGAAGCGCGCGAAATCAAACCGTGATATCAAGAAGTCCACCGACGAATCACCACCACAGTTTCACGCACTGATTAGACTAGACGTCACGAGCCCCTGCGTCGGCACCAAACATATATCATTGTGGATTACTTAGGATGCACGCACGACTGCTGTCAACTAAGCGGAATGATTCTAGGCATGCGATTGTGACTTTGGTGGCCCCGAGAACAAGATGCACATATATTGACGCGCCGGCGTGGCTATTGCCGGTGATAGATGCTCCCAAATCCGACTTTGGCGCAGTTTGGTGCAATTTTTCGTTGATATTATCAGGATGGCCCAGTAAACCTGATTTTGCACGCTTTGGAGCAGTTAGCGCAGGAGTGGGATCATTGAAAAGGTGAGTTAATACCCATTCAAATTAAACAATTATTAGGCAATCATAATTTTCATTAATGACTTAAGGGTGGATACTCTTTAGGATAACCCCGCCAAAAAAAAGTCATCCAGTACTAAAATATGAAGGTTTGGGCCATTGTGCTGCCAAGGAAATGATATTGGCTGGTCGAACTCAGAAACAACATGAATAACATGAACTTGGAATACTGTAACGAAACTGCACGTTAGACATGCTCACGGGAACTACAACTCGCCTCTAACCTTGGCGTTGCCATGGCACAACCCTCTCGCACGCTAAGTGGTCCATCGTCAACTATCCGGGCAGCACCACAGCTGCCACTATAAACGTCCGTGAGTGTACCACGTGCATCACTGGTACGCAGCACTTGTCATGCTAGCCATGCGATGAGCAGGATTCCCACAAATAGCATCCTTTTAGGAGCATGCTCCTTTTGCTCGCAGCTTGTCCTATGGTGGCTGCCGGCGTGTACAGCAGTGTTACCAGTCTGTACATTTTTGCGGTCCTTGATTAAGGCCCCTTTTCAGGTAATACCAACAATGCTCAATAGATGGCACACCACTGCCCAAGGCGCCGGTTGGGTGGCACCAACCAAGGCCTCACCATCTTGTAGTGGCTTTGAAAGAGAGAGAAGTGAAGAGAAAAGTGTGCCATCGTAACTGTTGCTCTCTCAGGAGGTCACCTTAACAATGCCACACGAGAGATGGGTAGTGGGGGAAAGAAAGAAATGTGAAAGAGAGAACAAAAGAGGAGGGTGTCAGTAGTGTTTGGTCAGTTCGTGCTCGGCCTCCAAGTTGGGTCGGGAGATGTGCCCAACAATGCTGCCTTTGACGTACACATCATGCACCAGCTGGTTAACAAGCCTTCCTACATAAATGGTCTCACCAAGAAATGCCTCGAGCATCTCTAAGCAAGTTTCTCTAACATCATGCATTTTGTGGTTATGGCAGTAATTTTTTTCCATGAACTCTTTACCTGATACTAGCTCCAAGAGTACCAACAAGACTAGCATAAAGCTAGAGATGTGCAAATAGCAAAATTTGGCATGCGAAGTGAATTTAAATATTGAAACCTGAGTACGAATAAATAGAATATACTTTGAATATTTCTAAAATACTTTTTGAATACTTCAAAGCAAAATTGCAGAAAAAAAAGTGTTGGAGAGGATTCCTAAGCATATTCTTGTAAGATAGCAACATAGAAGTGTTTTTTTTTTGCTGGGTTGACAAAGCACTAGTTGTGTAGTGTTTCACAGTTGTCTTTCAAGAATGAGGCAATGCAGAGGTCAAATTGCATTTATGTAAATGATTTGGTGCAACGAAATTGTGGAGTTCTATGCCCCAAAACCAAGATAATATTATAAGAGACGCTGTAGTGGAGAGTTCCACAAACTTTGACTTATCTGAAGTTCTTTAACGTGTACTGACTTTGCACAGTACATCATCACCATCAGCTTGACTATGCACACTGCAGGGCAAAGGCCTCTCCCATGATCTGCCAATCAACCCGGTCTTGTGCTTTCCATTGCCCCATTATACCTGTGAACTTTATAATCTCATCGGCCCACCTAACTTTCTGTCTCTCCTTCATGCGTTTGCCTTCTCTGGGAATCCAGTCAGTTACCCTTAATGACCAGCGGTTATCCTGCATAAGTGGTATGTACCCAGCAAATGTCTATTTCTTCTTCGTGATTTCAACTATGATATCCTTAACCCCTGTTTGTTCTCTGAACCACTCTTCTATCTTCTTGTCTCGTTACACGTATCATTTTCTTTTCCATCGCTTCCTGCGTCGTCCTCAATTTAAGCTAAACACTCTTTGTATGCCTCCAGGTTTCTGCTCTGTAGGTAAGCACCAGCAAGATGCAGCTGTTATATACTTTCCTCTTGAGGGTTAGTGGCAAATTACTACTCATGATTTCAGAATGGTTGTCAAATGTGATCAATCCCATCCTTACTCTTCTAGTTATTTCACTCTCACGGTTCGGCTCTGCAGTTACTACCAGTCCAAAGTAGACATATTCCTTTACAACTTCCAGCATGTCTCCACCTATCGCAAAGTGCTGTTTTCTGCCAAGATTGTTGCTCATTACATTAGTTTTGTGCATATTAATTTTCAGACCTACTCTTCTGCCTTTTCGTGTCCAGTTCAGTAATCATGAGCTGCAATTCGTCCCATGAGTTACTGATCAAGGCAATGTCATCAGCGAATTGCAGGTCACTAAGATACTCTCCATTACCTCTTATCCCCAACTCTTCCCAGTCTATGGTCCTGAATACCTCCTGCAAACACGTTGTGAATAGAATTGTGGAGATTGTGCCTCCCTGTCTTACACCCTTCTTTATTGGGGTTCTACCGCTTTCTTTATGAAGAACTATGGTGGCTGTGGATCGACTGTAGATTTCTTCCAGTATGATTATGAAGGGATCAGTAATGCCCTGTATTCGTAGTGCCTGCATTACTTTTGATGTGTTGACTGAGCCAAGCGCCTTGCCTTCTCTTAATCTACGAAAGTTACACAGTATAACCTCGTTACAATATACCCGCTTATAAGTAACATTCAGTTACTACATAATAGTTTGCGGCGTTATGCTGGCCTCCCTATTCGTTCTATGGATTGAGCTTCATTTACTACGAATTCTGGTACAACGAACATTTGGATATGATTGACTAAAATGTGAAGCCAGCAAGGTGGTCAGGACTCCTTTACAGAAAACTTTTCTACCGCGGACATCCCAAATTCAATAACTTTTGGCTTCAAACATCGCTTGGCCTACTTTCGGGACGGGAATAGGGCCGCAGATAATGATATACCAATTTTAAAAAATTCCAAGAAGCTAATGAAGTACCAGTAGTCTGCTGTAGTGAGTAGTGATATAATTCTTTTCTGCCCCAACATCCTATATCCCTGTCACATAGCTAACACCACTCAATTTAATTACATCGTATTACCGTTAACGGAGATGCAGTTCGGGCTAAATGGTCTCCACTTCGCCTAAAAAGTTTAAAGGAGCTTTTGGAGAAGGGTTCTTGGTAATGACCTGATGCAGTATCCTAGTTCCCATATACATACCTGCCAAGTTCAAGGATTCTGAATGCGGGAGATTTCCGCAAAGGGGGGGGGAGGGGGTAGCTGATTTCTTTGCCCCTATTTCTTTTTTGCACCAAAAAAAACCATGGATAAACAATAAAAAACTATGAAAAACAGAAAAAGTGGGGTGGGAGGGGGGGGGGGTCTCTATCGCAAGCCCCAACAATCAGCTTTGCGGTCTTATAGTGGCTTGGAGAGGCCGAACACGCCAAGGCAAGGGTTCGCACTAAGGTGAGTCTCAAAGTATCAACACAACCAGCAGAACCTATTTCCGTCAGAACAACTGGCGTATGTCTTTCTGACACACACGTTTACGAACGGGACGGCGCAGCTGGCTGCCACAAAAGCGCGAGTCAAAGCATTGACTAGATTCTTTTGAAAAGAATGCCAAAACGCGTCTGGCCCTTTTTTATTGCGATAGCAATTATATGGACACTCTAGGCTGTTTGTTTTTTTTTCAGTCGCTGTCGTCATTCACCGTACATGTGTACGTATTTACATATATGAATACCCAAGAAAGAAAAAAAGCCACCTGCACTCTGTGCCTAGTTCGTTGGGATGCGCCGACGCGTGCTTATATCTCAAGCGTACTTTGCCCCGCGGATTGGAGGAGGGGGGAGGGGATAGTTAGATGCCTGTGAAGCGCGCTTACTTTTTGGTGGGGAGAATCATATGCCTTCGGTTTTCACTGGAACGATTTTGTTAGCTGCCAGGCCCACAAAGGTCACATCGGTTTCTGCACAGGCCCCGTTTGCTAAAACAGCACGCTTTGCGAAGTATAACAAAGACACTTGTTCGTTTGTACTCACCTGTACATGTGGTTACATCTCGTGCATCGTTTTTGTTTAAATAGCACGTTACGTGTCAAGCAGTAAACATCGTTAGTTCGTTCTCGTGTGTCCTGTGTGCGTGAGCAGAACGCTGCATGTTTTGATCTGCTTGCCGTTCTTAGCGTGACATTCCAAGTTGTTGCTGTCGCATTCACTGCTTCGCCCTTACGGCAAAAGCAACTTTTTTTTTACGTATTTACTGCCTTTATTCTACCGCTGCGTGCCCTCGGAGCTCGTAAATCGCTATCGCGTCGCCCCGACCGCGGTTTTGTCCGTGGCGGTTGCGGCAAACGATAGTTCTTTTTACAATAACGCTTTGCCATTTACGATTGCATCTGCCGCAGTTTTGTCCCCAGAGTTTGCGGAAAGCAGCGTTGCTTTGACTGGTTGAGCACACAATTTCAGGGTTCTGTCAGCAACGTCATCGCCATACATGATCGTGTCAAGAGCGATCGCGGTTTCGTTCGCAGCTGTTAGGGCAACGACAATCACATGCACTGTAAAAGACAGTGCGTGCGCCGGTCGCATGCGTACTTTTGAAGCTTCAAGTACGCTGCTCTCGGCCTTAGTTCGACGGTTTCCGTGCTAAAGTTCGTATCACCCGTCACAATTAGGAAATGTGTTCAGAACATTCGAATTTAGGCCCAATGGACATAGTAAAATTAGGCTAGAGAATTTCACGAATTCGGATCTGCCGCGGTTTCACATCACTGAGATTTTACTGTATGTTTAGATGAATGCCTCCTAAATTCGTTTTTAACAACATGCGGTGGGTTCGCAAAAGGGCCAGAGCGGACTCATCTGCATTTTCGTCAATTTCGCCAGATCATGCACAAAAATTTTTATTTCCGGGAGATTTTTATGACAACCATACAAACGGAAAAAACGGTCGAAATCCGGGAGTCTCCTGGCCAATCCAGGAGACTTGGCAGGTATGCAGATAGCTACTGCTACGACAGAAAATCATGCTAACATGGGTGGAAGTGGGCTTCAGTCTTTTGTAGCAGCTTTGGGAGCAGGAAAAATTTTGTTTTAGAGCAGCTTCGGAGAAGTAAAAGTGGAGTTTTGGAGCAGCTCTGGCACAGGGGTATTAGAGACCACTATGCTTAAGAGATACAAAATGAGGGCACTCACTTTTCTCTGATGGTCTGTTATTTCAGCTTCAATGATAGATTTCGTAGTATCCACAAGCCAGTCTGAGAGTGCCTCCTTGCGACGCTTTGCATAGGAGTACCTGGTGACGTCGTCTGTTAAAACAACATGTGATGCGGACAAGTGAAACATGGCAATGAACGCACATCACAAAGCTTTCTCAGCATCACCTCTGAAATCACATGGATGTCGCCCTGTCGACTAACTGTGTCAAGCAAGCGATTCATGCTTTAAAAAGGAAAAATCAAGATATACAGTAGACTCTCACTAAACAGAAAGCTGTTAAACACAACTGCTGCCTAAATGGAACAACTGCTCCGATGTGATTAGTCTCGTTCTTGCAGGCTCCACCCCTGTTCATCTCTCATGGCGTATTGGGTTGGCCGCTCTAGTTCTCCGGTTCAAAGTCACCAGATGCAGAGGCACCTCGCAATCGGTGCGCGAGAAGCAGCGTACCAATTGAATACATCGGCGATATCAGAGCACTTAGAGCAGCGCGCCTGTAGCACCACCGTGCAGCCCGCGCGGGAACCTTCGGGGTACACATTGCTGCGCCATGTCAACAAACTGTGCCGATCAGTTCAGTGGACATCTCTGACATCTGGCCTTTCTTATATTTTTCTCTCTCTCTCTGACATGTCTGGATGTGGCAAAAGCCTTCTGAGCTCAGCACATAAATCTGGAGATCATCCTCATCCAAGCTGCTATCGTCCAGGCAAATCACGAGGCTGTCTGAGGGCTGCTGTAACGACAGCATTGATGTTTCCTCTGCTTTTGCTAGCCACCTCATTATTTACATGGTGCATTTATGGCTTTGTAGATGTGAATTCGCCCCACAGACGCACAAAAAAAAAAAATGCCCCACCTCCCCGAAGTGAACCGTGAGGAAATGCTAATTAATTTCGTAGCGTCCATAACTGTGTTTCGCGCGTAAAAAAAACCCAGTGTTAGAAAAATAATGTTTTTTTTTCTTACACCATACAGCCAATAACGCCATTCGCTGCAGGTGGCGTTTTTCTGTCGCAAAAAACGCAGTATGCGTTTCCAGCTTTAGTAGCTAGCGTGTACGGTTAAAAAATATAAACAAACAGCATTCCCAGCTCGGTGTTGGCGTTTCACAGCGGCGTCCCGAGCACACATTTTCGGATATTCTTGAGAGGCGCCCAGACAGCGAACGGTCGAGAGTGAGGCGCGAGCGCATGAGAAAGTGGGGCGCCGGGAGGTGAGAGAGCGAATGGCGAGAAAAGAAGCGGCGAAGCACTGCACCTGTCATTGTACCCGACAGCCGTAATATCAGCGCCTTATCAATACAAATTCTAAACAAATGCTGACAGCACAAACACTACAAACGCATTCCAAACGCACTGCATTGAGGCGGTGGCAAGTCACGTTCAAGTGAAGAAGAGGGGGGGGGGGGGGGTCTCCGGTTGCTACGGGCGAGGATAAGCGCGCGTGCCAACAGCTGTTGCTGATAGCTGCCGGCGCCGAAGCACGACATGGCGGGGGCTCCGGTTGCTAGGCAAGCGTGCGCCCACAGCTGTTGCTATGGGAGAGGGATGGATGAGAAATGCATTTTAATTGAAAACGCCATTAACAACGCATGTGCACGAAGTATTACGTGCCCGGCGATACCCACTTCCGAAATGCACGTTCGGGCTCCTCACCTCCTTCACCTACCGACAGCTATGACGTGATTGGCTGGCTTGTGTCATGTGATCCGTCCTCCTGGTCAGATCGTACCACGCTCTCACTTCGAAGTCAGAGCGATCGAGAGTGCTCTGAGTCAGAGGCTGACGCTCTCAAAGAACCAACCGAAGATACTCCGCGCGCTCGAATTCTACCAACCAAAGGCAGCCACTTTTCAGAGCGCTCCAGAGTGCTCGAGAACGCTCAACTGAATACGCCATCAATAAACGAAACTCCCGTTAAATAAAACATTTAGATTCAATTCAATGAGAGTCTACTTTATTGATATCTTGCATCATGCAGCTGAGCAGTCGTTAACTCACACAACACACTTGAACTTGCTGTCTGAAACAAAGTCTTAAAACCACAATAAACACGTTCCACATGAAGTAAAATACGGCCATAATTCAAAATCATGCCTCCACTTTTTATGCAGTTGGTTAAGACCATTGTGGTTACAAACATATGATGCTGTGTTTTACTTTATGGCCCAAGGGCCGTTTACAAACATATGCTAGCTGACTAACATGAGTGTTCCCACGCTGTTGAATACTTCTTGATGATACCATAGCTACTTTACAACACAAAACATTTAGGTGCATAAATTTTATTTAAACTACACTATTTATGAAAGATAAACTCAAGTAAAACTGTGAACCAGTCTTATAGATTTATAAATTGCTCTCTAAAAGCTCTAATGGCACTAATTTCACAATCATAGGTTTGTAATACAGGATAAAATCAAAGTAAAGTTTCATTACAAAATTTCAACCAGTCTGCACATGACGTCAACGATTTTGAAGCTTGATTTTAGCTCAATGAAATTTGTAGAAGCTAGGTCTGTTAGCCCTCCGAGTGTGGAATTTTTTAGAGAAGATGAAGAAACAAAACGAAACCAACAAAAAAATCATCATGCCTGCACAGAATGTGCAGCACAGTCAGAGCGAAAGCTGGAGAAGCAGCCTTTCCAGATTTCTTTAAACACTCTTGAGGCAACTACCACAAGCACACTTGCATGGTACCCACTATGCCATAAATCATCATAATTCTTGTGTAGTGTGGAAGTGTCCAGTAAGCCATTATTCGTCATTATTTGTTAGAGCATGCTACTCACTACACACTAGTAAGACATTATGAGCACATTGTTGATGCTGTGGCTGACAAAGAATTATGCCTGAGGCTTATGTAATGGGTTGGGGCTCTCAACAACCTGCTTGTTACACAATTCGCGCTGTGGGACATCTGGTTGTTACTTCACTATCTTAACGCTTTATTACACATGTTAATGCGATACCTTACCCTACATGAAGCCTGCACAGAGTCATTTTGAAACAGAGATTCAAGCACCGGCATAGCTTAGGGGTAATGCACTTGGCTCGCACGCAGAGAACCAGAGTTCAATTCCTACTGTGACATAGGTATTTTTTACTTATTTTGTTTTTCATTTTAATTCATGCAATAGTGGTTACGGACTTTGGCGGCAGTGGCGGGGAACAACTATGGCACCAGAAGTGGTCCTTGTTGTGATCTCATAACAGCTTTCCATGTAAAGCTTTCACAGATTTTCAAACTACTTTATTGCGGTTTTTAATGCAAAAAATGAGTCAAGCCAGAAAAAAATTGTAAAAAGTATGGTGAACAGTTTTTGGTGTCAGCATTAGTACTCAGAACTGAAAAACATTCAATAGCTCTCGTTAATTCCAACTCAAAGAGACCTCTGAATTTTGCTTGAATTATCAAGAACTTTGAATTATCAGATGTTCACACATAGATTACTCTGGGTGGGGTAACACCACACATTGTGATTAGACATTCATTTTATCATTAAAAAATTTTTGTCTTTTTAAGCCCTAGCTGCACGCAGTGAACAGAAAGCAGGGGTGTAAAATCGACAACTTTACTGGCCATTTACTACTCATCAGACTTTTTAAAAAAATCTTGAATTGGCAACTGCTTCAATGCTATAGGTATGTGCCTCCAGCTCGAAGCTCTCTATAGACGTTTCAAGGTTTTAAGCGTTGTGCCCCAAAAAAACCTCCAGTCACCTCATTTACCTGCCTTTAACATTAAAACTGAAAGGCCGTTTTCAAGTTTTTTTTCAAGGGTAAGGAAAGCCTCTTATTAATTTTTCAGATAAAAGGAATGTGCATAATGTTCAGGAGAATCTCATAATTTTTATGTAGCTCAAAAGAACATTTATTTGTATATATTTTGCCAAATAAGGGACGGAAAGTGTAGAATATCAGTGCGCTATTTTCTAACGCTCTTCTTACCCACCGATGCTAGTAAGGTACATAGGTGGAAGAAACCAGATGTCATCATGGGCTTGTGTTTGTAAACAGTGAAAAGGTCTATACCACGGATGCATGACGGTTTACCATGCGTGTGCTTTGTTTCAAACATTTGTTTACTTGCAAAGCCTTTTTCCTTGAAGGCCTCAGGTGCTTTTCATTTTTAGACTGGTAGGATTATATAAGCACACAAATTTTAAATGGTAGTGGGAAAGCAACTGATAATTTCTGGTATGGAGCTGCAAGAAGTATCAATTAAACGAATGATGAAGTTTGAATTAAGAGGCTTTTGAATACATTGAAAGAATAGAGGGTCAACCAAAAAATTGAATTTTGTTTGAAATAACCAAAGTTTGAATAATCAAGAGTTTGAATTATTGAGAGTCTACTGTATTTCAGAGCATGGTATGCCTTGAAACACAGGTCAAAACACATCACTTTATTACCATCTGTGCACATAACATTCTCTTCTTGGAGCAAGGAGTTGTGCTGGCAAAGACACGGCATCTCCTCAGCGTATGGCTGCCAAGGGCAGAGTAAATTTGGTAATCAAGAGAATGAATAAGCTAGGAGCACATCCAATAAAGACAAAAATCAACTTCTACCGCCCCTGCAAGATAGTGCCGATACTGATCCAAATCAAGTTTCGTGCACCACTTGTATGTAAGATCACGCGATGAAACCAAAACTACGAAAGGATATTGCCCAAACAGCTATACCCACTAATGCTAGGAATCATTTTTGTTTATCATTGCAAGAAGGTAGCACAATAACTTCCAGTACCTTTAGTCCTAGGAGGTAGCAGCACCCCCCAGTGAGCATGTATAGTCATTACAGCACGAAACTTGAAGCAGAGCGTTGACAACGTACCTGAACGGCAAAGACACTGCTGGACAAAAAACTGCCACCGTTCATGTACAGCAAAAACACTCAAAGGACAAGTCTCTGGCCCCCCAGACAGCTGTCTACTTCATTTTTACGAATTAGAAGCATTGTAGGCACTAGAAGATGCCTTCAAAATTTATGACATCTTGGCGATTGGTGTGGGAACACTGAAGTTGCATCACCATTCTCACTCCTTTTTTAGCACGTTCTTACTTACCAAGCATCTTCTTGGTAGACAAGAACACGAGAGGCGTCATACTCGACACGTTTTATGCTAGCGTAGCCCATGAAAAAGGTTGTTTCAGCTGTAGTGCAGATATTCATGACTTCGGCAACTTTTCTTTTTAAGTGCGCCCATTATGTGAGTAAATACAATATGTCCAGAACAATATGAGCCTTCAATGCGTATGCCTGCATGTATTGCCCTGAACCAAGTGGCCAAGAAGAGCCGCCAAATCTGTTCGAAACCGCCTAAAGATGAGGCGGACATTGTTCAGACACCTCTCATATTCCTACACCAGTGTTAGGATGCAGTTGGCTTTTAGACTTTGAGCACTACTGTGAGCTATAAAATTGATTTATTATTTTAGTACTTCCTAAAATTTATATAAATTTATTACTATAGAGCGAGCATAGATTAATATTATGGCTACGATTCAAAATATCTTAATATATTGTCATGTAGTTATTGCCTCTGGCAGACAGCCATGCTGCATTGTCGTTTTAGGACAAGAATGCTAGGATTTCAAATAGGCGTACAGACTGAATATTAGGTTAAAATACAGACCACAGTCATTAAAATGGACCCACGTGCAAACAGACTTTCAGATAACCAGACTACGATTAGTTTGCTATGTGCGATAAATTCATAGAGCCAAGTTTGCTTTCTATGGACTGGAATACAACAGACTATTGGCTACAGTTGGGGAAATCAGAAGCACATTTTTTTCAAAACTGGGTGCATAAAGTGTACTCCTGCTGTCTTGACGTGGGCTGACAGAGACATTTTTTAGACCAGGCTGCTTTCTGTGCGCTAAAGCCGTGGTAATAATAAATTTCTACTGGCAACATTTGTGACTTCCAGCCAAGCCAAGCCTCCAGCCGAGCCAGTCTAAGAGCACACTGAATACGCCAGTGATACCAGAACAAAAGAAGGAATGAGAGGAGTGTAGTATGCTTTTCATTTTCAACGCTGTACATGCACGCCTGGTGTCCCTGCTCGCATGAAGTGGTGCCCGATGATGCTAAGCTTTGCAACTTTTTTTATTTTATTCAGACAATCGTGTTGTCACTGCCGAGGAGCTCTCATATTAGGCGCTGATGGAAACTGTTCGAGATCACGGTGACGTCGACGAATCTTCGGTTGCCGGCTCGTCACGCACTTTGCCGTCTGCACCCCACTGTGGGTTCACTAGACCGTGAACTTTGTGATTAGCTCACATTGCCGGAACCACACTCGGAGTCGCAGCAGGTTGTATTGATGTCCTACGAACATTCAATATTGCAAAAAATAAAATAAAAACAGCTTACTACACACGTGAAGCAATGGATGCGATAGCAACCAGTTGTAGCGTTATAACGAAGTAGGTCTGGCAGCTAACTCTTTTGGGCCCAGTATCGCGTAACTCTGCAAAATGCTTGTGGAAATGAATACATCAATTCCAGGGGAAAACGCTCAGTTCGCACGGGCCCTGCATTGAGAGCGGAGCACGTAGAAGGGTATACAAACCACCCCCTAGTGGCTTCCGGGAGTGCGTGTATGCCACTGACGGCAATCACGCCTGTAAAATCGAGGTTCACGACTCCTCTTTGAGCGACATTGCCTCCCGTATCGTTTTGTGCTCGTTAAAGATGGCCTGGCATTTCTTCTCTGCTTGAGCACTTGACAGCAGGTCTAACAAACTAGACATGTTATCTCCTGCCCCCTTAATGCACCAGATATAGTCTGATCTTAGCTTCACCAACACTCATCGCCCCTATTCGTGTGCTTTTATTCACGGCTAAATCTTGCTATCCAAAGGAGACGTTATCTATTTGGACTTTATACAAAAACTTGTTCAGTGTCGATATATTTTGTACCACAAAAATGCAGTCCTTTACTGCTACATAAATGTCTTGGGTGAGCGTTGTCTTCACATCCCATTTTGCTTAATTTGTGCTTTTCTTTCGAATTTTCACGCTGAAACTGTGTATAACGAAAACTTTTCTAATACACTTTTCGGGGAAAATTGTTATATTTGTTATACCGAGGCTTAACTGTATATTAACTAACACAATGTTCACAAAATTCCAGTTTATACAGTGTAGACCACTAACAACGTAACCATTTCTAATGCAGAACCAATTACAATGCTATCGTTTTAGACTCCCGTTCACCTTCCCTTAAAACCCTATGTATATGCACACCGCTTATTGTGCTGTCCCCCAAGAGGACGTCATTGCGGAGGAGAAGACGTGGAGTGGGAGCAAACTAAGAGTGGAAGGAAGAAAAAGAAAAGAAAAAAATTGCGGCACACTACGCAGGCTCGCTGAGTAAGGAAGAAGGGCAGTTGCCTCAACGACAAGTAAGCTTTTGCACCGGCGCCGACACAACAGTGTATTAGCGTCGTTAGCGTGGCTTTGGCTGCACGCAGAACAACATGGCACTTGGGATTCCGTTATCAACTGCGCTCAACAGTTTCTTGTTGGGAGTACCATCGTCATTATTGTGCTTGATACAGATATCCTGTTCTCTACCTCGTCTGTAAATTAAAAACCCTTTACAGCTTTATAAAGTAAGTTTTCAGCTTTGCTGCCAGTGCACTGTCTTACGTAAGCTTCGCGGGTTTTCATCGCTGTTGATCTCCCAGCTGCGGACGCGTGCTTCGTATCATGCATTTTTTGCTTGGTTCAGTGCGTGAGTGCGGTCTCTTTGACGCCGAATCTTCATGTCCTGGACAAGCTTCCCAAGACAACATACCAAAAGGAAGGCTAGGTCTAATCAGCGTCGGTTGCGTTTCGGTAAGGGTCCCATGCAATCTCAGTTGTGGTTTGGTACAGAATAACAAAACTCTTTACATTGGCTGCACTTCATGGGAAGAGATACTGTGATGAGTAAAGGAGAGGCACGAGGCGCATGCCAAACATCGACGCGTGGTGACGGTGCGCGAGGAGAAAAGAGTCACCCCAGGACCCCAAACCAGCCACGTAGACGCAAGAAATTGTTCGGAAAAAGGCTCGTGGCATGCGACCCAAGCTGAGAAGACAAATCCCAGAGGATAAGCGGGCACTGTGAGCTGGGACGCAGAGCCGCGGAGACGTGGGAAACGAGCCTCACTACGGCGACGGAGGCAGTAGAACCGCCCAGTTCTGAGGCTGTCGGCGAAGAGGCTTGGGAAGTGGTCTTCCATATTGAAAGAATTGAGTGAGGCTGCCCGGACTCGCCGTAACCTATCACAGCAGTTCCTGGGTGGACTACAGCTTCTCCACTTTGAGACAGAATGTATGCGGCCCACTCTACAGTCAAGACGCTGCTGACGAGTTAGACGTAACCTAACTGAGTCGGGGGACATGACGATGACCGGAACCAATCAGCAATGAGGTCGAATGGCTCGCTCGGCGAAAGAGGGCAATGACGGTAGGAACTTCGAAAAGACGTCGACGACAGGCGTCGACTAACCATAGGCACAGCAAGGGGCAACGAGTTGCAATGCGACAAGCCGTAAGAACATTCCCTTGTAGACGCCATATTCACTTAGGGATAGAAACGGATTTAAACTGGACTACAGTCAGTTTGGGTTTGCCCTTGTACGTGAATTATTATTGAGGATTACTGAGTTAATGATTGTTATCAAGCTATTGAGTGTTATTAGAGTTTTTGAGTGTTATTGTTACTGCATGTTATTTAATGCGAGTTTTGTGTATTTGCGTCATCCGTCCTGTGCATAAAGTGTGTTTGTATTGCCATGCCCATCTCCAGTCAGTCTCAAATCCATCCTTTGCAAGTGCCCCCGAGATAAGTTCGTGACAGATACCCATCGTTAATGAAAATCAGGGTGGCAGATGCAGCATTCGAATGGTGGTTCACGAATCGATTGCCTTGAAATCAGATGCGCGCTCGTGAAATCGAATGATTGGCATTTCTCAGAGCACAAAATTCCAGACGTAATTCGACATTCTGTGAATGAAATGTGCATAATCGAGGCGATCTGAGAAGCAGTTGACGAATTTCCGCGATGCTACTTTCTCTTGTTAGACACCCCCCCACTTCAGGTTCGTTTCATTGGCAACGCGTGTCTTTGGACATTTTTTTTAACATTCAGAAACTTAAAAAGCTGTAAGCACCATAAATCCCATGCTTCGATTCTCGGACATGCGGGGCTGCTTGCTCAACATGTTTCGTGAAATTGTGGCCCTTGAAAAAGCTCTTGAAAACGGTTGATTCGGCTGTAGTGCGGTATTGCTTACAGAGTGGATATTCGTGACTCCCATGACTTATGTTATAGGCGGTCTATACTGTACTACAGTAACACTTTTTTTATTCTCATTTATTTTTTATTTACAGTAGACTCCCATAAAATGAAACTCTCTTAAATGAAATTGCTGTTTAAATAAAACAACTACCACTAATATCTTAGGTTTCCTCCTTGAATATTGTGCCCCTGTTTATCTCTCAGTAAACAAAACTTCTCTTAAAAGTAACACATTTTCCTGGTCCCTTCAGGTTTCATTTAAAAGGAGTCTACTGTATATCTGTTCCTTTTGTACAATCCACAAGAGTTAAACATTTTCTTGTTTTACCCCATTTTATGCAATGCCTCTTGAGCATTGTAAAATACTCTTAAATAAATAAATAAAATGTGAAACTGATGATGCCAGGAGCACCTACCACTTTCAGGGTCGCAACCAGGTGCGCGACCCCACAGGGCAACACAGAGACCAAGAATGGTGTGAAACTGCCGCATCATGGCAGCGTCGGCATGACCAGGACCTGGAAGATACAAATGAAGGCTTGAAGAGCCACTCACCAGGTTTGACAATTTTGAGCTGACAAGCTCAATGCGTAAATGGGGCATTCACGATACCGTTTGCCAAAATTTGTAATGCTACGCTCCGCAAGATGGGTCAAATTTCAAGATGAACGCTGCTTCTCCTTTCTTTTGCGGACGCGTGCACAGAGAATGAGGGCACGAAATCTACGTATGAATTGCCATAGGTACACGGTAGTACAGTGACGTTGGTCCTCTACGTAGACGACTGCGCTGTGATGTTGCCAATAGTGGCACGAGACATAGCAAAAATTATTTAACACGACATGCGTAGTTTATGTAATTTGTTGCTTGAAGAAATTAATAAAACCTGAGATAAATAATGAGATGCAGTAATAAAATGTGCGCATCTTTTTTCAATTTTTTTTTTGCATGAATTGTAATGAGATGAGGGGCTACTGTGCAGGCGTTCCGCATGCATTCATGTCCCCACGGTCAGCGCATCAAGCAGACGCCAGCCATGAAAGTGAAAGTAACTATCCTACGCGTTCGCGCACTCATTGTGCTCATCTATTCTACCACGTCTAAACCAGCGTTTCCGAACCATCCCGCAGAAACAGGAAGTAGATCACAAAAAAAAAAAAAAAAAAAAAAAACGCCGCTCACATGCTCAGGGGTTGGGCTTGTTCGGGCATGTCATGGGCACGTGACCTCTAGGTCGGATTCCGGAGAGGGTACGGAAGAGATTTTGCTTGTGAAGGCTACGTGAGGGAGCGACAAGGGTTGTGAGCTCGCCTCCCCTGATCCTCGTTTCGCGCAGCTTAAAAAAAAAAACTATTTTCTCAGCTCATAATGAACCGATTGAAAAAAAAAAATTTTTGCCATAATGCTCCTCATTGGACACACAACAACTTCCATGGTCTAACTGAAATTTGTTGTGGGGCCTGGTGAGTGGCCCTTTAAAGGAACTCAACTAGAGGTTTAGCCAGGGGACCAACAGTTGGTGAACATGAAGAATCAGCCTAGAAATAACATGAATATGATAATACAAAGATGAGACTCTGCCACATCCACTTGGAACATGCAGTCAAACGTGGCCAGACCAAATCCACAGAGAACTACGAAGCAATTTGAGATAAGATTATGAAGAGATCAAAGATCTTGAAGATGATAAATGAATTAGATTTGGGAAAAGCTAGTAAACACACAACTGTTATGGTCAGCCATCTTGCATCGCTTGACGGTACCCGTGTGTAGTCTGTAAATTAAGGGCATGTGAATATTCAAACTTTCAAATATCTTTAGAATGACATTCGCTATTTTATTTAACTCACACTGAAATTTCCACTATTTGAACTATTCGAACTTCCCGAGGACAAAGTTTGATTCACAATGACTTTTTTTTATATGCCTCACCCATCAAACTACCACATTTCAGTGAAGCTGCCTTTCAGGCTCTGCTGTGATAGCAGTAGTATTGACTCTAGAAAACGTCTAATCCTACATGGAGATACACTGTGCCATTACAGTGGTGATTTCGTATTTGTAGTACGTTTCAGCACATCACACTCTAGTATTAAGGCAAAGCTACTTTGGCCAGCAAAGGCAAAGCTACTTTGCTTTAGTCGTAAACAGATCAACTCCCAAAAGCGCTGGTTTCAACATACGCAGTATATAAAGAGGGTTTAATTAATGCCATTTCAGTAAAAAAAAATCCTGAAAAAATTAGAAGAAGAATTTCAGCATTCGAAATTTCAATGTTTTTAAACATTGATGTCTACAAGGCAGATTAGCACCTTTGAATTCGAAGGGAACATGTCCCCCAAATAAGTTGGGCCTCAACAGAAGTTGAGAAGAGAAGTGGAGAAAACAGCCTTTTCCTTTCACATGTAAAAACTTGTCAACACCACACTGGTTCCACCAATATATGTAAATAAATACAATCCCATTTTTGTATTGCCTCATCTTTTATAAAACAAGAGAACACCATTGATACAGCAATTCACCAGTGATGTTCCGTGTGGGAAATTTTTTCCTTTTTCTGCGGATTATTGCCTGTCATTTTGAGCCAAAGGGAACAAGGAATCTTCGTGATTCCTTGTTCAGCAGGGAATTTCCGGAATGGTGAAATTCTTTTATGACAACCTATAATTAGCAGTCACAGTGAGCCTTCATCTTTTGTAATCAGATCTGGCGCGCACTCCATGCAAGCATAGCCTTTGAGATTTGTTTCTGATATTTACGTGGAGCGATCTCTAGTTCACTATTGGTGTTAGACTTGAAGCCCACAATGTGCAGTGTACTTACAGTATATGACTTAATAGACAGATTTAGGTGCATGTCTGCAGCAGCCATTCGAACGCAGCATTCCATTGCAAACTGCTGGCAGGCATTGTCTGTACGGCTGCTGCGAACGCGCAACCAAATCTGTCTAATAAAGTCATGCTTTTGCTGTGCAGCAGTGAAGAGGCTATAGCCATGATTGCAAAAGTCGCCAGCACGTGAGACATGTATTTATAGTATGTGGGTGCGTGAATCAGGGCGGAAATTAGTACTGTTGTGCAGGTAAATGTGCTAAGAATTTTGTCAACGTTTGCAGGGAAAAATCCCTGAAATAGGGAATTTTTATGTCTCTTAACGGGAATTTTTCGGCGTAGTATGGAACATCACTGCAATTCACCAACCTAGCCAAATTAAACACTTACATGTTCCTATCTCGTAAGAATGTGCTTAGGGACCCTCTGCAACCTTTTTGCTGTAGTTTTTACATTGAGGTACAGTCGACTCCTGATAATTAAAAGTCGTTTAACTGGATTTGTCAATTAACTAGAAGTGGAGTGGGGGTGCCGTCAGTTTTGCAGGCAATTCGACAGAAAGAAATGAAATGGGAAGCTAGAAGTCTAAAATGTCAGTCAATTTGAATTTTTCAATCAACTGCCTAGAGGAAATTGTATTGTTTGATAAATTTGCTTTTAAAGTGCAAAACAACAATGCCAGTGCGGCCGGCAACAAAGGGCATTGCAGCTGACCACAGTGCTGCAGCTCAAAGCTTCAGCTCACCAGCCCCGTTGGCATTGCAGCTGCGTAGAGTGCAGCAGATCATGAAGTGGCAAGGTAGCTGTGCATTCAGCATAAGCAATGAGCATGCTCAGCTTAGGGACCCCACATGTCTGGGCCTCCTTGTTTGTCTCATTGAGGGGACTCGGCATTTCCAGGTGCAGCGAAGCTCCCCGTGCATATTTGGTGCGGTCGCAACTATGGCAATTCTTGCGCTTTATTGAACACTGGACTTGGTGATGAAAATGAAAATTTTTAAAGAAGCTGGACGCGGAGGTGCCGCCAAGCAAGATATTGCATGCAAATATGGCATTAAGCCTAATAATGTGTGAAGGATCCTCAAAAAAAAAAAGTTCTCGGTACTGGACGCGTCTGAAAATGACCAGTTCAAGATGTTTCGCAAGTGAAAGCACTCGGGTGCCCAACTTTAGTTGGAGCAAGCGCTGCTCATCTGGATTCCGGAGGCACAAAGCAACCGACACCCGCTCAGAGGAGATATCAGTGCAGCGAAAATTTTGTCGCTTACATCGATGGTAGGCATAGAGAACTTTGCTTTGCCCAGTGGATGGCAAACACGCTTCAAGCAACAACATGACATGGTTTTAAAAAGTGCCAATTGAGGAAGGGCTACCATCAACAGTGTACAATAAACCTCATAACGAATCTGTTTACAAGACATTCAGATACTACATACCAATTGCCATCATTATGTCGATCTCCATATTCCATTGATTGAATGTTCTTTACTACGGATTCTGGTACAACGAACCTTCTGATATAATTGACTGAAATGCGAGGCTAGCAAGGTGGTCAGGACACTTTTGCAGCAGACTTTTTTACCACTGACCTCCTTAACTCAATCAGTTCCGACTTCAAACATTGCTTGGTATACTTTCAGGTCGGGAACAGCACGCCACGGATATTGACGTACCAATTTAAGAACGAGGACTGCCAATCTGTGGCCCGTTAATGATCAGTTGTGAATAGCTATGACAACAAATAACCTGTGGGCAGCATGCTTGGTCTTGCGTTGTAGATTGGTGACGTGTGAAATGGATAGCTTGCGGCCTCTGCTGCTCGGGGCAGTTTCTGCGTGGAGAGTTTGCCCGCTGCTGATGGACAATATGCCCATCCGTGGTTTTGAGAAGGCCACGGGCGATACTATTTATCTCTTTCAATGAAGGCAATAACGGCTTCTTCGTTTTCGCATGTCTGCTAGCGTGATGGTATTGTCCGTAAAGTTCAAAGCAAAGTTAGGCCTAGCCACGACTAAGCAAAAAGCTCAGTCGTGGCTAGGCAGTATTATAATAAATACTGTATTTACTCAAATCTAGACCAAGTCCTTAATTCTAAGCTGAACCCCAAAAAGTCCGAAGCCCAGGAGAGAGAGTGAGAGAGGAAAAAAAAAAAGCTTCCCTAAGATGTAGGTTGAACGAAACAGTGAAGACAGCATTCACAAAGAGAAAACAAATATTGAACATGATGATGAAACAACGCAGTTGGCTCATGATGCAAATAACTCTAAAAACATACAGCCGCCAGTCCTGTTGTGTGTTTCTCTGTCGTCATTTTTCCACAATGCTTCTAGTTATTTGCATCATAAATATGCCGCGCTTGCCACTACTATTTCCGCAATCGCGCAGAAGTCAGAATAACTTATCGGCTCATCTCCGTACTTATCAACATGACGGAAAACTGTTCATGGCACATTGTGGCGTCTGAAAGTTCAGCGAAGCAGTAAAGTTTTGTCGCGCAAAATTTTATTGAGGTACACAGTTGATACGCACTAAACGGTAGGCATAGGCAGAAAACTACGGCTTAAGCGGTTCGCGTATATTAGTCTCTATGAGACTCGATCGGGGATTTGTTGCAACTACTTTTTAACTGCTAGTGCATTCAAAGCGGGTACCCACTAACGAGGTTTGGCTGTACCAGCAAAATGGCGCAATGAGCACACTCAGCGCCCAGTTCGTCGAGATGTGCCCTCATCTCGCTCCCCCACGCGTCTTCTCCACAGAGAGAGGGAGCCTTATTCGCGCACTTATATTGTAGTGGGGGAGAATCGCACGCTTTCGGCTTTGATCGGCACCATTGCGTTTAGTTGTCGGGTGAACAAAAATCACTTCCCTCACTTGACAGGCTACGTTTCCGAAAAGAGCCTTCTTTACAAACACAGCGAAGTAACAACTGGGACACTTGTTAGTTCGTAGTTCGCACTCATATGTGTATCAGTGATTACATTTTGTTCATTGTTTTTGTTTAAACAGCTGTAAGTATCAAGCTGTAAACATTGTTAGTTGGCTTTAGTCCTGCGTGTGCGTCATTTGAGCGTGAGCAGTTCCCTGCACGTTTCGATCTACTTGTCATTCTCAACGTTACATTCCAAGTTGTTATCGCATTCATTGCTTCGCTCTTGCAGCGAAACTGTGACTTTTTTGTTGCGCACCTCGTCCTTTGTCCCCCCCCCCCCCCCCCCCCCGAGTCTGAGCACCACACATCGCCAGACGAGGCCCGTGTTTTCTCACTGCCACTGATTTTTCGAAAACTAATAGGCCAATTTGTCTTCCCTCAGCTTTTGATCGCTGGTTTTATTACACTATCGTTTGTGTCGCCGGCCTGGAATGACCAGACAATTTGCCAACATCGTCGACCATCGACAGTACCCAATCGTTTGTGTCTTGTCTGGATCGATGTCTTACCATTCCAGTGCACGCGCTTGTGCTACTCCTTCGACTTTGATAATTCGCGATTTATCCGGTGTTTATGACCTGTTCTTGGTAACTTCACGCTCGGATCAGCATGCCTTCCGCACGTGTTCGGAAGCGTAAAAAAGAGCTTTTAGAAGGAACGAATCGCGAATTATATATCCCAGTGAACAGGGCCATACAAGTCTGCTGGCGCCACAATGTGATTCCCTCGCAGATTACTCGCCCAAGTTTTCCTACACACGAGTTGCGCGTTTCATGGACCCTGCAAGCAAGCTATCCGACCCACCTTCTTTCTGTGTGTTTTGGTTTTCAAGGTCACCTTCCCGCTGTATGCCCTCCCTCTTCATTCTATTGCAACTTCATCGCATATCTCTTACAAAACAACTCTCCTCTCTTTATCGACACTCCATTGCCCGTCTCCATTGCACTGCGACGCCCGCCATGCTGGCTAGAATTCAGAAGTTTCGTTTTTTGTCTAGAAACGGGCACAGAGCAGTTTCACGCATGCTGGCTTCTACGACGTGCCTTTGCGTCTTGCTCGCTGTTTGTGTACGTGTATAGCCAGGATGGTAGATAGGAGGCCTTCCGTGCTCTTTTCTGCCGCTCAACAAAACGTCAGAAGTGCGACCGCTTGGCCTGGGCATAATCTGCGCGTTTAAGACATATAGGTGCCGCGATGTAGAGCGCTTGCTCATGTATGCTGAGCACCCGGCAGCCAACTTGCTGCTTCAGGTGTACCTATATTCAGTGATGGTGATGGTGAAGGCTTCGTGGGCAGCCGTGACGGCTACATGCGTGGGAAACTATTTTCGCGAGGCCGATTCGTCGACGTCGGACCTCATGCCAAGCCTGAAGCTTCCGAGAAGAGCCACTCCTGTGAAGATTTGTGGCAGCGAGTGTGTCATCGACTTCGACATGGGAGGGCATGTGGGACATCTGTTGCAGTGATTTCATTACAGCTGGTAATGATGCCGTAACTGCGGAACGATGCACAAATAGGGGCATTGTGAATAAAATGCACAGCAAGAGCGATTTAGAGGATTCGCGAGGCGAGTACGACAAAACTTAGGGGCCAACGCCTACAAGCGTGCTTGTAGCACTTGGCTATATTATTAGCTTCGGGCAACATGTATATGACACGACCCTCGGCAAAGCGCACGCTGCCGCTTTAAATAAACTCGAAACCATCCTTATAGCTTCTACACTTCGAAACGTGCATCATGGACTTTTTTAGGGAAGAAAAATTGTTTTAATTAGCAACTTTCTTTAAAAGCTGTGTTTTTTTTACTACGAACTTCGGAATACAGTGAACGGATGCCGCGTCACGCTCAGGTTCTTCAAAAGGTGGCTCGACTGTGTAAGTGGCACTATAATGACATCGCCTGTTTGCGGCCATTTAGCTACGCGACGTAAAGACCACTCAATGCGCGACTCAAAATGACAAACGACTCGCCTCTACAGTCACCACAAAAATCAAAATGGTGGCCTCGTGTGTGTACTCGAATCAGATGTTGGTTTGGCTACTAGCGACTGTAATACGGGCATAATACCCTCTAGGTGGAGCTAGTCGTGCGTCACCACTTTTCTCAATAAAAAATGGCGCGTTTTTCAATATCGTCGAATCTAAGTTTGACGCAAAGAATTTCGAAAAAAAAAAAAAAACTATAGAGCTACAGTACTTACTCGCATAATCCTCGCACTGTTTTGGGCGGAAAACTGATGCAAAGTTGGGGGGTGCGAGAATTTCGGGGGGAAAACATTCCACGAAAATATACAGAGCGAAAAAGAAAACTAAGTGGCCGCAAGTTTGGATTCTCACGCCAGAACAATAAAAGCACAGGTTAAACAAAAGGCGAAATTTATTTGAGACACAAAAGGCGCAATCAAATAGTTGAAAATTAGAATACTGTATGCAAAGCTTGTGGATTTTGCGGCCGTAGCGGTAGCGTTCGTCACTCAACAGGAGTGCGCAAAAGGTAAACGAAGGACGTCAGTATTGAGCTAATGGCCATTTAACAGAATCGTCCGCAGTTACCTTCTTAAGAAATAAAGTCTACCAGCAATCCCAATCTTAGGCACACGGAAGGCCCAACACGTCTTGGTGGCTTTCAGCTGCCGTCACCAGTAGCGAAAACTCGTCTGCTTTGAAGGCCCTACCGGCAGCCCTGTTGCCGTTGTTTAGTGCATGATCAATCACTTTCAACTTGAAAGCAGCTGTGTAGCTTCCGTATCACCCCATAACGTAACAAGATTACAGACACAACATACAAATCACGCCACAACACGCACTTGCCACTTTGGCTTGGATTAAATAGGATTGAATTTTGGTGCAATAATAGTACACTCTATGCTTAGGAGATGGCGCCATATAGAACACGCTATCATCATCAGCGGCTGGAACGAGCAGACGACATTATTGCGGCAAATTTCGGGGGTGAGATAATTACTCCAGGAAAAAAATAAATCTTATTTTTTTTCGGGCGATGTGGGAGCGGCGAGAATTATGGGAGTGCGAGGATTACGCGAGTAAATACAGTAGATTCAAATAAATATAATATTTCATTATAGCTGCAGCGACCTTTTAATGCAAATATTATGCACTGTCTTTATGCAAAACAAATACAGTGATCCCACTGGGGACTACCGATTTGGAGCAATTTGCGAAGCAGTCAAATTTCAATTTTGGAGCACTTTGAAGCAGTAAAATATTAGCTTTGGAGAATCATGGAGCACTAAAATCTTACTTTTGGAGCATTTTGGAGCAGGCAATCTTGCAATTAGGAGCATTTTGGAGCAGTAAAATTTTAGTTCTGGAGCATTTTCTAGCAGGTAATTTTACTATTAGAAGCATTTTACAGAAGTACAAATTTAGTTGTGGAGCAGGTAATCTTACTATTAGGAGCCCTTCAGCATAGGTATACAGTCCAACCTCGCTATAAATAAGTTGAAGGGGAGGCGTACTTAGTTAAACCTGGATATAACGAAATTGATAAATTCTAAGAAAAATTCATTATAAAGGGGAGCCGTCGCCTACGCCGTTCATACGCGAGCTCTTCATCGAGCGCTTGTTTTTTACAACAATATTAAGCTTTGCACTCGCAAGTAATGCGTTAGCATATGCTACTACTTTATCGATGCCATCGATGTGAAGAGCAAAGGTGGAAGCGAAGCGAGCCAGCGCAAAAACACTGCTAGCCGTGTTTACCTGCGAAATGGCCTTACATCGCTGCTCACGATCTCCGATCTCACTAGCGGTTTGAAAACGGGCATTGTCGTGCAGAAATGGCACACTTCAAACACCACTTTATTCAATCTGGAATAATATCACTTCACCAGGGAAATGTACACGATGTTTGTCACGCCGCCCCAGTCGGCGATGGCAGCAAATCCATGCTTGCACCGCTCCATCGACTTGCTTGAACCATGGGTGATTGGAGCGACAACAGGGAGTTGCGCCACTAGAGGCGTGACGCCACTCGTCTGCTCGCGCTGTGATTGGCTGCTGCCATGTGGCGGTGCAATGTGGCGATGAAAATGTCTGGCCGATTTAATGTTCGCCGCACCGGCTATGTAGCGGTGCGATGCGATGATACGTCACGAAACGTCACCACTCCGGCTGCCGCATCCTCACACGCTTCATTACACAGAAAATCGCACCGTCTGTCTCGTGTATCTCTTCTGTTTTTTAATTATGCCGACCCCCCTCGGCTCGCTTCCTTCCCCGCTTTACTCATTGCCGCGTGCCATATTGTTTTTCTTTTTATCTGTGTGCGGCACGTCCCCCGTCTTTTTTATCTGTGCGCCACAGCGGCGTTCACGAATGCGAGTGTAGAGACATCGCAGCTGATAAGCACACGGCGAGCGCAGGTTATGAATCTGCCCACGTGGACCGACGAATGATTTGTGCAAATACAAAACTTTAAGGCCCAATGACGTGCATGCTATTTTCGAGCGACGGCAGGATTTCCTGTCACAAAGGGTCATTCGTCACTGTCATGTCTCAGGTTTCTGGAAAACCAGAAAAAATCGCTTGTCACCCAGAAAAGATTGTGATGATTTCCACAACACGGTAGCATCCCCGATACTTGCCTCGCTTGTTCGATGCGAATACAGGAACTTCTCAAGCGGAAGTGAGGTGACGGCCGTAATTTGTCGTTAATCTTGTTATCGACGAGCTGTTTTGATGTTTCGAGGGAAGCTTTCTGCAATGTTTATTACTTGCTACAATGACAACAGGATCGTCGGGCGAGGTTGCCGTGAAGTTGGCAAAGTGCGTCGTAGCGCACGCTTCTGGGCGCCCCTTGAGATCACAACATGCACATACCACTGTTGCGGTTAAACGATTGCGAGAAGAGATAGCCGCAAAACACTTTTATGGAATACGCGAGAACAGCTTGCAGAAGATAGTGCCATCAACTACCGAAGATGAGTAAAGTACAACAAAGAACCTGTTTCCAAACAGTCTACGTGTATGCGAAAAGCTAGGACTTAACTTTTTTTTGCATTTAAAGCATTTTTTACACATGCCGAAAAAGTTTCATAAAAGCTGCCCCGTATAATAAGCACACCCCAAACTTTGCTACGATTTTTCGAAAAAAAAAGTGTGTTCATTATGCGAGTGAATAGAGTATTCCTTGCTGCAACCGGGTTTTGTTTGTAAACAGGTTTCGTTTGCGATTAGAGTACATATAAATGGCATTGGCATACGTGAGCAAACATGTGCAGTACTAACACTATTGCAATCACCGTCGTGAAGAGTGACATATTTTGAGCCTTGTTGCTCTCATCGGAGCTTTGATTGCAGTCCCGCCGCAGAAGTACTGGCGGCCAATTTCTGAAAGCGGCTTCTTGTGAAAGCGGCCTGTTTTGGCAATGGCCTGTTCACAGGAAGGTAAATATTTGTCTCATTAGACTCGACTGCTGTCTCCTGTAATTAAACCATTAATTATTATTATTTAAATACTGCCGAAATTACAGTGTCTAGTGATTTCAAGATTTCTGACGCCGTTCCGGAAGCCGCATGAAGCTACGCTGAGAGCCGCATGCGGCCCGCGGGCCACAGGTTGCGGACCCCTGAGATAGACGGTTTGGCGCAGTTTGGCCAATTTACGTAGATTTTGTCAGGTTGGCGCAGCTGGCGTAGGAATGAGATTTCCGCAAATAGCAGGCGAAATAGCATCTCGCCGCACAGTGGTACGCAACAAAATAATCTCATTCTGCAAATAAAAAGGAAATGTCACACACATATTTCATTGCATATCAAAATCCACAGCTCGCATTTATAACAGACTTAGCTGCAAGAAAGTCCGTAATTGGACTCTGACGTGTATTCCTGATGCAGACGATGGTTCGCCCAGCTGCAGCCCCAATGTTCAAGCCAGTTTCGTCGCCCTCGTAAGCGCTGATGTAGCAGCGCAGCACGTCCACCGCGTCTAATGCCTCCGATGTCGTCATGGTCCCCATTCGTTGACAGATTCATTGCCGCTGGTCTCATCCGAATCGTTGGCAGCATGCACAATGTTGTCATTTCGGAGCCGTTCCGTAGCCACCACTCTAGAATACACACTTACATAGTTGCAAAACGACTTGCTGTCAGGCACTACACTGCACCACCAAGTGCTATTCATGATGCTGCGATTTCGCCTGATGCGGCGAAACTGTCTGGCACAGCAGCAAATAAGGCGTGTCGAAAACGATTTGTAATCGTGCATGCCATCACACTTATACACACCACTGGAAGAAATTCAAGTGCAGCTTACAAGTCAACATTGGCGTCCCACTTCATCCTGATGTTGAGCAGGTGCCTGTCAATCTAGTGCGTGCATTAACTGGCCTTGAGCATGATAATGACACCTTGGTCAAGCGGCTGTATTATTACTGAGCAGTTTCCAGGCAGGCAGGAACATCAGCCCAATGTTTTGGAGCACGGCAGTGGTATGGTGGATGGTGCAGTTATCTAAAACAATGCAAACGTTGCAGTTCGCCTTTGCCAGCTTTTCATCATATACGCAAAGCCATCTTGCAAAAATGTCCGCGTCTCTTGTCACTTTGCTCTTCCAGGTCCTTGATTCGCTGGCTTTTATCATAGCCGCCTTTTGATTCAGCGTTGTACGCTTTTGCTTCCTATCTTGTGCATTCATGTTGCTGGAGTCCCGAGCGCAGCACTATAATAGAGTTAAGGCGGAGGCACTAATATTATTAAAAAAACGCACACGCACACGCAAACACACGGCTCACCTCGGTGAGTGGCAACACTTGCAGTGGTTGCAGACAGGTGCGCCGTGGTCATACGCACCGAGGGGAAGGTAGGAATGGGCTCGTGGACACACAACACAGGGAAAGAGAGTGATTATGAAAAGGAAGGGGCGATTTTTTCTGCAGCCCTTTAGGAAGCCCAACTCAGCGCCATGAGGAAGGAGAGAGGGGCAATATAAAGAAGATAGAAAAAGGCAATCGTTCGCGCAGTGCAGAGTCCGCGCCTGGCGGTAGCCAAGTGGCGCACGTGCAAAAGAAACAGCGGGCACCGTCAGCTTTGGACGCGTTGCTGCAGGATGCGCTGCGGGAGTTTTGAACAGCTAAATGCAGCTGCCGCATTGCGCACCATTTCAAATTCACATTGTGCACTGTCATGACATCAGATTTCCCAGCAAAATTTGTTCACTATATCCCATAAGCCGCATATTTAGCCACGTTAAAATAACGTTTTGAATACATTGGTTTCTATGGGGACTTTCAAGAAGATTTAAGATTTGCTTGTTATATCCATAATTTTGTTATTGACCGTCTCATTATAACGAGGTTTAAATGTACCTCTTGCTCGATTGTGAGTTGTAAAAGAGTTGTCCTACAGTGGTTTTCGTCACAAGCTCTGAAGTGCTGATAACTAACCTTTTTAAGGGCAAGCCCAACAAGACAACTCTATTACAGGTCAGAGACGCGCATCTGCGATGTTCATGACTAATGTGGTGCACTCTAGTAATCTGATGACTGAACTTCGCGTGCAGCTGCGTCGACTAAATCGAGAAACAAGCAAAATTATGAACTCATCCTGCCAATGCTACCTTGACAGCAGAAAAGATGAATTATTTATTTTTCTAAAACTCCCTTTTCAGATAAGAGCCATGTTTTACAAGCTTGACACTTTAAGTAAGTTAATTTGCAATCTGAAAAGCCCAAAAAGAGTGAGTGCCTGTGCACTGAGACGAATGGGGCTACTTTAGTTATTTTTCAGGAACTAGAGCTTTTTTTTTTTTACTCATAGCACCATCTGGCAAACACGCTGTAAAGCAAGACTAGGCGTCGTGGAATGTTTCCCTTCCAGACGAGCAAAGTTGACGCTCTTGTGTTGTCTTACTCCGTGGCTAAGACTCATAATGAGCGCTTTGATGAATGAGAGCAGCGGCGGCTTACCATGGTTTTACTACAGCTGCGGTGGTTCTGCATGGGCATTTAGGCATAGAGTTACAATTGGCACATAGAACAAACTCGCACAGCATGATTAACATGCATTGTTTTTTACTCAGCAAATCTAGCAGTGCCTTTGAATTAATTTCTTTCCTTTGAAGGCTGGCCAAAGAAAAGACAAATTCGAGGTGCTCACCCATTTCAGTTGCAAGCCTTGCAACAAGGGCATCCTGGTCATGCAAGCAGTCCACACTAGGGTTCGGTGCAAAGATAGGGCTGCCCCCTTCCAGTGAACAGCACGAATGTACCAGTTGGATTTCCAACATGGCTACCACGTTTTTCTGCAATCACGCCAGAGAGAAAGGTGAGCACAAGGTTTGTGTGAACAGTAAATTTAGGATTCAAAGCATATAGTGGCTTGATAAAATAATTTCGAATAAATATGAGTGTATTTGACATGACACAACAAACCTTAACAATTTTTTTTATTTGAAACAAGGCAAGTGCAAACGTTCTTCCTTTCGGTTAAAAGAAAGTGCAAGCAACTTTCAATACAGTGAAATCTCGGCAGAACGAACCACACATTAATGAACTTTTCCGATTATAGAACTTTTAAAAAATCCCGCACAGACTGCTAATAGTTTCAATGTAAAATTATTTCACTAATACGTACTTCAGAATACCAAACTTTTTAGAATAACCAGTGCTAATTTAGTTCCGCATTATATTAACAACACCTCAGTACAGCGAACTCATGTTCTGAAATCCGTAGCGACCACCGGAGCGGTACGCAATCAGACGACACAGTGAACGGACGCCTTGCTTCTTGGAACACGTGTGACAGTGCAAAGGGGAAAAAAAATGAAAAGATGACTTTCTTTTCTTTCTTTTTGTTGAAACGCCGATGCTGCAGGTTTACAAGTGCCGAGGAGAGGGGCGAGGGTGACACGGGAGGGCAAGGTTGGTGGCCGAGTGGGAGTTGCGGAACAGGAAGCATGGGAGCGAAAAACAAGAGAGAGCGAGAGAGCAGAATACGAAATGCGAGGAATTTCTTTTTTTTTAGCTCTTTCTTTCCTTCGGAAAAGGCGATGACAGCCATAAACTTCGGGATTTTCTTATCTTTGTCACTTCTACATGTGCTCCAGGAGGCTTTGTCAGTCGGGTTCACCTCTTTTCAGTAATTGCTTATTGCGTCCGCAAAGCAGGTCGATGTTCGCACTGCGGAGCTGCTACAAATGAGTTCATCTCTGCTTGCGACGAAAAAGCTAAAGCAGTTCTGCAAAGCGAGAAAGTGGGTGGCACCACAGGAATGTAGATGAGCTCGAGGCCTTCGCGCTGCAAAGTTGTTCTGCACACATAAAAAAAAAACCACAGACTTCTTTAAGTAAATGTGCATTTCTTTAGTGTTCACTTGTGCATTTGTTTTTTCTCGTGAAACACGAGTTCAAGGACCCACCGTTTTAAAGGTAAGTCGTTTTGGTCGGTGGAAAATAAGTATTTATGGTTAATATTTTGGCTTTCACTATAATGACCTTTCGAAATAAAGAATTGCCGCAGCCCCCTGAAGTTTGTTATACTCAGTTTTTACTGTAGTAACAGAATTCGACTTTTAGTAGACTACAAGTGATAACCTGTCAAAAATGTTGGTTTGAAATTTACCATACTTTGAGTATATAAGCTGGCATGATAAGCTGGTATAACAAGCTTCTAAACTTAGAAAATTGATGAATCAGTGTGAAGGTAATATGTTGAATTTAACCTTGAAGTAGCGATAAGCAGCAGTGGGAATTTTTCCTCTATAAATGTATTCACAGTGAAACCTACCTCACTGCAGCAAAAGTACCCTTACAGGGCAATTCCATGCGAACCATTTGTTCATTTCAAGTACGTTGAAAATTCATATCATTCAAATTTTAGTAAAACGCAATTTGATTACTGTAGTGTTTGTTTAAATAATCACAGTGCTCAAATATTTACGCAAACCTAGTGATTACAAAATATTTGTTTAACTGAGAGGCATCATTGATGAATAACTGCAATGTTAGAAGATCCACCTTTGTAGGAACATCTAGACTGTCATAGCTTTGTTAAAAGGGGCCCTGCCACACGGTGTTGAACATGGTCTGAAAATGATGCATGAGCAGCCGTTGCTTTTATGGCATCAGACATGCAAGTTGCACGTTCACTTCACCTTTGTGGCATTCACATGATAGAAAAAGGATGAAGGAAAAGTCGCACCAGAAGACTAATGCCTTTGAGTCATCTTATGCGAACAAATAAAGAACCCTGTGAGCTTTATCGTTAAGGTGAGACACTGCTCTTGGGACCCAAAAATTTGCCCAAAATATCGAAAATTTCAAAAGTGTCATTTTCGTATTCCTTCTACCATCGCGCACCTGTGTGCAAGTTCTTGTTTCCAAATTCCATGTGTATTAGCGGCGTAACAGTAAATGAAAAATGCGTTCGCATGTCCCCAGCTTTTTAAATTGTGGCAAATCGTGCTTATTTCAGCTGCCTGTAACTCTCGAATGGCCTGCTCCAACGCAGCTATTTGGTATCGTTGAAAAGCTCTCGCATTTGGCTTGGCTTTTTTTTTATCACTCGGTTGGGTAACACAGAGCTTGCCTTTTTCTCAAATAAAAAGAAAAAGAAAGTAGACGTAAGATGTTGTTATTGGCCACTTCTGATCATGTGGCTAAAATGCTGTCGTCTGATCGGCATAGGGCGTTGTATTTGAAAGCCTGGCTCGTTGAGACGCCATTTTGGCTTGGGTTACGATCCTATGACGAACGTGCTTGGAGGACCGAGAAAGTTCCACTCGGAGTATCAGATCAACCGAAGGCGAGCCAAAATGAAAAAAAAAAAAAAAAAAGTGCTCACAGTATGACATGACAGGTTTCTGCTAGCGATCAGCAAGCATGCGTCGTTGCTTCGACACCCAATAACGGCGACTGAGGTGATTGAAGTTCGCTCTGCAAAGGCACGGTATTGCGCCACTCTGCAACCGACGGGCAAGCTACTCGCAGTGCCGGGGCATCCGATATCGTCGGCGCAGGTAATAGCGGTCCGCAAGATAAGGGCACACCGTCGTCCGGCTTTACAAGCGATAAGCAAGCGACCCGCGACGATGAAACTGACAGTGATCCGCCCGAGGACAACGGCATTCTTTGCGCCGACTCTAGCCTAGTGCGAGTTGACACTGATGCTGTCAAGAGCAGCGACAAAGCCCAAGTGAGTGCTCGTGAGCAGGTCATGCCTGAGCGACTTGAGTCTACACCGGCCACAGCGCGAAAGACTGCGGTTTTCACCGATGCAAGCGACGCATCATATTGGCCTCTGCCGCAGACAATGCAACTTCATATTTGATGATTGACTTGAAGATCCTGAATGGGCTAATCGTTAATTCCCCACCGTGCAAAGTGTGGTGCAAAGTACAGTGAAATCTCGGTAGAACCAACCCCACATTAACGAACTTTTCAGATGAAAAAACTTTTAAAAATCTTGTAACGACTGCTAATAGTTTCAGTGTGAAATAATTTCACTACTACGTACTTCAGAATACCGAAATTTTCATAATAATGAGCGTTAGTTTAGTTCCGCATCATATTAACAATGCCTCAGTACTACGAACTCATGTTCTGAAATTCATTGCGACCACCGGAGTGGTACACAAGCAGACAACAAAGCTAACGGGCGCCTTGCTTCTCGGAAGATGCGTGACTGTGCGGAGGGGAAAAAGAAAACGAAAGGGTGACTTTCTTTTCTTTTTTTTTTTTGTTGAAACCCCCAACACTGCAGGTTTACAAGCACAGAGGTGAGCGGCGAGGGCAACACGGGAGGGCAAGGTCAGCGAGGCAGAGTGGGAGTTGCGGAGCAGGAAGCATGGGCGCGGAAAACTTGAGACAGTGAGAAAGAAATTTTCTTTGGGAGAGGCGATGACAGCTGTGACACTTCGGGTTTTTCTTTGTCACTTCTACATGTGATCTACGAGGCCTTCTTTATCAGTCGTTTTCATCTCTTTTCGGTGATTAATTATCGCGTCCACAAAGCAAGTCGGCGTTCGCCCTGCGGTGCTACTACAAATGAGTTCATCTCTGCTTGCGAGAAAGAAGCGGAAGCAGTTTTCGCTAAGTAAGAAAGTGGATATTCTTCAGCAACTGGAAGGCAAAAGCAAAAAAGCAGGCTGTTGTGACCGAAGAACCGAACCACACCACAGGAATGTGGACGAGCTGGAGGCTTTCGCGCTGCAAAGTTTGTGCTGCACACGTAAAAAAAAAAAAAAAAAACTGACTTCTTTAAAGTAATTATGCATTTTTTGGTGTTTACTTGTGCATTTGTTTTTTCTGGTGAAAAACGAGTTCAAGGACCCACCGTTGTAAAGATAAGTCGTTTTGGTCGATGGCAGATTAGTATTTGTGGTTAATTCTTGGGCTTTCACTATAACAACCTTTCAAAATAATGAACAATTTGCCACAGCCCCCTGAAGTTTGTTATACTGAGATTTCACTGTATGTGGCGGGTGTGCGAAACTAGTCACGGGTGACCGCGACTACGGCCTCGCTAAGAAATTGATAGTGAAGTGTGGCTGTTGTGGCGAAGTGATGACGGCATGGAACACGCACAGAGCCAATGGTGAAAAGTCCTGCAATGCATTCGAGATAAAAATTTTATCCACGCGTGCAATGCTCTGTAGTGGTAGCGACGAAACATATATTAACAATATTTTTGCGTCGATGGAACTGTCGTGGCAGGGCTGCACAATAACACGGCAATTTTTTTTTTAGCTGGTTCCCCAAAGTGGCATTTTACATGGTGTGATATTGGAGCAACAATATATCTCAATCATTCTTTTTTTTTTTGTCAAAAAGGTGGTGAATTGACAAGTGCAGTAGGACTAATACATTGTTACATATTATTAAAGAACATTTATAAAAATAATCTTTTTGAAGTTTTAATTGGGTTTTACAAATAAAATTTTAGATGCCCTAATCGTATTCGAGATGGCTGTGAAATAATCATTCTTGCCTGATTGTACCCGTACATCATCCTCGGCCACTGTAGTGTTCAAGATATTTCCATAATTATTTCTAACTTGTCCTGAAATGTTTTTTCTGGTTTTCTCAAAATTGCGTTTTTCATCATGGTGTAGTTTTGGAGTGACGATATCTCTTGTGGTACTTATCGTAACGCAGCGATTCTTGTTTTGTTAGAAAAGGGGACAAATAGGGAGTGCAGTAGGTGTAAGATTTGAACAAATAACCTCAGAGATGTTTTCAAAAAATAATAATTTCTCCAAGGTGTTATCAAAGCATTTTGCTTACGAACATTCGACATGCTGTAACTTTGGCACAAATCAGTCGAGAGCTTTTATTCTTGTAGCACGGCAAGCTCTCACTGTACAACATCATTTTCATATGCCACTGTCTTTGATCACTACCAGCATTCAAGAGAAAAGTCACCTCCAAATTAGTCAATGCAAAAACATGAATTTCTCAATATTTTGCAAAGTACTTGTTGCACAGAAAAAACAATTGCATATTTGAAATCAACATGTCAAAATACATAAAGGATGAAAGTTTGATCAAAATTCACCCATAAATAAAGATTTCTTTTTTTAAGTGGGCTGTCCCCCCCCATAGGCAACTTAAAAATGCACAATATGGAGATGGTTATCAATACAAGTAGGATTTCCAATAATACTCGATTTTGTCTGTGAAAAGTAGGCTTGTGCAAATATTCAAATGCTTTGAATATTCGAACTAATATTTGTGTATTCAAATTTGCTTCGATTTGAATTTCTATTATCGAGTATTTTTGAAGTACTCGCAATGAATGAATAGACATGTATTAGTCCGCATGTCACCGCCTGTAAAGACATCTATCTAGAGGAAATTCGCTTTGCCGTGAAGCCCCCCTTCAAATTTAAAGGGGCCCTGCATCACTTACTGAGCATGGACAGAAAACGCTGCCGACCAGTATTGGAGGCTACTGACAGCACGCGAGGCAAATATTATAGTGCAGCACGCATCCTGTAATTCAGAACAATAAATTTTCAAAGGTAAAAACTGCTTTATTCCCTCAGCAAATGACACTACAAGTTCAAAAATCACTCGTCACAGCCAAAAAGGAATATACAGCTCAAGTCACAGCCATTGACTGATTTGAGCATGGCGCACTCGCCGTTACCGGGACCGCCACGGGAGGCCGCCGCTTGCCCACGAGTACGTGCACAATTGCACTGAAAAGCCGCATATTTGAAGAAAAAACAAAAGAGAGGTGCTCAACGTCACGAGGTGCGTGTGACTATTTTCTTTCGCTGTGTCATTTCTTCCTGCTCAACTTTCAACTATTTTATCCGGACGTAAAGAGAGAATGCAATTGCAACGTGCGACAAATTTTTGGAACTCCGCTCGCACTGGACTGATTCTAGAAACTCTACGGCGGTACATTTGTGAGACAACAAGCAAGCTCTATGGCTGCTTGAAAAAGTGTTGCAGGGCACCTTTAAAGAAACCCTCATATCAATTCTTCCTTTTATCAAGCTTGCTATGACAGCTTATATGCTCCAATTATAATAAATTTTAATATCTTAAGTACCTTACAGGTTATTACTCGCATCCTACTGAAACTACTACTCAAGGTTGTTTCGACTTCCTATGAACGAAAAAAAAAATGGCATTTGCATAGAGCCTCTATTTCAATTCAAAAGAAATATTGTGCATGTTAGTTAGGTCATGATAAATATTCCTTTTTTTTATATGTCATACATATCATTCGAATTTGATTCGAAATTATTCGACCAAAATCACTATTCACTTCGAATTCGCTTTGAACCTAAAATTTACTATTTGCACAAGCCTTGTGAAAAGCATGCACAGAAACACACTAATGGCTGGACTACCTTTTGAATATCATCTGGTCTCAATGTGTGCAAGTCAACAGCCACTCTTTCCACGGAGATGGAAAATGAAGGGGACGGCTTCGGATAGTGCTGTCCCGCAAAAATGCCCACGTGCCCTGGCGTCTCCATGGGTTCTGCAATGACAAAGACTTTTATTCATCTCTTTCCCAAACACCAACTATACAAGCTAGAGCCATACATGAAAACACTATTATGCTCAGAACATGTCTTTCTTCTAGCTAGGTTATTAAAGTGCCGGTGGGGTGGTGTTTCATAGTTGTCTTATCAAGAATGAGGCGATGCAAAGGCCGAATTGTATTTACGTACATGATTTAGTGCAACTAAAGTGTTCCCGACATGTTACATGCGAAAAGCAGAAATGCTATTTCTATCTGAAATTATGGATGCTAGAAACCTTTGGTATCCGATTTTTCACAAAATTTCAGGTTCAGAACAGCATTGATCGGGCCCCTACTTCTGCCACATCTATCATCTCCATTGAAACTAGCATTTTTTATTCTTCAGTCAATAAATGTGCAACCGTAGCTGAGCCTGAATGGCATTTTTGCCACAATACGAGAATGTGATGAGGGGAAGAGTAATAAATATCTTGAAGAGCCGTTTTTATTCGGACGTTGACTCTATTTGCTTTTGGGAAGTTCGAATAGCAAACACTATTACAAATAGATTCAAAATTTAGAATATTTGCACCCTTCCAATTTTATGCTTTAGTAACTTTGTGCTTGATAATTCTGAAATAGAATAAAAAAAGGCTGTAACAAATCGCCAGAGTCACATACTTTTCTAGTCACGAAACTAAGCAGTCATGGTGGCGCTTTTACATGCAGCCCAATGCCGCCGCCCCAATAAGGTATCATTGTGCCGCAAAGCACACCGCTTACCTGGTGCCGAAATGCTAGGGTGGTGCGACACAAGCTAATGGTTGAGGTGCTTTCCATGCATCTGCTACGCTATTTCCCAAGACAGTCTAGATATTTTCAGTAAAACAAAGCTAAGGTCACTCTTCGTTTTATATAGCGGTGTTTAGCTAACAGTATGTTGCCGTCTGGCAACATGTGGCTAGAATATATGTGAAAAGCCACACAAGAATGCATTCCATTCCAAATCCAACAGCAGGCATTTTTTTAGTCTCTGTTTTCTTTGTGTTTGTGCTGAGGTTCAAATTTGTTCTGAATTTTCCCGCTCCGATTGACGCCACTGATTGAATATAAGTAGCGGCACGAGGAAGTATATCTCACCTGTGTTGAACTAAATTTTGTCGAGTTCACTGAAACGAACAGCAACATGGTCACTCAGTGCCGCTATGCCATTTTAGAAAAAAGCTTGCACCATTAGAGAGCACAGAAAGGGAACCTGCAGAAGTGCAATTCCTGGAAAATGTCATTTCATGGATGGAGTGCAGTGTACCCACAGATGGAGGATAGGCTCGCGGACTTTGTGTGGGAAGTTCGTGTGCCCCTCAATGTCTGTGACTATGGATGCCATTCACAACAAAGCTACAGAGCTCGCTGAAGCAGCTGGGCTTAGAAGAAAGGAGTTACATGCACCAAACTCATGAATGCATTGATTCATGGAGGCAAAAAATGTTCTCTCTATCGGCGCATATCCATCTGCCAAAGGTTGCCAGAGTTTGAAGGCAAGCTTGTGAACTTCTAGTGCTTAGTGAATTGGCTTCGGGAGCAGAACTACCACATTTACTCACACATACCTGCCAAGTTCAAGGATTCTGAATCCGGAAGATTTCCGCAACGGGGGGATGGGGGTGGGCGCAAATATATGGACAGTCCCGGCTGTTTTTTTGCCGTTGCCACCACCGCCGTCCTTCACCGTATATGTATACACATCTATACATATGAACACTCAAAGAAAAAAAATTGGCCCCGTATCTGCATGTCATCGAAAGACGATAGTCTTGCCTCTGGAAAGAGTGAACAAAACATTTATTTTATGTTATGTGCAAGAAAATCGGTGAATATTCTGGAGGCGCTGCGTCAGAGTGCCTCGAGCGTGCAGAGGAGGCGAACGAGCGCATCAAGTCACATCACACATGAGGCATGAGCGCTATCTGGCAGTTATCTTGAAAAACGAAGCGCACGCGGTGTGCGCGCCTATCTCGGAGGTGATAAGGTGTAGAACGCAAGGTGACAGGTAGGTGCCACCACCGTGCCGTCTTAGCAAAGCGTCAGAAACACTCGCCTTTCGTGCACGCGCTGCATTGTCAGCGCAGAGTGATAAACGCTATGGTCCTTAGAATTACTTATGTATGACTAGTATTGAAAATTAGACAAGTTGGTAACGATAGTATGTATGTATGCCTTTTCTAGTAAAAAGGCACACACATACTATTGATGTGTTGTTATAGTGCCTCAGATATGTGCAATAATTGCTTTTTAAATGACAATCGCACAAGAATGAACGCTGAATCTTGAGCAATATTGGTGGGCGCTGCGGATGGGGTCGGCAGTTTGAGTTATCTTAAGGTGCCATTTAGACTTTAAGGTATCGTTAAGGATGGACAGACAGACAAATGGGCAGACAGACAAACAATTTTCCGTCGAAGGTCTCCAAGAAAGACTATCGTCTTTAAAAGCCGCCTGCGCTCGGCCCCAAGCTCGTCGCGATGCGCCGACGCGTGCTTATGTCGCACGTGTACTTTGCCCCATGGATGGATGCCTGTACGTGCATGCTTATTCTTTGGTAGGGGAATCGTATTCCTTCGGCTTTCACTGAAACGAAAGCGTTAATTTCCGGGCCCACAAAGGTCCCTTTGGTCTTTGCACAGGCCCCTTTTGTGAAAACAGCGCGCTTTTCATACACAGAAAGGTATAACAATGGGACACTTCTTAGTTTGTACTCATCTATACCTGTTATTACATATCGTGCATTGTTTTTGTTTAAACAGCGCCTTACGTGTCGAGCGGTAAACGTTATTAGTTCGCTTTCGTCCTGCGAGTATCCTTTTCGTGTGTCATTTGTGTGTGAGCAGCGCGCTGAACGTTTCGATCTGCTTGCCGTTCTCAGCATTACATTCCAAGTTGTTGCTGTCGCATTTATTGCTTGGCCCTTGCGGCGAAACTGTAATTTTAAAATTTTTTTACGTATTTACTGCCTTTAGCCTGCCACTGCATGCCCTCGAAGCTCGTTGATCGCTATCGCGTCGCCGCGACCGCGGCTTTATGCGCGGTGGGTGCGGAACGGTAGTTCATTTTACAATCCCCATGCACTTAAAACTAAGTCGTTTTACTGTTATCGTAGATGTTATCGTAAATAAAACTAAGTAGTTTTACGCCATCTACGATAACATCTGCCGCAGTTTTGTAAGCCGAGTTTGCAGAAAGCAGTGATGCTTTGACTGTTGAGCGCACACTTTCGGGGTTCTGTTAGTTACGTCGTCGCCATACATGATCGTGTCAAGAGCGACCGTTGTTTCATCCACAGCGGTTGTGGCAACGACAATCGCATGCACTGTAGAAGACAGCGCGTGCGCCGGTCGCACGCATACTTTTGAAGCTTCGAGTACGCTGCTCTCGGCCTTCGTTCCGACGGTTCCGTACTAAAGTTCGTATTGCCCACCGCGATTAGGAAATGTGTTTGGAACATTCGAATTGAGGCCCAATGAACATAGTAAAATTTGGCTAAAAATTTCAAGAATTCGTATCTGCTGCGGTTTGGCATTACTGAGATATGCTGTACGTTTACATGAACGCCTCTTAAACTCATAATAAAATGGGTTAGGTTCGAAAAGCCTGGAGCGGATTGAGCTGCTTTTTGTCAATGCAGCCAGATCACGCACAGAAACTTCGATTTCCGGGAGATTTTCATGACAACCGTACAACCGGAAAAAACGGTCAAAATCCGAGTCTACCGGTCGATACAGGAGACTTGGCGGGTACGCTCACATAATTGTCGCACTTTATTTTTTTTTTGCGGTAAACAGATGAAAAGGTGGGAGGTGGGAGAACTGCGCAAGAAAAATTTTTCACGATATCGTACAGAGCAAAAACAAAACGAGATCATTTGAGAAGCTTTGAGAAACACTAATCAAGACTTACCTTGACAATAAAATGAAAGATTCAACACAAAGCAAGATTTATTTGCAGAAGTTTTTTTTTTTTTTCTGACTAGAAACGAGCCCACAGCTGTACCATGCGTTCTGGCATGTGTGTCGCATGTGCGCGTCTTGCTCACTCTCCGTGTGCGTGTGTGGTTAGGACGGCCGACGGGAGGCCTTGCACGCTTTTTCCTGCCGCTCAACAAAACGTCGAAAGTGCGACCACCTCATCATCATCATCATCAGCCTGACTACGTCCACTGCAGGACAAAGGCCTCTCCCATGTTCCGCCAGTTAACTCCGCCCTGTGCTTGCTGCTGCCAATTTATACCCGCAAACTTCTTAATCTCGTCTGCCCACCTAACCTTCTGTCTCCCCCTAACCCGCTTCCCTTCTCTGGGAATCCAGTTAGTTACCCTTAATGACCAGCGGTTATCCTGTCTACGTGCTACATGCCCGGCCCATGTCCATTTCCTGTTCTTTATTTCAACTATGATATCCTTAACCCCCGTTTGTCCCCTAATCCACTCTGCTCTCTTCTTGTCTCTTAAGGTTACACCTACCATTTTTCTTTCCATTGCTCGCTGCGTCATCCTCAATTTAAGCTGAACCCTCTTTGTAAGTCTCCAGGCTTACAGTCTCCAGGCAACCACTTGGCTTAGGCTAAATCTGCGTGTTAGGTGACGCATTGAGGAGCGCTTGCTCATAACTGTTGACCACCTGGTAACCAACTTGGTGCTTCAGGCGTCCCGATATTCAGCTGTGGAGATGGTAAATATTTCATGGGGGGCGGTGACGGCTACATGGGCGCGAAACTGTTTTCGCGAGGCCGACTTCCCCGACGTTGAGCCCGATGCCGAGCCTCAAGCTTCCAAACAGGACCACTCCGGCGGCGATTTGTGGCAGCGCGTCGTCGACTAAGACCAGGAAGAGCGGGTGGGACATCTGTTGCGATGGTTTAATTATGGCCAATGATGATTCTGACGCCGCGGAACCATGCATAGACCAGGGCATTGTGAATTAAGTACGTGGCAAGAGCGATTTGGAGGAATCAGATTGCGAGAATGACGAAACTTTGGAGCCAGTGTCTCATGCAGCTTATGCCACGGGCCTCAGCGAAGAGCACGCTGCCATTTGAAATAAACTCGAGACCGCCCTTATCGCTTCTGCTCTTCGAACCAGTGCGTCACGGACTTTTTTGGGAAAAGAATTTCGTGTTTTCACTCGCTATTTTTTTAAAACTGTGTTTCATTCACTACGAACTCCAGGATACAGTGAATGAATGCCGTGTCAGGCTCAGGATTGTTATAAGCGGGCACGATTGTATTTGACATAGCTTGTCCTTCAGACGTTATGACAGCAAGCGGCCAGGATTTCTTCGAACCGTTTTAGAGCTCCATACTCAAGTCCATCGATAGGGTTAGCAGGCCTGAGTTTATTGGCTGAATACGTGGCCTCAAAGATGCACAACAACTTGCAAGCTCAGGGGTCGTATATATCGAGTTTCTGGTTCTTATCCTCAACAGCTGGCCCTACAAGCAAAAAAAAAGGACCTTTTCCGCGGTACTGTGATTTGTTTTTTTCACCCCAGTACTGCGAATGAGACATGAAACTGATTTTCAGCGTTATTTCTTGTTGCTACATTGATGCACACTGCACACTGTTTTGCGAGGTCTCGGGTTCACTCTCTTCGACAAACTGTGCGATGCTGAGCTGACGCTGGCCTTGGCGCTCTTCATTTAGTTTGCCACCCTCACTGGTGGCATTGACGCGATGACGCCAAGGGAAGCGGCACTGGGAAAAGGCTGCATGTGTTTCGGGCTTTACAAGAGTGGTTGAGATTATAAGAATGATCGAGATAGCATTCATTGCTACGCTACACCGACAGACAAACTGAATTTTTTTCCCAGTGGAGTTTCGCAAAAACAGAACCTTGTGCGCTCATGTTAAATTACTGCTTATGAACTGAGGTGTTTCTCAGGTCGACAGTGATCTACCCCATTAAGGAGGTTGAAATGTCAATCTGTGAGTGCACTGCTCAGAAAACTCAACGATTTTCAAGGACGAGAAAAAATTCCAGAATCTTCAAGGGCCTTGAAAACCTGTTTTTCAAATTCAAGGGTTTTCAGAGATTTCAAGAAACTGTACACACCCCATTTCGTTTGGTCACCTAAAGTTGGAGGGTCGACTTATGTTCCCATTCGACCTATAGTCTAGTTTATGAGGTAGGTGTAGAACGCCATGGTGCACACGTCACGTGCTGGCGGACGGTTCCGTTCATCGGTAAACAACCAAAAGACGGTGTTTGGATTACCGAGTAACCAGGAGCAGCGCGAGAAATGGAAGTGGGCCCTACCATTCTGTAAGGGGAAAAAAGTATGCTAAAAAAAGATATATGACTAGTTGAGGCACTTCATTCTACCATTAATGCAGTTGTTTTAACAGGTTTCGTAGAACACCTGAATTCCAAGGGCAATTTAGGGTTGTGCAACCTGTCAGAGTGAAGTTGGCTTGCTCCCTTTTTAACCTTATTGACACACAATTTATTCACTTAGCCAAAAGAGCTTGTATTTTAGATAGTTACATGCTACGCCTAAGCATCAGGATGACTAGTCGGAGAACGACTTAATACTTAGTAATATTGTTGGCCTTTAATATTCAAAAACCACCAAATGATTATAAGAGACGCCATAGTGAATGGCTCCAGAAGTTCTGATCACCTGGGGTGCTTTAACATGCACCTAGATCTGTATACACGGGTTTTGAGCATTTTTGCCTCGATTGAAAATAGGGCTGCCGTGGCTGGGATTCGATTCCGTGACCTGCGGGTGAGCAGTCGAGCACCATAAACACAGATCACCGTGCGGGTTACCCAGGCAGTACTTCTGCAGTGCACATCAATTTGTGGACCTATGGTGACAGCGTTCCGAGCACTGCTATTTCACACTCACGAGCACAATTTGTAACATATGTGCAAGAATCAATTCAGTAATTCTGCAAGACAAGAGAGCGAAGATGAAGCTGGTAGTATAAATGCTAATAATGGGTCTGTGGGGGGCATCATCTGCGGCCCATGGCACGGGAGCAAACTACTCTATCACTCGCCCTCATCAAAGACCTGAAGAAATGTGTAAAGCTAACTAAAAACAACCAAACATTGGCGATGCAACTAACCCAAAAGCACATCGTGACACCAAATAGATGCTGCCAACGGGCTCCAATGAAGAAGCGTGTTTTGTTTTAGGGGCGAAGCTCCTTAGGGCGTGGGCTGTGCGTCCCCTGTATGTAGCTACCTCTAGTTTAGTTCTTGCAGTGTTCACTAGATGGCGGTACCGTCCCCTGTATGTAGCCACCTCTAGTTTAGTTCTTGCAGTGTTCACTAGATGGCGGTACCGTCTCCTGTATGTAGCCACCTCTCGTTTAGTTCTTGTAGTGTTTACTAGATGGTGGTACTTGTAGCTGATGATGAAAAGATGCAAGATGTTATAAACTAGAAAGCGGTACTTGTAGTTGATGAAAGACGCGAGATCTTATAAAATAGGAATGATGTCACATATGGCGCGTGTCATTGGTTGAAGGCAATCGTTCGATTTAGTGCGGCGACGTACGCTAGGGGGAGCGATGTAATAAAATCGAGTGGGCAAAATGTACAGAGGATTCATGGTTTACCAGGTTTACCTCCGGAGCTTCGCCCACTCATCATCATTCACTTCGTGGATATGGCGGCACTTTTTTTTATCAACAAGATTAGGTTTTTTTTAAAGGCATTTCATACAGTATTTTATTCTGCACAATTTTTTCAGCAGAATAGATTTAGCCTCCAGCTATGATATTCAGACCGTATAAAACACAATTTTTTTTTTCATAAGAAGATAGCTTGCAAGAACGATTGCGGCAATGTCGGGAAGTTCTTAGCTATCATTCTATAACTGAAGATGGTTGAGTACAGTGTCCAACACGTTTGGTGTGGAATGATCTACCATGACTGCAATAGGTGGTAGTGCCCCGTTTCAGTGTTGTAGCCAGGGTTGCCACACTGGGCCAATGCCCCCTTTCCATAGTTTTTTTTTGCCATGGCATATAAGCATAAAATGAAACTGGACCACATCCACCTCCCCTACTGTTTAAGGAGGAGCCCCACCTGAAGAATATTTCTGCCTACCCCCCTGTCCCCTCTGCAGATTTAAACAGTATTCCTAACATCTCCATTGTATGCATTGCTAGAAATTTATTAAGGGGGTATGCGGTTCTAAAATGGTGAAAAATGACCAAAAAGTCAATTTTTCGAAAGTCCAATTTTTTAAATTTTTGTTCCTATACATACGTGTTCTGAAATTGTGAACGCTAAATTCCATCAATAAATAGGTTAAAATTTGTTATATAGTCACCACAGGAGTCACGAAACACCCCGCGAAAGGTAAAATTTGTTCGAACTTCACACAGGCGCTGCCGTTTTGAAGCCGATTTCTTTGTGCGCATTTCGCCAACCTTCAAAATGGTGTCACATGAACGGAACGGCTGCCCTCACCCCTTTTCCGAAGCCCCCTTCCCAATCACTCAATGGCTGGAATGCACATGCGCCAGGCGTGCCCCCCGTTTCTCACTTCCCATTGGCTGATGCGGCCAAGATGGCTGCGATTTTATTTTCCTGGTTGTTTGTCGGTCGCTGCATCCCGTCTTGCGCGTCTTCCAACTTTCGGGGGGGGAATCCAAAAAATCCAACTTTTGGGGGCGAATTCGTCCGAAAAATTGGTCGAAAAAATGCATTAACCCTATGGGAACCCTGATAGTGCACTTTCGAAGTCCGAAATATCCAACAAGTCCGAATTTTTTGGAGTCCGAAAAATCGGTCGGCGACTGCTAAACACTTGCAAGAAATTTTGTGCCAATTGTCCATGCAGTGGCTGATGACGATGAGAAATTATGGCTGTAGTGGGTATGTGCCACAGTTTATAGGGAAACAAGAACAAGCTTTTGTAATGGGTTGGAGCATTGGACGGCCCACTCGTTATGCTAATCGCATTGTGCGACGACTAGTTGTTCTTTCGCTGTTTTTAAACGCTTTATAAGTCGTATTAACACGATTGCTTTCCCGACATCAAGCCTGCCAACAAGTCACAAACACCGGTGTAGCTCAGTGGTAGAATACTGGGCTGGCACCCAGCGGACCTGGGTCCGAGCCCCACTGTGCCATTGGTGCAAGGTTTTTTTCTAATTTCGCGCGATGTGGTTACAGACACTGGCGGCGGCGGCGAACAACATGCAACGGCGCGTGACCCGAAAAGTGACCTCATAACAGCTTTCGCAGTAAAATAAATTGCAGATTTGCAATCAGCATGAAAAAACTACCTCATATAGTGGGGTTTAGTTCAGATTGAGCCAAAAATTTAAAAAAGGTTTATAGGACCCACATCTCCCAAGGTCTTCCTAAAATAACAAAAGCATTACTCAGCAGTGAGTGTGCAAGTATTGGATCATTGGTGTGGCTATGACCCAAGCCAGAATGCAAACTAGAGGCTTACCATCATCGAGAATTCCGTTTAATGCTTTGCCCACGTGAGTCAGCGTCCAACGTGGTCCCCAGCCACACCGAGCACGATAGCCAGCCACGCAAGCGGCATCCGCCAGCATATGCTGGCACTCGTAGGACAAAGATTGAGCCAGGGGCACAGGTTCCACGTCGATGGGAATCACCATGGGCTCTGCAAGTGTGCGATTCCGAAGCATCTGCTCAGCAGCTGGCACAAAGCCTGGACTGCTGAACGAAGATGTGAGAAGGTCACTGTGAGCTGTTCTCACAATGCCTGTGGGGCACTGGCTTGTATCTCCTGGCAGTGGAGCGGCACCAGAAAGGACGTGAGAAGGGAGGAACTCCGAGAAGGCCTGGCTCACATTTGGTTGGGAATAGGCAGCCGCAGCAGCACGACAACGGGATGCTGCTGTGAAAGTGTAATAGAACTGGGTGAAAAGAGGGCTTCTAACAGCGACCACTTACCCCCAAAATTTTTGTCACATGGTAATGCAATCACTTTTTTTTAACTGACTCATCAAGTTTAATATGCCAATGCAATACAGCAGCTATTAAAGGGGCCCCACAACACTTTTTCCAGGTAGTCAGTAAAGGAGTGTCTTGTTTTCGAAATTCACCGACTGCCGGAAAAATTTGAATTCTTCCATTAAGAGGGGACATGGTGTGTGGAGATATTTTCTGTATTTGTGGACCAAACACGACGAAAATAAACATGCTTGTGTAGTTTCTCCTGCTGATTTCAAAGATGCAAAAATTTTCATTGTAGGTCAATTAATTTAGAAGACACACAATGCTGCCACTCTATTGTTTTCAAAGACAATAGAAAAGAAAGTACTTATCAAAAAGTAAATATTATTGCATAGCTAGACAGTGCAATTAGGAATCAGTGCAATGCTGCAAGCAGATTTCAAATTAAAGAAAAACTAGTGATTCTGCAGATGTTGAAAGTTGAGGAGTCATGACATGGCTATCACATACGAAGAAATTTAATACCTTCTAAATTTATATGGACAGAAAATGGAAATTCTGCTCTCAGCACTTTGCAATACACAGATTGGGCTTCACGTTAATGAAAAAATTATTGCTCTACCTGTTCTAGATTCCAAGATAACGACCCGACAAACTTGTAAAGTCACCAAAAAGCATGTTTTCAGAAAACTGAGAAAAAGGAATAAAACGCATTCATTTACATAGCTGCACTTGAAAATGCTCAGTATGCACCGGGCATGTAGTCCTTTTGACTATGAGTCACTGTGTGGCGCTTTTTCAGGGACTGGTGCATGTTCTCTGTTGCTTGTTGCTTCTTGACTGATGCTGCCGTGCGCCGTCGATCCTTTTCAGCCATGTGGCTGCGGCCAGGGCCTTTGTGTTTTGCAATCAAGTTGCGCAAAACAGTGCCCATACGCTTTTGGACATGATTAATGCAGTCATCTTTTTTGACCTGGATATACTCATAAACCTTATCTTCTTGTAGCGCAAGGTAACTGCGGCTGTCCCCGTCGCAAAGCACTGTGGTATAGCGCAGGTTGTGCCGCTCAAGTGACCTCCTGACCTCCTGAAGAGGATGAGGGCAGCCTCAACCTCCATTTCCCCAGCCTTCTTGTCCCTGTTTTTCTGACACTGGTGATGTTCCTTCCACGCTGCATAAGAAGGGTCACCTTCCTTTGGGCCCGACTCGCATCCAGCACAAAAGTTGCTCAAAACACTGAAGTCAAGCACCAGCCCGCTGAACAATTCTATGACGGTGCCGAGACCGGTATGCGACGAATGACCGCGAGTCATCCATGACCCATCAAATGACACCTCGATGTTTCCCATGTGGCCTATATTAAGTTCAGCGTAAAGTTCGCGAACCAACCGCGCGCAGTCGCTTGTCAAATTGCGCGCAGCACGATCGGCCGCGGGTGCCAACTTCGTCTTCACGTAGTGTTGCCACGTTTTTGTGTGAAGACCCCAACAGCTGATGCCTATCAACGAGAACATATCAATCAGTGCGGTCTGTCTGTTCCCCGTTGCCTTCATGGCATGCGCGACCAAAACCTTCACAGCAAAAGGTTTCATGTGTTCATCGCTATGTACGCGCGGCGAGCTCCACAATGACGCAGTCTCCCCACAGGTCGAACACACAAAACGCAACTTCACGGTGAGTCCGAATTCCCGGTCGCTGCGGACAATCTGCAGTTCTCCGTTGCATGCCTTGCACTTTGCAAATGCCAACAAAGCGCTGTTCAGTGTGTCCAAATCTATAATTGTGAACGTGGTTCCATCAGGCGGCCGAGCTGCTTCATCGGCACCGTCAACCACGAATGCACGTTTCTGCTCCGTCGCTGCAGCGGACGACAACTCCGATAACCTATCTTCAGCTTTAGCTCGCTCCTCTTCCAAGTCAGATTGTTGCCAATAGATAGTATCTAGACGCACGCGACCGCTGCTCGAAGGCTCTGCGGCTGACGGACTTTGCACAGGCTCCGTGACAACTGATGTGGTAGCTAGGCCTTCCGTGGTAGCGTCGACGACTTCGACATGGCTCGCGGAGAGTGTAGCGTCTCGGAGGTTTTGCTGTATCACGGAGCACTTCTTGAAATTCACTACTAGCGTACTTCGCACCTTTTTTGCACCAAACTTGTGCCGCGAGCGTAATTTGCGCTCAGGATTTGACATCGTGAAGCTTCTCCACTGATGCAGAAACAAAATGGCGCGCATGGACGCGCGCCTCAATACCCAGAGCAGACGAAGCTAGGAGCCTCCACCAATAGGGAGGCAAGCTCAACTCACGTGCGCAAAGTAGCGAATAGGAAGGCGCTCTGATACTTCTTTTTGCCGCTCATTTTATAATCTGCCAATGGTTGAACGGACCCATTCTGGCGGAAATTTGAAGGCGAAAAACGGCTCTCTCAAATGAGACCAAGCGGGCCGCGCTGGCACACATGAAAGGGCAGGGGTGCGTCACGAAAAATGTGCAATTTCAACGTCGATTTCGGCTCAGATTTAGCTAGAAAGCGCCGTATGAAGGGGCTTAGTGGCTAAAATAATGATATTATAGGCATGAAATTCACGATGTAAGTGCACTAGTAGCTGTAGATTTCAAAAATGCAATAAAAAAACGTGTTATTTTGCGGTTTTTCGGTCTCCACAACCCGTGTCCCCCCTGAAGAGTGGAGTTACAAATATTAGTCGCACACTGCAGCTGCTTTCTCTCTTCTCTGATTCTGGCAAATGTTGTGGGGGTGCTGACACCCCCTGTAAAGTTGTTTGCGCTGCGTGGCGCACGTCTCTCGCCCAAAAGTCGCATTTCGTGTTACAACCACCGGGCGGTAGGTGGCGTGTTCGTGTTGAGCACCACTATCATCATCATGGTGTAGTGCCGGCGGTGACCCTTGGCGGAAGGCAAGCTTTGGTGGCGGGCGAGAGTTGAGTGAGCCTCTTCTGCGCGTGGTGCTTGCCACGAACTGTTGTCTCTAGTGTGGATCCTCGGCGCGTGGCACCGCGGGCTTGCGCATCGGGGCCCTTGTGGTAAGTCAAGCGTTGGCGACGCCGCCTTGGGTGTGTTATTGTGTTTTGTCAGGTTACCGTGTGTTTGTCGTGTTATTGTGTTTGTCATGGAGTGTATGGTAATGTTATGGAGCAGATGGCCTAGTGTGTTCGTAACGTTTGATGTATTGATTCGGCGGTCGATATCGTCGTTCTGAAATTAGGTAAATAAATGTATATGTGTTCTTTGGTTTGTACCGACCGCGTCTGCTGTGTCCTTTCACTCCAAAAGCGTGGCGTGGCGCGCGCTCGCCATTTCAAAAACCCAACAGTGGCGCTCAACGTGGGGCCCTTGGAGTATCGGCCGACAGTTTTCGCGGTTCGGTACAAGCTTTTGATAGAGTTGAGGAGGAATAGGCCTAGGGGTGACTTCATTGCTAGCGTCAGCAGTGTGCTTTGTTGAGAAGCGAGGAAATCGTTTTGTGACGTGTTTGAACTTGTCGACAGGATGAGTATTTATTTTTTTTTGCTCGCAAGTGATTTTTTTGTTGTTTGATTCGTTTTTTTAAGAACGTTGTTCCATTGGCACGAGAGCCATGCAGTCTGCATCCTGCGGTGAGTAAGGCCTAGAGCACATGGATCGTAGGCTAGGCCCGAAGCGAGTGAGTACGGAAGCCTCGTGGGTGGTCCGATGGTCTGTAAATAGCTTCTATCTCTTTTGGACTCAGGGAGCCGGGCGTCATTGCTGTCTTGTATTGCGGCTCGACGCCGGGGCAACATGACACCACTCGGGGCGGTGGACGCCGATCGCTCAGTAAGCTGCTGTGTGCGGCGAGCGATAGGGCCACCTCACAGAGTAGATGTCTCCTCGCTGCTGCCTCTTCTGCGCCTAGGCTGGGTGCTGTGTGGATGCCGGTTGTTGCCAAGCGACTCATTAGGCCTAAGGCTCTGCGCAGCACGTGGCACAACCAGGAAGATCGTGGCGTCAAGGTGTTGCATGTTGCTTCCCTCACTTTTTTTTTATCTTGCGATGCACGAGTTAGCCAAAAGTGATTTTTTTTATTTTGATGGGCGTCTCGGCCGTCGACGATGTATTAGCTAGCAGTATTGACTATCGTACCACGTGGGCGAGAAGCCAAAGCTCCCTTCCCTAAGCCACAGTTAATTCAGTGGAATAATTTTAGGCACGCGATTGTGACTTTGGTGGCCCCGAGAACAAGACACACATGTTCTGAGTGCCAGCATAGCTATTGCCAGTGATAGACGCTCTGAAATCCGACTTTGGCACAGTTTAATGCAATTTTCGTTGATATTATCAGGATGGCACAGTAAACCTGATTTGGCACACTTCAGCGCAGTTGGTGCAGCAGTGAAATCCCTGCGATGTGCATGTTTTGCAATGCTCATAAAAGCACTCATAAATTGGTAGTAGAGCTTCGGACACAGGTACTGGCAACTTACAAAGAAGCCTCAAAGTAGGTTCCCATTTTTCCCAGGTTCTGCATTGTCCTAGCGCCAAGAATCTGGACAGTCAGAATGACAAGACGACCTCTTCCTGGTGGGTTAAAGTTTGCAGTAAGATGGAAAAATACTTGCAGGAACCAAATATGTCAATTATAAAAAAATGATTATTTTTGTTACTTATCGGTCCCAAAACCAGTCCGCCCCCTTAATAGCACTAAAAAGTGGGATGCAAGGAACATGCAAATATTGGAAGTAATCAGGGCTGATCGTTTGCAGTGCCGGCTAGTTTGTGGCTTCAAGGATTATGTTTTCCCGCAATACCTGCCTAAATTTTGCCGCAAACACAGAGGAACAGAAGGCCTTGTTGCTGCTAGGGAAAAAAAAAAAGATAGAAAGCACTGTCATAATCAACAAAAATGCGCGCCTGCAGAAAACAAGATAAGCTTCACTGCAATACAGCAGTAACACGCAGGCAGCATATTGTCTGCTCCTCGCTTCGTCAACACACCACGATGTGACCATTCACCCATTATTTTTAGTAAAATAAAGGATTTAATAATGGCCAGTGTTACGGAATACACGATAGGTTTAGCCCAGAAAACATGATCATTGAAGCTTTTGAATTTAGTTTTCAGAGTAGGCATTCCAGGCAAGAACTGCGCCAGCAGTGCAAATGCATGAATTCCTGGAGCCACCGGCAATCTGAGGTTTGCATACATCGCGAATTCTGCCATACTACCCTTTATTAAATTTCGTTACAATCCCAAAAAGAGTGGGTAAATCATGACGTGCTGACATGGCGAAAAACATGCGATATGCTGCAGTGTGTCACCAAAGTGTAACAGTGAAGCACACCTTGTTTTTTTTTGTTTTGTTTTTTTAGGGGCGAAGCTCCTTAGAGGCCAACTACGGCGATTTTTCGAGGTCAGTGGATCTCAATAAAATTCACTGACTACGTTCATTTGTACCTTTGTGCCATTCATACCAAATTGTAGGCTTGAGAGTTTCACAGATTCTTTTAAAATGAATTTTATAGCTTGCCTCAAAGCGCTCATTTCGCTTGCCATTGATTGATGATTGATTTGTGGGGTTTAACGTCCCAAAACCACCATATGATTATGAGAGACGCTGTAGTAGAGGGCTCTGGAAATTTGGACAACCTGGGGTTCTTTGACGTACACCCAAATCTGAGCACACGGGCCTACAACGTTTCCGCCTTCATTGGAAATGCAGCCGCCACAGCCAGGATTTCATACCGCGACCTGCGGGTCAGCGGCCGAGTACTTTAGCCACTAAACCACGGCGGCGGGGCTACCTCGCTTGCCAGAATTAGTGGAAACATTGTGTGTGTGACTCAGAGTTTTGCTTGGCGGAAGTGACAAACTGGTGTACCAGTGCAGCGTCTGCTTGCCTGCTATGAATTGTGTGGGTTTGGCCGGTGCTTCCTTGGTTAAGCGTGCAATTTCCTTTTCCGTGTTGGTGGGCGTGCGATAGATGCCAAGTGGTGTTGCGCGATGAGCCACACACATTTCGCCATATATTCACCATAACAGCGCAAGCGTTTTAGCCGATCGCCGCTGACGACGTGGACAAGTAGTGCCATCTGGTGGGCATTAATGTGCAATCAGGCAGGTTCCGCCAGCATCAGCAAATCTTTACGTCACAAGTAGAAGTGCACTCGGTTGGGTTTCAGTTTTACTAATATGGTTTTTCAGTAATTAAAAATTATTGTCAATTTTTTCTAGCATTTCAGTTATCGGGTGCGTGAGAAGAGTGTCTAAGAAGCATAAAAGCACCATTATCCTGACATGGTCAAAAAATCGCCGGAGTTGGTCTTCAAGGCGTGGGGTCTGTCCATCCTCCGATGTCCTACGTAGCCACCGGTGGCACATACTCGCTCTAGAGCGAGTATGTGCCACAGGGGATGCGAGAGGGGAGATGGTGGTACTTGGAGTGTTCACTAGATGGACGCACAGAGGGATGCATGGACAAACAGACAGACTTGCAGACAGACCAACGGGAGGAACAGGTGGAGGGACGCGCGAAGCGGGTATGTGCCACAGGGGATGCGAGATGGCGGTACTAGAGTGTTCACTAGATGGACGCACAGACAGACAGACAGGCAGACTACACAACAAACAGAAAGATGGACTGACGCACGGACGGGCTGAAGAACGCTTCACCCCACTCATCATCATTCGCTCTGTGGATATGCTGCGATTTTTTTATCTTTTTCTGCTCTGTAAGTAGTGAGGCTGGGTCACTTAAGTTGCTACTCATTAGTATCACTACAATGCATTGTCGTGTGGCTCCTAAGGGCTGTCGTTTTTGCGGTGCGGCGCAATCAAGATGGGGAATTGGCACATGGCACCTAAAGTTTTCAAATGAACCGGACCTGTGCTGACTGCCGCTTCAAATGATCTGCTCAGACTTACATTACCAAATACAGGACCGCAAAAATATTTCGAATTAAGTGGGCTTTTGAAGTAACCGAGTTCAAATAAATGAGGTTTTACTATATACTCCACTCCGTGTTTTTAAGCAAGATATTTGGGCGTACTTGGCATGTTAGCATTTGGTTTCTTGGGGCACCTTTGATAAGACGAACTCCTGACAGGACTAACAAATTATGGTGGTCCCTTCGAGTTTGTATTACAGGGAATCTATTGTACTTCAATTTCTGAATAATTTAATTTTGAATTGAGAAAATTTGAATACTGTGAAATTCATTTGAATACTCAAAGCATTCAAATATTTGCACAGCCCTTTGACTCAAAATACAGAAACTTTCATTGCAAGCACTCAAGCAACTGCTTGGAGAATAGTTTTGAATACTTATGCAATGTAACTGCACAATGACAAGCTAGTTTGATCTCCACACACAGTAAAACCTCATTAATTCAAACTCAGTTATTCCGAAATCTCGCCTGACTCAAAGTATTTTCACAGTCCGTTACTTTGCAATGCAAGTTTGAGAAGACAAGCAAAAAATCTTGGGTGCCGTGTACCAATTTCGGATCCCGATTTTGCTGCAGAACCACGGAAACGACTACCCCTAAGAGCCACTAGGCAATTTACTGTAGCGATACTACTGAGTGGCAGCTGAAGCCCTCCAGCCTCACTACTTCCAGTACAAAAAATGAAATTATCAAAAAAAAAAAAAAAACGATTTCGTGATCAGCTGAAGAGTGCACCTGCAGAAAACAGGATGTGCTTCACTGCACCACAGCAGTAATGCACGGGCAGCTTATTGCATGCTAGTTGCAACAACAGCGCCTCATGATTTACCCAATCTATCCAGGAATAAAAAGAAATTAATAAAGGACAGTCTGGCGGAATTCGCATTGTATGCGAACCCTTGAATGGCTGTTGCTCCAGCAATTGGCATACCTGCACTGCTGGTGGCTGCAACAACTACTTGGAAAACTCGGTTCAAAAGTCTGAATGGCGATGTTTAGCAGCCACAACACATCGCGAATTTTGTCACACTGTTTGTCATTAAATTCTTTATATTACCAGAAAGAATGGGTGAAAGGTCACATCATGACGTGCTGATGCAGCGAGGCACAGGCGACATGCTGCCCGCATGTCACTACTGTGTTACAGTAAAGATATCTTGTTTTTCATAGACATGCATTTTAGTTGACTTTTTTTTTTTGCAGTGGCACCAGCAAGGCCTGGCATTTTTATTTGTTTGCGGTAAACTTGTGACCAGGTATTGCTAAAACACATAGCCTTTGGAGCTACAAACAAGCTGGCACAGCAAACGACCATCCCTAATTAGTTTGAATAATTTCAAGTTCTTTGCATTGCACTTTTTGTATGTTTTGTTAATTAAAAGATTTCTCATGGTTCCAGTGACTTCTAATTAACGAGGTTTCACTGTTTATGATTCTATACTATGGAATCATAAACAATACTATACTTCACTGTCTCTTGACACCTTTTTTTTTTACTGTTGCACGTAACGCATGGTGCACAAAGCACCACATTTCCACCACACATAAATATCAGCAGTGCATTAGAAGAAAGAAGCTACATTGCATAGTACAATGGAATCCCGGTTTTACGTCCCCCGGTTTCACGACGACCCGCATTCTACGAAGGATTTGTCCCGTTCTGACGAAATCCCCATAGACGCAATGCATTAAAAACCTCAATTATCTGACGTCATTTTATGCCAGACCCGCGTTTCACGACGATCCACGCGAAGCGAGGGGACGAAATGGCGAACAAAAGGAAAGCGCTGTGGATGTGTTTTGCCGCACCAGCAGGAGCAACCTTTCGCATGCCGAGCGCTCACCTGCACCTGCAATTCACCTGCAATGTGAAAGCCGCGTAAAAAGGCACGGTTGCGGTATTCCCAATTCTTTTTACCCTTTTTGAACGACCATCTCTCTTTTGCTTTCGTCGTGCAAGGGCGTCCAAAGGATTTTGTCTAGGGAAGGCTAATCTGTGTAGCATCTTAGTTGAGGGGGGGTAGGGGCATCATTACGATGTAATGTAAGTAATCTAATTTAATGCTTCATTATTAGGACTTACACGAAAGCGCATCTCAAAACGATGCCTCGTGCCTTCAGCAGTGCAGCTGTCATCTGCTATTAACAATAACCATTGATAAATGAATGCATCGCTCCCGTTACGGCAGCTTCTACGGCGATGTGCATAATTCTCTGAATGAACTCGCACTCCTGCATCCACAACCCGCCGACGCAGCTCCATGAGTGTCTTCTCGAGCACGTCACCTCCGCGTACAATACGGCGTACCCGCTAACGAAGATGCACGCGCTTTCTCGAACACAGAACCATTGGACACTCAACACACTCCGAGAGGCAGCGGACACTAACGAAAGCGGAAGCACCGTCCCGCCGGCGCCTATTCGCGGCGCCTTTCTTCCTCCTCCATGCGCGACACTAAGGCACACAGCATATACGAAAGGCGGCGCCAGGCGCCAAGAGGGTGTTAGCGCCGACCGCCAGCCACGTGGTATGTGCGACGTAATATGGCAGCTTCACCACGAAAGCCAATAGAAAAGCACTTCACAAGAGTCCAATGACATGCCTCTGAAATGCGAACTTTTCTTCTGCTCCTAGCTTTCGAAAGGGGTCAGTTTAATAGCTCAGGAGAGTCAACTAGGGCACCGTGGCCTACTTTTCACACTTTTTTCTGGGAGTGCACGTGTTGTCCACGATCGTATCGAACGGCTACGCAAGATGTCACAAAAGCGTACAGGTACAGCTTTATCACTCGGCGAAAAGCTGAAGATCATTGAAGAAGCGGAGAAGCGGCACGGAGCAACAAAAGCATGTATTGCCCGGGAGCTAAGGATAGCGGAGTCTTCATTGAAGACTATTTTGGCTAACAAGGCTTCGATTCTTCACAACGCAATCAAGTTTGGACTAAAGCGGAAGAATGCAAAAGAAGGTGAACATGAAAATTTGGAGAAAGTGCTGGTGAAGCGCTTTAAGCGTGGAGCTCTGCGATGAATATTGATGGCGCCATTCTCAGAGAGAAGGCCATCCTCAGAGAGAAGGCCGACCTTGAGGCGTTGTGCCTGGGCATCAACGAATTCAAGGTATCAAACGGGCTGGATCGCTTCATAAAGCGCAATAATATCATCTTCCGCCGCTCCTGTGGAGAAAGCTCCTCTGTGGACATTTCCACAGTGCAGGAGTGAAAAGGGTCACTGCCGGCCTTGATTGCAGAATAGAAAGAAGCCTTGCCACATTTTTAACACGGATGAAAGTGGCATACTTTACCACCTGCAGCCCGAGCAGACACTTACTTTAAAGGGTGACAGTTGTCATGGAGGGAAGCGTAGTGAAAACCACTTGACGGCCTTGTTCTGTGCCAACGAGGACGGTATGAAAAGCTGCCGGTGCTCGTAATAGAGAAATTTGGCAAGCCACGGTGCTTCAAAAATTTGCGAACTCTGCCTTGCAGGTATGACTTGAGCAAAAAGGCGTGGATGACGTCCGCTATATTCACCAAGCTACAGCAGTTAAACAACAAAATTGGTGCGAAGGCGAGAAAAATTCTTCTCTTTATGGAAAACACGCCATGCCGCCCACCTGACACGACCTGCCTGCGGAACATTAAGGGGGGGACGCGGCCTTTGAAAACCGAAAAATCGCGAAAAAGTCGATTTTTGGCAAACCACATATTCAGGCAGTATGTGTCATAAACTACCTTTTCTGTAAATATCAACGTCTAATTCGTCGCGAAACCATTTGAAATAAAGTTTAGAACATGCCGCGGCGGCCCTCGAGCGGCGCGCAAGCGCTCAAAATACCCCAACTTGGCGTGATCGCAGTTTCTCGACCGCTCGACGGAGCGCCGCCATTTTGGTGTTGTTTTGTTTGTGAATTCTTGCTCTTTCTTTCCCCGCCACCTGCGTCGCCGGCGGCAGCGCAGGAGAGGAGCAAGCCGCTCATGATTGGAGGGCTCGCAAGAGCTTTTAAGTTTCCCGCGGCTGAGGCGCGCAGCTGGGATTGGGCGAAGCGCGCGCTCCCCAAGGACGCGAGGGAGCCCATGACTGCCATTGGCTGCTGCGCGCGATGACGTAGCGCTCTTGCGCATAATGCGGCCGATGCGGCCGCTCGTCTGCTGCTTCTCCGTCCGGCGTCTTTGTGTTCCGCTCGCTTCCGTGTATCGTTGCAGCCGTTCGCATACTCTCCACGTTTCAACTGTCTTCAAAACGATTTTCAACCGTCTTTACGCGACGATTTTCAACCGTCTATACGAGACCGTTGTTGTGTTCGCTCACGATGCGCCCAACGAAAAAGAAGATGCTACAATCGTTCGGTGCAAGGAAGCGAGCTATGAAGCTTGTCCGCGCGGCGAGGCTCTCCGCTCGCACGTGCGCCGACGGTGATCGCGCCGACGGTACCTGTGGGGCAGCTTCTGCTTCATCTACGCAAGAGAGTGGTCACATCGACGCGCCTAGCAACGGGACTCCTGCTCCGCCGGTGCAAGAATTTGTCGTTACAAGTGCGCCTGGTGTCTCGTGCTCATCGACAGTGGCTTCCGCATCTTCTCTTTCATCGGCCTCGAGTGCGATCGCGTCGTCAACTGTGCATTTGCGAACAAGTTTCCTGACGTGCGAGGAGAAAGAGGCGGCGGATCAACAACGCGCTGCTGTGCAAAGAGAACTTGGCGCTATGCCAGCGACGGAGCGGAAATTTCAGGCAATGGAGCGCGATCATGAAGCTGCCACCGCTACAAGTGAAGTCGAAAAATTTTTCCTTGTGCAAATGGATGCCCTAGACGACCTGCTATCTCGGACCCCGTGCCACCGGTGCACCGCGATTGGGATGAAGGTACGAGGAGGCACCCAACTTGGACTTGCTGCAAAGCTTGAGCTAGTATGCTTGCATTGTGGAGTAGTTTCAAGCTCATGGAGTTCATCTCGTCAGGATGACACAAAGGCCTTTGATGTGAATGTAAGAGCCATTATGGCAACAAAACAAATAGGCAAGGGACAAACAGCTCTCAACGACTTTTGGGCAGCGATGAACGTGTCCCATCGTGGCCTCCATCACAAGACCTTTCAGAAGCACCTGAAGAAATTCAGGGAACCGCAGACACAATGCATAGAAAATTTCTATGCAGAATCTGCTTCTGCTGTAAAAGCCACTTACAAAGAAATGGATCAATATTTCACCAGGGATATAACAGTTTGTTATGATGGAACATGGCACAAGCGTGGGCACACATCCCATATTGGAGTCGGGGCAATTATCGAATACCATACGGGCCTTATCTTGGACGCCGTTGTTCTGTCTAATCAGTGCCTTGGTTGCCAAGTAGGTCCAAAGCCTGGAGACGCAGACTATGCATGCTGGCTGGAGAATCATGTGTGCCAGAAAAACACCGACTCTAAATCAGGGAGAATGGAGGTTGAGGCAGCTATCATCCTCTTTTCACGCTCACTGTCGAAGCACAACCTCCGTTACACAACGCTCGTGTCTGATGGAGATAGTGCCACCTTCTCTGCCCTTGTACAAGAAAATGTTTATGGACTGGTCCCCATTTCAAAAGAGGAATGCCTGAACCACGTTCAGAAGAGGATGGGGACTGCACTTCGCAACCTTGTGCAGAAAAGTGACAAGGCTTTGGGAGGGAAGGGCAGGCTGACAAAGGCCCTCATCGACAAGTTGACAGATTATTATGGCTGGGCCCTACGGAACAATTCCGATGATGTGACTGCAATGCGGCGGGCAGTGATGGCATCGTACCACCATGTGACGTCGACGGATGAGGAGCCGCACCACGACTTGTGCCCAGAGGGTGCAGACTCCTGGTGTCGTCACAATGCCAGCAAGATTACCGGTGTTCCACCTCCGAAGCATTCGTACAAGCTGCCAGGCTATGTTGCAGATGCACTTCTACCCATTTATGAGAGGCTCTCACAGGCTTCTCTTCTGCAACGCTGCCTGGGAGCAAAGACGCAGAATGCATCAGAGTCCTTTCACTCTGTGCTGTGGTCCCTCATGCCCAAAGAGCAGCATGCGTCACTGATTGCTGTGGAGACAGCACTGCATGATGCAGTGCTAAGATACAATGCTGGCTGCTACAGGGCCACCCAAGAGCTAGCTTCATCAGTGGGGCTAACACCTGGCCACCTGGCCATTCAACGGGCAGCCGAGAAAGATGCTCTGCGCTTGAAAAAGGCTAAGAAGCGATCCCTAGAGAAGATGGAAAGGCGGCAAAGAAAGAGAGTGCCAAAGGACGCCTCCAGTTACGCTGCAGGTTCATTTTAGAACTGCCTATGTGCTCAAAACTTTCAAACGTCGTTTTCTCAAAATGACTTTTTTGGCTAGTGAGGCTGCTTATTCCAGCCATATCTCTGGAACCACTCATTGGATTTCCATTAGTCTTTTTTTATTATGTACATGAATAAACTTCTGAGGGGGTGACAAGCCAATTTTTTCAATATATTGTGTGTGTTATTTATTATATTTAATCAAAATTTGATTGATAATATCCTAATCACGAACACAAAGTTTGATGGTCTGCTAAAACTTTTCAGCAAGGAAATTCAAAAAAAGGGCTCTGTTACCCCCTGGAGTATCAATCTGGGAATCATCATAGTTAATTTCACAGTTCCAGCACCTTTTCAAAGTTCTCCAGGCCTGGAATAAGAGAACCATGTGCACTACCCTGATATTCTGCTGTAACTTGAAAACCAGTGAACATAACTTGATGAAATTTTGTAGTTCTTCTAATGCTTTTGCTATAAGTATATCCTGAAAATTTCATTAAGATATCTCAATAAACAAAAAAGTTGGTATCCGATGGTAGCCTCCCCCCTTAAGGTTGTGTTTCTCCCGCCAAAACTGCACAAGAAGTCTGCAGCCGCTGGATGCCGAAATCATCAAGTGCGTGAAGTGGCTTCTGCAGCGTCGGCTAGCGGCAATGGAGCGCAGCGAGGAGGAAAAGAAGATTTCCTTACTTGACGCTACACACATGATCGCCAGTAAGCGGAGCCCAGTGTCGCAAACCACAATTGCTAACTCATTCAAGCATTGTGGCTTCGTGCAAGAGGCTGCCTCCACTGCTGGCGACTCCACATCCTTGATGTACGAAGATTCAAGCGCCATCGACGCCAACGATTTCGAACATTTGAACCAGGCTACAACGTTCGCCAATTCGTAGAAGCTAACGACAACGCTGCCACCTGCGGTGAACTGTCGCTGGACGAAGCAGCCGTAGAAGAACTTCTCGATGGCGACGCTACTGCGACGTCCGACGAGAACGACGCTGCTGCCGCAGATTCAGCCGTCCCTACGCTGTTTGCTGATATGCTACGGCACATAGATGGCATCAGGAGCTACGCATGTACACACGACACCATGGAGGACGTTCTTTTGGTCATTTCCAAGCTTGAGGGGAAGCTTTTGCGGATGGGCTCAAAGAAAGTGCCAAGGAAGCTTACGGATTTTTAAAGTGTGTGCCATGTATCGCTACGACTGTTGGAAATTGCGCGAGCAGATTGCGGCGCACTCAAGGTTCGTTTCAATAAATCATAGCTAGTACCTGCCCTGCAGTGTTCTTTTTGCTTTGTTTTAGAGCCCTGTAGAGTTTGTTGGTAGTTTGCAAAGTTTCTCGCTAACCCGCGTGCTGAACGTTTTTTTGTAGGCGTAAATTTACATGTTTGAATTTTACCAGGCCCACAGTTCACGATGACTTTGCGCAGTCCCGAGAAAGTCGTAAAATCGGGATTCCACCGTACTTATGTATGCTTTATTTGATCAAACGAGTCTTTCAATAAAGAATCTACTGAGGACACTGAATAATGGTCACCAGCTTACCTCTGGATTGTGTGGGCGTGGACGACAACGATCTGGTACGATCGAAGTGAATGGGGCTCTGGTAGGAACCACCGCTCACCAGAGCTCTCTGAAGGCGTGGATGAGTGATGGCTAGCTCTGTGAAGACAATAGGCATAGAGCAATGTAACAAACACTGCTTGTGGCTGGTTCGAACAGTACCTAATCAAAATTTGATTGACAATATCCTAATCACCAACACTAAATTTGATGGCCTGCTAAAGCTTTTCAAAAGAAAAAAAAAAGCTCTGTTACCCACTGAGGTATCAATCTGGGAATCATCATTGTTGATTTCGCAGTTATAGCATCTTTAAAAGTTGTCCAGGCCTGGAATAAGAGAAACATGTGCACTATTCGGACATACTGCCATAACTGGAGAACCAGTGAAGATAACTTCATAAAATTTTGTAGTATTTCTAATGCTTTTGCTATTAGTCTATACTGAAAATTTCATTGAGATACCTCAATAAACAGGAAAGTTGGTACCTGATGGTAGCCTTCCCCCTTAACCACACAACCATAATATCGTACAAACATGTCGTGCATGTATGGCTGCTTTCTTTTATCTACCTACCACTTTAATTTACACCAATTTACGCCCTATTGAAATGTCATCCCACATGACAAGAGCAAAATAAGAAAGCATTAGCATCTGCTTCAAAATAATGCTAGGGGTTCACCACATTTATGACCAAAGATTGGCATCAAGCCAAACAAATTAGCAGCACAATGAATAAGACACAAGCATTGCTTAACTCGATAATAAAAACATATATAAACAGACCATACGTAGTATCAAAGTAAAACTCATAAACAGTGGCTATGCTGGAAACCGAGTATGAAAGCTAGTACAAAGCTTCACCTGTCCTCCCTCATTAAAATGGCAAAATGTAATTTGTCCCCCCCCCCCCATCACATATTGCATACTCTCAGTTCTCTGAACCTGAAGGGACCAGAAAAATATATTATGTTTAAGCAGCATTTCCATATTCACAGATTTCCATCTAGTGAGTAGTGCAGTTTAAAAAGTAATGACAAAGTTTCAAAGCTGGAGCAGCACACCTACCGTGATCATCATCGTCCTCATCTTCTCGGCCGAAGAAGGACGCCTTCATGCTCTGCACTGCGTCTGCACTCAGGCCAAGTGCTTCTGCTAGCTGCTGAGTCACTGGCCTGTAGCTTGCAGCACCAGCCCCAGGTGCTGCATCCAGATTGTTGAAAAGCAACGGTCATTTCAAGGGCATTAAAAATCGCTACTTTCTAAAATGTTAAGAACTTGCTGTGAAGGGTGAATTATAGAAAGATCTCTGTGCTGTATTGTACTATCAGCAAGTTTACTCTGAACGATAAGATTAGTATGTAGCAAATGGCAAACTTCACATGGGATACAATTTCTGTCAGCTGTATGCCAAGCAACAAGCGTCGTGACCACAACAAGCCATAAGGGTGACAGTTACCTTAACTTGTAACTAGAGCTGTGCTAATACACCAAAATTTTGGGTGCATAGCAAGTTCAAATATTTCAAAAATGCTTTGAAGTAAAATTACAGAAAAAAATTGCAGAATACATGTAAGCATACTAGTATGATATAGAAACATGAAAGTCTTTCTTTTGGCAAGGTAGGTGAAGCGCTAGGAAGATCATGTTTCGAAGTTTTATCAAGAATGAGGCAGAGCAGGTAAAATTGCATTTATATTTACATAAGGGACAGTGTGACATGATTGTAACATTACATTTGCTTTTCAGCTAAATCTATAGCATATAAAAAAAAGAAAGCTGTTCCCGCCCTCCCCCTAAAATTTGTCTCCTCAGGAGTGATGGTCGTTGAAGGAAGAGCCAATGTTCCATCCAATCAGTAGTGGCACTCCAGACGTAGCGCCCATTTGTTCTTGCATTTGTTCTTGAATTTTGCACCTGAGTGGTGCAAAATTCAAGGATTTTCAAGGAGTTTCAAGGACCTAACGGATACTTTTCAAGGACCTAAAACAGCACCTGAAACCTCAGAAAATAACAACACCACTTTTTACAGCATAAAATTTTGTTTTTTATCGTGCATTTCAACAATTTTTTTACTCCCTACCAGCACGGATTCCGAAAAAGTTACTCATGTGAAACCCAACTTCTTTATTTTACCAATGACATAGCATCGGCTTTAGATCGCGGCTCACTTGTGCATTGCATTTTTCTTGACTTTCAAAAAGCTTTCGATAAAGTACCTCACCAATTACTCCTCCTGAAAATTAGTGCCTTAAACATTGACCCGAACATTCTTAAATGGATTGAATGCTTTCTGACTAATCGCACTCAGTTTGTAACAACTAATGGTTATAACTCACCTCTTTCTAAAGTAACATCCGGCGTACCCCAAGGTTCCGTATTAGGCCCTTTACTTTTCCTTATATATATTAATGATCTCCCAGACAGCATTAACTCCGCTATAAGGTTATTTGCAGATGATTGTGTAATTTACCGCGAAATAAACAATGAATATGATAACCAATTTCTACAGTCAGACCTTGACACTGTCTCAACCTGGTGCAATAAATGGCTTATGACTCTCAACTCTAACAAATCTAAATGCATGTCAATAACCCGGCGATCTATTTCTCCCCCCTGTACCTACAGAATTAACGCCGTTCCCCTCCAGCATGTCTCTTCATATAAGTACCTCGGCGTTTACATTACCAACAATCTATCTTGGCACACGCATGTTACCTACATCTGTAATAACGCTAACCGAACGCTAGGATACTTACGCTGCAACTTTTCTCGCGCTCCGCTGTCCCTCAAAATTCTATTATACCGATCACTAATTCGCCCAAAGCTTGAGTACGCGTCCGCTATATGGGATCCCGTGCAGCAAAATTTAATTAACGCGTTAGAATCTGTTCAGAACCGCTCAGTTCGGTTCATTTGTTCTAATTATTCCCGTACTGCTAGCATATCAGAAATGAAATCTAACCTTGACCTACCCAATTTAACTGTCCGGAGGAAACTGGCGCGACTGCATTTTTTTCATAAGATATTTTTTCACAATCCATCAATGAAGCGAGACCTCATTTCACAACCGTCATACCACTCATCGCGCATTGATCACCAGCATAAGGTTGCCATTCCGTTTTGCCGCACCAAATTCTTTTCAGCAGCCTTCTTAACGAAAACAGCCGCCGATTGGAACCACCTTCCCTCTTCCGTTGTAACAATAACAGACCCTTTGTTATTCCAGACTGCAATTTCTCAGCAATGCTTGTAACTATACGCAGTTTCCATTATCTATCTTTGTCTTGTATGTGCTTGAATTCTTACTTATACATTTTTAGTTGACTTATGTTGCCTTCCTGATTTGCGCATCTGACACTTGTTTCTTTATTTTGTCTTTTTTTCTTGTGTGTTATAAATGTTGTACCCACCCCCTCTGTAATGCCCTACGGGCCCTGAGGGTATTCTAATAAATAAAATAAATAAATAATCATTTTCTATCTAACAAAGGTTTTACATTATTTATCAGCTCCATCTTTTCTGTTTATCACAGGTTTCAAAAACCATTTTTATGGTTTGCTTGATAAATTAGCACATATTACACCACCAATTAAGAAGCATCAAATCATAAAAGTCTCAAGTACAACAGACAAAATAGAACTGGCAGAACATTTGAAGTTGATTAATAGGCGTAAGGTATGCGATGTAAGAAGGTATAACATGGAGAGAATTGAACACGCTCTGAAAAACGGAGGAAGCGTCAAAGCAGTGAAGAGGAAACTTCGGATAGGCAAAAAAAATCCGATGTATGCACTAAGGGACAAAGAAGGCAAAATAACTACCAGTATGGATAGGATAGTTAAAATAGCGGAAAAGTTTTACAGAGATCGTTACAGTAGCCGGGACTACCACGACCTTAATACTATAAGAACTAGCGGTAACCCAGATGACACCCCACCAGTAATGATAGAAGAAGTCAGAAAAGCTTTGGAGAGCATGCAAAGAGGCAAAACTGCTGGTGAGGATCAGGTAACATCAGATCTGCTGAAAGATGGAGGACAGATTGTGTCAGAAAAACTAGCCACACTGTTTATGAGGTGTCTCCTGACGGGAAGAGTACCAGAGTCTTGGAAGAATGCTAACATCATCTTAATACACAAGAAGGCAGATGACAAGGACTTGAAGAATTACAGGCCGATCAGCTTGCTCTCTGTAGTATACAAGCTATTTACAAAGGTAATTGCTAACAGAGTAAAGAAATCGTTAGAATTCAATCAACCAAAGGAACAAGTAGGATTTCGAACAGGCTACTCAACAATCGACCACATTCATACTATCAATCAGGTAATAGAGAAATGCTCAGAATATAGCCAACCACTATACATAGCCTTCATCGATTACGAGAAGGCGTTTGATTCAGTAGAAATATCAGCAGTCATGCAGACACTGCGGAATCAGGGCGTAGCTGAAGTATATATAAACATTCTGGAAGAAATCTACAGGGGATCAACTGCTACCACAGTGCTTCATAAAGAAAGCAACAGAATACCAATCAAGAAGGGTGTAAGGCAGGGGGACACAATCTCCCCAATGCTATTTACCGCGTGCTTACAGGAGGTTTTCAGAAGCCTAGAATGGGAACAGTTAGGGATAAGAGTTAATGGAGAGTACCTTAGTAACTAAACCTGCGCTTCGCCGATGACATTGCATTGCTGAGTAACTCGGGGAACGCATTGCAACTCATAATTAAGGAGTTAGACAAGGAGAGCAGAAAGGTGGGTCTTAAAATTAATCTGCAGAAAACCAAAGTAATGTACAACAACCTCGGAAGAGAGCAGCGCTTTGAGATAGGTAATAGTGCACTTCAAGTTGTAAAAGACTATGTCTACTTAGGGCAGGTAATAACCGCAGAGCCGAACCACGAGATTGAAGTAACTAGAAGAATAAGAATGGGGTGGAGCACATTTGGCAAGCACTTTCAAATTATGACAGGTAGATTGCCACTATCCCTCAAGAGGAAGGTATATAACAGCAGTATCTTGCCGGTACTTAGCTACGGAGCAGAAACCTGGAGACTTACAAAGAGGGTTCAGCTTAAATTGAGGACGACGCAGCGAGCAATGGAAAGAAAAATGGTAGGTGTAACCTTAAGAGATAAGAAGAGAGCAGAGTGGATTAGGGAACAAGCGGGGATATCATAGTTGAAATCAAGAAGAGGAAATGGACATGGGGCGGGCATGTAGCGCGCAGACAGGATAACCGCTGGTCATTAAGGGTAACTTAAATGGATTCCCAGAAAAGGCAAGCGGGTTAGGGGGAGACAGAAGATTAGGTGGGCAGATGAGATTAAGAAGTTGCGGGTATAAATTGGCAGCAGCAAACACAGGACCCAATTAACTGGCGGGACATGGGAGAGGCCTTTGTCCTGCAGTAGACGTAGGCTGATGATGATGATGATGATGATGACACCACCAATTTAAGACATATTGCACACAAAGACACACACATATAAACAAAAGGCCATTTTAAGGCAGTGGACTAGAGATTAAGTGGAATTGAGATTAAATCTGCACATGGTTGCGACAATGGGTCAAAAAATATTTTTTCTTATCTAGATTTGTTTGTTATGTCCCATAACAAGTGAACCTAAGCTCACTAACCCTTAAACCGCTATCAAAGAGTATAACCGTCATGAGATTTTTTTTTAACACAACCAATGACAACTGTATTCGTCATACTCGTGCTTCCTGATGCTAGATGGCCACACTTGCCCACATTGGAATTTGTGTCTCTGCTTTCATTTTATTGCCACTTTTCATCGTATTGCTAAGCGGTGAAGCCCTATGCTCAATCAAAAAACATCATTGAACTGAAAGAATGGTAGAAAAAAAAAAAACTAAAAACCAAGTCGGTGAAAAAAAACTCAGTAATTTTGGAATGCTTTTCTTCTTTTCCTTTGGTCACAAAAGAATTAAAATGAGATGGTTTTAGATTGGTTTGTATGGAAACCAATCTCATTATATTCATTATAATAAAGAATAACTGTAGAGCAGTGAGCCTCTCATTTCCTTCACTTTTTTCACTTAGGTAGAGTCACTTACATAGTGCGTCATCACTGCCAAGCCTGTCTGCTGTTCCAGCAGATGACGGCTCCATGTCCTCCATATCATCATCATCAGAACGATATCCCGCTGCAGTGTCAGATTCTCGGCAGGCCATGAAAGTAGCAGAGGATACAGGCGCCGATGGAGGTTTCTGAAGAGTACAGAAATAAATTGACTGTGGAAATGAAATAACTTCCCTGCAAGAGGTTGAGCGACCCCAGGTACTGGAAAAACCGCGTATTCAAAAAAAAAAAAGAAAAAAAAAAAGCAAGAAGTGCTCAAAGTCAAGAGGTGTGCATGATATATTTTCTTTCTCCATGTAATCCCTCCCTGCTCAGCTTCCAGAGCTTTCATCAGGACGAGAGAAGAGAGAATGCGATCGCAGCGTGTGAGAAATCGCAGCTCTGCTGGTATTGGAAGGATTCTAAAAATTTTTACAGCAGTCAATTTGTTTATTTGATTGACATGTGGGGTTTAATGTCCCAAAACCACCATATGATTATGAGAGACACCGTAGTGGAGGGCTTCGGAAATTTCGACCACCTAGGGTTCTTTAACGTGCACACAAATCTGAGAACACGGGCCTACAACATTTCCGCCTCCATTGGAAATGCAGCCACCACAGCCGGGATTCGACCCCGCAACCTGCGGGTCCGCAGCCGAGTACCTTAGTCACTAGACCACTGCGGCGGGGCCCAGTAGTCAATTCGTGAGGCAATAAGTTCCTTTACTGAATCCATTCCATGGCTACTTGGAAAGGTGTAGCAGGGCTCTTGAGGGTGGGAAGAGGGTCTTAAAAAAACAAAAAATTGTGCCGACTTTCCGAAATCACAATTTCAGTTACCGCAATACAACAAAGCTCATTGTAGCGAACACGTAAAACAAAATATTGATTATAATTAAGTTATTGAAAAATAGTCTTTCAATAGATACAGTGTTAGCAATAACCAATATTATACATTTTTGAATATGACAAACTTATTATTTTTATTTTGTCAATTGTGCATTTATTATAATAAGATTAAAGTGTATTTACCTAAAGCCCAACTTACGCTCTTCAAAAATATGCTATGACACATTGCGCTTTTTTTACAGACTTTGTTGATTAAAACACAAACGTTTTTAGAACATGAAATGCAATTTTCTTTGTTTTATTATTTTTGTGAAGTGAATCTGCCTCACGGAAGTTTTGCTAAAGTTTCGGTGCACATGTCTAATGAAACTTGGTATCTTAGTTTTTTGTAGCACTTGAGCTACAAGCTAAGGCTTTTTTTTTTTTTTTTTGTCAACCTTGATGGCATTGTAATTGTATGATACACACCAGCTAATTACTGAAAGGTTTACTGGAAGGTCATTTTCACCTTCCAAGTTTAAAAATTGTTTGATTAGAGAAATACCTCTTTTGAAGCAAAAAAAAATTGTCATTTCTTTTATTTCTTTTTTTTTTCAAAAAAATTTTTAAAAGCTTTGCAGATTTGAAATCTCCATTTAACGAGATAAATGTGCACTAATTTTTATTGTTATAGAATAATAAATAAATCTGTTTTTTTTTTTAAACCCTACTACCCCCTCAATTTCAACCCTTTATTGTTTTTTAGTATGCATGTAAATCTAAGCACATGGATGTTCTTTTCATTTCGACCTTGCTAAAATATGACCACCATGGCTTGGAGTCGAACACGCACCCTTGAGTTAAGCACATCCCCAAAGAAATAAACAAACATGCTTGAGTGACATTGAGATGAAAAAAATAAAGACAGCATTGTTAAATTTCATCTTTGTAGAAAATATTCTTCATCACTTAATGAGTAATTCAAGGGGCCTTAAAACACTTCTTTAATACATTTAAAAAATGTTGCTGATCTGTAAATGAAGCTCACTTGAACATGTCAGCCAAATAGTATTGCACTGTGTGCAGCATGCAATTTCTTAATTCACATCAAAGTTGGGCAAAGATTGTTTTCTTTCTGCAGCACATGCTTTGGGAGTGTGCTGAAAGAGTTAACGTCACTGCCCCCGCTCCCTTAGCGACGCATGTTAGGTAGGGACGAAATCCGAGGCCAATTGCTGCTGCCACCACCGCGCGAGAGCAGGGGCCGGCCTCCGCCGCGGCTGAGGTCACTGTTGCCAATCAGCGGCGTCAGCTGCGCTGTCACTGGGAGGCGGCACTTACAAGCGACGAGCTGGCCGACCAGCTTTGGGCCGTCCGGCAAGCTGAAGATGCCCCCCTGGTGCAAGGACTTCGAGCGGTCACCTGAGGCACTGCTATCATAATCATCGGAGAGTGGGAAGGGACAGGGGTTAATCCCCTCTTCCCCCACCTCACCCAGTAAAACTACCGGACTTTAAATAAAGTCTACTCATTGCAAAATGGGGACATGCCTAAGTCTCCCTACCTTTCTCTTAATGTCAACAAGGACATCAGCTGCCTTTTCTATTTTAAGAATACATAAGGTATAATAATATATCTGGAACAATCTAAAGAATTGGAGAGGAAGGTTGAGCTATTTGGTGCATATTGCAAACTTGAACATTGCAGTTATGTGCTGCCTTAAGTAATCTCCCATACCTAATGGGACAGGGCAACAGAAGTTGTACTGTCTCTGGGTTGCAATAAAGTGTTAACAGTCAGTGTCCATGTGTCCTAAGTGTTCGTTTCTGCCGTGACATTGTGCGCTTAAAATTTATTTATACAGTCCAACCAACTTACAACAAACCCAGATGTAACGATCTATTTGTTATAACGACCATATTTCAGTGCACTTGCCATTTTCCTATGGTACCCTTGAAAACTGGGTCCACATATAGTGCAAATTTTTCAAAGCCTCCTACTTTCACAACAAACACTTCCGACATGGTTGCAGTAAAAATATGACACATACGAAACGAAAAAAATGTTAAAACAAGCATTCTAAAGCATGTGATATATGCGCACTCGCGTGTGCCCTGCTACAGTTTACTTGCGACATGAAGATATCGTAGAACGCGGCAAGCACCGCACACAATTTTCAAACGTTGCAAGCAAGGTCACTTTCAAGTCGTTTCTTCGCCCGTAAAATGAAAGTATGAAAAAAAAAAAAAGAAATAGGAGGCAGCATGGGGACTCAAGAAAGCTTTCACAAGGCAAACTTTTCTGATGCCGCTCGGGGCATCTATCCCCACCAACGATTAACCAACAATGCCTTTGAATGCAAGAAGCCATAAACGCGAGAAGCGGTCACTTTTGTCACATTGAAGTTCACTGTGACGCTCAACTCTATGACACCACAATGTGCCACAAAAGGTTTTCCACCTTTCGGTAACAGCAGAGACTTGTGGATTAGTGATAGCGACTTCCACACAGTTTCGGCGATGCCATAATGCATCATAAGCATCAAAAAAGAGCGATGGTGAGGCTGCCCGTGGTGAAGAACTTGCCATTTTGACTCATTGCCAGCAACCGTATGACAGTCATCTGCAGATAGCTGCTCGGAGGACCGATGGCAGTAGTGCACAAGTTCGCCATCACTGCGTCGCGCGAGGCCACTTGCACGAGTTGCCCACAAAATTCTTCATTGTGTTGAAGAACAAGTGATCTGTGGCTCAGTAAAAGTGAGCGGCAGTTCTTTGGGAACCAGCTCAGCGGTAAGCCAACTGACCCGCCGCCGCTACCTCCTCGCGGCTCTCCTACTGATCCATCTCGGCAACCGACCCGCCACCGCTACCCGCTCACGACTCTCCGAGTTTGAGAACACCTACTGATTCGACTCGGTGGCTCATCTGAGCCGACGATTCAACGGTTTAGTGAGAGCCAATGAGCAAACTGAACGACAGTTCTCTCTAGCTCACTCAGAACTGAGGATCTCTAGGCTTTCGCTCTCGCACTGAGCCATCAGATCCGTACCGTACTGACCCGCACCGCTTCGTTTCATTCGCTTTCTGTGAGCTGGCTCGCCTGTTTCATGGTGCTCACTTGCTGTGTGCTTGTACGCCGCGATGCTTTCCAACATGCGCTGTTCGTGCATCGTGTTTTGTTGCTCAGATACATGGAGGAAGGAAACAACTCCATGCTCAGACACTTGTAGAACAAGTTACGGAAAATGGTGCCGACGCCCAGAAGAACGACAGGTGAGCGTGCCCTTTGAGCCATAGTTTTCATTGTGTCAGTTTTAATTTGGGTCCATATCAGAAAAAGTACTAGTACTTTTTTTCCAGTGTGGACACAGTTATTATTTTCTAAGGTGAGAGACATGAAAAGGGCACAATTCCTACAATTCCCACGTTTATGACATTGCACAAACAAGCAGTGTGCAACGTAACCATGTGCAACGTAACTATATACAAATTTACAACTGCCATGGAGCTGCATGTTTGAATCCATTCTTTGCATTTGTGTCGGGCTAATCACTCATTATCGCTTATAATCGCGTTTCTGAGGCTTTAGGTTGATGTGAAAAAAGTTGTATTGCTCTATGACAAAGAAACACGTTCGTTTTAGCACGATTCGCCGGCATTCTTCATCTCGTTAAATGTTGTCACTTTTCTTCAGGATGGAAGCATTTTAATTAGGCTATTCCGGAAGGCCGCAGCTTATCGGTGCGCACAGAGGACAGCTGAAGAATTGAAGAATCAGTACTTCTCAAGGACAAATGACATACATCCTTCTATATTATGTGTTCATTTGGTCCGTGTTTTCATATCACTAGTTATATAAAAAATCAATGTAGTGCAGCCAATATTAGTTGAGTTTATCTGGAGTTAATTTTGACATATTTAAATCTTTACATTATTATTCTATTTTTATGTATTTCGTCTACTTTTATTGTTTTCGCTACGCCGTGAATGTTTACGTTTGTTGTCATAATAACGACAAACAAGCCGAATCTTGTGCCATATCGTGCGCACATGTCTGGAGATCTTGTGCACTTTTCTCAGTATAAAAATGTTTTTTTATATGTGCCCAAGTGTTCTATTTTTTATACCACTGTTATGTAAGCCCCAAACCATGCTGGAAACTTTCGTCTTCAGTGAGATTGAACATGTGTGTGCTCTTTAGAAGAGTAGAGCTTTGGGCCAGTTGGTGATGCATACAGTTGAAGAAATGAAGCGCAAAGAATGAGACAACAAAAGAACAGGTGCAGCAATGCCACCGACGAAGAGCATAAGAATGTGAATAGCTTCGAAGCCTTCATTCTGCAGCAGTTGGGCGGCACCCGCCACGCCAAGATCACCGACTTTTTCAAAAAATAAATGTGGGCTCATTCCGAGAAATTTTGCATTTTGTGTCTTTTCTCAATCATCATAGAAGCATGCATACCTAGCAAAAGTAGGTAGGTCACTCTTGTTGTTTTTTCAATTTTTAGTGCGAATTTTCTGTTTTCCCTGTAATAATGCTACAAAATTACAAACGATTTTCCAAGGTCTCTTCAAATTCGTTGTATCGAGATTTCAGTGGCCATGCATATTGCAATTATAACAAAGATGTCCAGTCTGAACTTTAGCTCACTTTAGCTCCCCTAGCTTCAACGCTTGTACAACAGGAAAAGAGACAGCACCGACGAGCATTAAGAGTCTCTCGGTTCGTTTGTTTGTGGTTTGACGCCGTAAGACTTATTCCCCCACGCAGTTTAGGAAAACGAAACCATATCAACTCACGCCAAATTACTGTTTCGTAAATGGGGAGTTTGTGAGGTCATTGCCGATTCATACCTGCCAAGTTCGAAGATTCTGAATCTGAGAGATTTCCGCAACAGGAAGGGAGGTAGTTTCGCGCTGACTTATTCGCCTTTTTTTTTTTTTTTTGCACAAAAAAAAACCGTGAACAAAAAAAAACAGGGTGGGGAGGTGGTCGGTAAACATCCGCGTTTTGCTGTCTCATACTAGCTTGGAGTGGCTGAACACTTAAGGGTAAGGTTTCCCATTTACAGCAAAAAGTGCGAGCCTCAAAGGGGGGTGAACATACTTGTATCTATCAATATTTCTCATAGAAACAACTAGCAAAATCAATTTCTGTCAAAAGAACTCGTGCACGTAATCTTGGGACACACACGAACGGACGGGACAGTGCAGCCGGCTGCTGGGAAAGCGTGGGTAGAAGCTTAGCTTAAGGCGAACTGACACATTAAGCCAAAGTACCCAGATTGACAGGTGCCTTACTAGATTCTTTTGACAGAATTGCCAAATTGCTTTTAGCTTTTTTTACATCTTTATTGCCTCTACTGCTGCGTTAGCCCTGTCCGCTCGACTAGTAATCGTGTCGCCAGAACTGCGGTAATTCCATTCTTGCATGCGGGTTGAAAACGGTAATTCCGTTTTCAACACGCATGTGCTGGCTGCACACATGCTTTTAAAACCATGCCGTTCTTTGCTATCCGTGGTCGCATCTACCGCGATTTTGCCCGCATCATTTGTGGAAACAACGCCGCTTTAATTGGTCGAGTGTTGAACAGGTGTGCACTTTCAGAGTTCTGTCAGTTACGTCGTCGCCACACATGATCGTGTAAAGAGCGACCGCAATTTCGTGCACAGTGATTGTGGCAAACGATAACCGCGGTTCTGACAGTGCGTGCGCTGGCCATGCGCGTTCTTCCGAAGCATTAAGCACGCTGCTTATAGCCTTTGTTCCACTGTTCCGGCACTAAAATTCATACAATCCGCTGCAATGAGAAAAATAGTTCGAAACATTGAATTTTCGCCTAATGGACATTTAGATAAACGCCTCCTAAATTCGTTTACAATAAGATGTGATGGGTTTGCAAAAAACCTGGATTAGATTGGGCTGCATTTTCGTTTTGTCAATGTGGCCAGATGAACACAGAAATATCAATTTCAGGGACATTTTCCTGACAACCGTACAAACCTTTGTCGAAATCCGGGAGACTTGGGCAAGTATGCCGAACTACTATATAAGGGTTTGTCAATTGATAGCGCTCAGGAAATTCACGAATTTTCAAGGATGGGAAAAAATTCCAGGACTTCAAGGCCCTTAAAAATGCATTTTTTAAATTCAAGGGTTTTCAAGGACCTGTACGCACCCTGATATTAACTACCACATTATAAAAATTCACCTTTGTACCTTCGCTGCTTCATAAGCCTAATGATGACCAAAAATTAAGGCAGGCATTCCATTCCCAACAGTAAAAGGCACAGAATGTGCACCAGCCAACTAGTAGCATTTCTAAGCGGAAGAAGATGAAAGATAGGCATGAAGAAAAACATTCAAAAGATCGACACACCTGAGTGATTTTGTCTACAGCGCCATCAGCAGGTTTTGTGGCAGCTGCTTGCTGTGGCAACTTTGCTGACGTAGCTGTCTGGGTAGCGGCCTCATCAACTTCGTTGTCAGATTCGTCCAAACCATATTTGGAAAAGTGCTTCACCTGCAAAAAGGGACAAGAGAGCACTACTGTTTATAGTGAGTGGACCATGTGGAAAGGATGCACTGAGTTCGCTAAGAGATGCAGGTGTAGGAAAAATTAACATGCAATGCTGTGGATGAGCAGGCTACCAGAATTATTATAAGAAAATTACTGAAGCACCTTTCAGGCTTAATGGCATAACACATTTCACAGAGAAGACTGAAGTAGCCAACATTCCAGCCAAAGATTGTAGTAGTACACAGTCACTGGACTTCACGACCACAACACAATGTTGACTCGCTCAGACGACTTCGTGGGCTGATGCAGTTCATTGTGACAGTACGCCACTATGTGCAACCAATAATGTGCAAATCCGAAGCAGTGAAGAATTCTGCCCAAACCTCAGGAAAACAACAAACAGACTTGAACCCCTTTATAAGAGACATGAAGCAGGATCTTTTATTCCTGTCTTTTCAATGAGGTGCCTCATATGAGCAGGGAACCCCGTGTTTGTTTTCTTATCATCACCTATTTCAATGTAGGCACACTGGTCTCTCTTATACACATTTATATGTTGCATCAGTGTCCCTTACAAAGGTCTTTTACTGTATAAAGAACCCGAGAGGAAGCAGTAATGGCTCAAGCTATCCTGTAATGGCTCCACACTTTGACCCTGGGGCGTTTAGTTGGATACTAAGGCCACGGTGTGCATGGGTGGCAACAGCAGAGGGGTCTCAGCTTAATTGAGCAGTGTCTATGACTGCTCCAGAGTTGGAAAGATAGGCTCACCGATCTGGAACGGGGCACACAAATTTAGAGCTGTAAGGCGGGTCTCGTATCCTCGCCAAAGGAAAGGAGGGAACGAGTCACCTTGTTTTGGATGGAAGGCGTGAGAGGTCGCAGAAAATGCCCCTCAAATCCTTATTCAACCCTGCCAATCAAAGACTGCATGAAGCCAAGGTGAGGCCATATGCCGATGCTCTGGATTTCGTGCTAGAAACAGGTGCCCATGAATTTCCCTTTTCTCATGTCAATCATAACGAGCTTGCTCAATAGCACATCTTATTGATGCGTTTAAGAACAGACATCTTTTCAAAAATCTTAGAAAAGGCTTGTCTTGACTAGTTGTTCAGAGTTCAAAGAATAAAAGAAAAGGCCAAGTAATTTTGATATTCTTAATAAAAGCGGTGTAGCACGGCATGTGCTGGGACCATCTTTAGCCATGACATGTGGCAGTAAATGCAGTCTACGTTCATTATAACGAATGTAGACAGTATTTGCTGTTCATTATAATGATTCCCGCCTCCACCGTGCTGCTGCAGCGGGTGGCGAAAAAAAAAAAAAAAAAAACTCCCGACCAAACAGCACTAAAATGGCGGCGCTAGGCTGTGTAGTTCGGAAATTGTGAGCCCGTGAAGTTGGGGTATTTTCAGCGCTCTCTCGTCGGCTGCCATGGCCCTGTTATGTGATACAGTCGATTTCGGATACATCAAACTCGAATATATCGAGTTATTGGCTATACTGTATAGTTCGAAAATCCCCTTAAATTTTCCACGCAGAAATACAGGACCGCTGCACTCACATATCCCAGTCCTGCACAGCGGAACGTCCGTTACATCAAATGCTGCGCAGCACCACAGCCCAGAAAGCGCATTTTTCTAAACAAATACAGTCGCCGAACGATTTTTCGGACCTGGCGGGTACTGAAAAAAAAAATTCGAAAAATCGAACAGTCCGAAAAATTCGTTTTTGTCAGAAATATGAACTTTATTGCATCAGGCAGGCTTAAAAAAGTCCACGATTTTTTCTGCCTAGCCTCATACTGTGCTTGGAATCAATTTGGTTCGCCCGTATTTGCGCCAAGGTCACATCGTCACCGTAATAGCTTCACAAAAGTGCACCGCGGAAGCGATCTCCGCTGCCGACAGCTGCGGGCGATCATCGTCATCATCATCTGAACCACTCTATGGCTGCGGCACAACCTGGCGAAGAATTTCTTCGTCTGTGGGCTCTGCACATGAAATCGTCATCGTCCACACAAGCGAAGTTTTAAATAGGGAGTTTCAGAATAACGTTTGCATGCTACGGGCATTGCGGATGTAGCGGACGGATTATGAGTTTTAGAATAGGGTTTGCTTCCCCTAGAGAAAAGTTTAGAAACTTTCACCCCGACCGCGAACTCAAATGCACGGAAGCTAGAAACAACACTCTGCGGGCCTCGCGAGCCGCAATCGCCACACGCTATTTCGAATTTTCTGCGGGTCGGCCGCGAACGGCGACTTGCGTTACGACCGATGCGCAGTGGCAGCAACAGCAACGCAAGGGCTCACGGTTCGCTATTCTAAAACTCCCTAATTTCATTGTGGCAGGCACATTCACTTCACGACTGCATAGCTCCGCCTCCTCTCTGTGTGGTGCGATGACGACAGTGCTGACCACTATGGCTGACTGAAGACGAAAAAAGGTCTCGTGTCACCATTTCTAAAGCAAACACGGCCTCCAAAACTTGATATATGACGTTTGCTTTCTGATCTTGGGAGCAGGAAAGCCATTTTAAAATTAAGCCCCTAAGCTTAGTCAAGGCGGCATAAAATCCAACATGGCGGTGTTCATACAGGTTCGTGGCACAGCTCAAAACAAGCGATTTAATCTGAAAAATCCAACTTTCGGGGGCGAATTAGTCCGAAAAATCGGTCAAAAAAATGCATTGACCCTATGCTATGGGAACCCTGATGGCGCACTTTTGAAGTCCGAAGTATCCCACAAGTCCAAATTTTTGGAGCCCGAAAAATCGGTCGGCGACTGTACTGATGAATTTTCTGTTGCATTCTACGATGCACCGATCCCTTTTTGCGCCCAGGTGACAAAAAGGCGGCGCTGATCTGGTTCATTGCGTGGCGCATCTAATTTCACCATTATGTTTGATGTGCAGTCTGCCAGTCTTAACACTCCGCGTGGCCATAGGTCTATTGACCTATTGTCGAGGACACCAAAATGTGAATGCGAAGGGACTCGGAGTTCTCGTTCGCATTTCCGTCCTTGTTTGTTAACACACAATAGCATGCGAGTCTGAAAAGCATGGCCTTTCATCAGATGTGCAACCTTGCGATGTATTTTAGTGTTTTCGGTTTTAAAACACATGTCTTGGAGGCTACGCTTTTTCTAGCCTTTTAATTGAAGCAGCTGAAAGTAGCAGCTGCCAGCTACAAAGCCACAGGTGACATCGATATCGCCATAATGTCGATGGTGAGAACTCGGCTACCCGGTCTTTTGCGCCTTGTGGACTTATGTACTACTTGCCTCATTCCTGGTAAATCCTCATTCGGGAGTTGAACTGAATATTGACCCGCACTTAGCGATAAAAATTACGATTGGCGCTTGGGGCGACGTCCAATAATGCACCGCTGTAAACTTTTCTTGCGGGCTAGGTGACGACTTTTGAAGCGCCATGACCGCTCACAACTGCGTACGGTGGCTCAGTGAATTACCCGAATTATCAGTGCTTCCGGGCACCATCTCGGACAGCGAGCAACTGCATCGGTGCATATGACGACGTAGCTGTTTCTGACTGCATCGATGGTAAGATCATAGTGAGATCGTTGCTGAGATCAATACCGGTGCCGCAAAAGTGTACCCATGCCATCATGAATATGCCAACGCTTTTACTGCAGCCGCCAACCAACCTTCTGCCGCACTACAAAGCTTGCATCGGTGTTCTACGTCAATCAACGCTGTTGTGGCTGAAAGAGCTGAATGCGGTTATTTGAAAAGCTTCAATGATATTGAGGATGACTGGAACATCATGGCACACAAAAGGCAAGACAAGTTAGTGGACTATTTTCATGCGAAATAAACTGCAGTAACTTGTAGTTCACATCTTGTTCTTCATTATGCCGTGAGTGAATCATTATGTTAGCACTTGTAAAGATTTCTGAGGCCTGAAATGCTTTAATTTAGGCTTTGAATAAGCGTATTTTGTATTTTGAATTAATGACATATCAAACTATGCCGCGGTCCCCTTCGAGTTCGATATATCTCAGATCAAGTGTATCATTCATTTGACGTACTTTTGCAATGAATTAGACATCGATATTTACAGAACAGATAGTTTGTAAAAGATGCTACTCAAATGTATGGTTTTCAAAAAATCAATTTTTTTCTCGGAAAACACATAACAAAGGGGCACCTGTTCTAGTTGCAAAGCATAGAATGTACCCACCTCAAAAACCCAAGAACCTGTCTCCGGCCTGTACTCCAGAAAACGACCCCCAATTTTGGCAGTGGTCCTCTCCAATTTTTCTTGATAACCAAGTGCCTTGAGCTTCTCCGGATCCTGTAAAAATAAATAAATAAATACTAAGTCACTCATGTGTAACCGAGGATGTGAAATCAATTAAAATTAAATATGGCAGCAACGTTCGGATACAACTTGAACATGTCTAGATGACCAAAGCACAACCTCCACAACCGAGGCAGTAGCCTAAAAAATGCGCTCTGCAATGTTCGTCGAAGGCAAAATTAATAGCTATCTGCTTCGCAGTGTGGATGCCAGTTGAAGCCCACTAATGTACATCGGCCATCAAAAAGGAAATGCTGCATACTTATACCATTTCAACAGTGATTGTAGGTGGGCCAGTTGGCATATACTGAGCGTCAAAAACAGCACGCCAGGACAATAAAATGAAAAAAAGTACACGTACGTATCACTAATAACTGAGACAAGCAGTAACTAGGAAAACAGATGTGATGTCCCGTAACCAGCAAAGCAAATACCCACGTTACCAGATTTGTCACCTACACACTCACACTCATCTTTCGAGCAAACAGATTTCTTTCAGTAAAAGGGCAACAAAGGGACAGCTGACACATTCTTGATGCCTTTTGTGAATCTTGAAAACTTATCAAAGTTTGCATCTCATCGTATCCGCATCCTGTCCTATCACTTTGTACTGATTCAATGAACAACAAACAGCATGCACAACATACAGCATGCTAGACAGTGTTGCTGGCACAATTTCAAATGACATGTGCCAAAGTTCATCGTACTGTCAAATCTCGTTATAGCAAACTTCAGATTAATAACTTTTTCTTTTTAGATTACAGACTTTTTTGAAAATCCCCTTCCATACATCTATTGGTTTAATGTAAAAAATATTTCGCTACTACGAATTTCAGAATATTGAATGTCTCAAAACAATGTATTGAATTTTATCCCCCTTTACTTCCAGAACACTTCAAAATAACGAATAGCAATTTTAAAATGTGACTCGTGGCTGTAAAAATAATGCCCAGGCCCATAGCTGCCACTATCAATATCATCAGAACTCCTGCGTATTTCAATATTTCGCTATCAAGCTGCCCTATTTAATTTTGTGATAGCCCTATCGCTATCGACATAATCATCGCCTGATACTTGTTTTTCATATCGGGCTTCGCCCTGTTGCCTTCGTTTTCCTCGAGAAGCTTTACCTGCCCACTGGTTACATGATTGTTTCCTAGCCTTTTCGTTGATGATGGAACGTTCACGATGAGCTCCGAAAGGAGCCTGAAGGGAATGCTACAACAGTGAAAATGTGACGCGAGTGACTTATGAGATGAAGTCCCCCGTGATTATCCGTGCATGCTTCTTTCGAACAATACACACCGTGCGACCACGAAGCATGCACATGACCTTAGTTGACGACCGATAAGATCTATACCATTTGTCGCGAGAAGAAAACGACAACTAGAGCAAAAACCCCGTTGAAACAGCACGTGCTTAAGAGTTCATCTTTCAGCAGTCAAGCTGCCCACATCAGGATAGATTGCGCACTCTTCCTCAAATAAACGTTCACTGGTTCTGCATTATTTCGCATGTGTTCTTGCGCTTATTGCAGCATAATGTGGTCGCAAACACAGTGCAGGTAGACGTCTTACATGTTTACATGTTTGCATTTACAATTTTCGTGCAACTTTTGAATACTTTCCCTACAACTTTTCAAAATAACGAATGGTCTTTAGTGGCCCCTTGAAATTTGTTGTATCTAGATTTCACTGCTTACAAGACTGCACCTATGTGTAAGCCCACAGGTGCTTGTGTCAATCAATGCAATTTCTACTTGCTTTGGTTGAAATAAAAATGGATTTGATTACGCTTTCCCAGTTTCAGAGGAGTGCACTGCACCATTGCATGCATTATTTAACGCTTCGCTTTCATTCTCCCTTGTTTCGACATAAATGTGTCAGAGGAATCATGGTGAGAAGGAGCAGTGACACCAGCAGTATTGCCGGAACCTCGTCAAACAGCTGGCAGGTGACGTCAGGGCTGGCACCAGAAGGCAGGGCCCATCTGCACATGCGAACTGCGAGGGAAAGCTAGATGGGACGAGTCATTTCATTTAAAAGATTGCAGGCTGAACCAGCAAGAATTGTGATATTTCGTAGCGATAAAAAGTTTTCTGCAAAACTTTCAGTAATAACTTGGGCTGGCAAACAGAAGAATGCTTCGAGCTACTCACATGCTGCTTAAATATTGTTAAATGTGTCACGATAAAATGCTTACCAAATGTCACTAAATACAATGTTCATTATTCACAGAAAAGCCTGTTTGCTTGTACTTTATCCTGCACGAAGCGACTTTGAAGTCACTTTTACTGCAGTACTCTAATTTCCTGTGAAAAAGCATGTTAAGATTAAGAAGCCACAAGTTGTGAAGTGTCGCAAAACGTTCAGTCCTTTATTTACACGTGCGGTATACTTATGGGTACCAGTATGATTGCTGACATCTAAAAACATTACTGACAATTCTTCGTACCTCTCGACGACGCCTCTGCAGCCCCAAGAAACAATATATAAAAACATATACCAGCTTTCTTTTGTCACATTTAATTTTCCACGTTCTTGCTGTACTAAATTTAAAGAAAGCATAAAAACACACTTACTGTGATTGATTCTCGAGTGACTTTGTTGATTGGCCACACTTTGTCGAGAGTAATCTGTGCTTTACGGTTCAGGCCTTCGCCCACAGGTGGCTTTTCGTCATCATCAGGGTACACTGTGATCTCCATGCGACGAAAGTGCACTGCAAACAAGAACATTTTTGGGCACAAGCTCAATCGCTGTTGGAACAAGTTTGGCTGCTATTCAACCTGAAGAAACTTGTCAACGAACATTAAAAAATCCATATGTTTTGTAGATGACAGCGAGCTGAGTCTATTAACAATTGAAGATTAATGAGAACAAATGATGCCAAGGAAAATATAGGGGATGTCATTAGTAGCAAATGTAATGTAAATGTGAAGAAAAGGTAACTTTCCACCGGCAGGGACCAAAGCTGCGACCTTCGAATAACACGTCCGCTGCCCTATACCAAGTGAGCTACAGTGGCTGTTATCCCTCCATACACTTCATAAAGTACGAATGGGCATGTTAAACATGCATGTGTCAATCAGCACTGCCTGGTGCCATTACAGTCAGTGTGGCCTGTTGATGTCACATAGCACATGATATTATTATGAGCTGGCCTTTGACCGATAATCCCTTGCACATGACCTGAAGCCATCAAGTCTGCCAAAACGAGGCCCTCGCTATGCCATGGAAAGTATCGGTTACGTTATTTGAACTGTCATGTAAATCTAAAGAAAGAAAAGAGGACAAAAGGAATCACGTAGCACTAGCAAGATCCCATGCAACGTAAAGCCAACAGGCAAGAAAAGAGTTCCAAAATCGCTGTAATGGCTACTGGAAGCGCAGACTGATGCTACCACGTTTGATTCATCCACCTGCCACCAAAGAGCTAACGCCTCTGCCATGTTTTTCCAATTAACTCTGTCCTGTGCTTGCTGAATGCACCACAAGACATACAAAGTAGGCATGGACGAATAGCAAACTTGAGTTCGCAACGAACTCAAAGCAAATGGTGATTTGCTCAAATAATTTCAAGTCGAATAGTTCACATAGCATACATAGCACTCAATACTCCGGTGCATACAGTGCATCGAAGTACTGAGTGCTCTACTTTCAACTCTCTGGTCAGCAAAATAAAATACATAGGCATCACTGAAAAGACGTGCCTGTCTTATACAAACTGGCTCTACAAATTGTTGTCCCTAGTCGTAGCTTATGCAGCACATGACCCTGGTTGCCTTCTCGCAACTTTCTTGCTTGCTTTGCTTGCACAATCACTGCATTCATTCTGTCGGCCTTTCCTTAATAGCAGCCTGTCATAGTTTCCCGCATATGTGCATCGCCTGGACATCACACGCTGTATATCTAAGACACCTTCACATAATTTTCATACATGCAGACATAAGTTAGCCCTAAATACAATGCCATGGTAGCATTCGTGTGTTGCTACATTACCATTCAGATTTCCGAGGGCTGAAAACTATTTTCCTCTATTTTACAAGCTTTCCAATAAACCGAAATATGTTGAGCACAGTCATTTTGTAATATCGGGTTTTGACTGTAGTAGAAGACTTGGATACCAGTTTAGAGCGCAAGTTGTAAGCGGCAAAATACTGTAAATTTTGAAATTTGCTATACTTAGTGCACATAAGATCATAGATGCTTTAAAGGCACAAGATGCTTTAAATGCATTTTAGGTCATTTTGAGGTACCGCTTTCCCAGACGCAAAAAGGGATATTCACATAATCCATATATCTTCTCTTCCAAATTCTCCGCTCTTTTAACTGAAGCAGATATATTAAAACCTGGCTAATTTAAAATTTTTGTCAATTTTTTGCCAGTAGGACCTAACTTTTGAGTTAATTGACATCCATGAAAATTTGTATCACAAAAACTGCAAAATGCATTACTTCTACTCTGCTTCAGTAACGATACGTATTTATGCAGAATATAAAAAAAAAAATGGCCACCATATCTACGCGCATTACTGCAGATGTCTTCGAAAGACAACAGCCTTCTGTCTTGAGGTGCTGCGTGAGATAAGGACATTATCTGGCAGTAATCTCATGTAGAATGCAGAGCCACTGGTAGGTGACAGCACCATTATCGTCTCAGCAAGGTGTAGGGAACACCTGTTTTTTCGTGCATAGTGTCACATTGTCAGTGCAGCATAAGTAACACTAGGGTCCTTAGAATTGCGCATCTTTGAATTTTGCTCTATAAAGCAACATGCCACCAAATGCTTACTTATTTAATCTCATGTAGAATGCAGAGCCACTGGTAGGTGACAGCACCATTATCGTCTCAGCAAGGTGTAGGGAACACCTGTTTTTTCGTGCATAGTGTCACATTGTCAGTGCAGCATAAGTAACACTAGGGTCTTTAGAATTGCGCATCTTTGAATTTTGCTCTATAAAGCAACATGCCACCAAATGCTTACTTATTGATGTTGTGTCTCAGATATGTATGTGTAATATTTGTTTTTTGGTGAAGAATGTTTATAAGTACAGTTAAACCTGCTTATAACGAACCTCCATATAACAAATTCCTCGATATAATAAATTTTTAATATTTCCCCCCGCTACTCCATGCAAGCACATGTATTTGCGACCTCTATGTAACAAAATAACAGAGGGAGTCTACTTTATTATAACGAATTTTCCACACAGGCAATATGATTTTATTTGTGGGGTTTAACGCCCCAAAACCACCATATGATTATGAGAGACGCCGTAGTGGAGGGCTCCGGAAATTTCGACCACCTGGGGTTCTTTCAAGTGCACCCAAATCTGAGCACACGGGTCTACAACATTCCCGCCTCCATCGGAAATGCAGCCGCCGCAGCCGCACACAGAAAATCTATGAATTCCCCTCCGTATTTTGGCGTTTTCGTACGAGCATGCATCTTCCGCGGCTGCCCCACTGTTGACGAAGCAGCGGCGGCGAGCAGAGCGCACCAGGCGAAAGCGAGCGCTCGTTATTTCGCGCGGGGGAGCGAACACGACGCAGGCAGACAGTCCCTGCTCGCCTCGCAGCTTGTGGGGGCAGGCGGGCAGGCCTGAACTGTACGAGCCATGTTGTCGCCGTTATCGCCGCCGCGAGCGTATGCGCGAATGTGCCCCCCCTCCTTCAAAGCCAAAATTAAAAAAAACTACTTTTACACGTTAGAAGTGCCACGCTTTTAGCTAGCGTCACATATGTGGGGCCGTGCTGCATAAGGGGGGCACTTCATTGAATAGTTTCCTGCCGTATAAGTTTCTGTGTCCATGTCGTTTGCTTTTCGTTTTCGACGCCGAGCACGTGCGCATAGTTTCACTGCGCGCACATGGTGTGGCCACTAACGACGTTCAGCTTTGCATTTTTTTTTGCTGCGATAGCATTCATATGAACAGTCTCAGCTGATTTCTTGCCGTCACCGCCGCGGCCGTCATTCACCCTGTGTGTGTGTGTGTGTGTGTGTGTGTGTGTATGTGTGTGTGTGTGTGCGCGTGTGTGCGTGTGTGTGCGTGCGTGCGTGCGTGTGTGTGTGTGCGCGCGTGTGTGCGTGTGTGTGTGTGTGCGTGTGTGTATATATATACGTATTTATATACAGTAGAATCTCGATGATACGATTACTGTTGATGCGAACTTCACGATGATATGAATTTTAAGGTAATTGATTGATTGATATGTGGGGTTTCACGTCCCAAAACCAACATATGATTATGAGAGACGCTGTAGTGGAGGGCTCCGGAAATTTAGACCACCTGGGGTTCTTTAACGTGCACCCAAATCTGAGCACACGGGCCTACAACATTTCCGCCTCCATCGGAAATGCAGCCGCTGCAGCCGGGATTCGAACCCGCGCCCTGCGGGTCAGCAGCCGAGTACCTTAGCCACTAGACCACCACGGCGGGGCACGAATTTTAAGGTAGTTTTGAATGGACTACATTATATAAAATACACCGTGATTCAGTGTTACACGAATGGTTTTCCCAGCCACCACGGATGATACGAATGTGCGATTGACCGCTGCGTGCCAGCGGTGCAACACGGCAAAAACAAGCCGAGAGGCCAACGCAAAAAAACGGTCTGAGACCAATTTTCCCCCTCATGCGATAGCATAGTATCGCTTTTTTGCTTCACGGCTTTGGCTTCACCGGCTGCTCTATCGCTCTATCTCTCAAACCACGTAATGTCAACAACCAGCCTCAAATCAACAGGGCGGAGAAGACATCGTCGGCGCTATCGCGAACTAGCCGCCAAAACTCACGGCCTTGACAAGGACGCAGTCATCGAGAGCCTGGTTTGGATTACAATCGCTAATAACACCAGAAGTAGAAGAAGGTGCAGCAGCAACAAGTCGGCTTGCCCGAATGTGTCTTGCTTTTGCACTGCCGGCTGAATCTGTCGCCGTGGCTGTGTCCGCTCATGTCGTTTTGGCTGGCGTGTCTTTCGGCTGGCGTGGAATAAAGTTAGTAAAGGTGTAAACTGCTTCTTTTCAGGGCCTTGTATGCATAATTAAAACTCGGTATGAACTTCAGTGCTCAGGAAACGGACAAAATGGAATGAATTCTCAATCGTTGATGGCGGCGGCAGGGGTGGCATGCATACGAGGGGCAGAACGAATGTGAACAATTTCGGCGGGTGCGGACGTGGTTTTCCGGCCACGCTGGCATTTTCGCTTGAATTCTCCGATGCGAATTCTCCAGGACTCGTTATTTTTTGTGTCGACTTCACGGCACAGTTTTCCAGCTGCTTAAGCGGGGAAGCGAGTAAATTTCCAATGAGTTTGGCCGCTTTCGCTCGCTCTGATGCTTGTGCACACGCGCTTATCCTTCAGTGGGGAGAATCACGTGCCTTCAACTTTGACCGGAACGACTGCGTTTAGTTGCCGGGTGCACAAAGATCACTTCCCTTGCTGGACAGGCGCCGTTTGCGAAAAGAGTGTGCTTTTCAAACACAGCAAAGTAATAACTGGGGCACTTGTTAGTTCGCACTCATATCTGTACCTGTGATTACCTTTTGTGGCTTGTTTTTGTTTAAACAGCGCCGAGTGGTCGAGTGGTAAACATTGTTAGTTCACTCTCGTCCTGTGTATGTTGTTTTCGTGCGTCATTTGTGCGTAAGCAGCGCGCTGCACGTTTCCATGTGCTTGCCGTTTTCGCCTTTACATTCCAAGTTGTTGCTATCCAATTCATTGCTTCGCCCTTGGGGCAAAACTGTGACTTTTCTTAATTTCAGACAACTGCGTCGTCAATACCGAGGGGATGTCAGATTAGGCCATGGTGTAAGGATAAGTTAGGTGCTGACACTCGCCGCTCCGCACAAGGAGAGGGTGCGGGCAGATTGTCGTTGCCGATGACCTAGAGCTATGAGTAGTTGCCGTTGGGCGAGTTGAGATGGCGCTGCTGCACAGCACGCCAAGTATTCGCGCGACGCTCATGCTGAAACATGCGCGCCAAAGAGCATCTTCTTGAAAGCTATGTGGGCATGGGATTTTGCGATTTAGAAACGTGTCGCCCTGTGTCTGCGAGTCGTTCCAGTGCATTTGTTCAGCTGATACGCGCTTTATGATTCAGTGCACGTAGACCTCCACACTGCATATGACTCCAAGTACGCATGAGCTGTTTTGTCCGTGATTGCGCCTAGAAATGGGCAAGTGGTGTTTTGTCCCAAATTGCAAGTCAGGGTATCGAATTTGCACGAAGCATGTGTCGCATTTCCAGGCTCCGCATGAACCAGAGCAGTTGGATAAGTGGCGACGGGCAATTGCGAAAGCTGATGGAGCCTTGCAGCCTACTGACTATATGTGCGTGAAGCATTTCCCCGAAAAAGCAATCTTTGCCACATATCCTGCAGAATACAAGGGAAACATCCTGTTGCACGCACCAAAAAAAGCTACGCTCACTTGAGATCCTGAGCCTGCCATCTTACCGGGCTGTCCAAAATACCTGACCGTGCAGCAAAAAAACAGGAAAGCTCAGCGAAAACGGCTGGCTCTACTGCAACTTCTTGGAAGCGACGGGGGCCAAAAGGTTCAACTGCATCTGAAGTGCCCGAGACGACCGCAGAAAGAACACCAAATTTATTGCACGTAGGGACAGTTTTTCCACAACATGGTTATGAAGAATCAGCAGGCACGCATGCAAAAGGTAGTGCTTTGACTTCAGCAGCGACGGGCCTCCTCCACGTAAAGAGGAGGATGCTTTTCAACACGACACTGATAGTGTGGGCCTATGCGTTACCGACTCAGTTCATCACGCAGGAAAAGTAATGTCTTGTTTTTAATTGTGATGCCACATTTTTTAGCTGCATCATCTATGCCTATTTGGACCAAGCAAAACTAAATGTAGAGTAACCAGTGAACAGAAATAATTGTACATACTGATTCTGTGATGCAGCCATCGTAATTATAATTAGTTCTCCATGCTTGATGTGGTGAAGCCAGATTTTCTCGTTTTTAGGATGTCTCTAGCGCTTCATCGTCACCGTCTTGCAACATTGCAGGCGCACTTCGGACCACGGTACTTATGACACAACACCTTTTAATTATTAATACGAAGGCCTTAAATATCCTTACATGCCTTATGAAACGAGGAATATGATTGTCGGCACTACGCGTCGGTAACATGAGGGTCGACTTGCACAAGATATACTGCTTTAGGTAGTGCGCTCGCTTCCACTGTCTCATAAGCACTTCATCAAGTTCAACTCTGCACGGCCTAATAAAATAGCACAAAGTATGACTGATGGCACTGGCCCAACAGTCCCGACATGGGTGTGGCACTGTTTAATCCAGGATCGACTTTTGGGAACCAATGAAGTTTTTCCACCATATCATGCTGTGTAAACTGCCAGACGCCGAAATCTGCATGAAGCAAACAGCAAGACTGCCAAGGGTAGTGGGTCAGTGTAGGTTCTTAATAGAATGCATGTAAGTTTCCTGAAACATTAGTTGAAAGTTTTCTGACGAAGCTTTTCGTTCATTTTGCTGAGCAACAGAACGTCGCAGTGATATCCACGCACGCTCACTCTCACATGCACGCATACACACACGCACGCACACACACACACACACACACACACACAGAGCGACCACGCCTTCCTAATAGCTAGCGCGCCTTTGCCTTCGGGCTGCTATCCTTATTGCAAACACCTCAAATTTTCTCTCAAGGACAACACTGTTTTTATTTTTTATTTTTATTCTGAACCAAAGATGCAGACGCCCACAACGCCGACACCAGAATTTCAACAAAACGAGATCTTTAGTGCTCTCGCGTCAAAATGCAACCGCTTCCCGCACGCTAACGTTAGCTGCTGTTGGTGCATTTATATCTGAAAATACTGTTAACAAATAATTAAGCTGCATATAAAATTTGAAAATCAATTTATTTACAACAGAGCCACAATGTAATTTATTGACATCTATGTACATCTGTATCTCGAGCGTAATAAACCAGCGAGGCTACCCAGCAATAACCTTCTTCACCCGGATCGAGTCGCTCACCAGTGAGCACCTTGCCTACCCTCTGCGAGCGCCATCTGTCCCATCCAACGAAAACAGCCCAGGCAGCAAACAGAATCTGGACGCGGCAGCGGCACAGGGTGCCGAGTCATCACCTAACTTATCCTTACACCGTAGATTAGGCGCTGATGGAAACTCTCAGAGACCAAAGTGACGACTAATCTTCGGAGGCTGACTCGTCTTGCCCTTCAGTCTTGCGCCGCGCTGCGAGTTCGCAAACTGGTAGGTTTCAGGTTTAGCCAATTAGTTCGGGCAACACGACGGCACGTTGAATGCTTGCAATGAATGCGATAGCAAAAAATTGTAATGTTATGAAAAGTAAGGCTGGCAGCCAATTTTTTTGGAACCGATATCGCGGAACCCCTACAAAACGCTGGTTTAAGCATATACGGCTGCTTAAGGGAGAAGTGCTCTTTTCACATCCCTTCAAATTGAAACCACACTGATACTTCCCGAGATAACAAGTGCGCCAGCGATGGCGACCACTGTTAAAATCCAAGTTTATTATTGCTACTCGAGCGACCCCTCCTCGCCGCGTTGTTTCATGCTCGTTCAAGACAGGTGGTTTACTTTCTGTGAGCATTCGACGGCAGTTCTAACACACGGGACATGTTATCTTATGCGCTTTCCATCAATTTGGACTTGTTACAGAACATGGCGGCGGCGAAAAAACGCCGAGTGTGTCCATATAATTTCTATTGCTATATTAAAGCAGTTTTTTTACTGTAAAATAGGTATTTTGGGTTAGCTCTGCCTTCAGTACCCCTTTTGTTTAATTTGCGTGTTTATACTCCGAATTTTCGTACCAAACCTGCATATAACAAAATCATCTTTAAAACGAACTTTTCCGAGAATTTATCAATTTTGTTATGTCCAGGTTTAACTGCACGAATGCAGCCACCAGATAAACATGGCTGGGTGCTGAGGAAACGGTTGACAGACAGACAGACAAACAGAAACACAGCCATACAGGCAGACAAAAATTTGTGTCAAAGTATCCCAACAAAGAAAGACTATCATCTTAAAAAAAAAAAGTGATCAGCTAGATATCTGGGAATACATAGTAAATAATGGTACCTAAGTAAAAAAACATGGTTTTGAGGTAATCGAGTTTAAAGTGAGAAAACAGCTTGATCAGCTGGATATCTGGGAATACATAGTAAATAATGGTACCTAAGTAAAAAAACATGGTTTTGAGATAATCGAGTTTAAAGTGAGAAAACAGCTGAAAAGTGATCGAACTTCGTCACAAACACTGTTCAACTACAGTAGACTGTCAGTAGAAAAAAATATCTTAAATGGAAGTGCAGCTTCAATGGAACAAGTGCTTCTGATGAGATTGGCTTCATACTTGTGTTTTGCACCCTTGTAAATGTGCCCTTGTGTTCTGCACCTTTGTAAAGACTGTCAGTAAATGAAAGTCCTGTTAAGTGGGACACATTTTCCTGGTCCCTTAAGGTACCTTTTAATGAGAGTGTACGGTACTTTATTTAGTAGCTACAAGCTCGGCAATCATTGCTAAAATCAATTTTTCACTTTGGAGCTTCTGTGAGATGTCATGCAGCTCTAGCACAATGTACTATCGAGTGTGGTCAACGTTTTCCAGCAAATTGACTGTAATTTGGCCAGACTCTAATCCTAACTATTTCATAATTTTTGCTGGTGGGATACAACCATGATTAAATGCATGAACAATATGCAATGTCGCAATCCTTAAGACTGAACCTAAACAAAGCCAGCAAGGACTCTGCCACTCAATTCCCATTAGCTCAACACTTACACCGAACTGTTCTCATGTGCTATTCGGCCTATCTGCATCACAAATAATAGCCATGTCCATACGAGCATACCCACTGTCACCATGCATGTGACTGAAGCACGCTGCAAAGGCCGAGAGGTCCAACAATGAAGATCTTACTGGTTCAGCATTCTGCACCTCAGTATGTCACTGGTTTTTATTCAAATTTACAAGGATCGCTGTGAAACTTACACCAGTTGAAGACCTCTTTTCCCCTAGCATCTGAACTTTTCAACAAGCACGACAAACACAAGGTGTAATTAACTTAGGAGCTGAGAGTGTTCAAACCAATGTGCCCCGAAGACGAAGTGTGAATATAAAGGCGCACAGTATCTATGGACTGCCTTAGAAGTTACCTGACAATTTTCTATACACAGCTGACCCTGGACAAGCATTTCGACTTTCATACATAAAGACTTGTTTAGCGTAAGCACAAAGCGCATATGCAGAGCATGTGCTAGGGTGTGTTTTCACTCGCTACTTTCTTTCAGAAGAAGCTGGTTTTGAGTCACAAAACATGCTGTTTAAGAAAAGCACGAATATGAAAAATATGCCCAAAAGATACCTTTCCAAAATTGAAAAAAAGATTTTTTCAAATTTAGCCCTACCCTTAACCGTTTAAAAAAAAGTATGTATTCAAGGTGCAGGTAATATATACATATAATCTTGAAATGCTACTTCGAAGCAGTGAAGAATTATTCTTAACTATGGCTTCACAGCACAGCAGCTCCACCTTGCAGTGAAACCAGCTATTCGAGTGGAATGAAAAAGTTTATAAACAGAGATTGTGTGTTTGAGCTTCTGTTTCGACCAATGAACTTTCCTTCGGCACTCGAACTGGTTTCTTTAGCACACTAGTGCTATGGAAATCAGTTCGTCTTAAAGAAGTGGGCTTGTCGAAATGTCACCTATACAGTAAAACCTCGTTATAACAAAGTGGGATATAACGAACTAATGAATATAACGAATCAATTGTAATTATCCCTAAAATTTCCATAGACATCCATGAATTTAAAACCTCATTTTAACCAAGCAAAAATTTTTTCACAATGGATATAACGAACCATTCTTCGTCTGCAATGAGTATTTACTGATCATTTTGGTATGCGTCAATTCAATATCTTATAGAGCGCGATGATTTACGTCTCATCACGACTGTGGTAATTCAAAACTCGCGTGTTGCGCTCCCCGAGAGCCGCCTACGGCCTACCAACACGCCTGTGGGAGCGAGTCTCTTAGCCTCCCCTTTCCTCGGGAACTAATGAAATCGCTTGCGTAGAAGCTCGCGCGAGAGTGCGCGTCAGCAGGCCTCCCCACTCCTGAAGAACTTGTTGACCCGCTCGCGCATTTGACCTCCTCCTCCCCTTTAGTTCCGCGCCGGGACCTTCCCCGCTTGGGCGGTGGAGATTGTGGGTTTCTTTCTTGTCGTTCGCTGCGGAAGAGCAACACCACCTCTACCAGTTTCTGCAGCTAGACACGACATGGACAACAACAACGGCAAACATGAGCGCAAAAATAAAAAATCGAGCAGAAGTCAGCAATAATAAAAGCCGTTGAGTCTGTTGTCAAGAAAAAAAAAAAAGGGGCCGTAGAGTTTGGCAATGTCGCTGGGTGCCACGGGTGCCCAGGCCATGACGTCGCACGCTCTCTTTGATGCGGGCGTTATGCCTGATTGCGACACTTTCCGCATGTACGCTGGTGCCGATGGTGACAGTAGAAATGTCGGTAGAAACGAATATTGGCCATAACATATAATGGTTATAACAAAGTAATTTTGACTCTCCTTTCAACTTCGTTATAACAAGGTTTGACTGTATACAGACAGACAGACAGATAGACGCTCAAAATGCCTGCAGAACGCAAAGAAATGCTTCCCACTTGAAACAAGCACTGTGCACACAGCTCAGTCAGCTAACTCACCAATTTCATCAAGGTTGAGTCGTGCAACGTCCATGCGGCCAGAAAAGTAGACATTGCCATAGCCCTCCCGTGCCACACAAAAATTTTCCACGATGCAGTGTCCGTCAGGGCCCACCATAGATGCCAAGTCGTCCATAGAAGGAACGGTGAAGTACCCTGGCCGAGTGAGCACAATGCCTGCAGGATGGGGGGGTTTCGCAGGGTCAGGTGCTGGATCAGCCTGAGAAGAGTCGTCCAGGGATTCCGAGCTGGACATGAAGCGCAACTTGCGGCCACGAACCTCAAGGGATGACACTGCATCATCCAAGCTTTGCAGATTGCTGCAAAAAATTATGTCCATGACAAACAAAATGGTTACAGAAAGCTAAAGTGCCGTAGAATTTCACTGCCACAGCAGTGCACAGGACTTCAGAGAGCTCTGGCAAGACAACGTAATGTGATACACAAATATTACAGTCGAACCTCGTTAGTACGTACCCACTTTAAGCGTACTAACGGTTAAAACAAAGTTGCGACAAATCCCCAACCAAGCGTCATTAGACTTATGCATTCCCGAACCGCTTATGCCGTAGTGTTCGGCCTATGCCAACCGGTTAGCGCATACTAACTGCATACAGCGATAACATTTTGCACAACAAAGTTTTACTGCTCCGCTGAACTTAGCAGATGCCACAATGTGCCGTGAATGGTTTTCCATTATGTTGATAAGTGCGGAGATCAGCCGATAAGTAATGTCGACCTCCGCTCAATTGCGGGGATGATATTGCGAGTAACCATCGGGAAAAAACTATGGCAAGGCGGTGACCACCGACAAACGCCCCGGTATGACTTATTGCCGGCGAGAAGCCTAATCACAGTAAACATCTTCAGTTATCTGCTCACGTACGCGTGTGGCGTACTGTCACTTTAGGCCTACTGCAGGCTTTTAGTAGGCGACTACCTGAACGCGCTGAGCCGCCGATCGCTGCCGCAAAGATCGCTGTTGCAGAGTTTAGCGTTGCGGATCCCGGGTACCGAGAAACCTTGCTGTATTACGCCAACACACGCACAGTACAGCGAGCATAGTGCCGTTGTTACCATGCTGCACGATTTTATATAGCAACAGCCCAAATGCGCCTGGGTCCGTTACCAGGACTGCTAGAGCATCACGGAGAGCACATTGCTTGCGGAAAGCTCTTCGTTGCCGTGTTGACCCAGCAGTCTACTCGCCGAATCTGTGCATGGCCTCACGCGGAAAGGGTGTACTCAACAGCAAGCGGATCGGCAGTGAGCGTAGCGCTGCACGCAACTAGCTACGCTGCAAAAGGTTTGGCTCTCTGCGACTGTACTGTGTTTTAAAAAAGAAAACTGCGCCAGTTTTCGTTAAGAAGCAGAACACAAAAAAACTGTATCACGGACAGCCGATTGTGCCCGTTCTGTCGCTGTACCACACTGCGTATCCCGGGTTCCACAGCAGTTTCAAAATGCTCATCGGCGTCGCCATTGCGTGCTATAGGGCCATTGTGTGAGTATCGGAAACTTTTCTATACTTTTGCTAAAGGAAAGAAATGGCTTTGCGGTGGGTATTTCAGGCAATATTTCGAGTGGCACAGAGTTTCTTCATATTTTGCCGGCGATGGCGCAAGCCAGGAGATGCGAATTTGTAGCTGGTGGCTAATGCATAGTACGTTTAGTGCGTAGTTGCGCCGTCTTCCCTGGCAGGTACGTATTAACGGGGTTTCACTGTACTATGAAGAAATGTACTAGAACAGGATGACTCCTTCTGCGTACAAGACCAAGAACCCTCAGAATTTTTCCCCCACTTTGCACTTTCTTAATTTAATAAATTTCATATCGGCATTCATATCCAAGAATGTCGTCACATATTGCCCTCACATCTCAGCAGCCAATGAACAAAGCAGAGACATGAAGGATGCAACACTGCAATTCGCTGGCCTAGAGCACTTGCACCTTATAAAGTCTATGATTGTGATGTCTGCAAAGTGCATTTTGACAAGCTCAGGGGTGCAACAGCTGAAACACAATTTGGAGCAACCTTTGGAGCAACCTTTGGAGCAGCAAAATGATGCCTCTGAAGCACTAAAATCCAAATCTAGAGCAGGTTACAGCAAAAAAAAAAAACATTTTTTATCGTGAAAGATCAAATTTGGGGATATAAAAAAGGCTTACATTTATGTCACGATTTATCTGGGGAGCGCTTGCAAGGCACTGGACTGAGAGAGAGACGTGAGTCGGCGGTAACACGGAAAACACATTTTAGTACTATATAAAATGGCAAAAATTTGAATAAACCCTTAAAACCAAGAAAGAAACAGATACAATAACGGGCTATACAGCAAGACCGAAACTAACTTCAATCCGAGTCAAGTTCAATCCTTAGCCCTAATCTCTCTCTAGCCAAAACGCATTTGGGTAAGGAAACGTTTTTCCAGTTCATCCGGTCGTCGTGTCGACTCCATGCCCTTGCCATGCTGACGGTTCGTCGGATCTGTCGTCGACATTCTCCTCAAGCTCCTACGGTCATCGTCGGTAGTTTCCACCCAATGTGCCGTTTGTCTTCAATGCCAGTGTCCCAGCCCTAACCACAGTCTTCCACCTCACTAGGCTAGGCTTAGCTCGGCATGGACTCCCTTCCTGACTGGTGTAGGGAGCTACCAGCCCGGCACAAACTGGGAAAGCTGCAAATCCACCAAAAACTGCTGGGCAAGGGTGCAGCAAGTCTGGGCAACCTCGCTCAGGAGGACCTCCGAGGTCGCCGGCCACTTCTCGGCTCTCTCACACCGAGTTCCTTCAGAACCGGGCGGCTATGCTGCTTCCATCATGATAGCGACGCTGGTTTTCCACGTCTTCACAGCTCGGAGCTCCACAGCACAGTGCCAGCTCATTCTTCAAGATTTTCTATTAGGGCTCAAATTGCAACCACAAGCTTTTCTCCGACTAATCTCGTATGTGAACGTGGCCTTTAAGCGCACCATCAGGGGTCTTGCATACGTGCGTCACTTTTCAGTACCAGGCATGAGCCTCGTGCCCTTTTACTCATGATAAAATGTTTACTTCGACAAAATATGTACAAGCCTTTCAATATCACCTAACTTGTGCAGAGTGAACATGAGCACTGCTATTTCAATAAAAGTAGTATTTTGAACCACCCCACTGTGCAAGCAATGATGAAGTACACATTAGCATTTGCCACACCAGCCATATCCTTACTCTACAAATTTAAATTTGAACCTGCCAAGCTGGCAACCCTGAAATTCAGGGAATTCGTAAAGCTTAGGAGCAGGAGGGGTGAAAAAAAAAAACTGACGCACAGTTCCCCACCCACCCACCCTTTTTTTTTTTTTTAGCGCTGCAGAAATGTCATACACTGCTCCAAATGATTGCCAGCAAGCCAGTAACCTTTTCAGATGTCAGCGATCATATTACTATTTACAATTATGCGGCATATACAAGCATGAGTAATCGAAAAAAAAAGGGGGGGGCTGTGCAGCCCTTTTGAAATCTGAATACGTCTTTCCGTAGAGCACCAGTGTACTGCAGCGAAGCTGGCTTAAAGCATACTGCACATGTTGAAACAAGGCTAAGAGATCTTCAGTATGCTACACTCCATCCCTTAATTAACCCAGTATTTTTTTTCTTCTTTTTTAAATTTCACAATCGGTTTAGGTTTAGGGCACCGCACAACTTCTCAGGTCACTTGCAAGGGGTGTTCAGCAAGATAAAGTAGCAAAAGCACGAATCGTTGTCCCGGCAACGTGACTGGTTATTTATCAACTGGACAACGCAATTTCAAGAGGGAAAAATGTTTCATATGTCATTTCTATGGCAACCAACGTGGTCCCCGGCAATGACAGCATTCACAGCGTGTCCGAGTTTGTTTACTCGCATAAAACGCAACACACGCTTGCAATCTTATTTTCCAAAATACGATAGCCACATTTGCTGATTAGAAAATTCATGCTTCCCGAAAAACGTTGTTGGCTACGGGAAAGCGTCAAGTTGTGTCGTCACGCCCATAGAGATTTGCTGCGGCTAGCAGATCGACGAGCACGCGATGTTATTACTTCATTAGGCCGACAGTGTCTCACGATTGTTCTGACCTAATAAGTGCATACTTCACACCAAACTGCGCGTGACCCCCGTGGCCTCCATTTCAAGCTAAAGTTATTTTAACTGAGAATATTGTCAGACAAGACAGACATTTTGGTGCAGCGTGGCTCAATTTCAGCAAATTTCATGGTTTTGGCACAGCTGTTGCATCCCTGCTTGTGCTGCTACTTTTGCCTCAAACGTTTTTCGATAAGGATCCCCACGAAGTGACAAGAAAGCAAAACCAAACAAATAGAGAGATAAACTCTGGTTGGTGCATGCCAGACCCACCTTACAGGTTTTTCAACCTGCACTGTTGGCGCTGTGAAGCTAGGCTCACTGCTGGCCAGGTAGACACTCGCGCCATCCACAAGACCACTGCAAATATTCAGAAGGAACGACTGTCAACCATACAGTAATATTAATAACAATATAAAACTGTTTACACCATTTATTCATTTATTTGACAATACAGCTCACTCCAGCGAGAGCAAATTCTGAGTATGTAACAAATAAGGAAAAGAAACAAACAGTATAACAAGCAAAAGATGTCAACTACTGTTTATCTGGTTAAAAAAATTTGGTAAATAAAGAAAACTGTACAAAAACACAAAAGCAATGAACACAAGCCATTCAAATGGCAATGAATATTTAAACTAGCATTTTTCCTTATCTCCTTGTTTGAGCAGCATGTCAATCAAAGTCATTTTGATTTATAAATATTTTAGGACAAGTTTGCGTAATAGTTCACGATTGAAGCAGAGCAAGTAAAAATTATGTTTTCCTCCGGTATCAGAATCTGAAAAAATGTCCATAGATATGCTACTCCTTCAGTGCCCTCAAATAATTTTAAACATTCAATAAAGCCATGCTTTCAATGTGGCAATTCAGTATAACTAAAGCACTTTAATGGATGCTTCAGGCAGGCCAATAGCCAGGAATTTTTTTCGGGGGGGGGGGGCACCATTATGAATATCATTCTTCAGTGGTTGAAAAATTTTGCTGTATTATCTCAAGCTTATCTATAATACTAATACTCCTATTGCACAGCAAATCTAATGTCATTTACGACGAATGGAATAAAGCGGACCTAATATCATTTTACCTGCTTCCTGTCGCACGATGAAAATAAGTTCGAGTATCTGAATATATATGTCTGTACAATGCCTAACCTTCTTTACTATATCCGCAATGTTTAGCATCTTGTATCCTGGTTCAATGCCTTGTTCTGTTGTTTTGCTACATGAGCTATTGTTGCCTTGTGCTATCGTTTGGATACTGTGCCATTTTGTATAGCATCATTAGACCCTATTCTAGCCTTTGGCTATGGGTCCAAACAGTTTTCTGATTCATCATGTTGGAATTGAAAAGAAAAAAAATATGTCATTTTGAAATGATAACCATCACCTTAGCCTTGCTGCGCTATGGCTTTGAGATAAATAAAAAGATATTAGAACTTCCATGAAACATACATGTATCCACGAGAATAAGAGCGTGTTGTTGTTGCCGCTCTGCCATCTTGGCTGAAGGACTTTGGGGCTGTTCAATTTTCCACTTCTGGCTACCTGCGAGCTGCCAGAGCCAGCCAGAGCGCACTGGTTTTTCTCAGGCTGCTTCACACACCCCCCCCCCCCCCGCGGCACACTTCCGGTTGGCATTCATTTTTCTCGGGTTGGACAGTTCTGGCGACCTGCGGGGAGCCCGAGCGTCGCCGGACGCTTCCAGGACAATTTAGTCGTGGAAGCTTACTGGAGGGTTTTGGGCAGGTTTCGGGCTAGCAGACGCCGAAAAGGTACGATGCGCGCTAGACACCATCTTTGTGAGGACTCGATTGATTGCAATGTGGGCGCTTAAGGACTGCGCCTTCGCTTGTCATTACGCGTGGCGTTATCTTCTAAAGCCTGTTCCGCCGTTCGAGATGAGGAGATTACGAGTGGCGGCGAGTGTTCAAAGTGTACTGTTCATTGCTTTTGTTATGTTTCCCGTGAAGCTTCCTCCTGTGGACAATGCAGCAAACTGTTGCCTGCGTACTGCCTCAAAAGTTATATACTACACATTCGTACGCACGCATAAAGACAACTTTGGAGTTGTTGTTTTTTTTTTCGTAGTAGTCGTTTGTGGAGCCGTGCCTGCTTTCTGTGCACTTAGCGGAGACGATTGCGATCGAACTAGCTCACTCCTTATGTTTGCGTACGTGCACCTCTTAGAACCTCTGTCCTGACTACCCGATTGATCTTCGATGGTGATAGAAGACCTTAGATCGCGACTGTTGGTGATGCTCGCTGGTCGCGAACGGTGTGCGAACCCACGCTGATCTTAGTTCGAGCTATAGGCCAGCATATGTGGTATGATATTATGCGATACAACATGAGAAATAAAAAAAAAGAATGGATTCAGAAATCCTTTCGTTGCTCATTTCATCGTTGACTTTGTCTTTTTTCACCTGTTCATAATAATGCCGCACAGTACGTACTATGACCTAGTAGGTCAAATCAAAGCTGATATACATGACATTTGCTAAGTGCCACTTAGGACTGGAAAACAGGCCAAGGCAAGTTCTAAAATGGGTCGAAAACGTGTAATGCAAATGTTAATATTATATTCGACGCACACTCGTGGTGTCAATACCTTCGCATGTCTAAACTTTAGACAAAAACGTAAGTTGCTCAACGTGTGTGTGCGACGTATAATACGCGACAGCTGAGCAGGTACATATCCTCAAGCTCTTTTTTAGGACACGATCCTTGTCGCGTGATTTTGCGTCGTGTTGTGCAGTAACTGTTACATGTACTAAAGAAACGTGAGCTTGTTAAGATGTCACCGTCGCGGCAGCTCACCTTGCATCGTTCTCGAGGCGGCATGCGCCAGCTGGCTGTTTCGTTAACGGACGCGGCGAGTGAAAGTGTGGTTTGAGAACCACGAAGCGGAAATCGGCAGCTGGGAAGCGTGCAAAGAAAAGTTGCGCGCTCTGTTCGACAAATCGACTGGCAGGAAGACAGCGGCGAAGAAGGAGCTGGCATCTCCCACTCAAACGTTATCGGATAGGAGTTGTACCTGCCTTACATACAGAACGTGCTCGCTCTTTGCCGCAAAGCAGACAACGGCATGGAGGAGTCTGAGAAGCTAGCGCACATAGTAAAGGCATTGCCGATGATGCATTCAATCTGCTAATTTGCACGGAGAGTGACACAGTAATGCCATCATCTGGGAGTACCAGCAATTTGAGGCCGCCAAAAGCTGACGTATTTCCCATCAATTCGCTCAACTTCCCAACACAACAGGTACCGCTGACTGCACAGCACGTGACGAAGATCATCCGATGAGAACTCGAAGCTATGTCTCCTGCTTCAACTTTAGCTCCCAAATGGTGCCTTTAGTGCATGCCATCGTTTGCTAAGAACTTTCGAACGTTGGCCTGAAATATGCGCGCACCACCGCCCCCTCCCGACCGACTGACCGTCGTCCGCCAGTTTCCTACGCGCAAGGCCAGAGGCTCTCAGCGCGCTCTGGCAATCCCGCCAAATGGAGGACTACTGATGACCGACCCATTTGCTTCAACTGCCGCCGTATTGGCGACGTGGCCCGCTATTGCAATAGCAGGTGGTATTGGTGTCAGCCTTCCTATGGCTACAACCGTCGCACAGAAGCAGATGATGGCCACTTTGAAACTTACCGAGAATGACGATTCATTGATTCATTGATACTGTATTGTCGGTCACCATCCCCCCACGGCAACCAGTCCCATTCAGCGATGTCTCGTCGCCCATCGTCGTGCTCAACCCAATTTCACAGTCTTCCTTCGCCGACTGCATACCTAGCTCGGAAAAACTAAATGATGCAGCTCCCAGAGGTGATGCTGCATTGATGACTCATCAGCCAAATCCTCTGACCTCACTGTCGACATGACGCAACCTCATTGACGCTCAATCAGATGATGCAGTTGTTGTTGCCCTTGTAGACACAAAAGGCCCACATTTCGGGGATGAAGTCGGAGTTTCGCCGCCGCTTAAGAAGGTTCTAACACCGCCCACACTGCCACTCACCCAAGTCTCCGACGGTGAAACTTTGCTTGTGCTTGGGATGTGCTCTGCATGTGTTAGCGTTGCTGACCGCTCCACAACTGTGCTTTCTGCCCTGCTCAAGAAACGCTCTCATGAACTCATCCAGGGCATGGACTTTCTTGCCGCGCACTCTGCCTTAATTGACATTGGAGCCGGCTAACTTCAGCTTGACCTACCTTATTTCTATGACACTCCAACCACACCTCAACCACATTTGTGTTCTGTCGAATATGTTCGCCTAGCGCCTCAAGCCGTTACCTATGTAACCATGAGGTTGTTTTCCTTCTGTACCCGATGGCAATTATGTGCAGGCACCGATTATCGACGTGTTATTGGACAGAAATGTTGTTCTTAGTAATAGTTTTTTGACGATTACGAATAATGTGGCGTGGCTATCGATACTGAACTTCAGCTGGTTCGCCCTAGTTGTTCCAGATGGCACGACTCCAGCCAATGTCTCTTACATTAGTGAACGTTCTGTTTCTGCCTTCATTACAGATGCTCCTTCACCCGCTGCTGCATCTTCTTCACAGAGCCCCACAAATGCAGACTTTCACAAGATGACCACGCCAGAGCTCGTTCCAGCAGAGGCAGCCGATATTCGGTGTATCTTGGCATCCTTCAGGGACATCTTCGACTTTGGCGACAGCCCTTTAAATCAGACGTCGCTTGTTACTCACAAAATCAACACCGGAGATGCCAGACTGATTTGACAACATTCTTATCTCGTGCCACATGCAGTGCGACAAAGTATCTTAGTGTGAGGTTGATAAAATGCTCACAAAAGACGTCATTGAACCATCTTGCAGTCCATGGGCTTCACCAGTCGTCCTAGTAAAAAAGAAGGATGGCAGCTGGCGCTTCTGCGTCGACTACAGTCACTTAAGCAAGGTCACGCACAAGGATGTCTACCTACTGCCACGGATTGACGATGCCCTCGACTTCCTGCACGGGTCTGCCTACTTTTCCTGTATCGACCTGGATTCAGGATACTGGCAGATTTTCGGCGACGACTTAGACCGTGAAAATATTGCATTTGTTACAGCGAACAGACTTTTTCAGTTTAAGGTAATGCCCTTGGCTTATGCAATGCTCCCGCTACATTTGAGAGAATGATGGACTTCTGCTACGAGTTACATATGGTCAACATGCCTCTGTTTTCTCGATGACGACATTTCATTCTCGCTGTCATTTAAAAGTCACCTTAGCCATCAGTCAGCTGTTCTGGAAGTTTTCAGAACAGGCCTACAGCTCAAGTCCTCCAAATGCCGTTTTGCTGTCGAACAATCACTATGCTAGGCCAGCTTGTCAGTGCTCAAGGCGTGCAACTCGATCCTGACAAAATTTGCGTTGTCTAAGATTTTCCCACAACACATATCACGAAAGATGTACGGAGCTTTGTCAACCTCTGTTCCTATTTCCGGCATTTCATCCACAATTTCATCGACATTGCCCATCCCTTGACACAGCTGCTGAAGAAGGATATGCCGTTTTCTTGGGGTCCCCAGCAAGCCAATGCGTTTCACCGACATACTGCGGTGCTCACTTACCCACCCATTTTGGGTCATTTTTATCCTTCAGCGCCTACTCAAGTTCGCACCGACGCTAGCGAACACAGTATTGGCGGCGTCCTCGCCCAGCGACAACAAGGTCAAAAAGGTCAAAATCGTGTTATCCCCTACGCAAGTTGCCTCCTCTACCCATCCGAGTGCAACTTTTTCATAACTGAGTGCGAGTGCCTCACTCTTGTATGGGCATTTGGAACATTTCTAGCGAATTTGTTTGACCACCACATTTTGGTAATGACGGATCACTACACTTTGTGCTAGTTGTCCTCCTTCAAGGATCCTTCTGGAGGCCTGGGTCATTGGGCTTTGAAGCTACAGAAATATTGCTTTGCCATGACTTACAGGTCTGGTCGAATGCACCAAGATGCCGACTATCTATCTTGCCATCCCATGGATCCCCCTGATCTGTCAGCGCACGATTGCAATGCCTGCGCCTTCACCATTTCCGATTTTACGGGCATACGTAGTGAACAACTCAGTGATGCCAATTTTCGGTCCATCATGCATGCACCGTCTAGCTTCTCACTACTAGGATCCTTGCCTTCGCTTGTTCACGCTCCATGACGAAATTCTCTACCAGCGCAACACAGGCATCGAAGGCCCAGAATTTCTTCTGGTAGTTCTTTCAACGCTCTGTTTTACTGCACTCGAACAACTTCATGACGCCGCAACTGCTGGACATCTCGAAGCAGCCCGCACGTATCACCGTGTACGGCTTCCGATTCTTCTGACCTGGGCTTTATCGCTCTGTGCGCCAATACGTTGCATCTTGTGAGTCCTGCCAGCCCTGCAAGCATCCTTCCTTGGTGCCACCTGGCCCACTTTAGTCTAACGACATTCCAACAGACCCGTTCTACTATGTCAGTCCAATCTCACTGGACCATTCCCAACGCCTCTGGCTGGGAATAAGTGTGTAGTGGTGGCTACAGACTATGCGACATGGTATGGCACCACACGAGCGCTCCCAACAAGCTGTGCTACTGATTTTGTGGACTTTCTCCTTCACGGCGTCATTCTCCACCATGGAGCGCCGTGTCAACTGCTGATCGACCGTGGTCATTCGTTTCTCTCAAAGGTCGTGGACGACATTTTTCGCTAGTGTTCCACACCTCATGAACTCACCACTACCTACCACCTGCAAACATATGGACTCACTGAGTGCCTCAACCGCACACTGACGACAATGCTATCAATGTATGTCTCCGCAGATCATCTTAATTTGGATGCCACTTTAGGTGACGTTTGGCTATAACTTGTCATGCCACGACACCACTGGCTTTTCCCCCTTCTATCTCTTGTACGGCCGTCACCCCACTTCGCCTTTTGACACTCTTCTGCAGTCAGATATGTACACTCCTACTGAGTACGCTCGCAATGCAACTACTCTGGCTCGAACGGCCCGCCAGATAGCCCGCGATCGCCTTTCTGCCTCGCAGCTCTTTCAAAAGGATTGCTACGACACCCGTCACAGAGCTGTCTCTTACTCCCCAGGATTGTTGGTCTTGCTCTGGACTCCGTCTCGTCACATTGGTGTGTCATCAGAGTGCCCCGCTCGCTACAACGGGCCTTACAAAGTCTTGTGCCAACTGACCAAGTCACCTATGAGATCGCCCCCTTGGACACTTCTTCCTCGTCTCTGCCGTCCACTGATATTGTACACATCTCCCACCTTAGGCCGTACTTTTCTGCGCAGGATCGCATGTTTTTTTAAGCGCTGAAACGGCGCTTCCAGAGGCGGCGGCTATATGATACAAGCCATGATGAACATCAAGGAATGGTCCATAAAGGCGACAAACATGACGATTGAATGAGAGCTCGTGTTGTTGTTGTTATCAGGATGGCGCAGTGAATTTGATTTGGTGCACAAGTCGGAACACTGCCTGTGGCATGTCATGTGACACAAGTGCTGAGCAGGGAGGCCTTCTGCCGACGCTTGGTGTAGTTTGTCTCATTCGCTTTGTGCAGTGCACATGATTTTCTCTGAGGAACAATTTCCGTTCATCTGCACGAACCACGCGGTAAGGATTTTTTGCTAACTATGAGTGCAGTGCTCGTAATTTTCCTTAAGATGTGATTCCCGTTCATTTGCACAACTGGAGCGGTACGGATTTTTCACTGACTGTGAGGAGTGGCAACTTCGCGTGAATGCGGCAAGCACTGCATCAAAGCAGTGAAACGACCTCAAATTTAGGAGATGGCGGAGACGACAGTGATGACAAACCGCAAGGTGTGCCGCTGCTCTTGCTTTGAAATAAGTCAAGTGGAGTGGCGGGGAAGGTAGTCTGATGTGATGCGCCAAGCAGCTGGAGGATGCTTTTCTAGGCTTCAGTACGACCGCAAAGCAGACAAGCATTAGGCAGTTTTTCTCTGCTAAATAAAGTGGCAGTGAGGCAAAACACAACCAGTTAAAGTGACTTGTACGCTATTTTTTTTTTTCTCTTTTAAACCTGCACAAGAAGAAAGATTAGAAACTGCTGCTCAAGAGCCGGTAAGTAGCAGTGCTTTTTCTGAAAAACACTCATTTTTCCCTGCGATTAGCACAACGTTGCCCATCTCGAAAATCCTTCCATCTCAAAATTTTCCCATGTTTGAACATGGCGGTGTGCCAAACCGTGTGCCAATGTATCGAAAACAACACTGTCTAATAGTCTGTAGTCAGTTAACGAGGTGATAATGCCTGAAGCGTAAACAAGCAGTGTCATTTATTGTGAACCAGCGAGTTTGCCCAGACGAGAGAACGAAATGATAAAGGTGAAGCAAGCAGCCATTACTATTGAAGCGCTTTAACGAACATTTCTGCACGTATGCATGTTTCTCTCATGGTGCATATTTACATGGTTTCCTTTGTTACCATCTAAAAAGAAACCGGTAGGCCCTGGCCGCAAAGCACATACTTCGAAGTGCAAGGCAGACGATTTCCCTTCATCAGTCGATCTATCGGGCTGCAGTCTGCGTCACTTCTGGTCAGCTATCATGGGGACATTTTTTCTAGTTTCAGTAAGAAAAACTGCATTGCTGGTGAGTTTTGCTGGTGATTTGCTGGTGATTTCATTGCTAGTGATTCATTGCTGGTGAATCATTGCTCGTGATTTTTTGCAGGTAGCGTTAACTCTAGTTATATTGCTTATAAACGGGCTTTTTCATGTGTGCATGATTTCGTTGCTGTCGGCCTTTACACCTTAAAAAAAAAAACTATGCTTGTCAAGTCTGTATTTGCAAAAAGGAATGATTAGCTAATTTTCATTTTCTATGAATAGCTAAGACAAATCAGGCTGCTGCGTAACCCTTTTTCTTTCACTTGGCACTATAGCAAGCTTGTCGTAAACAGCACAGATTGTGCAAGATGATGTTCAAGAGTGGAAAGCATATAAATTAAAACAGAGCATTGCTTTCGAAACAGGAAGAATTTCACATGAACACCAACCTAAAAAAACAAGCCGTACTGTGGACTTTCAGCTGCACTGGCCCCGGAAATCAAGGGTTTTTAACGAAAGTATACTATTCCGAAACCTTCAAGGGCCCACATCAAGTAGGTTGGAGGCTTATACAGTTTGTTACTTTAGGAACATCACCATGATGGGGGCTCTCTTTGTTGACCACATCCTCTACACATGCCGACATTTCTGTTATTACATTTATGGCCTCTTGATGCAGCACTTGGCATAGTTCCTTGCTTAGTTTCTCAAGAAAAACTGGAAATCGGTTTGGATCAGTACTTCCAAAACGCCCATCACCAGTACCAAGACTCTAACCTCTAAAGTGACAGCTCACCTCAATGCAAATACCCAAATGTGCAAAAAAATGTCAAAACTCTCATCATATCAGCATATTATTGTTAAAACCATCTTGTACTGTGCTTGATATGAAATTTCATTTGCAATAAAAGCCTGCTTAATTTTGTGATTTCCATGCCCAGATTGATGGCTATGGCCTTTTGAAATTCACATGGCACCAGAGCATCGCCTTGGAGATAGCTTTCTCTACTCCTGCCACACGGTGGAGGCTGTAAGATCCTTGTGAAATACTTGCCAAAAATTTAATCATATTGATAAGAGTAATATCTGGGGTTTAACGTCCCAAAACCCCCATATGATTATAAGGGACGCACACAGTAGTAGAGGGCTCTGGAAATTTTGACCATCTGATTTGCTTTAACGTGCACTGACATCACACATTGCACTTGTCCCTACCATTTAACTGACATCCAAATGCAACCGGCATGGCCAGCATAGAACCCTTGGACCTTTGGGTCAGCAGCCAAGCTCCATAACCTCTAGGCCACGGTAGCAGTCTTCCAAAGGTTCAATGCTAGCGTATCTGAATCACCGCAGATAATAGGCATAAGAAAGGAAAAGAAGACAACCACCTATTTGTAGCACGAAGCCACAAGAAAATTCGTACAGATTTCTCTGAGCCTTTTTGTTTCTGAGAAATCCGTATGGATTTTCTTGTGGCTTCGTGCTACAAACTTCTTATCCCTTTCTTATCCCTTCCACCACCTAGCAAGATCCCTCCGAACTCATTTGCAAGATAATAGGCAGAAAGTTCGGAGAAAAATGCTATCCCGCATGCCGCCTTCACATTTCTTGGGACATTTGCAGTTCAACGTGCTCCACCGCCGAACATCCCCACATGTTTGGAAAACTGTCCCTGCAGAGAAACTCTCCATTCAGAGGGCAATGAACAAAAATAGCCCAAGATAACACACCTGTCCTTAGCAGGAACAGCCAACGGAGTCCTAGAGGATGGACTACTGGATGACTGAGTGATCGGTGTGGACGAACGGTTGGTTGCAAGTGGTGGGGAAGCTAAGAGAGTGCTGGCACTAAGCTTGTCCGGAGTGTCCTTTGGTTTGATTATCAGTGTCTTGACACTTTGGCGAGGAGTAAATGGCTCAATGATGTCTTCTTCATCTTCTAGCCCTTCAAAAAGTGATGATGTCTGCCAACATAAAATAGAAAAAAAAAAACAAGATCATACTCATTGAAACACATCAAATTTCAAAAAAACACCATTTGAGCAGCTAAGCTTTACCAATACTTGTGTCATGTGGGCACCTCTGAAAGGCGATTGAGTCAATGGCCATCGAAACGCCACAACTCAATCTACTGGATAGCTCTGTCACACTACTGCACAGCTGTTTTGAAAGGGTGTTGAATGATTCAGGCATTTCTTTTCGCAAGAAATTCTGGAGTGCTACATATCTTTGTCCACCGATAAGTAGTTACGAATACATATTTTTTTTTTTGTTCTTGAGCAGTGAAACTGAGGCGAGCAAAACAGCTAAACACCATGCACATTGCTGTCGGGAGTATTTCCCCTTCCAGATTTTATGTAGCAAAAATGCTTCATTGACTAATTCGTAATGCAAAAACATATAGCTTTTAAAGCATACTGGTTAATTTTTTCTTTAATAGTGGGTACAAGCAGACTGTGAACAAGGAGGCATGTTTGCCATGTTTCCCCTTCGGTCACTCAAAAGCCATCGAAGTTTCGATAGAATTGTGGCATGTTCCGTCGTCTCCATAAACAAGCGACTCCATAGGTTTCCAAACCACCCAAGTGACAGCACGTGTTTGACAGTGGAGTCAATAGACTATTAGTCTATTCGATGGCCTTACAAACACCTGTGCTGCATGGGTATAAGCCTTGCTGGCTTTCAAATATTACAACTAAAAGAGTGGGAATAGCGAACCTTTCAACTACAAATACATAGCTTTGAATACTGAATAACTGAGAATGGCGATTTTTTTTCACCAGTAACCTTTGATTTTATTACATACATATGTTCAAAACAGCAGAAAATTTGTTATAGCGTAAAAGAATATTCATGCTAGCTGGGAAGTGACAATTATAGATAAATGGCTGAATTCATACAGCGTCAGATTTAGTGGAAATATTAAAACACAATTGCAAGTACCGCAAACGCATTTACAAGTACCGCAAACACATTTACAACAGAAAGACTGCGATAGCAGTCCAGCTAAGGTGGTACAGTGCCATAACAGCACAGGGATAGCGCGGGGATACCAGAACCAGAACAAATATTATTCGCAATGTCAATATGAACTCCCACAGTTGAGTAGTGCTTCCAAGATTGGCATTTCCTATTATAAAGCTGTGAGGTAATTGAAGTAAAGCCAGTTTGCTTTTGTTTTTCATCTCTGAGGCCATACTTTGTATGTTATGGGTTCCAAAGAAAATGATGACTGCTGATTCAGTGTGCGCTCTCACAACATAGTCCAGATTATCGAATGCAGATCTGGCAGCTGTCCGAAATATTGGTCGTCCTTACACATTAGTTCTATGGAGCCATCGGCGGTGCTGCGCGGTTGTCTGAATTGCCGAGCATGTCCGAATGATCGGTGTCCGCTTTATCAGTTGGCGACTGTACAATGGATGCGGATATAACAAAATATCAGTTACAATAAAGTAAATGAATATAATTAACAATAGACACGGTGTTAACAGTGATAACAAATTCACAGACATGAAAAACTTTTTTTCATGTAAGATGCAACTTTGTTATAGTGAGGTCTGAGTGTACGCTTAAGGGCCCACTATTCCATAATTCTTTCTTCTGAGAATCAGCGAAGGACCCACTACGTGTCCATACATCGAAGTGTGAATCTACGCAGCTGCCCGCTTTGTTGAAACTTTTGCAGGGTGATAAAATACATCTGCATACTTTGCAATGGGTGAGCCTATAAAACTCCCACTTTTTCTCAATTCACGCTTTAATGCCTGGTGTGATCCTACGAAGCTGTCATGCAGTACTGCATGCATTAAGGAGACTCCTTCAGCTATATAGCATGCATGGGTTTTCTTCTTCTTTGTTTTTCAAAGCATGTTGAAGTAATAACGTGGCTTCGTAGGACACCTGCTTGCCCCACAGAGGGCCAAGGGTTCAAACATTTTTATTGGTACAGACAATTTCATTATTTATTTTACTTGCATCTTTCTGAACAGTTTTGTCACGTACAAGGTGACTTGCCCACAAGCAATGATTCAGACCCCATAATTTCTGTGAAACGAGCCTTTTTACATGAAAGCACACACCTTGCCTGCCTGTGCTCCAACCGGTTTTGGCCGTAACTTGGGTGCTGGCACGGGAGACACCTTGTAGTGAGAGGCGAGCAACGCCTGCTGCGCTGCTGGATTGGTGGGCTTCAGCAACTCTTCACGTTTGTTGGTCTCCTGCATGGAACAAAGCAACTGCAAACCCTTTCGGCTGACTAGCAAACAGCAGGACGCGAATTTCTTCACTTTTCCATAAGATGAGAGCTGCTGCATTGTGTACCACATTTAAATTAATTTAAAAATGAAAGACTTAAGTGAGCCATGAAGGTGCTCCTGTCCACCAGAGAGTTTTCTACGATATTTGCTAGCGGAAGCTCTGGCGCAGCAACCATTCAGCCACCATGGGAATGGTAGGTAGTAGACCGATTTGCCTAATCTTCTGTGGCTTTGAACACACTCGTAGCTTTGTTTATTGCTACATTTGGCATTTGTTTTGTATGAGTGAATAGACTGTTGTGAACTTTATAAGCCGATTTGAATTGGTGGGACGAAAAAGATTGCGGTGGTCAAGTGGAACTGCTAAACATTTGCTGAACTTCGTATTGCAACAAAGCCAAATGGGGACAAAAGAATGAAGCTTAATATAGTCTGAGTACTACCAATTATTCCCCTGCAGGCTGAGGTGCCAAGTGTTGCAGCTCTCATGCACACTTAAGAGTTCCTGTATATGCTACCTTTAGGTAGGTAGCAGAGTTCCGCATTTGTTTTCCAACGCCGTTGGCAACCATGCACTGTAGAGAAGCTGGCTGCACCACCAAAAGCGGTCGCCATTCACTTGGAATCTATCAAGTGACTGTCGTGGGCTCTGTAGCTCATTAGCTAGGAACTGGTGCCCTTATTTGCTTTAAATTCATGTCCTTAAGCTTCGACAACAAATTATTTGCGTGGATTCGGCACCATTTTCAAAAAAAAATACTGAAATAATCAATGCTGTAGGCTTAGTCAAGTGCTCCATAAATATCGGAGGACCTATATTTGGCATCTGTGAGTTGCTGCTTATCTTCCATAGCTGGCGCTACTTGACATTGTGGCAGTGGCGGTGCATGCTATTCAGCACTACGCTACGCCTTCGCGCTGTGCTTTACCGGACAAACTACAGAACGCATTTGAGCATCCATGGTGCAGTCCACAAAGCAGGTGTTTCTTCTATCTTCGCTGGTCGTTGACAGGCCAGGCACATCGACTGGTGATCAGCGGCACGCTTTGTCGATCAGTGACAGGCTTTAGCAAGCCTCCCGTTATAACAGAACGCAGCTTTGCTGCACAACTATGGTTGCTAACCAGGAAAGATGGCTGACTTATGCGCTACTTTGCTCCCGTAGGTAGAATATACAGCGACTCCATAAACACTTGCACCAGATTTCCCTCTCGTGTATTATACAGTCGAATCTCGATAATTCAAACTCAAAGGGGCCCGAAAATTTGATTGAATTAAAAGAAGTTCGAACTAACGAAAGCTAAGTAAACGGAGGGCTCTCCATGCAGTGGCGCATGTGCATTGAGCTAACACACGAGGGGGAAGTTTCAGAAGACAAATTTATTCACAAATAACAGGTCATCTGTCATCAGTCGACGTAATCAGTGATGCGCGTCTGCACACGTTGGCCTTGCAGCGAGCAATCAATTTGCGCGCGGCTATGTCCAGCCCCGACACTCACAGACGACGACGACTGCAATGCTGCTACTACTCTCTGCGCCAATGCCGCAGCGTGTCCAGCACGTGACAAGATAGGAGGAGCGTCTCCACGCGGAGAGAAGCAGATCAGCATTTGAGATAAACTAACACTCCACGGCAGCATTTTTTTTCTTTTTTCGCGGGTCCTGGAAAGGAGAAGGGTTACGTGGCAGGGACGGGAAAGGGAGAAGCGTGGCGCCGGCGCATGAGAGTACCACACTCCGCAACATTTTTTTTTCGTTCTCTCTCTCTTTGCACGTGGCGGTGGAAGGAGAAGAGTCTACGTGGCAGGGGCAGGGGCGAAAAAGGGAGAAGCGTGCACAGGCGCGCCGCGAATCGGCATTTGAGAGAGAGCAAACATTCCACCACAGCGTTTTCTTTCCTTTTCCTTTCCTTCACGCTCAGCGTTGAGATGTCGGAGGTGCCGCCGCGGGATTGGGCGGGGTGCTGAGAGCATTTTCGGAGCGCGGTATATTCGAATTAACCGTCGAAAGTGCTTGCGCGTTCGAATTAACGAGCGTTTTCGCCCATTGAAATACATATAGCTTTGACGGGACCTCATCGTCAGTTCGAATTAACCGGAAGTTCGAATCAAGCGTGTTCGAATTAATCAGATTCGACTGTATTAAAATTTCATGCAAGGTCTCCAAAGGCCGCATAAAAAACCCCATGTGACCTTTTCAGAGCAAAAGATGATGTCACATCATGACATCATCATAGCACCACAGATTGGCAATTTTTGTGACATCATGACATCAACTAATATTTTCAATCAGTCAAAAATGAATTTATCTCTGAAGAAGCAGCCCCCCACCATGTGAGGTGCAGATAGCTTCACTAGAGATGGCAGAAACATTGAAATCGACTGAGAAGAATGTCAAAGCAACTTACTGCCTACTTCTCCCGCATCAGCTAATTACATCTCGCAGGAAATCAGGTCCCCAATTGTAAAGCTTATTGCATTATCAAGTCTGCAACAGTCTTCTATCTTCAAATGTTACCAAGTATGTAACATGTTGCCTTTTCTTTTCTCTATCTCCATTATTGATACTCTATTTGTTACCTCTTCCTTTTTTTTTTCATGATGTTTGCCTGCACGACTACTGTATTGTAGTATTTCCACAAAAAGCTGAGTATGCACAGACATACTAAAATGTTTGTTGCTTGAGGTGTTCATGAAGAGGAAGGCCCCTTCCATCAAGCAGAAAATTGAAATTCTCAGGAAGGTGGACAATGCCCCAAGGAGAAACATTAACTTGGCCAAAAATATAGGTGTAGCATGATTGACACTCAACAAAATTGTTTTGCAGCGAAATGTCGACTTTAAGAATACCCAGTACTTCGGTCCAAATGTCAAGCAGGTGAAGCAGGCTCCCATATGGTGGAAGAGGTCCTGCTGATGCGATGTCACGAGATTGCAGCTGCTGGTGTCATCGTGGATGACAATGATGCATTACGTAGAAAAGCAGACAATATTATGCTTTCCCTTAGAATGTACAATCTCCAAGTTTCAGATGGATGGCATCATTTTAAGAAAACTTAACTTGTCAACAGAAATATTGTCTGACTTGTCAACAGAAATATTGCCATGCTGTATTGGTGGCAGAAAAAGGGAGCGTAGAAGTGAGTGGCTGCTGTGGACGAGTAAACAGTCGTTCGCCTCGAGTGCTTGGTTTCTCTCGCAACAGACTGGTGGAAATGTGAGGTACTGCGATGCCTTATGCCTGCTGGTCCTGAACCAGAAGCAAACAACACCAGTACACTAGGGTTTGATGATATGCATCAAAGCAGCCGCCGCCTTCAAGGACTACAACCCCAGTACGGCCCCTTGGAAGGTTACGCGAGGACAATGTTTGCCACATCCACAAACCAAATTGCCCAGAACCCATTCGCTGGCTTACCCTGTGTCATCAACACGCCTCGAACGCCCGAACCATTCCACAGCGATGGCGGATTCCACAGCGATGGCGGATTCCACAGCGATGGCAGTGAGGATGTGAAAGAGTGGCTCGAACATTTAGACTGGGTCGCGGCCATTAACGACTAGGAAAATCGCCGTAAGTTGAAGAATGTCCACAACTTTTTCTTAGACGCGGCAAGAGTGTGGTACAAGAATCATGAAGCTTCATTCACGAGTTCGCGAGAATTCCATGGGCAGCTTTTGAGGCCTTCAGTAATCCCGTGCAGAAAGAGAGAGTGAAGCGGGCACTTCTTTCGCGGTTTCAAATGCCCAACGAGAGCGTTGCTGCGTTTGGCGAGGCACCCTCCTGCCGCGGCCGCCGAAACGGAAGAAAGGCTGTCGCCTCACTTTGTGGAGATGAGGAGCAGTGCGAAAACGTCCTGCTGTTTTCATGTACTGGGCAGTGCGCGGTTGCAATTACTCGATGGAGCGTTGCTGTCGTTGGTGCCGGCGCGAAGATGAAATGTGTAGTCTCTTCGTGCCCGAGAAAAAACTACAATGCCGAGTTTCCGCCGAAGACGGACATCAGACCACCACACTGTGCGTCCCTGACTGATGGGCCGACGATGCTCAAATCAGCACTAGATGTCAGGAATTTGCCCTCAGTAGCCTGGCCCGTGACCACCATACAACAAGCATCGGCCCGAGCGGCGAGATTACAGACTCATTACACCCCGCTTACTGGAAGCAAGATTCGTCGGATGAGACAGCATCGCTGGACCATACACGTGTTTTGTTTGTGTATGTGTGTATGTTGCTGGGGGGGGGGGGGGGGATGCCGGCATAATGACGTTCGTGTGTGCTGTGGGCCCTTTTATTGGACAATGCAGTCTGGACCTGTTCCCCGATCTAGGGATTTGGGGAAATGAGAGTGTTTATAATTAGCCCTCGCGGGCTGCTTGTGGTGCTTGTTGAATGAAGAACATTTCAATGTAGAGCATTTTAATGTAGAGCTTCTGACCTAGGAGCTCTTGCCATGTAAATAATGTAAATAAACCCTCTCTTTAAGTCTACCTTCCTCCAGCCTCGACATCTTCGTCCTGGATCTTCGGCGGGTCACAACAGCGTCGCCATGTTTGTCAAAGAGATGTCGCGATTGTTTCGACGGGACGACACCCACATGCCAGAAGAAAAGAAGCTGCGCCTGTTAATGTGAGACGTAAAGGAGCAGTTTTTCGTGAGCCTTTAGCGTAACTCTCCTACGGCAGTATCGAAGTTCATACATGACGCCACAATTATGGAGTGCATGCTTCGGCAACGGTTGTCGCAGTATGACGGCCATGTTTGGTGCGTGTTCGCTTGTGCCAAAAGGTGATGGCAGGGAGATTCTCACAGAACTCACACGGCAGGTTTACACGAAGAACTCTAGGAATCTCACGCCGTGTCCTATCTGAGTATAGCTGCTCTTACCAACACCATTCGGAATGAAATCGAGCAGTTCGTTCATTCCTCACCACCATCGCCAGCCAAACCTCCCACGCTTTCCTATGCGGATGCTCTGCGCATCTCTCTGCCGTCAACAGCACATTTTGTTCATTCACCTGCTGGGGACCCTTGGCGTTTTCCAAGCGTATCCCATCGCCCAGCTTTGCAGTCCGATTTGCGTCATGGTCTGCGGAAGTCCACTGTATGGCGTGCACCCGACAATAGTCCTTTGTGCTGCCATTATGGTGATGTTGTACACATGTAACGCGACTGTTACTACAGTAAAAGCTCGTTTGCCCGGACCACATTAACTCCTAAATTCGGCTAACTCAGACTCGCGGCGCGGTCTCGGCAAAACTGTGTATATTTCAATGAGGTTAAATGCTCATCAATTCGGAGGGATTTAGCCGCGCACCGGTTATCTTGGACAACTCCAGAGAGAGCTGTCGGGACTCCCGAGTCACGTGATCTTGGCGGCTTGGAGGCTCAAGCACCGCTTGCCATAACCGACGGCAGAACCTGAGTTTTGGAGAAACCAAAACCGAGCGAACTGCAGCAGAATATGACGATGATAATAGTGAATGAGGGGGAAGTGGCTAGGTGGTGCTAGTCACCACCCGGCGGAAGCACTTGGGCCACCGGCGCATCCAGTGTTTACTAACAGCTGCCCGCTATGCCCATGCTACCCCTACTGGTGTACTACTTCGTGTCTTGGTTTTTTGTGTTGTGACTTCGCGTGTTGCGGCTGTGTTTGTGCACGTTGTCGCCGCTGCCGCGCTTCATGACGACCGTCACAGGAATTAAGCGGCCACAGCAGCCAGCAAATGATCTTGAAAGAAAGGTTATGATATTGAAAGACGTGATGAGCCGATGCGACGTCACTGCACCGTGCAGGAGGCCGCCGAAGCCCTCGCTGTCCTCGAGGAGTTCTGCATTTGTTCTCGCGACAGTGAACGTGCGCACCACCACCTGATGGGATTAAAAGATCGTTCTGTCAGAAATTCTGACGGTGAGGCAGGCAAAAATAACGCACCTTTTTAAGAAATAAAGGTTTGTCTGTGCCGTGTACGTTTTCTTTTTGTTTTCATGGTCCGTTCGATAATGCGGAATTCGGTTAACTCTCACATTTTCTCCGGTCCCGTGAGATCTGAGTTAATGAGCTTTTGCTGTGCCTATGAAAAGGCTTACAAAGAATAGGCTCGAAATCTCGTTGAACTCCCGACATGGCCAGATTACGCTTTTACTTATGAACTTCGGTGGCATTTTGTGAACCGCACTATCCTAGCTTACTTGGAGGCACTGTATGATTTGGACGCCTTCCCTTTCATTACGTCGATCTCAACTGACAACAACTACAATACCGAAGTGACTAGTCGCCTCAACGTCAATCGCCAGTTAGAACAAACTAAGCGGGCAAGGCTTCTCAGCCTCCTGTCATCCTTTTGAGACTGGTTCGCCACAACGTCGGAAATCCTGCAGACACCTCTAACGAAGCATAGAATCATCACTTAGCCCATGCTTACTGCGTATCACTGAAAGAACAGGATGGTGTCCGTCATCAAGAGAAACAAATGCTTGACGACGACTACATAATTAAAAAATCTACAAGTCCTTGGGCAACACCAGTTGTTCTGGTTAAAAAGAAAGATGGTTCTCTACGATTATGCGTTGACTACCGCAAACTGAACAAGATAACAAAAAAAGACATATGTCCTCTTCCTCGTATTGATGACTCCTTGGATAGCCTGCGACACGTTTGTTACTTCTCTTCTATGGATCTCTGTAGCGGATATTGCCAAATTGAAGTAGATGAACAGGACCGAGAAAAAAACAGCGCTTACTACACCTGACGTTCTCCATGAATTTAAAGTTCTCCCTTTTGGCTTGTGCTCCGCTCCAGCCACATTCCAACGGATGATAGACACAGTTTTATTAGACCTGAAGTGGCAATTTTTAGTGTATTTAGACGACGTAGTCTTTTCTACGACTTTTGAACAGCACATTGAGCGGCTTGAGGCGGTTCTTCTGGCTATTCACACTGCCGGCCTCTCTCTGAAACCAGAAAAGTGTTATTTTGGATATGAGGAACTCAAATTCCTTGGCCACATTGTCAGTAGCAGTGGTGTTCGCCCCAACCCTGAAAAGGCTATGACAGTTGCTTTGTTCCTGATACCTAAAACAAAGCATGATGTACGCCGCTTTCTGGGCCTTTGTGCTTATTACCGCCGCTTCGTGCCAAATTTTTCGAAAATTGCCGACCTTCTACAACAACTCGTCAGGGACGATGTCGCCTTCGTCTGGAGGTCCCAAACAATCTGACGCTTTCCGCAACCTTCAACAACGCCTACAAATTCCACTGATCCTTGGTCACTTCAACACCGAAGCAGACACATAAGTCCGCACTGACGCGAGTAACCTTGCCTTCGGAGCTATTCTCGTGCAATATCAAGATGGCGTGGAACGCGTCATTGCCTACGCTAGCCACACATTGTCATCTGCGAAGAAGAGCTATTTGACGACTGAAAAAGAATGTCTGGCGGTTGTATGGACCATAACGAAATTCAGGCCCTACTTGTACGGACGCCCCTTCCGAATCGTCAGTGACCCCCACTCTCTCTGCTGGCTAGCGAATCTGAAAGATCCTTCGGGCTGTCTCGCAAGATGGAGCCTTTGGTTACAGGAATTGGATATAACGATGGTTTGCAAGTCTGGCCAGAAACACACCGACGCTGACTGTCTTTCCCGTGCACCCGTCGAGATCCCTACAGAAGACAAGGATAAAGACTTCAGCTGCCTTGCTGTTCTCGCATCATTAAACGTGGCTGAGCAGCAACGCGCAGACATAGAACTACAACCACTGATCGAATAACTTTGGGGACGTCGCCCACAACCCCCACGTCAGTTTGCGCATGATATGTCATCTTTCTGTCTATGCCTAAACATCCTCTACAAGCGAAACTTTCATTCAACGAAACCTGTTTACCTTTTCACCATTTCTGCTGCTCTCCGCGATGATATTTTGCGTGCTTGCCACGAAGAGCCATCGTCAGGGCATCTTGGTTTTGCACGTACTTTGGCGAGGATCAAGAACAAATACTACTGGCGGTAACTTACAAAAACTGTCAGACAGTACGTCAAGACTTGCACAGCTTGCCAATGCCACGAAAATCCACTGATGAAACCAGCCGATCTGCTTCAGCCTGTACGACCCCCTCCTGCACCTTTCGAAAAGGTCAGGATGGATTTACTCGGCCCATTTCTGAAGTATACTGCTAGTAATTGCTGGATTGTTGTTGCCATCAACTACTTGACTAGATACAGTAAAACAAAAGCTACCCAGCGAGCAACTGCTTTCAAGGTGGCTTACTTCTTTATCAAGAACATCGTTCTCTACCAAAGAGCCCCCGCTGTCGTCGTCAGAGATAGTGGTACTGAATATACGGCCCAGTTCCTCCAAGATATCCTATGGCTGCATGGTAAGACATACCGAACAGAAACTGCATACCAACCGCACACCAACGGGTTAACTGAACAGCTTAACAAAACAATTGCAGATATGCTTTCGATAAATGTCGCCAAGGATCACAAAAATTGGGACGAATTCCTTCCTTATATCACATTTGCCAACAACATGGCTCTTCAGGAAACACCCAGCTTTGCTCCTTTTCATCTGGTTTACGGCCGCGACGTCGCCACAATGCTTGACACCATGCTGCAACCAACTCTGCCGGACATGCCTGCCCCGGATGCAGATGTATTTGTTAAGCAAGCTGAAGAAGCCCGGCAGCTTTCGCATTTTATCGTAGCAAGATCAAGATTTGCACCTGTACAACTCCCGTTACAGAACTGTAACGTACAAACCGGGTGCCCTGGTCTGGGTTTGGACTCCCATATCGGTACTTTGGACCCTACCGAAATCTTCATTGCCTCAGTAAAGTGAACCATTCTCATAATGTGGAAATATATGAGCGCACAAGGTAGAAGAAAAAGCACTTGATAGGAAAGACGCTCCCTGTCAAGTGCTTTTTCTTCTACCTTGTGCTCTCATATATTTCCACATTATGTTTTACCAACTGGCCCAGCATTCCACTTTATTGAACCATTCTCGTAGATCACGCTCCTTGGATGTGGTTCATGTCTACAGGATGAAGCCGTACCATTCGCATCGACTGCACGCTCCTTGGATGTGGTTCATGTCTACAGGATGAAGCCATACCATGCGCGTCGACTGCAAGTCATGATCTTTTTGATGTGAAACTTGCCTTCAGGAGTATTGTACATTTCTTTCTCGTTTCTTTTTATCTCACCCATGTGCTCCTCAATGAACACAAACATATTTGGCTACCTTCCAGTATATTTTGGAGCCGTGGTGTTTATATGATGCTTCTTTTTCTTCTTTCTTTGGGGAGAGAGGGTAATGCCATGCTGTGTTAGTGGCAGAAGAAGAGAGTGTAGAATTGAGTGGCTGCTGTGGACGAGTAAGCAGTTGTTCGCCTCGAGTGCCTAGTTACTCTCTAAAGGAACATTTTATGTTTCTTTGGTATACTGCGTTAATACTCTCCACAGGCCGCAGTCAGACAACACGTATAAAATATTTCAGTTGGATTTTAATGTTTTTGTCGCTGAGCATCATCAAGCCAGCCCACTACAATGAATGCTATCCCATTTAGTCAAATCAGTTTGATTGAATTTGCAAACTCTGCATCTTGCATGCAGGGAAAATTGAAGTGCCGGTCAGAGTCAGTGGTCAGCACTCCTCTCATAATTGTTCACATGCACCACGATGAGATGACAGATTTGCTCCTGGTACATCGAGAGTCGCTGTCACCCTGTGACGTCTTACTGCCATGACACGTCACTGAGAAGCCATCCTCTCGATAACAAAATCGAAAACTGTTTTTCTGAGGTAGCCATATTAAATATATTTGGGGTGTCCACCAATTATTTTTTCCCAATTTATTTGACTTTTCCCCGTTTTCCATGATGATTCTGAGCACATTCCCCAACTGGTGGGCCTGCGTCGAAAACAGACTGTCTCATGATTATGGCAGAACAGCGTGAAATACAGATCAGTGAAACACACAAGACACAGCACAGTGTCCTCCATGCTCACTGTCCCTCACATTGCACTGCCCTCCCATATTGTAGGGAAACCAATCGGCCCACCTAATAAGGGCCCTTGTGATTATCTGCATACTCGAAACGAGTGCTCAAATGTAGGTTTGTGTGAATATTCGAATGCTTCAAATATTTGAAAGAATATTACAGTATTCAGGGTCACTTCAATTCGAAATTATTCAAAATTTCGTAGTATTCCAAATAAACGTAAGTGCCGGCATGAAACCCCTCTTGTAAAGGTGGTTTCATTTCATTGAAGGGGTGCTAGTCCGAGAAGATACCTACGCAAGGAAAATTTGCACTGCCACAACGTCCCACTTCAAGGTTTAATGAACGTACTACCCTCACATCAATTCATCATTTTTTAATATTAAAAGCTCGTTGTAACGGCTTATATCCTCTAAGTATAGTAAAAATCCTCTAAGTATAGTAAATTATAAAATGTAACACATTTTATGGGCAAGTTCTACTGCTATTCAAAGCTGTTCCCACTTTCTTTGAATAAAAAAATAATAATTTTCACAGGCCTTGTTTTTCTTTTTAAAAATACTGTGCTGGTTAGTTTAATCATGAAAAATATGCCCATTTTTTTATAACATATGACATGCAGTATTCGAATATGGTTCGAAATTATTCAACCAAAATTTCTATTTGCTTCAAATTTGGTTCAAGCCTAAAATTCTCTATCCGCACAGGCCTACTCCAACAGTAAAAAAAAAAACAGCGCTTGCACAATCAGCTTGCTGAACTGTGGATTCGTATCATTGCAGTGCCACTAGAGGAGCTCTTCTCAAATACTTCTGCCGAACCAGAACGTCTTCAAGCCGAGCTCAGGTGGCGCAAAGACAAACAATCACAGATTTATGAGCATGATTAACATCATGTTCAGGAATGAAAAGACATTGTGCGATCTCGAACAACAGCATACATTATGCTTTTCTTTATGCTTCTACTTAGCCATTCACTGCAGTTACAGAAAAGGAGCTATTTCATAAGCTTTGATCAAAAGTAAATACGGTTTTCATGACTACCACACAGGCTGCTATCAGTCAGTTTCTAGAAACCACCCAAGTTTTTCAAAAATGCTTCGACAATTTCCTGACTTTTGCAGACATACCCCAATTCTCTGACTATTCCAGGTTTTCCAGGTTGGTAAACACCCTGCAGGCACTGCGTTACTTTCTTTGACATTTCCAGCTATGCACCATGTGACATGCTGAACGCTGACGAAAACCTCTTTCATTGTGTGTGAAGGACCAGGTTTGCCAGCATAGGAACCTGTTACAGTGCTTTTGGTGTCAATGCTAAGAGCTCTGTGCAATTAGGCATGGACAACTTCAAATCTTTTTTTGCATTTTTAGATAGTTCCTGGCAAACTTGGACAGGAAAATGGCAGCAAGGAATTGTCAAACAGTTTCTAGACCATATAAAATAAAGGATACACCCAACTTCAACAACGTTGCTTTAAGCTTCCTGCCTGCGACCACTATGAGCTGTACACAGCAACTACACATCCCGATAATTCGAAGTGTTAACCATTTCTTTAAAGGACTTCCAGTGCAAAATCTCACCATGAAAATTGATTTTAGAAGCAAAAATTGCATTTCCTGGCCACCACTCCTGACAGTATGAATGTGTATACAATTAGTAGCTGTTGTCACGAATCTTTTTCACACCATTGAATGCAGCTGAGACGAGGAAGTCAAGAGCCAAATGATGGTTTGAAGAATCTCAAAACTCAAGCTTAAACCTAAAACTCAAAATCATGAACAACTTTGACATCTCCACTCTAAGATCTATTGCAGACACCGGACAACTGTCAACATCAGAAAGCCACCATAGTGTCAATGTTCTACGCCACACTGTAAACACTGGCAGTGTAAGGAACAAAACTGCGGCACAGTTCTATGCTTCTCATGGAGCCTTTGCCAGTGACATCAAAGATGGGAAAATGCAAAAGAAAAATACAAACTATTCCAGCCAAAATTAGTTGTGCCTATAATGCTAGTGGCCATTTTCATTTGAGATTGGCTTGTAATGGCTCATATAAATTCGGGGCAATACAAACATTTTTGTGCTCCTGTTAAAATTCACATCAAGACTCTACTATAATGAGGTTCAACTGTAATGACAACACAAAAAAAGCAAGCATTAGGCAACTTGGTTTCGACTAGCCACACTAAAAGCGTGTCATCCTGTGCCCTTTTTATTCAGTTCAGTTGGGTTGTCCATGCCTTTTCACACCATGTCATGGCAAACTATTGGCCTCCTTTTCTTTTATAATCATGTATACCCATAAATCTTTGGAATCTCTAGTATTCCAATTATGTTTCTGCTAGTGAGATTAAGAGTTTTTTCACAATAGGAGCTAGCAAATCAGTACTAGCCATGAAGATAACATGCAGACTTTTACCTTGAGCACATTCCTGAACAGTGGGTTGTCTCCATACGGATTGGTTGACAGGTATTGGAGCAGCTGCTGTGTCTGCTGCTGCTGCAGCTGGTTCGCTGCTGCATTTGGATCAGTGCTGAAGGTAAAAATATTCCAATATAATTCACAGAACATTCTACCGCAATAACAGTGGCTTTTCAGCCAGTTCAGGATTTGGAGCAATTAAAAGAGTGCATTGCTGGGCAAGTTGACGAACTGTCTCAAAATAAAAGCGGAGCACAAAAAAAGTGGAACACCAAGAATAAGACAAGACGGGCGCTAACTAGCTAGTGATTTATAATGGAAGAATTAGAGTGAAAATACAGAGAGCGTACGTCACAATCGCACACATCGAAAAGCTTATCATACAAAGATCTACTGCCTATTGCGGCGAAGCAGCTCCCGCAACACGTGCGTCAGTTTGTTCAGTGTGGAATACAGTAAATATGATGAAGTGCTTGTTACGCGACAAAAATCACGTAATTGCATGTAAGAACTAATGACTGGACTAAAATCGCATATCACATCAAAACTAGTCACTTCACTAAAATCCCTTGACATCATGCCACATGACACCAAAACTTGCGTAACATCTCTACTCCCATCTCACAACCGTTATCACTACCATAAGCATAAGCAAGCAACGTGCTTGCACGTCAATACACAGCCCAGACATAATTATCTTTCATTTGGCAGGGTTGAGACATTAGCACTTGTTTGGCCCATGATACATCACATCAATGTGCGATGCTATTTCTTTTTTGCATTAATGTTGTGTGCCTTTAATGTCTGTATCAGTAATTGCTGGAAACTGTGATTACAAATCCAGAAGGCAGTGCATATGCAGGCACAACCGTTTGCTTCGATTCGCACTTGCACTTCCTATTCACCCACTATGCTGCCAGCAACAAACAAATGGTGAAATGAGGCATTCTTTCGTGCCATTCCACGTCAAGGACAAAGAATTAGGTACATTTTGTCATTACAATGAAATCTTGGTAGAACGAACCCAACATTAACAAACTTTTCAGATTAATCAACTTTTAAAAAGTTCCGCGCCGACTGCTAATAGTTTCAATGTAAAAGTATTTCACTACTATGTACTTCAGAATACCAACTTTTCAGAATAACAAGCAATAATTTAGTTCCATGTTATATTAACGACGCCTCAGTATTACGAACTTATGTTCTGAAATCCGTCACGACCACCGCAGCGGTACGCAAGCAGACGGACGCCTTGCTTCTCGGAAGACGCGCGACGGTGTGGAGAAAAGAAAAGAACAAAAGGGCGACTTTCTTTTCTTTCTTTTTGTTGAAGCGCCGACGCTGCAGGTTTACAAGCGAGTGGAGAGACGAGGGCAACACAGGAGGGCAAGGTCAGCGAGGCCGAGTGGGGGTTGCGAAGCAGGAAGCGTGGGCGCGGAAAACCTCAGACAGCGAGAGAGCAGAAAACGAAACGCGAGGCATTTTCTTTTTTAGCACTTTTTTCTTCTTTCGAAAGAGGCGATGACGGCCGTGACGCTTCGAGTTTTTCTTTGGAGGCCTTTTTTTCCAGCTGTGTTCATCTCTTTTCAGACATTACTTATGGCGTCCGCGAAGCAAGTATGCGTTCGCGCTGTGGTGATACTACAAATGAGTTCACCTCTGCTTGTGACGAAGAAGCGGAAGCAGTTTTTGATAAGCGAAACAATGGATATTCTTCGGCAACTGGAAGGCAAAAAGCAGGCTGTTCTGACCAAAGAACCGAACCACACCACAGGAATGTGGATGAGCTGGAGGCCTTCGCGCTGCAAAGTTCGTGCTGCTCGCGTCAAAAAAAAAATTACAGACTTCTTTAAAGTAAACGTGCATTTTTTGGTGTTTACTCGTGCATTTGTTTTTTGTTTTTCTCGAGAAAAACGAGTTCAAGGATCCACCGCTGTAAAGGAAAGTTGTTTTGGTCAGTGAAAAATAAGAATTTTCTAGCTTTCACTACGACGACCCTTCAAAATAACAAACAAATTTCCACGGTCCCCTGAAGTTCGTTATACCAAGATTTCACTGCATTTGCAAGATGAAGCGTTTGTTTAGACTCGCCTGCTAAGCCTTACGTGCCGGGAATTCGGTAATGGTTCTTGGATGTAGTGCAATATAGTCGCAAATACACCACCATCAAATGATCAGCACATTATAGTAAGGCAAATACAAGCATCAATTTGTAACCTACAGGTCACACAGCACACGATGACTTGATAAATTCGAAGCTAGGGCACCTGGCTGATGGGCGCAGCCTTTTTTCTTATTTTCGCATTGATGTTTATTCACATTACGCATGCGAGCAGACACCGGGGAGACGCAACGTGAATGAACGCAGTCGCCGACCGTTTATTCGGACGCCGAAAATTCGGACATGCCCGTTTATTCGGACATCTTCGTGGCACCGCCACTCGCTCCATTGATCCTAATGTAAACTCATGACTGAAAATTCGAATGCACCACTGTACGCCATTCGATTATTCGGAGTCCGTTTGACTGACCGGATGCGGTGCCGTACGCCATTACACGCTGACAACGACGTTAACAATACGTTTGCTAAGTTGCCAGCACTGATATGCTGCACTAGTTATGCATGGACGTCGGGTCAGTGTCGAAATGCGCGCAGAAATCGCCATTGCCAATCTCGAAGGCTATGTGTGGCGACGCGTTTTCTTTTTTGTTGTTGTTTTAGCCAGTCGAGCGGCCAAGCCCCCTACGGAGTCTGTTCGCTGTGGCGTTTGGTGTGTCAGCGCTGTCAGTCAACGGCTAGGCCTGGTTCGTCTTGTTCTCTGTGTTCTCGCGCTCTTGCAAAGTTTCGTGGGTTGCTGAAATGGCTCCGACGCCACCCGTTGCTGCACCGTCGGGAGTGAAAAAACGCGGCCAACGTGGGAGTTACAAGACGCTCACGATGGCGAAGAAAGCGGACATAATTCGCGAGGTAGAAGGCGGCCGACCTCAGTCTGAAGTGGCTCGGGAATTTTCTATTTCTAAGCAAATCGTCTCGGAAGCATGCATGTGTGCAGACAGAGAGTTTTTTCGGGCGATAGGGCCTATGAATGTGCTTTTTTCCAGTGAATCTGTTTTTTCGGATTCCCGATTATTCAGACATATCGGCGGTTCCCGTCAAGTCCGAATAAACAGTCAGCAACTGTACATGTGCACGATATATTCGTCCTTCCTAATGGCTAAAGAGTCCAATAACCTTCACAAAGCTGAAGGAAACATCTGAAATAGAGTCCCACGACCGATTTCGTAACGCCCCATAACATCCAGTAACATGACAAATTAATATCATGTAACTACTCATGGGACAAAGGTCACATAACATTACCTAATGTACTGGTCAGGTGGCTAAAATCACGTAATATTACGCAACTGGTCACTGCCATGTTCCGGCTAAAACCACAAGACACGTGCGTAGTATGGGGAACCGACTGAAACCAGAGAAAAATGGTGAAGTCAAGCCGAACTTGGCACAATACTAGCAGAAATTTAACACCTCCAGAAAAAGCTTGGCACTAAAGTCAAATCCCTTTATAAGAGACACTGATGTATTAGACAAATGGGTATGAAAGAGACATTGGTGTGCCTACATTGAAATGGCTGTCGATAAGAGACTGCATATGTATTACGCTGTTTATAAGAGACACTTCATGTAAGGGACTATGATTGCTCTCCGGTGCATCTCTTTCATATGGGGTTCAACTGCATAAGCAAATCTTGGTTAGGTCAACCAATAGCACCGCTGGTTGTTCCAGCCTTGTACCACTAGTTCAAGCCCAGAACTTTTTAGTGAGTGTTCTAGTTAGTGTGCAAATGAAAATTGCTGATCCAATCAAAAAGGAGACATGAACAACAAAGAGTGGAGAGCTGCCAGAAATAGGGCTGCTCCCATAAAATACCATCATACGCTGGCTTTACCACAACATGTAACATGAACATTGCAGTGAAGCATTAGTGACAAGGTGAGCATAGCATAGTTTCAGGAACCGACAGGCATCGAAACATCATGTGTTCCAGCATTTAGTAAAAAGGTAGGTGTGACCAACCCTTTAGCTTACCCCCACCTGCCATCATCACCCCTTGAATCTGCCATTGGCAGGAGTTCACAAGTGTTATACAAGTGCCAATAACTGACCACATTGGCACTTAGGCTTAGCAACAGGGATCGTTCATAAAGATAGCACAGCACAGTTGACATGAAACATTTTCTAACACAAAAGTGTTTTATTCCGGGCTTAAGCACGGCTCCACTGACACATTTCCGTCACAGAAACGAAGTTGTAAAACATATACTAACATATTGCAAAAAAAAACAACAACAAAAAGGTTCTGTTGCGGGGGCTTCAAACAAGCGACCTCTTGATTCCAGCACGCGACACTAACCACTAGACCACAAAATGTACGTTTTCAAGATTGTTAACGGCAAGCTATTTATATACACCATATACTACAGGGCTGGAAGTGGGCTTCAGCCATTTGGAGCAGCTCAGGGAGCAGAAATGCTCTTTTGGAGCAGGTTTGGAGCAATGCCAGGTTGCAGATTAGTTGCAAGTTAGCGCTGTGTGTGTGTGAATCTCTCCTTTGTGTGTGTCCTTGTCGTGGTGCGCTATACCAGCGAAAATGATGAATCCCAACCAACTAGCCCGGCAACGTGCCTTAGCAAAGAATGCCAGGTAGTTTTGGAACACATTTCTGGGTTCGGGCATTATTGGTAATTCTTTTTTTTTTTTTTTGAATTTCTCGGAAACGCATTGTTCCAGTGATATTTAGTAAGTAATCAATGCTGAATTAGCAATCTCTCTTTCTCTCTCTCAATATATGTATATATATATATATATATATATATATATATATATATACACACACTTCGCTCAGGGGGGGGGGGGGGTCAGTGAGCCAAAATTCGCAGGGGTGCAGGGGTCCAGCCATGAGCTCTGAGAACAAGAACCGCCTTTGATGCGCGACTCAAAATAATCACGAACAGCCTTACGGACCGGCTCATAACTCCACTAACGCACACAGGATGACCAAAAAACCCGGAGGGAACAATCCCCGCAAACTGGCGTTCAATCAAACATACGCAGTGAAACGACCGTAGGAAAGCCAGCACGAAATAAACAGAAAGAAATAAAACTCACACGGAACTCGCCGTAAAATACGGGCTATCGACTCGCCTTATAGCCAACGCACCCAAAAGCGGCGAGGCCTCGCCTCAGTAGCACGCACGGAGGAAATACTCCTTGCGCCTAGCGCGACCGATGCCGCATCCTATCCCTCGCCTGCCTCCGAAAAGCCCCGGCGCTCGTTGCGCACCCCTTGTTATCTGGCCGCCACTTTTCCGCCCCCTGTGGCTTTTTTGGATGCTGACGCTCGTCTCACGCATGTGCAATGTGTATTTGCTCTCTTTGCCCTGCTTCCATCTTGAGTGCCACAGATAAGGGCCTATCGGTCCGACACACACACACACACACACACACACACACACACACACACACACACACACACACACACACACACACACACACACACACACACACACACACACACACACACACACACACACACACACACACACACACACACACACACACACACACACACACACACACACACACACACACACACACACACACACACACACACACACACACACACACACACACACACACACACACACACACACACACACACACACACACACACACACACACACACACACACACACACACGCGCACACACACACACACACACACACGCGCACGCACACACACACACGCACGCATATTTATTGAGCACTGATCGTCTTCATCTGTACAGCCTAAACAATTGTAATCATCATCATCGTTAGGCTCGCGGACTGCGCTGCTTGTGTCTCGTGCGACTGCATAGAAATCTGCCTACTGTCGTACTCGTTGTCATCTTATAAATGATGGAGTGTGCTTCAATTCCCACGTCCTCCTGCTCTACCGATCACCCCTGGAGCTTCGGTATGGTCGACGGTTGTGCTCACCGACAGCGGGGATAGAACACAACAACATGTCCACTTCCACGGCCTCTTCTTTTCAGCCGGCTGGCCCTACCTACACCGTGAGTACACCACAAAAAGACACTGTGAGAAATTCCCATTACAGAGAAGATGGCTTTAGGGGCTGCCTGGCCATTCCCTGTGCTTTGCACGGCACCAGACGCACGGATATTGACTTCAAATGCAGCGCATTTAGCCTGATTGGGTACACTCCCAGAGCTCCACTCACTGCCAACAAGTCCACAGTTGCGGCACTCAGACAACAGCTTCATCGCAAGTCCATATTCACGCTCACCTTTTTCAATAGAAATGGTCCCACTGCATGTCCGGCATTTAGCCGTTCTTTCAAGAAGCTTGTTTATCAGCACTCACTTTCTGCTGTTGCGCACGATCGGCGCTCATCAAAAAGGTTGTGTCTTTCCTTATGCGCTGCCTATCGCCGACGTCGTCCGAGGCGGCCAGGGAAACAGGCGGAGATGTCGGCGTTTCATTCGACGGATCGTGTTCCGTCACCGCACCGTCCTGTACTAGGTGCGCATTGGATATACCCGCGCCATTATCTCTTTTTGCCGTAAATTTCTTGCGCTTTTTTCCAAACTTGTGAGTGGTGTGGAACTTGCAATACAGGTTCAGCAGAAGCATGATGAAAGGTTCAAGCCAGGTTCAAAACGTGGCCTAGAGCGTAGGCCTAACGCTCTGGCCCGGTGGCTGCAGCGCGCTTCGGCGGGCTGGTTCGGCGGCGTGCCTGAGTGTGCAGACTTGAGAAACGCTTGCACCAATTTCTCGCTAGCTCGAGCGGGTTCAGGAAGCCGACGAGAACAATGACATCTGAGCGAGATACACTCGACGCTTCACGTGCGCTCTACTGCTGAACGCAGCAGACAGCTCGGGAAAAAGCGGCCGTGAGTGTAGGCCTACCGCACTGTCCCGGCGGCTTTGTCGAGCTCGTTCAGCGCCGTACCAGTATACCATCGAACCTGGATACTATACAGAGATGCTTGCTCTAATTTCTCGCCAGCTCACGTGAGTTCAGGAAGCAGACGAGTTCAAAGGGGCATACACTCGCCGCTTCGCGTGCGCTCCGCTGCCCCACGCAGCAGACAGCTCGGGAGGCCCGGCAAATCGGAAGGCGCGATTTAGTCACGTGTGCTCACCACACCAATAGGCTCACGCGATGGGGCTTTTTTTTTTCATGAGGATTCATGGCATGCATACTGAGTGGACGGAAACAAGCGCAGCAGGATATGAAAGAAAAAGGGCAGTTCTTTCGAATGCGACCAAGACGGCTGCTGTAGCAAGCGTAGAACGGCAACACCGCAGTGCTGAAAAAGCCCGTTTTTCACGTGTCCATCGCCAAAAATTCAGCTCACTAATGTCGCATAAACTACTCTTGGCTAAATTACCAATCTAGAACGTGTGAAAATTAACGAGCGAGATTATACAGCGACAGTGTGAAAATTCAAATATAGCATTTTCAAAAAAAATCTTACTTTTTAGAAATTTTCGGTCTCCCAAGACCCGCTTCTCCCCTTAATTAGGGCAACCTTTTTTTTTTTTTCAGTGTTAGCGACTTGCAGTGCTTTGATGCCATGGTTGCCGCACTTACGCTAAGTTGCCGCTCTTCCCAGTCAGTGAAAAATCTGTACCGCTCAGTTTGCACAGATGAACGAAAGTCACACCTCAGGGAAAATAACGAGCACTGCACTCACAGTCAGCGAAAAACCTGTACTGCGTGGTTTGCGCAGATGAACGGACATCCCACCTAAAAATAATAATGCGCACTGCACAGAGCGAACGAGACAAACTGCGCCAAGCGTCGGCACAGGGCCTACCAGCTCAGTGCATGTGTCACATGACGCGCCACAGAGTTGCATGACAGAGTTGATATGTCGCTGGACCGAGACTTCACGTTTGCCGAAAGCATCGACGTTGTGATGGGCACGGCTAAATAAGAAATAAAATCAACTAACTTCAGGTGTGCCAGCATCGCACGAATTTTCTGAAATGGTCTGGTAGTGGAATTTTCGTTCCACTACCAGTCAATATTTCGAGTTATCAGCAATCCGACACCAAAATACTTTGAGATAAAGGAAAAAAATTTACATGTGATGTATAAAAAAATATAAGGTGCTGCGAAAATTTTTGAATTGGCTGATTTTTCGATACACTAGTTCGAATTAACGAGGTACAGTCGAGCCCACATATAACGGCCCCACTTAAAACGAACTCTAGCCTAAAACAAACAATATTCGCGTGACCGTGAAGATATACATTGGTTCAATGGCACAAAATCGCACTTACAAGTGTCTCTGAGCGCCGCTGATCGGTTACAGCGAACGGAGTCAGCGGTCTGCCGACTTCCCGGGAACCAATTTCGACCACTGACCAGGCATCGGCGAGGTGCTTATACATTCTTATTGTTAAACGCCGACCCTGCTTCCGCGCCCCTCTAGTTGCCGCTCTCCCCGACCGCTTTTTGTTACGCACCCCTCCGTCCTTTGTCCCCCTGCTACTCTGAGCACCCCGCATCGCCAGACGAGGCCCGTGTTTTCACACTGCCACCGATCTTTCGAAGACCAGTCGGCCATGTACCTTATTTTTAATCTCTGGTACTGTCGCTGGAGTCGCCGGCCTGGAGTGACCAGACCATTTGCCAACATCGTCGGCCACCGACTGTATCTGATAGTCTGCGTCTAGTGCACGCGCGTACGCTATTCCACCGACTCTGATAATTTGCGATTCGTTTCGTGTTTAGAACTTGTTCTCGCCCACTTCATACTCAACTCGGCATGCCTTCCGCGCGCGTGTGGAAACGCGAGAACGGCTGTTAATTTGCACGGAACGAATCGCGAAATATCGAAGTTAGTGAGGCCAAGCAAACCCGTCGGCGCAACGAAATGATTTTTTGACCATGGCCGCCGATTCTTCGAACACCGCCGCGCGCACCGATTCAGGCGGCCATGCACTCTTTCCAAGTTTTTCTACGTGCGAGTTTTGCGGACCTTTCAAGCAAGCTACCCAACCTGCCTCTTTCCCGTGTGTTTTGGTTTTCAAGGTAGCCCTCCCGCCGCATCCTCCCCTCTCTTTATCGCAACTCCTTGCCCTTCTCTCGCAAGTCTGCTCTCCTCTTTTGATAACAACCCCTTCGCCCGTCTCCACCGCTCCGCGACGCTTGCCACGCTGGCTCTAATTAGTTTTGTTTTCTGACTGGATACGGGCCCAGAGCTGTCCCACGCGTTCTGGCATGCGTGTCGCGTGTGCCCGACTTGCTCGCTCTTGGTGTGCGTGTGTGTTCATGATGGTTGACGGGAGGACTAGCACGCTTTTTCCTGCCGCTCAACAAAACGTCGAAAGTGTGACCGCTTGGCGTGAGCGTAATCCCCGCGTTGGGTGCCGTGTTGCGGAGTGCTTGCTCATAGCTGTTGACCACCTGGCAGCTAACTTGCCACTTCTGGCGTCCCTGTATTCAGCTGTGGAGATGGTGAATTTTTTGTGGGTGATGGTGACGGCTACATGCGTGCGAAACTGTTTTCGCGAGGACTACTTCGTCGACGTCGAGCCCGATGCCGAGCCTGAAGCTTCCGAACTGCGGCGGCGATTTGTGGGCGCGCGTCGACTCCGACCTGGGAGAGTGGGTGGGACATCTGTTGCGATGGTTTAATTACGGCAGATGATGATGCCGACTCTGCGGAACGTACACGGATTGGGCATTGTGAATGAAGTATGTAGCGAGAGCGATTTGGAGGAATTGGATTGCGAGAACGACGAAACTTTGGAGCCAGTACATCATGCAGCTTATGCCACGGGCCTCAGCGAACGAGCACCCTACCGTTTTAAACGTACTCGAGACCGCCCTTGTCGCTTTTGTTCTTCGAAACACATGCACCACGAACTTTTTGGGGAAAAAAAAGTTTGTGTTTTCACTCGCAACTTCTTTTAAAAGCTGTGTTTCATTTACTACGAACTTCAGGATACAGTGAACGGATGCCGCGTCACGCTCAGGTTCGTTATAAGCGGGCTCGACTGTATTACTGTACTTGAACCAAAGCTGACCCTTTTTCAAACTAACTTTCGCACCTCGTTAAAAAAGGAAAAAAAAAAACGGCCTAGATTTAAGTAAATATGTAGTAGAAGTCTACAGGACTTCAACGTGAATAACATGTACATTTTGTAATCGGGAAAATGCTGACTTGCCTTCCCATGGTTGGTACAGTACTGCCAAAAGTAGAACCAGTCCCGACACCTGTTTGGCCGAAGCCTAAAATAAAAAAAATTTAAAAACGTAAGGCACACTCCTGAAATTTGAATACATGCACAAATATCACACAACAAACACTATTATTGCAACCACAGTTTTTAAAGGTCATTGTACCTCTACATTTCAACCTCTTAACAAGAGCACTGGTAATGGGGTAATTCCACACCAGCTGTCCCAGCCGAGGTGCTCGCCAAAAATCGATTTCTATACGATAGGTGAGAGAAAACTGCACATGTATAGGCACTAGCTGTAAGGCATTCTCCCAAAATGTATCCTCCCAAAATGTATCATGTGGAAAAAAATTTTTGCGCAACTAAACAAAATCTGAAATTTACGAAACGGTAGGAAACGAGGTACGAAAAGAAAATTCTTCCCAAATCGAGCGTTTTACGCATTCTTTCAACACCCGCTTTTTTGCATTATTTTAGCATTGTGCCTTTATTACAGAACAGTTACTTTCACTTCTTGACGCACAGGTAAAATTGAGTAGATGTAATGTTTTTTCCAGAATTTTTTCTAGGGAAGATGATTATTGATAAAATGCATGTGTAGAATATACTACAAACTCTCCATAGAGCATACTATTCCCAACTTTTTTTTTTTTTTTGCTGTGTGTTACGCATAGGGTCTAAAATAAAACTCCGAACTTGGTGATTATTCCACTTCAAGAAGGTCGAGATGTTTGTGGTGCCCTCAGGTTGTACAAGAAAAATCGGCAGAAAAACATACATGATTGAAAACTATAAGTTAGTTCACAGAAAGCTTAATCTATGTAATTTTTCTTTTACTGAAATGAAAGTTTTTAAGTCTAATCCCAACCCCGTGTTATTTTCTTATAGGGACGATACAAACCAACCGATTTTGCTGCATAAAAAGAAGTGGTATAATCGAACACAGTTATATTGAACCCACATATATCGAACTTTCGGGTATTTCAAAGTCGCAAGATATCCCCTTGAATTTCCTTTGTAAAATTATAGAAATTCCCACGTTTATATCAAACGGCACTTTTACCCACCTTCGGATATATCGAACGCCGCGCAAGCTAAGGATGCGCTTCAGTACTCACACACACACAACCCCCCCACCCCCCGTATTCCCCGCAGCAGCGCGGCATTGCGCGCGAGTTAAAAGGCGCGTTTTGGCGCAAACAGCGCCCAGCGACCTCGCGCGACACCACGCCTCCGCCAAAACCCGAACACTCGAAAAAAGGTAAAGGCGAGAGGGCTCAGACTGCACAATCTCTAACTTTCCATTTCTCTTTCTCTCCGCTTTCTCCTCCGTGTACCCGTCAGTTTGGAGAGCAGAAGCCGACACTCTCCTTCTTTCGCCTTTTCTTTTATTTCTTTATTTTTTGCCGTTTTGCTAGTTTTCCTCATCGAACCAAAACTCGCGCTTTTTGCTGTTGCCCTCGTAGGTGGAATCACTTCGCAAACACTTTGTTGCTTCCGCTGTCGTGGCGCCTACGTAACACCGCATGTGCAGCATTTCTTTTTTTACGTGCGTGGTGTGCAAAGCCGCTGCGAACACTTGAGTTGTGGACTTCTCGTGTAGCTATGGCCAGTGTCAAGAAGCGCAAGGCCCTCAACTTAACGACGAAATTGAAGGCTATTCAGCATGTTGAGGCGGGTGAGCAATGTTAGACCGTCGCAGACGACTTCAAGATACCACGGAGCACTCCGAGTACCTTGTTGAAAAACAAGGCAGATAATCAAGGCAAAGGCGGTGGAGCAGCAAACGTCGGGAGCCTGTCATGTGTGCGCTTCTGCCCACGAGAATGTAGAAAACGCACTCTATGCCTGATTTTTAGAAGTTCACGCGAAGAACATTCGGGTGGATGACCCGATGCTGATTGCCAAAGCCAAATGGTTTGCTGCTGCACTCGGTGCAATGACTTCACCGACAACACCGGGTGGCTTCACCGATTTAAGCAGTGCCACAACATCGTTGGCAAAACCTATTCTGGCGAAAATGAAGCTGTCAGCAGCCAGGACATCCAGAAGTGAATGAGTGGCAATCTGTACTTGGGTGAAATAAAAAGCATGAGCTCATTTTTTACGACTGACTTTTCGTATGATTTTGCGGGACGAATCGGCAGTTGACTGTATTGGCATGTCAGTGTCTAAAGAAAACTGAAATCAGTGGATCAACTCTGATAGAAGTATATGCACTTGGAACGACTTGCTTTGTCATTCCAGCAGAAAAGACAGCTTACAAATTCAACATAGAACACAGCTTGGTGAAATATGTGCAAGAAACTACAACACAAAATGAGACAACACAAAAGAACAAAGAACACTGCATTTGACCCATTTCATGCATATATAATCATGAACCAACTAGCCAAATTTGTTTTCTTTTGGAAGAAAAAAGACCTGTCTATTCCATTATGCCGCTTCTGTGGTATGAAGCATCGCTGGCGACTTTAACGCACCTGTGAAAGGTGTAGTAGTAGTCGTGCCTCCGAAGTTGAAGCCTGTGGGCTTTGCCGCAGTGGTTGAACCAAACAGTCCCCCTGTAGTATTTGTTCCAGCTGTGCCAAACGCAGGAGTGCTGCCAAAGCCCGTGCTGCCAAACGCAGGAGTGCTGCCAGTGCCAAAGGATGGCGTCGTCTTGGTTGCACCAAAGAGGCTGCCAGTCGATGTTCCTGTTGTAAATAAAGCCTCCTGAAATTACAGTAGACTCGCGATAATTCAAACTTTCATAATTCACACTTTCGATTAATTCAAATAAAATTCTATTTTTTGGGTGACCCTCTATTCTTTCAATGTATATAAAAGCCCCTTAATTCAAACTACACCATTCAGTTAATTCATACTTTTTGCAGGTTCATGCCAGGAAATATATGCTACTTTCCCACTACTATTTAAAAAAGTTGTGCACTTATATAATCATAACAGTCTAAAAATGAAAAATGAGCAACTGAGAACTTCAAGCAAAAAGGCTTTACAAGTAAACGAATGTTTGAAATGAAACACACGCATAGCCATGGTAAGGTGTGATGCTTCTCAACTGGTATAGAGAGCTTTGGGCTGAAGGGACATACCTAGCGCAATGAAGCCGTTGGCAATTCATGATTGCTTTAGAAGGTCTGATCCACAGTAAATTGCCAATAAACTTGTGGGCTTTACACCTCTGCTTTCTGTTACTGCTTGCAGTTAGGAAGACTTGAAAATTTTTTGAATGTGATAAAATCAATGCCTAATCATAATGTGTGGCGTCCCCTTAACTATAGTCATTTATCTTAGAACTTCTGATAATTCAAACTTCTTAATGTTTTGAACAAATTCAGAGGCCCCTTTGAGTTCGAATTAACGAGAGTCAACTGTACCATGCATTAGTAGTTGCAAAATACTTTACATTTTACAGTACAATCAACAGTGGATATAATGAAAGTGGCAAATTCTTGAAAAAGCTCATTACAAACAGGTTTTCGTTATATCCAGTTTCAGCACAAAATGTGAAAAAACTCAAAAACTAAACAAATGTGGAACTGAAGACACAGTGCAGTTATATTTTTATTTAAGATCGCGATAATAGCCTATGGCACCAACTGGTGGCAGAAACTTAAATTATACCAGCTGCCCTGTCACGTGACAGCAAAGTAGTGCACGCAGTCAACAATTTTTCTGTTAGTATTGAAATTATTTGCTTCTATATAGTAAAAGATGAATGATGAGGGTCAAGTTCCTAAACCATGAGTCTCATCCCTGATAAACATACAAGAAGCAGTAGTAGTAGTAGTAGTAGTAGTAGTAGTAGTAGTAGTAGTAGTAGTAGTAGTAGTAGTAGTAGTAGTAGTAGTAGTAGTAGTAGTAGGTAGCCACCTCTGATTTAGTTCTTGCATTGTCCACTGGATGGCGGTACTTGTATATGATGAATATATGATAAAAATATGCGAGACGGCGGCACTTGGAGTGTTTACTAGATGGATGGACGAACGGACGGACGGATGGATGGACAAACAAACGCATGGACAGATGCATGGGTGAACGGAAGAAAGAACGAACGGACGAACGCCTCACCACACTCATCATCACTCACTCCGTGGATATGCTGTAATTTTTATGTTCCACCCACCGCCACAACGGTCAGTCGCTGAGGAAGCCGAGCAACTGGTGTTGCAATATCACGACGAAGGGTAAGTCTTACCTGTGGATGATTAGTCACTGTTTTGTTATTACATGAAGAAGCATGAAATTGCTACACAGGTGAACTTGTGGCGACTGCAGACCAACGCGCACTGACGAGAATGTTTGTTGCCGACTAATTCTTATTGCGCTGGGATTACTAAAGTGAATGCTTTCCTGGTAAGACTACGGCGAGAAATGATCGGAACACGCGCATGCCGTTTTGCGCTCTAACCAGTTGTCCTACCTGATGGCATTGATCCACTTCTTACGGAGGGCACTGTCACGTGGAAAGCCGTGATAGCAAACACACTGTGTCTTGTGTGAGTGGTTTGTGCAGCCCACAACACGACACCAACTACCACCCATCGAGCACCCATCCACAGGGAACAGAAAATCGCACACCAAACCAGCAAAGCACCAACAAAACACCACGGAGGAAGGAAAAACAGCCCCGAACACCACCGCCATCGCCTTGTGGTGAGCACAGTAAACACTGCAACCGCCAAAGTTTGCGATTCCATCGGCAGCGTCACTTCCGCTGACTTGCCAAACATGATGACACACAGACAGTGTTGCCAATAATTCTGGCAAGCCTGGTGAGCCATTTTGAGGCAATCTTTAAGATTCCTTTGCAAAGAATCGGAGCATTTCTCAAGCCCGTAATTTGGCATAAATGACAGTAATGTGCAAAGGAACGTACCCAGCAAATTTCACTGAGATTCATTGACCTCGAAAAATTGCCGGAGTTGGCCTTTAAGCATTTAGCTCTTGGCACTTGAAATAGAAATTCTATGTAATAGGCGCCATTCATACTACACTAAAAAAAAAAAAAACATGCATATCAAGCAATTCAATCAACACCACATCTAGAGTTTGAAATCTGATGTCACTTTCTTCAAAGCTTCAGGAAAGGCAGTGCACACTAAGTTGCTCTATGCTTTTCATCTCCTAGCAATCAAAGCTCGTTAGACAATTCTCGTTTCCTTGCACATTTCTGTCCTTTCTTTGCATGCACTAAAACGTACACTGATGAAGTACTTATAACATACCAAAGCCTGTTGTATTGGTTGCCCCAAACGCTGGCGTGGTTGCCCCAAAGGAAAACTGGGATGGCTGCTTGGCCCCAAACAATGATGTCCCTGTGTTGGCTGTGCTGCCAAATCCAAAGCCGGAAGGTGCAGATGTGGTGGCTGCACCAAATGTTGGCCTTACACCGAAAGCACTTGGCTGAAAAAAGCAGGGTTAAGAAAACCACAGCTCAGTCCGACAGTAAGGCACTGAGAAAACCTGTTTCGACAAAACCACTTAGGTTACTACAAGAATGGCAAAAGCACGGACTGAATTCTCGGACAGGTGAAAAAAAAAGGCAAACGTTTGATCCCACCCATGGCAGTGGCATTTTGATGAAGGCTTCTAGTAAACACTAGAAGCCTGTGTACTGGGCCATGTCAGTGCCCTTAATGAAAAAGAACCCAGGAGGTCGACACTATCTAGAGTCCACCACTATGTAGCAGACACCATTCCTTAACACTTGCCAGCTGTCCAAGCTGTGCTGGTTTTATATGAGTAAACATGATACATGCCATTGCATGCATGTGACATATTAGGGGTGAAGCTCCTTACAGCATCATCTGGTCAGTCGTCCTTCTGTCCTGAGTAGCCAGCATATCCACAGAGTGAATGATGATGAGTGGGGCGAGGCGTCCGTTCATCTGATGTGTGCTCTAGTGTGATAGGAGCGGACAGACGAACAGATGGACGGACAGACAGGCGGATAGACACACAGGTGAACGTACAAACGGACGGAAGTATAAATAGAAGCACGAACAGGTGCACAGATGAATGGACGAATGCACGGACGGATGCACGGACAGACAGATGTACGGACGGATGGACGCTTTGCCCCGGGGGCCTAGCCAGGGGATGTCACACCAAGCACGTGCCCCCCCCCCCCGCCCGAAATTTTTTTTGACATGGCATAGAGAGCAAAAAATGGCCCTTGTAACGGGGTGCCCTTCCCAATATCAAGGTGGTGCCCCCCCTCTAAATTTTTGGCTATGCGCCTGCTTCGCCCCACTTTTCATGATTCACTCTGTGGATATGCTGCAATTTTTTGGCACTTATACGAGTTCACACATCCTGAGGAATCCTACAAAAATGTCCGCAACGATCTCCTTTCATATATGTCATTCACAGTATGCCATAAATAACACAAGTTGTGCTGTTCATAACATGCCATGCCATGCCCCTCAGGCCATGAGATGTCTTTAATCAGCGCATGTCTCATACATGTTCTAATAACACTTGTTGTTGGGCTAGTTGGTGCATCGAATCAAGAAAGATATATCCAGCCAAAAATGAGCGTACGCAGAAAACCAAAAAGACAGGAAAGCAGCTAAACTACCAACTGTGTTGGTAGTCTAGCTGTTTTTCTGTCTTCTCAATTTCCTCTGTTCATTCATTTTTGGCTGGACTTAATTTTCTTGATCTGATGCATGCATACCCATTATGATAAAGTTAGACTTCACTTGCAGACATTTGGCCTACAGTGTTTTGTGATGTGTCATCGCATGTACGCTATATTATGCCACTTGTGTGATGAATGACATAGGCAAAGGAGGAATGACTGCATCATCCTTTTCTTCCTTATGCCATCCATATTTTATATATGGCAAGCAAGCCATGCAATTGTTAACATGTCAATCATTTCATTACATGAATTATATAACATTATGTCACGTCAAACTGCCAACTAAATCAAACAGTTATGGCAGCTATGCAAGAGCTATTCACTTCAATCAGCAATTTTGATGGTCCCTGTCTACTCTGAAGAAACAAAATGACATAACAAAAACAACTAGTTTTCCCATTAGCTTGGCAGTTCACCATAGTTCGGTAGTTGGTAAAGTATCATCAGTTGACTGTATTTATGAGTGAACAGGCAAATGTTTGTAGTTCAGGGTACAGTTTGTGTTCGTTGCCTTGTTTATTTTTTTTAATTGCAATGCACATTAAGTTGAGGAGCTCATGAGCACTCTAGCCTCTTCTTCCTGGAGCAGCCATAATTGCTTACACCAGCGTTTTGTAGGAGTTCCCGAAATTTGGATCCAAAAGAGTTGGCTGCCAGCCTTACATCGTGTAGCATGACAATTTGTTGCTCTCGCATTCATTTCGTTGCACTCAACGCGCTGTCGTGTTGTTGCACCAGCTAATCGGCTTATCGCGAAGACTACGGTCCCTCGAACTTGCGGCTCAAACGCACGACGAGTCAACCTCTGAAGATTTATCATTGTCGCCACAATCTCAGATATTCCATCAGCGCCTAATCTAACACCTTCTCGGTAGTGATCACACAATTGTCCGCATTAAGAGAAAAAAAAAGGAAAGCAAGCTGAATGTATTCGGGGGCCACACCATGCAGGCATACGGGGCAAAAAATGAAGAGCGAATGACATAGACAACGCATAAAATTATTCAAAACTATTCGGTAAAACGCCCTCTTTATCTAGTGCGGACCCGCACATGTGACGCTAACTCAAAGCGTGAGGTATTCTGCTGTGATGACAGTGCCAATGCAAAAGTATTTTTTCTTTTGGTCCAGAGGAAGAGGGCACATCTGCGAAGAATGCTGGCTTGTGGGGCGCAGGCCCACCTGCCCGCCTCGCGCACACTCGCTCCCAATAACGAGCGCTCGCTCTCGTCTGGAAGTCGCTGGGGCCACGAGAACGCCGCCGCCGCTTCGAGCTTCATCGACAGCGGAGCAACTGTGGAAGATGCATGCTCGTGCCAAAATGACAAAATCCGGGGCAAAATTTCTAGATTGTCCATGGCAGAAATTCATAATATCAAGGTTGTCTCTAACTGTTACATTGTTACACAGAGGTCGCAAGTATACATGCTTCTATGGTGTAATGGCAGGGAATCCAAGAACTTCGTTATATTGAGGAATCCATTATAAAGCGGTTCGTTATAGGCAGGTTCAACTGTACAGAAAAACTCTGCACTGCCGCAAAGCCCCACTTCAAGGTTAAATGAGGATTTTACCCTCACATCGATCCATTTTTTAAAGTTCAAAGCTTGCTATACCTACATAAATACTCTATGTATAGCAAATTTCAAGTTGTAACATATTTTACAGGCTATTACTTGCATTTGCCGAAAGCCAAATCCTGCTCCTGCTCACCGTTGTTTCCACTTCTTCTAATGAAAATAAAATGACTGGCATTACCACAGGCATTGTTTCAATATTTTTTAAAATAATGTGCAGGTTAGTTAGATCATGAAAACTATGCCCATTTTTTTATAATGTGTACTATATACATTATTCTCAGGCTGCTGTGCTAGCGTGGCGCTATAAGGCAAAAGGTTACTCTTGGTTTCGACAGATGGCACTTCGCCATGAAAGGCACGACCTTGAAATTTTAATTGACTCTGTCCGCGTTCCTGCTGCTCGCAACTGTTTAGCATAGTTGCGAATTGCGAAACTATGCTTCAACTTTTATTGCATCGTTATTTTGTGATATACTGGCTTGGTTTAGTGTTGTTTCGATCGTCAACGGCACTGGGTAGCACACCAAAATAAAATGAACACATACTTTTTTTTTTCTAGGACCAGGGTAGGGGTGGGTTCATTACGCAAGTAAATGGAGTATGTTATGGGTACCATTTGCAATACAAATCTCAGAGGTCATTCTTCCACTCACTGGAACCTGAAAACATCCTAGGGGCTGGACACGTGGTGTGACCAACATGCCGGGAAAAAAAAAGATGGAATTTCGACAACAAAATTTAGAAGTACGAACATTACACAGGTAAGACAATTATATCAGTAGATGCCGTATACATGATCAAATGATCCTGGAGGACAGAAAAATAAAATACAAGCTAATATGGGTTCATAGCCAAAACAGCGAGGCTTAGGAGGAAGGAACAACATAGCGACTGGTATATTGTTCTTTTCTTTCTTTAGTATGTGTAAAGTTGCACTATTCACACTATGATAACAAAGAAATGTTTCTACCTGCGTTGTAGCACCAAACGTAGTGCCAAAACCTGTGCCGAATCCTGTGGAAGGCTGTGTTGTAGCAGTTGTGCTCCCAAAGAGTGTTGTGCCTGCTGGCTGGCCAAACAGGGACTGCAAAGAAACAACCAGTGTTCAAAACTTTTTTTAGGCCATTTCATACAAGTATGTTCTCTATAATACACAGTGATTTCAAAGCCTCAAGCAAGGAAGAAAAACATGTAGAGCACATGTACAGTCGTGGCCTATTAAGTCAGACATACACAGCTATTCGTGGCTTTCCTTTTGGGGCTTAACTCTCCTGTAATCAATGCCAACAGCTAATAATGAATATTTCAGTGTGCACTTGGAGTGGACCTTTATGTAGTGTAGCCACATAAGAATATCCCCATCTACATTATGTTGGAGTAATATAGTGATTCTCACAGCACAACACTCAACACTTGTTCGCAGGCTACACAAAGATACACAACAGACCATGTGATGTCACAACTCGCGCAGTATTGCCACTCCCTACGGCAGTGACGCTACCGAGGTCTTCCGATTTGAAGCAATTTTTCAAGCAGGAAAATTCTCATTTTAGAGCACCTAGGGGGCAGGAAATGTTTGTTTTGGAGCATATTAGAGCACCAAAATTTTTCTTTTGGAGCACTTTGGAGCAGTTAACTTTAAATCTCTGAGCACTCCAGAGCAGCTAACTTCACATTGCAGAGTACACTGGAGAAGCAAGTTGCATTGATACTTAAGGGCATGAATAATCATTTTGGGGCTTTCATGAAAAGCTAGAAATATTTTGATTCATTGCAAATCTCGTGACGCCAATAATCTTAGGTACACTCCCTATCACTCAATGATGCAAAAATAACGGCGTCATGCTGTTGAGCAAAGGCGTGCACAGGTTTCTCCTTCAGAGGGTGGGGGGGTCAAAGGTTCATCGCAGCGCTCCCCACCCTATTACAGTCAATCCCGGATATATCAAACTCGAACAAAATCGCAAAATAGCTCAATATATCCATAATTCGAAATGCAAAATATGTGTGTTTAAGGGGAGAGGTGGCGACCAAAAAAAATCACTGCATTTCAAGCTGCTTGAAGATAACTATGGGGCGAAGCTTTCGGAGGTTATTATTGTGATTAAAGTTGAGATAGTACTGAGACTGATTGTGGTTGTGATACTTATATATTTTTTTTATACAATGAGACAGTGCTGAGATCGATTGTGATATAGCGGTGATTCTTCTTTATAGCTGATATGAGGTTCCGAGTTCAGGGTTACGTTTTGACTTCATAATCACAGCTTCATTAGCTATCGTCTCTGGTGTAGAATTTTCTTGTCGGTATTGCCACCTTGCATCCGCTTCAATTGTCTCAACTGCCCGTCAGCTTGGCGTTTTTCCCGCTTAGCCTTTGCTTCCTTAGCCCTAGTCTGTGGTGTAGAACTTTGTTGTCGCCGTCACCGCTTTGCATCTGCTTCCTTCTCTTTTGTCTCCGCGGTAGCTTCCTGTCGACGACGACGCTTATACTCAGCATGTCAGGCTTTCCTGCGTTCGTCTTCGTGCATATGAGAAGAGAATGTGTGGTATGGAACGTGGTTATATATATTTAGCGTTGACAACAGCGCCATCACATCTAGAATTAACCACAGCGCCCTCTGTTGCTTATAAGTTGAAGGTTACATGGTGTTACGGACAGACGGGAGACTGTGGACATCGTGACGTCTTAAGGAGCTTCGCCCCTAAAAAATTTTTTGTTTGTTGACGAAGAGTAATGAAATTTGGCAGGCATACTGAAGCTTGTCTCGAATAGCAATATGTGAAGTTTCATTGCAATATCCCAAGTAGTTGTCATGTTACACTACGTTACATAATCTAATGACATAGTCTGCTGGTGAAAAGCCTAGCATTGTAACAAAACATTCCAGGAACGTAAAAGTGGTCATGATCTTTACTCAAAAGAACACTACACAGAATGGCATTATCGAAAATTGCCTATTCCTTTTAGTTTTTTTTTTTTTTAAACAACATCTCTATCAGCTTCATGTATTGCATCAGAGCTTCTCATGCACTAATTGTCACACACAAGAAATCTAGATCGTAAGCAAGGTAATCAATAATGCCATCCTGTCAACAATGTTTCAAGGAATAAAAAAAAAAACAGCATCAAAATCGGGCCTGTCACTGCCACGCTATGCTTTTCACAAGCAACACTAAGTTCCCAAAACACACTTCAGAGAAAACAGCTTTCAAAGTTTTTATAACACTGCACCTTCGTCAAAATGCACCAGGACAGTAGTCTTTGGTGTCCATGCCTGCCGGTTGCCTCTGCTTCTTCCTCTGGTACATGTTTGACATTTTCTAGCATGCTGGCTGTCCTTTCTTGCAACCCTCTGGAGGGCAATGGCTCCGGGTTTTACACCTAGTGCAGTGCAAATCTTGGAGTAAGCTCGCAAGCTGCCTGCATCATACTTTGCTACTGCTTCATGCACTGCCGATTCCACATTGAAGAGGGAGGGACGCTGCTGCTTGGGTATCAGTGTATAAATCACCGCGTGGAGGCTCTAAGCAGCATTTCGAGTCTTGTTGCCGCTACATCGAGCCAGCAGTGGAGGGTCGGAAAGGCGTTGACAGACGGGTCGCAGTGCTTCTATAACCTTGCTGGGAAGGTTGTACTTATGTGGAAGTGGTGACTTCCCTTCTGCTTCTACTGAAGGGTGCCTGCACCAGCTGAGGGCACCAGGAGGACACAGCTGATGATGGGGCGCAGCATCAGTGAATGAAGTGTGGTGGAGTGTTGCCATCACCACCCTTTGCATATCTTGCACATCTGTGTTGCTTCGCAGGACTAGGCCATAATAGCTGGTGAGCCTCTTGATAAGATCTTGCGTAAGGCCGCCTCTTCCTCCAAGCGCCTCTCCCTTTTTGCTTTGCTCACAAGAGAGCGGAGCGCAGTGCCCATCCTTTTCTGCACATGGTTCACACAGTCCTCCTTTGTGACAAGGTATGAATCCATCATTGTATAGGGCTGCGTAGATGCAACTGTCTCTATCCCAAATTGCATTTGTGTACCTAAGGTCAATCTTGCTGATGGAGCGCCCAAAAAGCTGCAGTGTTGTTTCAACTTCCATGAACTCTGCGTCTACATCGGTGTTTTTTTTTTTTGCACTTGTGTGCCTTCCTCCATTCTTCGTATATAGGGTGGCTTTCTGGTGGCTCTAGCATACAGTCCAGGCTGAAAATTGACAACACTGTGCAGTCAATCACCAGACCCGTGTAAAATTCAATTACACGGCCTACACCAATGTGCGAGCTATGTCCACGAGTTAGCCATGTGCCAACGTACACCACTGCAATGTTTTTCATGAAGTTAGCTTCTATTTCTTCATATGTATTCTTGACAGCCTGTGCAGCATCCGTCAAAACAGTTTGGGTAGCCACTTCGACAGCAGGCTTTATCACATTTTTCAGGTGGTGCTGATAGTCTTCTGATGCAGTCCTTTGTGCAACACATTCATCACTGCCCAGAAGTAATTTATAGCAGGTCGTCCTTTCGCAATGCTCGTGATTGCATACACTGATCTAACATTTACATCAAAGACTCTCGCACCTTCTTTTCTCTTTGACGACCAGTGAGAGCTGGCTGTGCCGCAAAAATGACATAATAGCACCATTTTCATGACTAGTCCAAGCTTTGTGTCCTAGTCCACAGCCAGGTCTTGCTCACGGCAAATTGGGCAGAGTGTTTTCCCAATCATCACGTTCAGAGCGGCCATCTGAAAAAGCAAGTATTCTTCTTCTGGCGCAAACATCGTTTCACATTCCTGAGACGCGGTCAGTGCGAATTTCCACTCAGTTGCCGACATCGCACCAAGCGACTCGCGAACTGTTTTCGACTGCGCCTCTGCTGTTTCCACCGACAGAAAGCTTGGTTGAATATGCCCTTGAATCATATGACTCTCATCGAGCAAAGTCTCGTTACCACTCCGTTCATTGATGCCTTCTGCCAACGTGCCTGTCACTTTCGCATCGATTGTTTCACTGACAAGCTGAACAGCCCAATCCCGGTTAAGCGAGCGTGCAGACACACTGTGCGTAATAATATTGATAAGCATGCCTTCTGTTGATTACTCGGACACGCACTTGCGTCGCGCCACCTCTGCATTGTCCGCTGGGTTGCGATAGCTTGTTGACGGCCGAGGATCCAGGGCGACTTTGTTATCGCTGACTGAGTGCGGACTTGCTGGGGGTTTCCGCATATGCCGTAGAATAGGCAGTCGGCACTTTCGTTTTCCAAAAGCGAGCGCAGCTGCGGGTTTCCAGTGAAACGTGTGACCCATCACCACAAACCACATCTAAAACTTCCGAAGAGCCTCCTCGGCACAAACAGCTGCATCAGTCGTACGTACAGCCACTTACGACTATTCGAGCAGAAGACAAGGAAAAACTCGACGATCAAAGGGCTGCATGGAACTATTGTCTCGTAAAGATGGTTTGCACGACAATGCCACAGCTGATCACAAAAGACGAAGAAGCACACAGAGAATGTTTTCTATGATGGAATCGGAGCAGACGAGTCGCGCGGGCGTCGGCTGCACCATGCGCAGGAGATGAGCATGTGAGCGCGCGCACCATCCAATAGCAAACACACATTTCCCTCACCCCAAAGGATCGCACAATTCGTCCAATTGTAGCTCCACGTTTGAAATGCGGGAAACTCGAGTACCCCGCAAGCTACCCAATCGCAAGCCAGTTACGCCTCAACCACGCCATTGTTGTCGCGCTGATGGCGGGAAAGAAAAGAGCAAGAAATCATGAACAAAATGTGGCCAAGATGGGATGGCGGCGCTCGGTTGAGTGGCGGAGAAGCTGCGTGAGCGCTAAGTTTGCGCATTTTTGACGATTACGCGCTGCTCAGGTGCTGCCTCGGCAAGCTAAATAGTTTATTTGAGGTACTTCTAGCGTGAATTTGGCGCTGATATTTACAGTGGACGTAGTTTATAAACTATACTGACCAAATATATTGTTTTATAAAAATGAACTTTTTTGACATTTCTTCACCTTTCGAAGGCCGCGTCCCCCAAACCACCTCTGATATTTTTTAAAGCATTTCAAATCAACGCGCGCATTCTATGCAGAATGCCCTCGTGGCCGACGATTCTACACGTGGCAGCGCTAGGAGCCGCCGGCGCACCGCAAATACCAAGAAACAATTCCTCCTTCTTTCCCGGCATTTCGGGCCTCCGCGTGACGCGCCGTTCCACATCTCTGATGCGTCGAGCCAAATATGCTGTGAATGGTCGAGCGAGAGCCTACGACTTCCGGTCAGTCTGCAAGCAGCTTTCCGCAGTGCATGCTGCTGTTTGTCTTATGGCCGCGAACGTGAAACGCATACGGGGCATGGCGTGTCCCCATGAGTCCATCGCGTAGGCGATCCTTTGAAGGCGTGCGCGCAATGCAGGGTCCATACCAACACGATTACGGCAGTCACGGTTTGCCAACAAGCACGCAGCTACAACGTAAGAGACAGAGTCGACGACCGGAGTCGCGGCAGCTGGAAGTAGACAGTGTTTCAAGCAGCGCGTCAGCGATGACATATGCCACACGAGATTGGGGTGCTCGGCGAGAGAGTAAGTGACGTGGGAGAGGATACCAGCAGAGGGAAGTGAGAGAGAGTGAAAGGTGTGGTTGTCATGATTTTAATAATTAAATGCGTCTAACCTGCTATTACTACACCGTTTCAAAAAATTTTCATAGCTCCGTATTCGTCGTACACTTGTGCACAATTTCCCCACCACAACTGAATTTCGACCTCTGGGTGGTTTACGGGCTCTTTAAGGCCTAAATTAAAGTAATTCAAGCCTCGGAAATCGTTACAAACGCTAACATAACGATTAGATCACAGTATAATAAAAAACAAGATGTAAACTGCAAGTTACCGCACTTTATTTAGCATTAAACAGTCTGTGAACGTGTCTTGCTTCATGCGCGCCGTCAAGTTCCAGTTAGCCTCAATATCATTGAAGCTTTTCAAATAAGCGTGTTCATCTCCTCCGTAGCCACAACCGCGCTGATTGACGCAGAATGCCGATACAAGCTTTGTTGCGTGATAAAAGGTTTGCTAGCAGCGGCCGCAAAGGCGCTAGCATATTCGTAACTGCACGGGGACACTTCTGCGGCGCCAGCAACAGCAAGCATAAACTCAGCATCAATGCAGTCAGAAACAGCTACGTCGTCATTTGCACTGATGAAGTTGCCCACAGTACGAGATAGTGCCCGGAAACGCTTATAAGACGCAGAATTCACCGAGGCACCGTACGCCGCTGTCAGCGTTCATGATGCACCCGCAGTCATCACCTGGCTTGCAAGGAAAGTTTACAGCCATGCTTTACTTGACGTCGCTCCAAGCGCCAGTCATAATTTTTATTGCTACATGCAGGTCAAAGCTCAGTTCAACTCCCGAATGAGGATTAATTAGGAACGAGGCGAGAAGTGCACAAGTCAAGAAGGCACAAAAGACAACGCCGAGTTCGATGGAGGAATTTATCCATGGCTGAGTTCCCATCGTCGACATGTTAGTGATATTGATGTAACTTGGGGCTTTGTAGCTGGCAGTTACTGCTTTCAGCTGCTTTGATGCGAAAAGCCAGAAAAAGCATCGCCTCCGAAACACACATTTTAATATTGAAAACACCAAAAATACGTCCCGAGGTTGCACATCTCAAAGGTCATGCTTTTCAGACTCGCATGAAATTGTGCGCTAAAAAACAAGGAAGGGAATGTGAACATTGCAATGAGATCGCCAAATCACTTCGCATTATCATTTCGCTGTCCTCAGCAATCTCTCTTTTCGAAAAACACTAAGCCCTCAGGTTAAGACCTAAGCAGATCGCGCACCAAACATACCGATGCACTCGCAAGCGCCGCGCAACGAACCAGATCAGCGCAATGAAATAATAGCGTCTTTTCGTCACCTGCACTCGCAAAGGGATTGAAACTTGTTAAAACACGGTTGAAAATTGATCAATATCTGCTAGGAAAAATGCACTTTCTGGACTTTGGTGTTACAGAGCGTTCGATAATATATTCTACTCCCTGTATATTTTACTCCCTGTAACATCCTTTTATGACATGATAATAAACTGATTGGTTGATTGATTGATATAGCGGATGTCCCGCTATAAGGGAGTTCGATATACGGGTGCGTCCCATATTTTTTCATGGAAAATTAAGGCTATTTCTCCACTGTTCGATATACAGTCGAACATGGATATATCGAACTCGAAAGGGATCGCAAATTAGTTTGATATAGGAAAAATTCGATATAAAAAAATACAGGCCCCGAGAGCTTACCTGTAGCGGATTATCACCTAGAATAGGCACATTCAAGAATGACCACTAATTCCACACACACGCCGCAACAGAATGATTACTCTACGTGAGAAAGATCGCTTATCTAGGCCTGCTTCTTCATTTTTGATATGAAGTTGAAAATGCTAGTCTCGATCATACCAAGGCCGTCTAGGTGCAACAGCCCCGTTCCCTCAATGTGGCCGATACAACGGCGAATGATGTCGAACGCTGTTGCCTTTTAGCGGCGGAGTACGCGCATGTAGCCAGCGCCTCGTTTGAACGATCCTCCTCGTCACATGCGCTGTCAGCCTGGGCATCGTGGGTTCCTGCGATCGCAGCTACTATGTTCTAGTCAGGAGGCTTGCAATAGCCTCGAAATTGCAGTCCGCTTCCACAAAATTGTAAGCAGACACTTCGTGTGGAACTGCTGTTGGGATAAGGGACGACAACTCGCGAAACACGTCTATGCGCTCGTCGTCCCCGTCTTCACCAGTTTTCACAAGTTCCGCCGTCTCGAAGCTTGCATTGCGGAAACCGTTAACCACTGTGTCGGTCTTCACGTTTTGCCAGCGGTTGAAGGTTCCACGGGAGAAAATTTCGCTGAGATTTCCGGCCAATCCTTCATCATCCACTGTTGGATGTCCTAGCTGCTGACTGCTTCGCTTTCGCCAGAAATGGTTTTGCCAACAATATTGTAGTGCTGCTTAAATACGTGAAGCCACCAGGTGCTGTTGGCGAAGTTGTTTCACTAAGTGCAGCGGCAAGCTGTTTGGTCTTGGCCATCAGCATCAGGCCATTCACCGGAATGTTCTTTGCACACAATTCTAAAAAGCAGGCATTGAGTGCTTTTTCTACTTTCCCATGGGCAGGAGCGTGCACATGACAGGCTCGCAAGGTTCGCAGCTCCGCCACCTTAACCTTGATATCTGCTTTGTTCTTCAACAAGATACTCAGAGTGCTCCGTGGAATCGCGAAGTCGTCCTCAATGGTCAAACATTCACGCCTGCCTCAACACCCTGAGTAGCCTTCAACTTCGTCGCAAAGTCAAGGGTCTTGCACCTATTGACGCTGGCCATACCTACACGAGAAGTCGACAATCCAAGGAGTCCGCAGCGGCTTTCTACACCACGCACGCAAAAGAAGAATGCCACACATGCAGCAGTATGTTGGTGACGCGACAACGAAAGCAACTAAGCGCTCGTGAGGCGATGGCCACCTATGAGGGCAACAGCATAAGACGCGAGTTGTGGTTGGGAGATCAAAACTAGCAAAACAGCAATAAAAAATAGAAGAAAAGGCGAAAGGCGAAGAAAGGAGGAGGATGTCGGCTCCTTTGTTCCTGCTCTCCAAGCCGAGGGGACACGGAGAAAGCATGTGAGAGAAACGGAAACGAAACAAAAAGAGGCCGTTCCGCTAGTTAGAGATTGTGCAGTCTGAGCCCTTTTGCCCTTTTTTTTTTTTTTTTTCGAGCGTTTCAGGTTCTGGCGGGGGCGCGGTGCCCCACGGAGGTCGCCGGGCAACGCTAGTGCCAAAGCGCGCCATCCAACTCGCACAGCATTCAATATATCCGAAGGCGGGTAAAAATACTTTTCGATATAAACGTGCGAATTGCTACACTTTTACAAAGAAATTTCAAAGGGATCACTTACGAGTTCGATATACCCGAAAATTCTATATACGTGGGTTCGATTTACCGGTGTTCGACTGTATCTGCGATCGACAATTTGAATGCATGAGGCAGGGTTTGCGGCCCCCCAACACCAACTTAGGTGACGAGAAGGGGGGGGGAGCCCCTGTTCTCCCCTCGTACGCTTAAATCCAACTTCGGCGATCATTTTCATAACAACTAAACAGAACACTGGTTCCATAAAATTGTTCTTTAAGAAAAACATTATAATAAAATAGTGCTCCATGAAATAACATTCTAAGTACATCTATGTGGTTATCAGCAGACATCGTAGATAAATGGTGCGACATACAGCGCTAGAGACTCGCACACGTCTCAAATGTATTTCCCCCTAAGATGACTTTAAGAAAAAAATAGACGTTCTTTTTCTACACAATCGATCATGTTGCTGGGCGTAACATGACGTCCCATAAAGCCAACCTCCTTCGACACTTCCATCCTTTGAGACTTCTCTATGCTGGGACTGCATGATGATAAGACTACAAATAATCATAGGCAAAAGCTATACTATTTTTATTGTCTTTTATTGCAATAGCAAATACATGGACATTTGCGACTGGTTTTTGCTGTCGCTGTCATGCCCCCCCCCCCCCCGCACATCTTTTTTTTTACATGCGAGCGGTGCAACGAACGCAGCGGAGGACAGATAAACAAAGCCAACTTATCTCGGAGACGTTGCACGGAGGGCACATGCATTAACATCACCCTGCGTGCCAGGCCTGCCATAGATTGCTATTCAAGCACAGTGGAACGTGCCGCCAATCTTAAAGCAGCATGAACAAATGCGGGGGGGGGGGGGGGGGGGGGCAACTATGAACTTAGAATTTAAGGGTGCGATCGCTGGTGCTCGCGCTATACCGGCAGGCATTACAGACGGCTTACATACTGCTCTATGTCTTGTACACAACGTGAACAGACTGTGCGAAAAGCGCTTTGCTTTCTGGAGCAGCCATATAGGGGGTATGCACTGAGCCTTTATCGCAAAGATGCCACACCATCGTGGTGCGATTTCGAAGATCTGGGGAAATTGAGGATAGGCGCGGCAGAGGGCGCAGGAGATTCAGTGTGTTTCGCCGAAGCGGAAGCGTGTGAGGTACGCGCAAAATGCATTGTGCAGACGGTGAGGGGAACTTCGGCGCCGTGCCATCAGCATGGTGCGCTAGAACGAGACACTCACTGAGTGAAGGTGCCTTTCCTCGATAAAAGAAGCGACCCCAAGGAAGTGTCGGTGAGTTACGAAGTATTGTTGTGCCGTGGTGTTGTCTGCCATAAAAATGCAGACAACACCAAGGGACGCTCTCCCCGTGTAAAGCTGTATCGATTCCCCAGCAAGTCATGCTGGAGTACCAAACACTGAGCCACATTCGCGGAAGATGGAGCAAGCATGACACAAGAGCTGGAAAAACAAGGTGAGCACTTCAACTTGACTCGCAGCGGTTAAAGCTCAGCTTGCTGCCTCGTGGCGAAATCAGCGGGTCATGCTCCCACGGCATGGAGGACATGACTCTATAAGTTCTCGGACATTTAATGCAACATAAGTTTATTTCTTATTAATTTTTTCTAGCACGCCGCAAACGTCCGCACATGACAGTACACGGCTGCTACCGCTAGACACCACATCAAAACAACAATTATATGACTTTCATAAACGTCAATCTAGCACATCGATAGAGAATGCGGCTTCATGTTGACAGAATGAGACTCACTCCGAGGCATACGTCGTACATGGTATTTTCACGGACCTAAGAAATGCATTTTGCAGTGACTCGGGCGTCCTGGTCTTCTATCGTCTGCTCCACATCATAAACATGACAAACGAGCTTTACTCTTTTAGTTAGATTCGCTTTTCGGAAGTGCAAGCGGCAGCACATTGGCGGGAAGGAAAAACGCACGATATACAACCCGATTTCTACTTTGCTCCCAGAGATTTCTACTTTGCTGTCCAGAGTCGCAGCGCCACCATGCATTGCTTTGGCTCCCTGTTCGTACGCACCGTTCATGTAGTAGGAGCATCGGCATGCAAGAAGTGTAACTGTGTTCCGGGAGTCGCTAATACTCCAAGTCGGTCTGCAGATATCGACTACAGCGAATGCAGAAAGCCTTTTGCACATGCGATAAGTGCGGGGACCTTTGAAATGGCAACCCCACCAACAGTGTCCTAAGAGATGACTTCTAACTGTATGTTTCAGAACCGATATCACACAACTGAACAGGACGCTACTTAAAGGGACTATGGCCACTTCAGGTGCTGATGCAGCTTTCGTGTTGTCAGTTATCTAAGCGCCAAACAGACGTTAGTAGCACACAATGTTTACGAGCAGTTTCACGATGACTGGGGATAGCAAGCGCCAGTGACTACGCTCTTCAAGCGACGCAGCCTCCCACCCCCGAAAACGAAGCAACGCGAGTCAATGATGCAATACCATGATGTAAATTTTTTTAACCGCCAGCTATTAACCCTGCAAAGCGAGGGGCGGACAAGTAAATGGTGTAGCTGCCTCACCATAGGTCTTGCGACACCAGAGCCGCAGCGATCAGAAAGCTGTGCATATTAAAGCCGAATTGCAGCTTCTCTGATCAGGAGGACCGCTTTTAATAATTACATGACCTTTTCTTTGAAAAAAGAACGCAAAAATTTTGAATTCGGGCCTTAGCTGGAAGTTGTATGTGGCGCCGACATAAAGATAAAGAAGAATGGTAGTGGGGTCGAAGCAGGACGGGTGGACCGTGTTTGATTGAAGATTGATTGATTTGTGGGGTTTAACGTCCCAAAACCACCATATGATTATGAGAGACGCCGTAGCGGAGGGCTCCGGAAATTTTGGCCACCTGGGGTTCTTTAACGTGCACCCAAATCTGAGCACACGGGCCTACACCATTTCCGCATCCATGAGAAATGCAGCCGCCGCAGCCGGGATTCGAACCCGCGACCTGCGGGTCAGCAGCCGAGTACCTTAGCCACTAGACCACTGCGGCGGGGCGTGGACCGCGTTTGGGTATGTTCGAATATGGAAGAGGCCGATGGTAGGCTTCGCCATGGGGATGGCGGCTCATCCTTTTTCTCAACAACGTGGTTGCGACTTTGGTGGCCCCAAGAACAAACTGCATAAGTTTTGATACGATGGTGCGGCAATACGGCTTAGGCGCGATTTCCGTTCATATTATCAAGGATGGAGCAGTAAATCGGATTTGGCAAACTTTGGTGCAGTTGATGCAGAAGTGGAATCACTGCTAAGGCCAAACCTACAGTGGCCTCTTGAGCAGGCTTGCACAAACATTTGATCGAATGTTACAATATTCAAATTCACTTCAATTTGAATTTAAATTGGTGGAAATTTTGAAGTACTCAAAATAATCTAACAGATATATACCGTATTTACACGATTGTAAGTCGACTCGAATGTAAGACGACCCCCCCCCAAAATCGCATCTCAAAAAAAAAAAAAAAAGAACGCGCGCATTTTACACAAGGGAAATTTATTCACGTGGTTGCGGAGGATTATTCATCGTCGCTTGAGTCGTCCTCGCTGGTGCTGCTGCCGTCATTGCTGCTGCAGTCCCACAGCACGTCGTCGTCAAGTGTGAGTCCACACTTCGCGAACGACCGCACCCCGGCATCGCGTGGGACGGCCGCCCATGCGGAGAGGACCGATTCCGAACTTCCGTCCTGCTGCACAGTTGTTGGTTTCCTCCGCATGAAGAATAGCAGCCCGCTTAAACGCTGCCGTAAACGAGCGCCGAGTGTTCTTCGAGCCTACGGCACTCATGTCAGACAGAAGTGACTCGAGAGAGCCGGTCGTGGACACAAGCGACAGGAGCACGCGGCGACGCGCCCGCTTAGAAAATTGTATCACCAAGAGGAGCTCTTCCGTCAACTACCAATACCTCCCTACGGCGGCTCTTCCATCGATTACCGGTGCTCCCTCAAGAGCCGTGCGCTCGTTATAAAGGCACTCGTAATGCGCGCAGTAGATGCTAAAAAAAGAAAAGCTTTTGTGTAAGCACGCGGAAAACTATGCGCTTTGGGTTGAGCGGGAAACTATTCGAGATGACAATACATGGTTCGATTTCGATTCTAAAGTACATGGTTCGATTTCGATTCTAAGACGACCCCCCAACATTGTATTGTCAAATTTGAAAAAAAGGGTCGTCTTACAATCGTGTAAATACGGTACTAGTTTGCATGTAAACCCCTGTAAAGGTAGTTTCACTACAGTAAATACACCTATTCAGGAGAAGTCTGCACTGCTGCAAAGCCCTACAATACAGAAGGACCGCGCCCGTCCTTATGTGATGTTTCTTAGTGTTTGAATTATCACTGCTTTTTTCAGATGTATTGGCACCAACGAGCTCACATTCATTCAATTCTAAACCCCACTTTATGGCTAGATGAACACAAGACTCTCACATTGATTCATCATTTTTCAAGTTTAAAAGCTTGTCATACCTGCTTATAGGCTCACTAAACTGCAAATAATAAAACATAACGTTTCACATGTCATCAATCCCATTCTACCAAGAGGCAGATTCTGCTATTCAAAGTTGCTTCCAATTCCTTATGAACTAAAAAGAACGACTTTTGTACATGACTTGTCTCAACTCTAGAAAAATATTGTGCTTGTTAGTAGGGTCATCTAAATTATGCTCATTTTTCTCTATCTGATACATACATGCATACATACATACATTCATACCATTTGAATTCGATTAAAATTTGTTCAGTCAAGTCAGTATTTCTTTTTTGCTTTTATTAACATTTCATAGAATCATTACAGTTTCTATTTTGTATACTTCTAATTAGACTTCTGCTAGATTATGTGTATGGTACGGACTTCCTCAATATAACGAAGTTTTTCTGTTCCTCGCCTTACTCCGTAAGAGCACCTGTACAGTGAAACCTCGTTAAACCGTACCCGCTTAAACAGTAGTTTCATTTTAAAAGCAGTAAAGTCAAATCTTCGACTCGGCGGCCATTGAACATTATGCATTTTGTATCCGCATAAACCGTACCAGCTTATCGCGTATGTATCAGTTAATAAGTAGTTTTTCCAATTTTTGTTGCGTACTCGCCACGACATGTCGTTCCCCACTGGGCGTCCCGACAGAACAGCAAGCCCCAGAGATGGAAACACGCCTCGCTTGTTTGTGTTGATGATGGTGGCGGCTGTGTTGATGAGCGCCATCTCTTGGATTTTTCCGCAACAAGTACATGGCCTCCGAAATTGGAAGTTCAGCACTCAGCTGGCACTCGGCTGGCTAGGCTTCTGGTGTTGTCCACGCAATGGCACATTGCACAAACACACAAACACGATGTGCGCTTGTTTTGCTTTGTTTGTTCCTTCGACACCGCGCATAGGTGCTTGCTGGCTGCCCCGTGCTGTACGCGAGAGCTGCGGGAGCGTCGCTTTCCACGTGTTGTGTATGTGTGCTTGTGCTCCTTTGCAGTTGCGTCATGCCGAAGCTGGGACAAAAGTATCGAGTGCTCAAAATAGAGGAGGAATTGGACATAATTCATGCAATTGAACGTGGCACGAAAAAATCGGCGCTGGCACATGAAAAGAACCTGCCATTAACCTGCCAGTGTGTGGAACTGGGAATTCCAGAGAGAAGTTGCTCGGCAGGGCTGCTGCAACTGCGAAAAAGTGCCGACTATGCGGTTCATCGTTTTCGAATGTAGAGGAGGTGCTGGTCAAGTGGCTAAAAGCTGCACGGTCGAAAAATCTGCCTATCAGCGGATCGTGTGGAGAAGGCCCTCATTTTTGCCTCGCAGCTCAACCATGACAACTTCGGGTGCAGCAATGCCTGGCTGGCCGGATTCAAGGTGAGGCACGGTATTACCACGAGGACTGTTTCGGGAGAAGGTGCTACTGCTGACGTGGATGGTGTGGAGCAGTGGCAAAGTGGTCAGCTGAAAAACATCTTGACAGACTATGCACCTGTTGACATCTTTGATATGGATGAATCAGTGCTATTCTTCAAGCTGCTACAAGACAAAACGCTCGCGTTCAAAGGCGAGACTTTCACCCGCAGCAAACATGCAAAGGACGAAATATCAGTGGCGTTTTGCGTAAACATGACTGGAACAGACTGAACTCCACTCCTCGTGATTAGAAAGTCTACGAAGCCAAGATGCTTCAAATGTGCCCGATTGCCGTCAGGGGTCATCAATCGCAGCAATACCAAAGCATGGATGACAGCAAAACTTTTGGAGGAGTACATGCGCCTCATCGATCGTCGTTTTGCGGCTAAGAACAGAAGAGCTGTTATTATTTTAGACATCGCTTCGGAGCACATCGCCCAGGACAACCTGAGAGCTGTGAAGTTGGCGTTTCTGCCACCAAACACAACAATTGCCCAACCCTTGGACCAAGGCATCATTCGAACTGTAAAACAGCTCTACAAGAATAATCTGCTGCACAGATTTCTTCCCCCCATTGAATGTGGCAAATTATTCTCCATCGACCTGATTGGCGGGATTCACCTGCTCGAATACTCGTGGTAGCAGGTCGAAGCAACGACCGTTCAAAATTGCTTCAAGCGTGCTGGCTTCGGTGTGTGTGCGGACAATGCAGATGACGCTAGTGACACCATCGACCAGACTTCGGACATCGTAGACCAAGCTTGGGAAACTCTGCTAGCTGAAGCGCTGGAGCGTTACAGCAGGGTGTTAACAGGAGGCATTTTCTTCCCCGACTTCAGAGATCGAGACAGTGATATGCAGAGCATCTCTGAACATGTCGCCAAACCATAGTGATAAGAACGACACGGAAAGCGAAAACATGCATGATCGACGTCCGACAGTGGCCGAAGCTGCGCATTGCGTCAGCGTCATGCGGGTGTTTGCCGAGAAAAGGAGGCTGGCTGAAAAGCTGGCTCGCAGCATAAGTGAGATTGAGGCGGCATTGTCAAATGAAGATAACAGACTGTCACGCAAAGTTAATAAATTAAGGGGGGACGCGGGTCTTAGAAAAGTAAAAAATGGCCAAAAAATCGATTTTGAGAAAAACGCATTTTTCGAATCTTTGAACCTATAAGCACCTCTCCTCAAATTATTAACGCTAAATTCGATAAAAAAATAGGTTAAAATCTATTTTCAAACCATCACGGGAGTCGCAAAACAACCCGCAAAACAGAAAATTTGTTCAAACTTCCCGCGCATGCCGCCAGCGAAGCAGCCGGCGGATCGGCGCCATCTTGGGCTTGTTTTGAAGCTGGTTCCTTTGTGCGCGTTTTGCAGGCTCTCAAAAAGGCGTAGCTCCAACACAACGACTGCCCTCCCCCGTTTTGCGAAGCCGTCTGCCGGACCGCTGATTGGCTAGAGCGCGCGCGCGCCGGCGAGCCCCCCCGTCTCGCGCTTACCATTGGCTGGCGCGGCCACGGTTGCTCGCTTTTTTTTTTCTTTTTTTTTTTTTGCTCCGTCGGCGCTTGCTCTTGTGCGTGTTATCTCGTCTGCTACCCGCTCGTGTACTGACGTCGCCGACGTATACGTCTTTCTGCATTTCGCCGGCATGGCTTGGGAAGCTCGCCTGAAGAAGAACACTCGTGAAGCTTTCGGCAGGAAACGAAAGCGAGCGTGGAATGCGCGGCAGAAGGGAGCGGCCTGCGCGCCGCCGAGAACGCCGGAGATGGCCGAGGCAGCGCATTCTGACGACAACGGGCTGTCGGAAATACCTGTTATCGAGGAGGCAATAACAGGCATTTCCGGCATTATAAAACAGGCATTATAAAAGGGCGACGTTTTTATATATAACATGTGTCTTCCTTTGGTTTTCAGTGCACTAGAACAGCCACAAAGTTGTAGACTGGGTTCCTTATAGTGATTCAACGGCCAGTACACAGTTTTTAAATGAGCTGTGGCAAATATTTTGGGAAGGTGCATTGACACATTTGGCACAGCCATACTCACATAATGTAGAGCTACACAACGGTGCCATTTTTATTGCTCTAGCTTCACTTTAGCAAAAGTTACAGTTATTAGAAACTTTAAATGCGTTTTTCTCAGTTCGATGTTTTTGTGCACCACACTAAACATTAGGGGTTTTTCTTATATGTTACTGTTGATTGAGAATGACAAACTTGGTATCATTTTATTTGTAATAACATTACCTATGGGGTGATGCTATTTTGATTACTCTAGAAGCATACTGTTAATTACAATTATGGATAGTAATGAGCGAAAATTGAACAGAATATACATTGTAAGTGCTGGTCTGTTTTCTTATCTATATAATGCCTAAAAATTAATAAACATAGCATCACCCCATACAGAAAGCCCTCAGCATTGGGGCTATGCATTTATTTTTCGGATCTGGCTTGATTAAGTTGCCAAAAAGCGCCCAATGAAGTGCATAATTAATTAAATTACAGATGTTAATATCTTTTTATCCACTGAAGCTATTTCATAAACAATTACATATTTGAAATCAGCATGAGAAACTGTCCAAGATGGTGAGATTTGGTCAAGATTGAGTCAAAAACAGAAAAAAAAAATTTAAAGACCCATGTCCCCCCTTAATGCACAATTTTTGTTCTTTCATTGCACTTCCTGAAGGTTTCTTTTTTTTGACAGGTAAGTGGGCGACCTGACACTATTTCGATTAAGCAGTACTACCATTTAGTACATACTTTTTCCGAGCTCTGGTCAACTAACTATGGTTTAACTAGGTTTCACTGTATTTGCAAACTCTATGTAACAAAGTAACAGCAAGAAATATCTTTGATATAACGAATTTTGTAGGCTTGTGCGAAGAGTAAATTTTAGGTTTGAAGCGAATTGAAAGCGGATAGCAATTTCGATCGAATAATTTAGAATCAAATTCGAATGGTATGTATGACATATAATAAAAAAAAGGAATATTTATCATGACCTCACTAACCTGCAGAATATTTCTTTTGATCTGAAATAGGGTCTCTATGCAAATGCCACTTTTTTTTTCGTTCAAAGGAAGTCGAAACAACCTTCAGTAGTAGTTTCGGTAGGATGCAAGTGATAACCTGCAAGATAATTAACGTTTTAGAATTTATTATACTTGGAGCATATAAGCCATCATAACAAGCTTAATAAAATGAAGAATTGATTTTGAGAGTAACATGTTCCTTTAAAGGGGCCCTGCAACACTATCAAGTAGCCATAGAGCCAGCAAACATGCTTATTGCCTCACAAATTTACCGCCGCAAATTTTTGTGGAATTAGTCCAGTACGAGCGGAGTCAAAAAATTTGTCGCACGCTGCAATTACATTCTCTTTTCTCGTCTTGATGAAATAGCTGGAAGTTAAGCAAAGAGGAATGTCAAGGCGACAGAAAAATATGTCACACGCATCTCGTGACCTTGAGCACCCTCCCCCCCTTTTTTTTTCTTTTGAATACGTTGCTTTTCAATGTGATCGCGCACGTGCTCGTGGACAAGCGGCGACCTCTCGTGGGTTTTTTTTTTTTTTTTTTTTTTTTGAGCGCATCATGCTCAAAATTTGAGCGCATCATGCTCAAATCAGCCAATGGCTGTGACAAGTTTTTTGAGCTTGTAGTGTCATTAGCCAAGGGAAGAAAGCAGTTTTTAGCTTTGGAAATTCATTGTGAATTACAGGCCCCGTGCTGCGCTATAATATTTGCCTCGCCTATTCTCTGTAGCCTCTACTACCAATCGGCAGCATTTTCTGACCATGTTCAATAAGTGTTGCAGAGTCCCTTTAAATTAAAAAAAAAGCTTCACAGCAAAGCGAATTTCCCCTGGAAATGTGCTTTCACGGCTTACCACTTCTACATTGCAGTGAAACCACCTTCACAGGCAGCGACATGCGGACTATTACAGTTAAACCTATTAATAACGAACCTCTACATAACGAATTCTTCTATATAACAATGTTTTTCTATTCCCCGCCGTTGCTCTATAGAAGCACATGTATTTGCGACCTCTATGTAACAAAGTAACAGCAGGAGACAACCTTGAAATAACGAATTTTCCCCATGGACAATCTAGGAATTTTGCTCCGCATTTTGGTACCAGCATGCATCCTTCGCGGCTGCCCCCCCTCCCCACCGACAAAGTGCGAAGCGGCGGCGGCGCGCACGGCACACCGGGCGAGAGTTAGCTCGCGGGTGAGCGCGAGGCAGGCCCGCCTGCCAAATGAACAGAGCATAGAAAACAATGAGAAAGAAAGAATTTAAAAGGAACAAAGTTAGCCTAGTAAAGCTTAAGTAACAGCAAAGCTAATTAGTAGTAACAGCAAAGCTGTGATATGGCCTCATCTAGCCACCGTAGCTGTATTAAACAATGGCACGATAGTTGCAAACACAAGACGTTTTGCCTAGCTTCGATCTTAAAAAGAATGCGTCGAAAGCGCATGGCTTGACAACAGATTGTCCAGGCGCCAGAAAAACCTCGACTCCGGCCGCTTGCCACGTGCTCTGCGCCAAATGGCCAGTTGCATCCACATAAAAAAATTCACCCCCCTCGTTTTTATTCATGCTCGTTCAAGACGGGTAGTTTCCTTTCTGTTTGAGCATTCGACGGCACTTATACCACACGGGGAGATCGTATGCGCCCTCCAAGCAATAGAGATGGGCCGACTCATTTGATCTGTGGTAACAGCACTCGCGCTTTTACCCACTCGCAAAAGATACGGTGCGCGGGGACATGTCATCAATTTGGACTTGTTACAAAACATGGCAGCGATGGCAAAAACACGCCTATAGTGTCCATATAATTGCTACTGCAATATAACAGAGTTTTTTATCGCTAAGTAAGTGTGTTGGGTTAGCTCTGCCTTCAGTTTTCCTTTTGTTTAATTTGCATATTTCTAGCATTTTCGCACCAAACCTGCATATCGCAAAATCCTCTTTAGAACAATTTTTTGGGGGAATCCATCAATTTTGTTATATCCAGGTTTAACTGGATTCTCAATAGATTACATGTGTGCAACATTTGCTTGAAACCTAAAGTTTACTATTCGCACGAACTTACTCAAGAGAAGTACCAGACACCACAGGATAAAATTAACACATTTTCATTTTCTTTAACAGTAAGACACAGTTTGGCATGTACCTTTTGCTGTGGCTGACCAAATACAGAGGTTCCAGTGGTCCCGAATGCAGTGCTGGTTCCAAAGGCCGAGGTGGAAGCTGGTGTTGTCATGCCAAAGCCAGTTGGCTTACCAAACACATTTTGACTCTGCGTTGTTGCCTGCCCAAATAGTGAGCCACCAGTAGGTGCAAAACTACCTGAAAAAGAAAAAACACCAGCTACTATACAGTCTACTGTTGATTAACCATAATATCAGCACATTCAGGGTAGAATATGTCACAGCTATTACAGACATCGATATGCAAAGTCAGTCAAATCAGCAATTTCCTTTACTAGATCTAAACCATTAAATATAAAGTTCACCTTACATGCAAAGTATATTCACTACAGAATTCACGTGCACACTGAGAATGCCGCAAAAATTTTGAATTAGAGTACAGCAGCATTAAAAAAAACCACCTCAGTCTAAGCTCATTACAGTCAAACATGGATATGTCGAAGCTGCATATACTGAGTGTTCCGCTTTATCAAGCTTGTAAATCATTCCCTTGAAAACCCTTTAAAAAGGTATAGAAATTCACACGTTTATATCAAACAGTATTTTTGCCTGCCATCGGATATACCAAATACTGTGAACGCTGAAAGGTGCATTTCGACACTCATTGCACCCTGTGACCTTCCCAGCACCATGCCTCTGCACACACCCGAAACGCTTGAAGAACATGAGGGCGAGAGGGCTCAAACTGAGAACGCATGGGTCTGAGTAGGCACCCCACCACCGCCTGTCCTTTCCTCAATGACGAGTGTGCGGGAGGATAAATTTTCTTGTTTAGCCTGTAATACTGCATAACATCTTTGTAAGTTGTCATCCGCTCAAATGGCTCATCTTCCTCCCAGCTCAACCAGGGCAAACCAGAGTCTACGGGTCCTCGAGCTGTCTGGTGTGAAGCCTATATAAAAACTTTTTTTGGAGCTTGTGATGCAGCAATTGGTAGTGGATGCCAAATCGATGAAGTCCTTGTCACAACACCCGTATAGCATGCTTAAAGCCAGCGAAGCAGTGAAACCTTGCTATGTAAGAATTGCAGATAAACACACTACCTTCTACTGAACTGACAGCGGTGGGAATGCCTTCCAGCATTTGGGAGCAGCCATTGAAGCAGGCAAAATCTACCTTTGAAGCCGCTACCTCTGTGTTCGGAGCACACACGGGCTTTCACGATACCCAGAGGGGAAAAAATTTAGATTTAATTTAGTTTATTGTTCTCTCAATTAACATATAATCATGCATTTATGCAGAAGCAGCAAGCCCACAAAATAAGCACCAAAAAAATTACACACTCACTCACATAAAACGTGTGCACCGGAGGCAGAGGGCGGGTGAAAGGGGGATGCACAGCTAGCCCGATACATTGATATGATAGGAAGTTGGCGCTGCGACGATCCTTTGCCCATGCTGAAGAGAAACCTTGCGCACGCCTTATGTACTCCCCCACCCCACACTCGTTCAAAGCTTGTTACAGTAAAACCTATTAATAGGTACATCTGTGCCCGAACGCCGCTAACTGCGCAATAAATGTAATATTCATTAATCACCAAGTACCTATTCTTTACAAGCACCATCGCCACTGAAACAGAAATAAATACAGTGCTACAGCAAATATTGCCTAAAGTGCCCACCACAAAGCCATTTCTCTTTGCCAATTTTCAGAAATTATTGGCACTCTCACACTATGTCGCACGGCCGTCCCACGGCGCGCGGTGGCGACACCAAGGAGCATTTTGAAGCTACTGCGACGTTCTTCAGGTTCGCAACTTCACTACTCTGTTTGATCAATTGCAATTATTGAGCTCCTCAAATGTCCAAAGACATTTCTTTGAGGAAAACTACACCTCGCATATTCGGCAGGAAACATTGGCGACCATGAAATGCACGACAAAATTCGGCAAGGCATGTCCCGCAGTATCCGCTCGACGGATTGAACACGCAACTGCGCCCTAGCACATCCACCATTGGCGCCTCATATGCCAGCAAAGAACTTATCATAATTGCAGCATTGCCTGTTGATGCATCAAATGCAGCGCCGCAGCCCACTAGATCAAATGCATGTGCCTCGTCAAGCCATGCTTTGAGTGTTGCCGCGAAATGCGTCGGGGATCGTCAAGTTGGTGGTTGGTGTACAAAAACGCAACTTGGCACATGTAGTGTATACAATCGAACCCCTTTATAGAAGACACTGATATAAGAGACAAATCGGCATAAAAGACACCAGAGTGCTCACACCAAAGTATGGTTTGATAAGAAAATGAATATAAGGTACCCTACTTATAAGAGACATGTCATGTACAGTACACTCTTAGTAAAAAGAACCTGAAGGGACTGAGAAAATATGTTATATTTAACAGGAGTTTCGTTCACTGAGAGGTGAAGATGAGTGCAGAATACAAGCCAGAAACCAAGCATTGCAGAGGCAATAGTTCCGTTTAAGCAGTAGTTCCGTTTAACAGATTTCCATTTACTGAGAGTCTACTGTAAAAGACAAAAATTGTCAGGAGCATGCCTCTTCTAAAAGAGTTTAAATGTATTCTGTCAGCCCAAACCTCGAGTGTTATCACGGACACCGTCGGCACCGTTTTCCTATCAGCTGAAGAAAATAGCCAGTGCGCAGCAAGTGCGGCCAACGTGAAAAAGACCTTGGCGGAAAGTCGGCAACAAACTAAAACTTGAGCTTCTCGGCGTCGACACGAAACAGGAGAACCCCAGCGACAGTGGAAAGGAATTCTTGATTGTACATTTGAGCATGTTTAATTATTTTCTTGAACTTATGATTTGCGGCGACAGTGTCTCGAAGAAAAGAGTACGGACTTCAGTGCGAAACTCGTGATGGCATGCTCAACGTGCGGCATGCGCGATGAGCGATTCCCTTCACTGTGGGCGACTGGAGATTCATCAATAACGTCATTTATAAATGCAACAAAGATCACGCAGCCAGGAATGTCACGAAAAACAAGCTCGTGAATCGGCACAAGCCAACAGCAGACACTGCTTACAGTCCTGGTCAGCTGTTAAGTGTAGATTCAAGCCCATGTCATTGTGAGAATTCAAATACAGTCACCAACCAATTTTTCGAACCTGGCGGAGACCAAGAAAAGTCAGAAAAATTGAACAGTCCGAGAAATTCGTTTTTGTCAGAAATATGAACTTCATTGCATCGGCAGGCTTAAAAAAGTCCATGATTCTGCCTTGCTTCATACCACACTTGGAAGCAATATGGTTCGCCCATATTTGAGCCAAGGTGACATCGTCACCGTAAATGCTCGACAAAAAGTGTCACCGCAGTGGCGATCTTCGCAGCCAACAGCTGCGGGCGAACATTATTGCCATCATCCGAACCGCTCTTTGGTTGTGACACAACCTGGCGAAGAATTTCTTCGTCTGTGGGCTCCGCGCACAAAATTGTCATCGTCCTCACGAGCGCAGTCTTTAAACAGGGAGTTTTCGCCCCGACATTCGCCCTGACTGCAAACTGAAATGCACGGAAGCTACACACAACACTTCGCAGGCCTCGCGGGCCGCGATCGCCGCACGCTATTTCGGATTTTCTGCGGGTGGGCCGCGAACAACGACTCGCGTTACAACACATGCGCAGTGGCAGCAACCGCACCGCAAGGGCTCGCAGTGCGCTATTCTAAAACTCCCCAATGTCGTTGCGGCAGGCACATTCACTCCACTACTGCGCAGCTCCACCTCCTCCCTGTACGGTGCGATGACGACAGTGCTGACCATTACGGCTGACCAAAGACGAGAAAATGGTCCTGTGCCGCGTTTTCTAAAGCAGACACAGCCTCCAAAACTTTAAATATGACGTTTGCTTTGCAATCTTAGAGGCAGGAAGGCCATTTTAAAATTAAGCCACTAAGCTTAGTCAAGCCAGCAGAAAATCCAACATGGCGGCGTCCATACAGGTTCAGGGCGCAGCTCAAGACAAGCGATTTAGTCTGGAAAATCCAACTTTAGGGGGTGAATTCGTCTGAAAAATCGGTTGAAAAAATGCATTAGCCCTATGGGAACCCTGATGGTGCACTTTTGAAGTTCGAAATATCCAACAAGTCCGAATTTTCAGAGTCCAAAAAAACGGTCGGCGACTGTAATGTTATTTTTCCCCTTTTTATTCTTAGGACCCCAACCTTGGTGCAAATAGCAACAGCACAGGCCACATAGATGTGTAATTTTTATGCACAGTGTACACATACAAGCTTAAATACAACGATGAAGTGTTTGGTAGCAGCTTTCTTACACTATATTCAAAGACTTTGCATGCTAATGGCAAAGTTTTCATGGTTCCTGTGACATTTTTATAACATATATGGCACTGTCTTGTTCCTGAAAGGCAAAACTACATAATGATACTATTTAAACAATCTTGTTGCAATACCACATCAATTTATGGGAAACTAAATCTTCAAATTATTTTTTGCAGTTTCATGTTTTTAGATATAACACGTAGCCTGATGGGCATTTTGACATGTTTTTATTGACTCACAATAACAAGTTTGATATCAATGTGTTTGTACTGAATAGATGTGGCTGATGATGCTATTCATTTCCTTCTATATTTCACAACAATTGTAAACAATATGTGGCAGAAATTTCTCACTTATGTTTCTATCCATTTATTTCACATTTGAAGTTTAGTGCAAAAAATGAAATTAGCATCATTAGTTAGATCAGCTCTCTGGCAATCTGAATGCATACTTTGTTTTTGTGTTTGGCATAGTGAAATTGCATACTTCTGTTCTAATGCAGCTACCGAAAATCTACTCAGAGATTTGGAACCTGTGGAAGACATTGAATAAAAGTATCAAGTTTCATTCAATTCAGACAAACTGTAAAAAAAATTTTTTTCAACACCCCAACTCCCTTTAAAGCGACGCTACGCTGCACATCTAGGTTTTTGATCGGCGATGTCATACTGGCACGCTTTTCAATGGTCGCCACATCACCTTCGGTCTTTGCCAATAGTTACCAGAAAAGGCACCGTCGCAATCGCGCGGAAGTTGGCGTAATTGTTCGACCAATTCCAAGCTGCTGTAGGAGCACAAGTGTCTCGACCATCTCGTCATTTCACTCACAATTACTTTCAGTTCTACAAATACCTAGTGGCGCAGCAATGATGCAAGTTAGACAAGAGATCCTTTTGGAGCAGCATGGCGCAGTAATTTCCAGTTGGCACATGTTGCCACAATTGGCGCAGGTTTGCAACCACTGAACTGAGGGTGTACATGATGTACTACAGCTTTAAGGTTGAAAAAAACTGATATATTTTGTTAAATCAGGAAGCTTATCACAAATCAAGGTTTGACTGTACAGTCAAACCTCAATATATTGAACACGGATATATAGAATTATTGCCTATAATGAACGGTTCCTAAATCACGCGGGAAATCGCATGCATTATTGATTTTTATTTCGAACAAAGTTTGACATATAATGGATATATCGAACTCAGCCACCCCAAACCACCCGCGCTCCATTGACAGGCAGCGAGCTTTCCCACAACTCTCGAAAGTAGCGGTAGAGCGGCGGGCGTTTACGAATGCTGCACACATCGATGGCGCCGAGGGCGCCACTTTAACGCAGCGGCATACGCGCGCTGCAGCTTTGCGGTAGAGGTTTTTGAATGAGGAAAGTGAAGAGAAAAGCACGGAGCTGTTATTATCTTTCAATACGAAGGCACCGACACCATAGAGTTTCTCAAAATTACCGTAATTACTCGAATCTAACGCGCACCTTTTTTCCGGTTAAGCGAGTTCATAAATCGCATGCGCGTTAGAATCGAGTACGAACAAAAAATTACGGTCAATCTATTGCCATCGCAAATCCAAAATGGCCGCCCCCTACATGCGTCGGCATGGTGCGTCGGCTATTTCTGCCTATGTGTTTACCATGTGCGGCACTTCGTACGTGTGCTGAGGAGTTCGTCATCTAGTAGTGCATTAGCATCGACGACGTGAAAGAGCCGACTCCAAAAACTCAAGTGCACCACGATGCCGCTTTTAAAAGAAAAGTCATCGCGTGTGCAGAAACGGACGGAAGTCGGGCCGCATCGCGGTCGTTCCCGAAACGTGCGTGCGGGACCGGCGGAAACAATAGCAGAAGATTGTCGACAGCAAAGCTTCACGCAAAGGCTTCAGTGAACCACAGCAGGGTCGGTTTCCGCAAATTAAAGAGCTGCTCCGCGAGTATGTGCTTGAGGAGCGAGCGGCACAGCGGCCCGTGACGACAAAACTGCTCCAAGTGCGGGCTATGCAATTAGTCTTAGAAAAAAGTCTAATGCGGAGCCAGTTTAAAGCGAGCAGGTGCTGGCTACTTAACTATATGAAGAGGAAAGGCTCTTCCCTTCGAAGGGGAACATGCATATGCGAAAACTTTTGCGGAGAAGTACGATGAAAAGCTTTACAGTTTTCAAAGGTTCGTCCTAAACTTGCGGCGCAACAACGGCTACCTGCTTGTGCAAATCTGGAATGCCGATCAGACGCCTCTTTACTTCGACATGCCTGGCACCACAACTGTCGAGAAGAAGGGGGCAAAGCAAGTTCGCGTGCTGACATCGGTCCACGGTAAAACAACAGTAACGGCAATGCTCTGTTACACGTCAGATGGGCACAAGCTTCGCCCGTACCTCATATTTAGATGGAATACAATCCCGAAAGGAATCGTTTTTTCGAGTGGTGTGATCGTGCGGGCCAGCGAAAAAAAATGGGTGCGCGTTGCAATCGATGTCTTACGTTTTTTTTTTTTTTTTTTCGCGGTGGAAATCGGGTGCGCGTTACAATCGAGGGTGCGGCAGAATCGAGTAAATACGGTAACTAGAGGGCACTCTGGCGTTGCAATCGTTCAGCGACCATGGGAATGATGGGTAGTACCTATATTTGCCTAGTCTTCGTACTTGCGGGCGGCGAATCGTACTTGCGGCTTCGTTTATTGCTGGTTACCGTTTTGTTTTGAAAGACAGAACGAACTCTTTTGAACTTTGTGAGCCAATTTGGAAAAGTAATTCGAAAAAAATGGGGCGGTGAAGCACAATTGCTAAACATTTGCTAATACTTGTTTCGTAAGAAAACAGCTCCAAGCCATACAAACACACACGGAGCCAAAAGCAGGCCAGAAGTACTAATATTAGACAAATGTGTGTACTACCCATCATTCCCATGCTCGCTGAAGCGCCGTGTGTTGCAGCTCCCATAGACACTAGCGTCAGAGTTCCCTCTAGTAAGTATTGTGGGAAACTATGACCGACACTGCTTCGCGCTGGGGAAGGGGGAGTGGGAGGTAAAGATTGAGGAGGAAAGTATAGGAGGGAAAGGACGCAAATGACTGTCTCGGACGCGGCCCGCGCTGCCGCTAGGAAAGGGAAAGCAATCAGGCGAGCCGGCATGGGTGCGCCATGTGCGCGCTTTACACCCGGATTCACGCCGCAGCCTTGCAGCTTGCAGTCGTTGCAGTCTCTATGGTGTTAACGGCACACTGCGCACTTGTTGCAAGCTCCTCCCCCGTAGCATCCGCAGGCATCGGTCGTTGTGCTCGCAGTGTTCGTGCGTTCAGAGTTAGGCCTGTCGCGCGCTGGTGCGCGACAGGCCTAACTCCGAACGGCGGAGCTCACAGCGGAGCTCACAGATGTGGAGATTGTTGCCGAAGCTACTGCTGAGCAGCCAAATGAAGACTCTGCCAAAATGGATCCCGCAAGCCCTGATGGTACCCCGCCCTCGACATCAGCTGAGGTCTTAGCTGCCTTGGCCCTTGTGCGCCGCCACTGCGGCGCGATTGAAGGCACCGGCCTATCACTTATGGATCGCCTGGACTATATTGAGGACGCAGTCGTCAAACACGCAATGGCCAACAAAAAGCAGGCTACTCTTTTTCAATATTTTAAACCAACACAATAAATACTATGTTTGAATCTTCAAGTGAGTATTTACTCCACCACGCTTGAACGGTTCGTTGGTTGTTTTCAGCAAGCTGTTGACGCATTTTTTTCGCGATTTTTTTATATCGAATTCTGGATATATCGAACTATTTCGCGATCGCCGCACCGTTCGATATATCGAGGTTCATCTGTACTCTGTTTCGATCAGGTAGATGTCAAGTTCTACAGTAAAACCAACAATTATATTAAGAGTCTCAAGACGGCACGCTTCCATTTTCTTGAGTGACCAGCAGCAGCTAAAGAATATGATTTCGCAAATGGAGTGACGACACATCTGGGCACTTTCACATTCTTTTCAAATTACAGTTGCTCAATCATTAACTTCTTGCTACCTTATCAAGGGCACATAAGCAGAACTAAAGTGCACATTTATGACAAAAATTATCCACAAAAAGTGTTTTCACAAAAGGTGCTTTCAAGCATTGGCATTCAGCACGGAATGCAAGGTAGCTCACAGAAGACCCACCAGTAGTGGAAGTGCCGAAGAGCGGCTTGTTTTGGGTGGCACCAAAATTGAACGTTGACTGCTGAGTGGCAGGAGTGCTGAAGATGGAGCTCGATTGAGTGGTTGCCCCGAAACCTACCATGCCCGCCTGGCCACCACCTTTTCTGTTGGCAGCATAATCCTCCAGGCGCAGCTCCTGTGGTGTGCGAGCACCGAAAAAGACAAATATGGTCAGTCTTAGCAACTTGTCACGTTTATCTTTACATGACAATGTCTCCATTTTGACAAAGCTCTAATATGTTTGAATAATTTATGTCTCCTCACGCTACTGTGGGCACAACACATGCAAGAAGAAGCTCATCATGCACCGATTTCCTTCTTTTTTTTTATAATAAATGTGATATTCTTCGATGAGCATATACATTGTGATACTACCCTACAGCAATTCAGCAGTGCACAGCAAAAAAACATCGCCTAGAAAAACATCCCTGAATTAAAAAGTAAAAAGTGATAGGCTAAACCTGTACCCAAATAATATGGCAATAAACTTTGGGCTAGCAGAATGCTTCTTTAAATGGGGACACGTGTCTTATAACGGTAAAAAATGGTCGAAAAATTTATTTTTTACAAAAGTTATTTTCGGGGTGTTTGTACTTCTGAGCACCTACTCTCAAATTGCTAACACTGAATTTGGTCGGGAAATGCGATAAAATCGGCCTTCAATGGACTCCGGTCACACTAAAATGCCCCCAAAAGAACGAAATTTGTTCGAACTTCCCATGCGCGTCATGTGCGTTGCGGCAAACCGAGCGCCGCCATCTTAGGCTTGATTTGAAACTATTTTTTTTTTGGTGTAATCAACTACTCACCGTAGACAGCTAAATAGACAGCTAAATGGACGCCGGCTATCTTCATGTCCCACTACAATTCTCACGTAGCCTGCAAAATAGACAGCTCCAAGAAGACCGCATCGCAAACAAATACGATGCAGGCTACTTTGCTGTCCAAAAAAGAAGGCAGCTCAGCGAATCGCTCAAATAAATCAAATCTCACCGAATGGTCATCTGCACACAAGCAGACACTTCTCTAGACGCTCAGTGTGAATAACGTTTACTTTATTTTACCTCAAAACTGAAAATGCTGGAATCCAGCGCATGCCAACTTGTTGCCAGCCGTAGCTAACGCCGCATGGTGCTGTGCAGCCTGTCCTCTGACAGTGAGCTGCGCTGTTGACCTATGGTCTGTTGTCGACATGTTCGCAGACTTGCGAAAGGCTGTTATGCAACAGACCCTTCGGAACTGTTTTTGCTACGGGAACTTTATACTGGATGCTGAGACGGCCGTCTCGCCTGGAGTGGACATTGTGTGCGACAAACTTCCACTCCCGGACATTGCCTTTGACAATCTGCACGCCGCCAGCGGGATATCCCTTGATTACAGCCGGGATATCCCTTGGGGGCTTCACCGACACTGACTAAGACCTCAAGCTGTGTGCAGAATTGTCGATGATGAAATGATTCGTCAAGTTACGGAAAATTCTGATGACTCTGACACTGAGATCGAAGAGGCAGCGCCTACAAATAACGAGTTCAGAACTGATGCGAGCACTGACACGTCATTGGTGTAAACTAAAGTTGAGGCAGACATCGTCGCAGGAAAGTGGAATGCTGTGCAAAAACAATAAGCATTTTGTTTTTTTTTTTTTTTTTGTGCCCAAGTGTTTACAAGTGTGGTAGCGCCGGCAACATTGAATTTTTTTTCCCATTTTTTTCGGCTTTTTTTAGAGCCACTTAAACGATGCATTTGCTGAATTGCAATGGAAACCTGTACTCTTGCCATGGCCCTGGCAGTCAACAAAAAGCCTATTAAAAAGTGCGTTTTCACTTGCATTCGTTTTTCCAGACTACCCGATTTTACGGACATTTTCGCGGTCGCTTGAGGGTCCGGGAAATAGGACGTCAACTGTACACCAATTTATCGATAGGGGAATCAGCCACGTTTTTATGCGAAAATCAACAATACTTAGCAACATGGAAGGAAACTGAAGTTTTTAATCCATTCCACCTGCTGGTTTAACTTACCATAAAATTAAAAAAAAAACACTCACGTAAGTGCTTTTTGCAGCAGCTCTCTGCTATTACACATTTTTCTCATTCCCATTCAAAGTTAACATAATGCTTTGATAAGACTGCTTTTCTACCAGGGCCAATACAGTAATGCCTTGTTATTTTGAAGCAGTAAAAACAAGAAAAGATTTAGGCAAACAAGGTTGCCCAGATTGCAGTGAAAGGTCATGTTATTTATCTAAAAAATTCACCACTACTGAACAGCTTTTTAACAAAAGCTTCTAAACTAGCTCTTTGTGAAAGTTCTTGAAGAAAACACAAAAGACATTCCACAACTATCAAGCAGATGCATCTTGTGGTCCTGCCACTTTGTTCGGTGCAGAAAGACTAAGCAAAGCTAGTCTGCTTCACAGTGACACTAAGACCTAGGAAGGCAAGGTCGAGCTACCAGACACATTGCTCATGCCAATCATCCCTGATGCTGCACTCAACTTGACTTCCCAGCAATGGAAGCATGTTTCGCTTCTCACCAGATGTCAATGCTTATTTTCAATACTGCAGCTTTCACCAAGTGCAGGCTCTGACACAAAACTGTCTTGCTTCATAATAGACTTGCTAATGTAAACCATTATCAAGTCCAGAGCATCTCCGTGTTGTGTTGGACAAGCTTCCCATGATGGCATGCCAAGTTGCGGCCGGCATGCTAGGCGTAACAAGCTGTGTCATGTACTTTCTTGTCTCTCATGTCTTTTTTTTTTTTTTTGCTGACTGTCATGACTATCTGTCTGCTGGTAGTGAATGCAGACAATAAAAACTGCAGTTTGCTGCTGAGTCGACAAGATGTCTGAAACTGTTTTTAAGAACACCAGGGTTGCCACAGACAAATGGAGCAGGATTCGGGGCAGCAGTATGTTACTTTTTTACAAAATCCCAAGTTTGCAGCAGCATAGAAAGATAGCTCATATTTGAAAAAAAACAAAAACAAATATGTACAAACCACTCAGCATAACCTAAATTGTGCACAATGAACATGAGCACTGCTATTTCAACAGAAGTGGTATTTTGAACCATCCCACTGTGCAAACAATCATGAAGTCCACAATAGCATTTGCAGCGTTTGTCAAATCCTTTGACAGACTCGCCAAATTCAAATATGCATGTGCCAAGCAGGCAACCTCAAAGTTCGCGTGATTTGTACAACAACGAGTAGGAATGAAGAAACAAAAAAAAAAACTAGAGCATTGTTTAGTTCACTGTTTCCTAGGGCTGCAAAAATGTCATACACTGCTCGAAATGATTGACAGTAACCTTAGAGATCTCCACCATCATACTAGTACTCGGAATTATATGGCGTATACACGCATGGGTAATTAACAGCATGTGCTGTATCTCATGACTATACTGATGATGATGTTTGAAGTTTTGTGGCGCAAGGGCCATTTCACGGCCAAAGAGCGCCAGTTCATGTTACTAAGAATATGGACAATGATTGTGATAATGATAAGCGGCTGTATAAGGGCCATAAAATTCCTCGCGGTAAGGCGGGTAAAAACATACAAGTAATAAAATCATGACCATGCCGTGAAAGGTGTGTGTGGTGAGGATAGATGACAAGAGTTGGTGATTATAAAAAACGATGGTGGATATGAATGGCATTAGCACAAGTGCCTCACTCGTTCATACCCTTGCGTCCAAGGGCCGTGAGGCAAGTGCTTTCTTGTGTAACCGCCGCAGCAAAAACCTCTCTAGAGAGGTCATGCTACGGAATGCCCGGGTGTATGATATGAAAATTATTAATTTCTTTTAAAAACGCTAACAATGATTTATGACTAAAAAGCGGTTCCCTACCAACGAACATTGCAGGGTGTAAAGGTATATGTTGTCGGTAGGGTAATGTAAAATGTTGTTTATAGTTTCTAAGTGTTTACACTGGATTAACATGTGAAGGACGGTTAATGGTTCACCACATCTGTCACACAATGGTGGATCACCACCAGACAAAAGATATGTGTGTGTCGTGTATGTGTGTCCTATCCTGAGTCTCGTTAGTATTACCTCTGTATGACGCGATTTCGATACAGGCAGCCAATGACCAAGGTGTGGCTTAATAACGTGTAGTTTGTTTTGTGTGTGTGTATCCCACTTGCTCTGCCAGTAGTCCCGGAGGTTTCGTTTGAGAGACGGCTTAAGATCAAGGGCCGGGATTAATATGGGTGTAGGGGCAGTGCTTTCGTGGACGGATGCAGCGAGCTGATCCGCCCTCACGTTGCCTTGGATCTCACGGTGCCCTGGCACCCAGCACACTACAACATGTTTGAGTGTGTAGAGTGTGCACAAAATGGAGTAAAGTGAGACAAGGACCGGGTTTTTTTTGTTTTTTAAGACTGTGCAGAGCCGTTACCACACTGAGGGAGTCTGTATAAATTACTGCTTTTTGTATTTGTAATTGTTTGATGTGTTTAGCTGCCACAAGTATCGCGTAAGCTTCCGCTGTGAAGATACTTGTGCGTGGATGTAGAGGGCCAGCATCCGAAAAGGATGGGCCGACAGCAGCGTAGGACACAGAGGAGTTAGTCTTGGAGGCATCTGTGAAGAACTCAGGACGTGTGTATTTGTGTTGAAGTTCCAAAAAGTATGTTCGGATATGGGCAATAGGTGCATGTTTTGTAACTTCTAGGAAAGACACATCGCAGTCTATAGTCTGTCACTGCCACGGTGGCGGGTATGCTACAGGAGCCATTAAACTGTGTTCAAGTGACACTGCAGTTTCTTCAGCTAGACACTTCAGGCGAACTGAGAAGGGCTGCCTCATCGAAGGCCTGTTTTGAAACAGGGTTGAGCTCGACAAATCATTAATTGTAGAGTATGAGGGGTGCTCCTTGTCTGCTTTCACCTTAAGGAAATAAACAAAGGACATGTAAGTTCTCTGCAGATGAAGCGACCACTCATTTGACTCAACATAAAGGCTTTCTACGGGGCTGGTGCGAAAAGCACCCGTAGAAAGGCGGATGCCCAAATGGTGCACGGGGTCCAGCATCTTCAAGGCACTTTGAGTAGCAGACTGATAGACAACGGCCCCATAATCTAAGCGGGTGCGAATGAGGCTTCTATAGAGGTTCATGAGGCATTGCCTATCACTACCCCACGTAGTACGTGACAACACTTTTATAACATTCATGCCTTTTAAACATTTTGTTTTTAAATACTTGATGTACGGTACGAAGGTCAACTTGTTGTCCAAGATTAAGCCTAAGAATTTATGCTCGGCTTTGACGGACAGACGTTGCCCGTTCAGTCGAATGTCAGGTTCCGAGTGCATGCCTCTCTTTCGAGAGAACAAAACACACGTGCTTTTTTGTGGGTTCAGTCGGAATCCGTTTTCCTCTGCCCATTTGGAGAGCTTGTTTAAACCTAACTGAACCTGCCGCTCACACAATGCCAGATTGCAAGACCTAAAGCCAAGCTGGACGTCATCGACATATGTACAATAAAACATATTGCGAGGGATGGTCAAGCGCAAGGAATTCATTTTTATGAGAAAAAGTGTGCAGCTAAGTACACCACCTTGTGGCACGCCTGTTTCCTGAACAAATGTTTGGGAAAGAACCGTGCCCACTCGGACACGGAATGTCCGGTTTGACAGGTAACTTTTGATTATGTGAAACATTCTTCCGCGCACGCCAAGGTGGGAAAGGTCTCTTAGAATTCCGAAACGCCATGTTGTATCATAAGCCTTTTCGATATCGAGGAACACAGAGAGAAAATCTTGTTTATGGACGAAGGCGTCTCTGATCTGTGCCTCGATACGAACAAGGTGGTCTGTGGTGGATCTACCTTCTCGAAACCCGCACTGAAATGGGTCGAGCAAATTATTTGTTTCAAGGAAATGTACAAGTCGGCAGTTTATCATTTTTTCGAAGACTTTGCACAAGCAGCTTGTAAGTGCTATAGGCCTATAACTCGAGGGTAAAGAAGGGTCTTTGCCCTCTTTCAAGATGGGAATAATAATAGCCTCTTTCCAGGAGGTAGGAATAGCGCCAGAAAACCAGATAGCATTGTACAAACAAAGTAAGGTTTTTCGTGTTTCGATTGGTAGGTTTTTTAACATTTCATACACCACACGGTCAGAACCTGGGGCAGAAGTACTGCAGGAGTTTAGAGACATTTGCAGCTCAGCTAGACTGAAAGCTTGGTTATATGCCTCGGATCTAGTGCATTTGTGTTCAATTTTCTGCTTTTCTATTCTTGTTCTGTATTTTTGGAAAGTGTCAGTATAGTGGGATGAGCTGGACACCTGTTCGAAGTGTGCACCGAGGAAGTTTGCCTGATCTTCCAAGGTATCACCCCGAGTGTCCACGAGTGGAAGTGTGTGTACTTGTTTTCCTGCTATCCTACCGACCATGTTCCAGACTTTAGCCTCCTGTGTGTATGAATTGATCCCTGACAAAAACTTCTGCCAGCTTTCTCTTCTGGCCTGCCGACGCGTTTACCTGCCTTGAGACTTTATTTTCTTGAAGGTGTCAAGATTTTCGGCTGTCGGTGAGTTCCGAAGCAGCCTCCAAGCTCTGTTTTGCTGTTTGCGCGCGTTTCGGCATTCAGAGTTCCACCATGGCACACGCCGTTTTCCTGGGTGCCCATTTGTTTGTGGGATGCATTTTGTTGCAGCATCAATCAAAAAAGCTGTGAAGTAGTCGACAGCAACATCAATGCTTAAAGTACATATGTCACTCCAATCTATACGAGCGATGGTATGAAACCGTTCCCAGTCGGCTCTGTTTATGAGCCATTTGGGAACACGGGGTGTACACTCAGTTGCTGTAGTTGTGCTCAAAACTACGGGAAAGTGGTCACTTCCGTACAGATTACTGACGACTTTCCACTGAAGTAGAGGCACAAGAGATGGAGACACTATGCTTAGGTCTATGGAGGAGTAGGTGTTATGTGCGAGATTATAATAGGTTGGTTCTTTTCTATTTAGGAGACATGCGTTCGACGAGAGAAAGAATTGTTCGATCAGTCGACCTCGCGCGTCGCAACGAGAGTCTCCCCATAGCCTGCTATGCGCATTGAAGTCTCCAAGGAGAACATAAGGCTCCGGAAGTTCATCAATTAAAGAGTGTAAATCACGTTTTTGCAGCTGATAGCTAGGAGAGATGTAAATAGTGCAGATTGTGATTAGTTTATCAAAAAGAACCGCTCGAACAGCCACTGCCTCAAGGGATGTTTGGAGTTGTAAGTGTGTGCATGCAATTCCTTGATTCACTATGATGGCAACACCTCCGGATGATGTCATGGCATCATCACGGTCCTTTCGAAAAATAACGTATTTGCAAAGAAAATTTGTGTGTTTTGAATTAAGGTGTGTTTCTTGTACACACAGCACTTTTGGTGAGTGTTCGTGTAGGAGTTCTTGGATGTCGTCAAGGTTTCTGAGAAGGCCCCTGACGTTCCATTGTATAATTTGAGTGTTCATGGTGGATGTAAAATAATGCTGTGTGTACGAAAAGCGAGTGGCTGTTTACACGGGGAGATTGAGTTCACTTAACAGGGCCGTCACCAGGCCCTGTTATTTGCTTTTTTGTTTTCTTGGCGCGCTCCAAGGAGCCACGCCGCTCTTTCGGCACCAAGGGTGCCGACGTATCCATTGCCTCCTCGGAGGCACTGGATGCCCGCACGTGCGGGCTGTTAGTTTGGATTTTGGGCCTCGCCTGGTGAGGGGAGGCCTTGAGATCCGAAGACTCTGGAGTCTCCGGTCTCTGTTTGGGAGTAGGCGGTGTAGCCTGGGCTACAGCCGCCTTGGGGGCAGGTGCCACAGCCGACGGCTCGCTCTGCGCAGGCCGAAGGGGTGGCGAGGGCTGGTGCGGCGTTGCCCCCTGACGCGCCGCATCAGCATATGTTGCGCCGTAAAATGGCGACACTCTTCGTCTTGCTTCTTTGAATGTGATGTTTTCTTTGACTTTAAGAGTGATTATTTCTTTTTCTTTCTTCCAGTTAGGACATGAACGCGAATACGCGGCGTGTTCCCCGTCACAATTCACGCAGTGAGGCGTAGTAACACAGTTATCAGATGGGTGGCCGTGGCTACCACATCTTGCACAAGTTTCCTGACCCCGGCAGTTCTGCGAGCCATGACCAAATCGTTGACATTTATAACACCGTCTTGGATTGGGAATGTAGGGACGGACAGAGAGTTTGATGTATCCTGTGTCTATAGATGAAGGCAGTGTGCTAGATGCGAAGGTGAGTATTAAATGTTTGGTAGGTATTTCTTTGTTGTCTCGTCTGATGACGATTCGTTTCACATCTGTGACATTTTGCTCTTTCCACCCTTCAAGCAGTTCCTGTTCAGACATTTCAAGAAGGTCTGCTTCTGAAACAACTCCGCGTGAGGTGTTCATTGATCTATGAGGTGAAATAGATACTGGGATATTACCAAATGCTACGAGACTGCCAAGTTTTTCATAGTGGTGTTTTTCAGGCAGCTCAAGGAGAAGGTCTCCGCTAGCCATCTTTGTAACCTTGTATCCTGGGCCAAAGACCTCTGTCAGAGATTTAGCAACAAGAAATGGAGATATTGCTCTGGCTTGTTTCGTTGGGTTTTCGCTGTGCACAACATGGAATTTGGGAAAGCATTGTCTGGGTTGGCTGAAAATTGATATGTCATCGGTGCGTCCCCTCTTAGGCGGGAGACGATCTAGGAGACGGGGAAATGCAGGTGTTCCCATAGTAGTGTACTTTTTGTTCGGCAGCAATGGCGACCACCCACCATGGAGTCCAACCAGGGGACGCTGAAGCACTTAATAGCATAAGGCTGCAGACGCCAGCCGTACATTGCCACTATAACCAAATATAACTACTCAAGGTTGAGTAATTACACAAGGTTAACCCTTGCCGCCATGAAAATTCGGAAGTAAATGGAAGAGAGAAGAAGACAGGACAGATTTAAAGACGAGAAAAGACTAAGATGTAGGAAGAGAGAGATAGGAAAAGGCGACTGCCGATTTCCCCTGGGTGGGTCAGCCCAGGGGTGCCGTCTACGTGAAGCCGGGGCCAAAGAGGTGTGTTGCCTCTGCCGGGGGGCCTTCAAGGTCCAATCACCCAGCTTTGGCTCAACCCCCAGGATCCCCTTTTCCCCGGACACGGCAAAGCCACGCACGGCTAGGCGTGGGAGGGAGCCGAAACTCCCCCGTTAGCTCGGGTCCGTGGTGTCGCTACACACCAAACGCCTACTTGCGCAGGCGCCCCTGCGGGGGTCATGACTATACTGTGCAACAACTTATCGTGACATTGGAGCAAAGGCTACGAAGGTGGGGGCTGCCCCACTTTCGTGTTGTTCTGCAAGTATTACGGCAGCTTGCGGCTGGTTTCGGTTTTGCTCGCTCCCATTGTTACCGCATTAGGAAAAACATATACATGAAAATTATGAATGGGAGAAACATTTAGATTGTTCAGTGTACATTTTAGTGTTCTATTAAAAATACATTGTTCTTGAAGAAGTAAACAAAGCGTGGGTGGCTGCAGACTGACATCATGAACACCATGCTCCTTTAGAAAACGGGTGGGCTCGAGAAGTGGTGCTGTCTAAAAAATGGAACAAAACTGAATGCATTCTTGCAAAGTGTACAATAACTGTAATCAACGCCTCCTAGAAAAAGTATGCCTGAAACGTCACTCTCTTTTCAATTGAGAGCTTCCTGCCAGCACGCAATCTCTGAGGCCATGCCTCCTGCCGCGTGTTGTGACCGTCCACCGCATGCGAACGCTCGCCTCTGTACTGCTCAGTCACGTGACATTACCGTACCACTCTGACGTGACATCACAGCTGCTCGGAGGCAACTGTGACTCTGTGAGAGCATTGCTGTGTTAGCATGGGGCGGCCTCCAGAGGCGTTTGCCTTCGTACTGAAGAGGGAGGGTAAAATCGGAGGGTAGGGCAGCACGTTCACAGGGCACATTTCAGGCATAATTTTTTAGGCGGCATTGCTGTAATTTAATTACAACTTCCCGCAAGTGTTGCCGTCTCATAATAAATAAATTAGTATTTATTTCAGCAAGGCAAATGAGAAAGTGAACAGTAAATCTAAGTACTATTTTTTAGACGCGGTAGCAGGCATGCGCTTGGTTCTATAGCTTCCTCAGTGCTGTCAAGGAGAGTTGTCGCCGAGTACAGTACTAACAGCCCCTTCTAAATCTTAATACGTTTTTCCTGAAGACACCGATGTACTGCGACGAAGGTGGCTTAGACAGCATTCAGCATGGGATAGAACAAGGCCAAGAAATTTTGTAACTGCTACTCCCCCATCACCCTTTTTTTTCTCGCAGTGGCAATGGGTTTAGGGCACAACTTCTCAGCTGGCTGCGTTTAGCCAGATAAAGTAACAACGGCACATGTCTCTTGGGCCAGCGACATCATTGAATATCTATCGCTAGAGCGATGCAACTTCAAGAGCGAAAAATCTTTTATGTGCCGTTGCTACGGCAACCAATGTGGTCGGTGGCAACACTGGCAACTGTTGCCCATTGAGCTAGTTCTACCATGAAGAGCATGGAATCTGCATCCCCCTTTGGTTATTAACATGCCATAGCCACGTTTGCAAACTAGAAAATTTATTTTTTTTCGCAAAGTTTTTATGGCTACGGCTGCGCATTTTTGTCTCGAAGTTGCGCTGTCCCGCCGAAAGGGATCCTCTGTGGTCAGCGTATGGCGCTGTAGCCTATTCAAATGCTTCAAATATTTTAATGAATAAAGCAGTATTCAAATTCTCTTTGTATTGAATTTACATTATTGAAAATTTTGAATTATCCGATGCAAACAAACGAACGCATACTAGTCTGCACATAACAGCCTGTAAAAGCGGTTTCGCTTTTACAGGCTGTTATGCTTCTTACAGGCTTCTTACTGGACGCCAAGACATCATCTCGGCGTCCAGTAAGAAGCTTGCGTGGGGATAACAGTTTCATGGGGTCTTTTGCGTAACCGCCTTCTACTAGTCTGCAAGCATGCCGACAGCAGACCATAGATCAACAGCGTAGCTTTTCCCGCTGTCAGAGAGGAGCACAGGCTGCGCGGCACCATGTGGCTGTGGCATGGATGTGGCCACAGGCTTGACTAAGCTACAGCTAGCAACGAATTGGTGTGCGCTGGATGGCGGCATTTACAGTTTTGAGGGTACGGCAGCCACAGCGCGGTGGGTTCGAGGGTACGAAAACAATAAGAAATGGCGTCGTTGATAGTGATTTCGAGCCTGCGATTAGCAGTAAAATTCCAGAAAATCAAATGGCAAAAGCTATAAACGTCCGGAATATTGGACTTTTTAATACACTGACTCTATGAGGAACTTGACGGGGTCACAGATGAGTACGGAAAATCAGGCATGTCTGGAATTTCGCACATTGACGGTATATGGGTCCAAGCATATTTCTTAGCATTTTTCCCATCGTATTACAAAAAGAACAGTATCGCGCACAGTTCTGAAACATTTCGTGCCGTGCTGTAGTCACAGCCAAGATCTGCTCTGGGGGCCTTCTTGTCGTTAAAAGAAGCTCTGCAGCCGGCGCCAGCACAACGTGCCCCAGCAAAGTGCGGACCTTGCGCCTAATCAGAGTAGATATAAGATTGTACACAAAGTCAGCAGCTACGCACTTGTGGCGGAGAAGACAACTTGAGGCCGTAAACAAAAGAAACCCATAAACAGATATGGATGTCTCACGCTGACGCAAAACATCATCTCCATAAAATTTGAAGCTGTGTTGCTGTCATCCTCGAACTCTAAGCTTATCCTCACTCAATTTAGGTGGGGTTGCAAGACAGTTTCGAGCGGCGTGTGTTTTGCAGCACTGGTGCGCACCCATGCGCGAGACGACTATGCCACAGAAGCGACTAGTGGCACTATATGTGACCCGGTGTCTGATATAACGATGCAAGTAAAACCAAACCTGCTGGAAACTAAAACACACATTGGTTTATGCAAAAGTCTATCAAAAATCACTATGTGGCCCGAATGGGTGAATTGAAATTGATTCTGAAAGTTGAGTGGCTGGACTAGGTACTAGAAAGTGTTTGGTGCACGAGCAACGAATTTAACATGCTAAAATGGACGATCCAAAGCATCGATCACTGGTGATCGATTTGAATAAACGTAGTAATGAAAGAGATAAGCAGTGGAATTCATTAGATGCAAGTAAACAGCCCCTAGGGCAACTAATCTTTTTTTCTCGCTCCTTTGTTTTTGTGTTTTATTATATTTCAACACATTTTTTGCAGCACAAACGAAGGCAGTTCAGCAAGGCATCTGCATGATTTCAAAAATAATGTCTTGTTTCGTATCTGGTAAGTAAAGCACATTTAAATTGTTTTTTTTTTTTATTCTTTCAAGATATGTAGGATCAAATAAGTAAATAAAAAGTTTGGCATTTTTGTATCAACTTTAGCAAGAAAACTGTGTAGGAAAAGGGTTAAATCGGGCAAGACGATTGTTTCCTATCATTACTTCCAAGGTTTCTCGATACTAGGCCATATGAGTTGGTGGTTGCAGAGACAATTACTAATGCATGCCTGAAAAACATGATTGACAATCCTACCTCTAAGCTCTTGTTCTCGTACTCCTTCATGCATGTGATGCACTGGTGAGATGTGCTGATGGTGCTGGAGACGCCATTCTTCATCATTGTGTCAGTGCCCGTTGGTGGCTTGAACTTTATTGTGGTGCCTGTGGTCACAGAGCCAGTGCCAAACGCTGAAACAAAATAATGCGAAGTCTTCACATTTTCCTCCTTTCATGCAAAACAATTTCTACCTTTTGGCAATTCAAGGTTAATACTGGGAAAAACTAACCATAGTGTAAATGAACTCACATAAGGGAACAGGGTAAGCCCTATGCCCACCATGTATTTTAGGCGAAGTTTATGTACCGTTTTCTCTATAACCAAACGAGCTACTGTAAATATTTTACAATCATTATGATAATGAGCCATTGCTCGTTCTTACTGAAGCAGATTTGGCACTGAAAATTTCAATGCTCATTTTTTTTTAATTCTTTACTTCAGGAACCTAGCATATATATACAAAACATTTATTGAAATGAAAAAAAAAAGTACTACGATTGTGTGGGTTGGGCCAACATGTCAGGACTCCACTGGCCTGAGCGGCCCGCTACACCTGGTCGGGGAGCACTACTTGCACCACCAGTTCCTTGCTGGCGAGCAATATCTCCCACTGCTCCCTTCCAAAAATCTAGCCGGGGATTTGTGGCGAGGTAATTTCGGTTGGCCTGTTCTGACAATCCCACGTTATGTGGGCGAGAGTGGGCCTGCCTCCACGTCACGGACAGCTATCGCTGTACATCACGGAGTGAATTGCATGTTTGAACGAAAGATTCGGATATGTGTGTGTTTGTATACGGCGCCAGTCATAAGAGTTCCGCCTGATTAGAGCAGGGTGTGGTACACTGTACTTTCGTTGCTCAAGCCCTGCACTGTGCAGTGCCCTTGTGAAATTTCACAATAGTTTAGCCCATTCATACCGGCTATATTGCCATCATTAAAAGTGAACGCAGCATCAAGAGTGCACATTAACAGTGTTTGGTGCCCGAGGACAATGTTTTTTTTGTTTTTTTTTAGTGCACTCCCACACAAATATTCAATGACTCGATATGATTCTGAGTTTTCCCACGAAGGCATTTAGCAAGTAATTCTGGATAAGCTAGTTCCAGATAATTTGGCTAGAAGGGGCCCTGCAACACCTTTTGAGCATGGTCAGAAAATGCTGCCGATTGGTAGTAGTGGCTCCCAACAACACGAGAGCCAAATAATACAGCGCAGCATGCGGCCTGTAATACACAATAAATTACCCGAGTCAGCTAAAAATTGCTTTCTCTTCTCTCAACAAATCACTGAAGACGTTCAAAAATCCTTCATAAAAAAACCCATCCATCAGCCATTGGCCGATTTGAACGCGGCACGCTCGGTCATTAACAGAGATCGCCGGGGGAGGCAGCGACTTGTCGACGCTTGCAGGCGCAATCACACTGAAAAAGCCGCGCATTCGAAAAAAAAAAAAAAGTGCGCAAGGCCACGAGGCGCGCGTAACGTTTTTTTTGCCTTTGCCATCCCTCCCTGCTTAGCTTCCAGCGCTTTCATCGAACCTGTCACGATTTTGAATAGGCCAGAGGGATTCGGTCCACAGATTTGTTCTCTCTCGTGACCCCAAAACATTTGAAGAGGATAATGAAGTAGCGGTCAAGGAGGAACAGAGTGAGGCAGTTTCACGGAGCCATACGGTCCCCGTTCAATACATAGAAGAGAAGAGACAAGAGAGGCTGCAATTGCAGCATGTGACAAATCTTTGTAACTCCACTCGCACTGGACGAACTCTTAAAATTTTTGCGGCATTGAATTCGTAAGGCAGTAAGCTCTTCCAGTGAATTCATTTCATGGTTACTTGAAAAAGTATTTCACGGCCCCTGTAGCAGCCTCAATAACAGATGCTGGAGGTGTTCTTTATGAACAAATGGTTAACCCTTCAACTGGGCTTTGTTGAAGTTACACCTGGTTTGGGAGTCCTTCGAGCATAGGCCGTGGGATTTATAGATATCCTTTGATGCCACGTGGAAATATGCGGACCGGACAGTTTTCCGCATGTCCTCCACGCTGTCTGTACTTCTTTTATGGCCCAACGATAATAGTTTTGGTGCTTACCAATGAAGGCACCACTAAAATGTCCCCGACCAGATACAGTCAAACATAAATATATCGAACTCGAAGGGGATCGCGAATTAGTTCGATATATGAAAAATTCGATATAAATATTAGAGGCCCAGAGAGCCTACCTGTAGCGGAACCTACAATAGGCACATTCAAGAATGACAACTAATTCTGCACACACGCCGCAACAGAATGATTTATTTGCATGAAAAAAAAAAATCGTTGATCTTGGCCAGCTTTTTCATTTTCGAAGTGAAGTTGAAGACGCTTGTCTCGATCTTATCAAGGCTGTCCAGGTGCATGTGGCCGATACAACGGCGAATAAAGCTGAACACTGCTGTCACTTCAGTGGCGAAGTATGCATGTGTAGCCAGCGCCTCCCCCCAACAATCCTCCTCGTCACATAAGCCCGGGCCTCCGAGATGGTGGGCGAGCAGCAGGTTCCTCTCCAACTGTCCCAATCCAGAGGTGGGCGTGGCCTGCTCTTTTGGCTGCACCGTGACGCTGCTTCGTATGGCAGCAAAGGCTGCCGCACTGCTGGCGAAGCTTACATGTGGCGAGAAAAGAGGTGGTCTTGTGCTTTTATATAACTTCGCACTCATTTTTATATAGCTTCGCACTGAATGTCGGGCCTAGGTGTACGAGAGGCAAAGTCAATCGCCGACTGATTTTTCGGCCCTGGCGGGGACCAGAAGAAAGTCAGAAACATCAAACAGTCTGAAAAATTCATTTTTGTCAGAAATATGAACTTTATTGTATCAGGCAAGCTTCAAAAAGTCCATGATTCTGCCTTGCCTCATACTACACTTGGAAGCAATTTGGTTCGTCCATATTTGCGCCAAGGTGACATAGTCACCGTAAATGCTAGACAAAAGCCTCACCTCGATGGCGATCTCCACTGCCCACATCTCGGGCGATCATCATCGTCATCATCCGAATCGCTCTCCGGCTTCGGCACAACCTGGCGAAGAATTTCTTCGTCTGTGGGCTCCGCGCAGGAAATTGTCATTGTCCCCACAAGCGAAGTCTTTAAATAAAGAGTTTTAGAATAACATTTGCAGGCACTGCGGGTGTTGCAGGTATAGCGGATGCATTACGAGATTTAGAATAGCGTTTGCTCCCCCTAGGGTAAGTTTAGGAATTTTAGCCCCGACAGCGAAATCAAATGCACAGAAGCTACAGACAACACTTTGCAGGCCTCGCGACCCGCGATCGCCGCACGCTACTCCAAATTTTCTGCAAGAGGGCCGCGAACGGCCGCGACTTGCGTTACAACCGATGCGCAGTGGCAGCAACAGCGCCGCAACGGCTCACGGTTCGCTATTCTAAAACTCCCTAATGTCATTGTGGCAGGCACATTCACTTCACCACTGCACAGCTCCGCCTACTCCCTGTGCAGTGCGATGACGACAGTGCTGACCACTACGGCGGACCAAAGACGAAAAAATGGTCCGTGTTGCATTTTATAACGCAGACACGGCCTCCGAGACTTGAATTATGACGTTTTCTTTCCAATCTTGGGGGCAAGAAAGCCATTTTAAAATTAAGCCACTAAGCTTAGTCATGCCGGCAGAAAATCCAACATGGTGGCGTCCATACAGGTTTGTGGCGCCGCTCAAAAGAAGCGATTTAGTCCAAAAATCCAACTTTTTGGGGCGAATTCATCCAACAAATCGGTCAAAAAAATGCAATAACCCTATGGGAACCCTGATGGTGCACTTCTGAAGTTCGAAATATCCAACAAGTCCGAATTTTTGGAGCCCGAAAAAAATCGCTCGGCGACTGTATATATTCTCAAATAGACTTTTTTGCTGTATATTCGCGCCACCTATATCAGAGCACTTAAATTACGATGCCTCTGCAAGAGATACAAATGTGCTGGAAATCGAGGTATTTAGCACCGAGACAAAAGGGACTGTTATGAAAAAAAAAAAACGTTATACTGTCAGAGACAAAATGATACATCCTTAAATTAGCTATCAGTAAAATGCAGCACTTGGCACGATTTTTTTCATAAATTGGACCGAAATAAATGCATTGACACAAAAAAAGTTTTCTTCAGTTCAGCCAGAAGATTTTGGGGGCAATTCTTGTTCGCAAGCGAAATAAAAAAAAACGCGTACGCAGGAATCCCGTTGTGCTCTGCTGTATGCCATGGTCTCGGCCGCCGCCGGAACCCTCACTCAATGCGCCCTCTCGCGACAGCCGGGCGCGTGAGGCTATACTCGTTGGTTTTGCTGGGGAGCGCAGCAACTGAGACGGCCAGATAGAAACACGCTGCGTGCGCGCCACCTTGGAGGCCATGCACAAGCTGTCGGCCTGGACATCCTGGGTCCCTGCGACTGCAGCAACTATGTCTTCGTCAGCGAGGCTCGCAAGGGCCTAGACATTGCAGTCCACTTCCACGAAATTGTCCGCAGACACTTGAGTGCAACTCCTGCTGGGAAGTGAGACGACAACTCGCGAAACGCGCCATTTATGCGCTCGTCGTAACAGTCTTCACCGGTTTCTGCAAGTTCCTTCGTCTCGAAGCCTGCCTTGAGGAAGAAGTTGATCACTGTGTCCATCTTCACGCCTCCCCAGGCATTGAAGATCTCCGCGCGAAAAAACTTCGCTGAGTATTAGACAATGCCCAGAAATGAGTTTGTAGCACCACTTTCAATTTAATGGCTCGACCAATCGAGGCAGAAGAAGCTCACACCCAGGCAGAGTATATCTTCTCAGACTCGAAAACAGCCATTCGTAATTTTGCTATGCATTGAATTCATGCACCCGCCTACCGTATCCTACAGTTCCTCCCTCCCCCTCAATGAATAATGACCATTTTGTGGGTTCCCGCGCATTGTTTGTCGCCTTTGTTTGTGTTTTACCTTATACGTTTGTCACTTGTTCCGGTAACATAGTTAGGCATCATGACCAATGTTTTCAAAGTAAGACCAATGCCTCCCAGAGTATGTTCTGGTGCTCCAAACAGATGAGTTCCACTGTCAAATTAGAATATAAATGCGAAAAGGGCCTTGGTGCTACAGGCTCTCAAGCCAACTTCAGGCCATCTACCATGTCGCTGACTCTGCGTGGCCCATAGCAACCCAATTTAAGCAAATATGCTTTCCCGCCGCAAAAATAATAAAAATTTGTTTCAAGCTGATAAAGAAGAGTGACGAACTATCATCACCAGAAAACATTTACACTCACACATCGACACAATGAAATATCGGTTAAAACAAAGTAATTTAAATACTGTATTTATTATAATAAAGGTCGACCTTTTTTTTTTTTTTTCAAAAATGTTCATCTATCGACCTATATCCGTGACCAAAGAATCTCGACCTATATTCATGATCAAACCAACCAAGAGCGCCGAGCTTATGGCATTAACTGCCATGTCCGCTGTTCTTCACGTGGTTCTTGCTGCATACGCAGCTATTTACTATATACTCTGAAATCAAGACCACACCCCCTTACCTAAGTAAGTGAGAAAAAAGTTATTGATGCAATAGCCGCGTAATACCTTTTCAAAGCCCCCACGAAACACACCCGCTATGCCATGTTTGCGACGAAAACCACATTTTTCTAGATATAGGCCATGAAATCCCAGCCCGCCAGCCGTGCTTCCGATACGGCCTTTTAGTGTGCAGCCGCACTGGCCTGCCTCACCGCTTTAGGCGCTGCGCCGCGTTCCCTATCGAGTTGCAGAAAATAAGTGCTTTCGTCTTCTAACCACCACCACCACCATTTGCTTGTGAGCGGTTGCGACGATGTCAGGTCGGCAGAGCTACACAGGAGGCAAGTGCCAAGTCATACCTTTTGCCGAGGATTCAAGCAATTTTACCGCGCAGCGCGAGTTCTGTGTAAATGAAAGGTTGATTAGGGGTTCGCCAAAGCAGCAGGACCGTCTGTTTGGGTGCAATGAATGGCGTCATGCTTTTTGCGGCCCAGCAAGCAGCAGCGACGGCAGTGAGTACGACGTTATTTGGGAAGGCACGGATACTTGCAAAAAATCTGATGACGACAACCTTTTGCACATCTGACAAGATGATGGCTCCGGCAGCGATTAGGGCACTAAGTTATGTAAATTAATGTGCGCTTCGTTTCAGTTTTTTTTTCTAAATTAAAGAAAAAACATGGGCCAACCTATATTCAAATTTTTCTTATTTCTCGTAGAACACAATAAGTAGGGGTCGACATATATTCGTGCTCGACCTATTTTCGAGTAAATATGGTAATCTTTCCAAAGAAATAGGGGTAGAAATATACCTTTATAATGAATTTTCGGATGTAATGAACTTATTTTCGTTTAAGTACAACTTTGTTATAATGAGGTTTGAGTGTGTAGTCAAAGAGCACCTTCACATGCCATGCATTAGTCGCATGCTCTCCCACTCCACTGCTACGTAGGCTAGGGGAGAGCATTAAGATGAGCCCTTTCTTTGCAGCCGCACAATCTCAAAAATGCATTTACAACATTTTAAGCTGGCATTAACGCGACTTTCACTCCCCGAGTTTTTCAAGAGTCAAAAAAGAATGAGAAATTTATATTTTCCAGCTGTTAGACACCCTGAACTAAAATTTGTCGCAGCTGTGATATCACTGTTCTTTTACTGTGTAGGCAACCTGACTGGGCAGACAGAATGTAGAGCGCAGCCATGATCATCAGTTGTTCACCACCCGTTCTCAACAATGCTTATTGTACAGGGCTCACAAAAGCACACATGCTAAACAAGGGCAAGGAATACTTGTAGGTACAATAAGAAATGTACAGCTGACCTGTTGATCCAAAAAGAGAACTTCCAGCAGTTTGGCCAAACAGGCCTGTGCTTTGAGGTTGGCCAAAGAGGCTAGTGCCAGTGGCAGGCGTAGTGGTGGAGAAGGAGCTGCCAAACTGCGGTCGGGGCTGCCCGAATGAGGAGGAAGAGGCGCCAAAGATTCCCGTGCTCGCTGCCGGCTGCTGGTTCATCGTTCCAAACATGGACGAGCCAGTTGCAGGTGCTCCGAAACCTGCATTAGCATTTTTTCCAGCGATCAACACATGACAGCTGGGCAAGCCCTATATTTACTCAAACGTGGCGCACCATTTTTCCCCAGATTTCTGCTACCTAATATCCACCCTTGCATTACAATCAAGTACAGAAATACTGTTTCTTCACAATAAAAAGTAATTCCTCTCGTTACAGCCATGGTCATGTTACAATTAACTAAATACAGCAGCAACGATGGAAAACATGACAAACCTTCAGAGAACATAAAAATATTAGCTTGATAAAAAAATATTACTTTCTAGAGACTCTCACTAATTCCAGTGCACAATCACTATAGCACTCTGACATTACAGTGTCCGACATGTTCATAGCCTGCACATCTTCCACCTGAAGTTTGCGGACCACAAAATTTTTGACAATCTTGATTACTGCCATGCCTGGGAATATAACTTCAAATTAAGAAAGTTCCACCTTGTAGCAGCCCTTACGACCTATGCAGCTGCCTGCTAGATTAAAAGTGTTGTGCACTAACACATCAGAAATTCATGCTCGTGAAGTGAAACCTGTGCCCCACAAACTTTTGCTGCCAGGGGTAGAGTGCTTATGGATTCAAACAAGACACAGAAATGTCGATATAATGACAGTTATGCACAATCGCTTTAAGATCACTGCATCATGTCATTATTAAACTGATAGTTAAAGGTAAGGTGGTCTCTGATGCAAGTTTTCGAGTCATAAATTTACAGCAATTTGACACAAAATTGTGGGAAAAAAATATGCGCATCGCTTTGCCATAAATTGTTGCATTTCAATCTAATAGCACTGTATCTCATAAACAAGATGGCAATGACAGGTTGAAAAATTGCAGCAAAGGAAGAATACAAACAGCTACAAATTGCCGTCCAAAAAAAGGTCCCAGGCTTTGCTCACATAACAGACGCTATTTGACTAATAATGATAAAATCAGGATCTTTTGACAACCAAACTCAAAAGCATTAAAGAATTTCATAAGTCTTGAGATACACATGGTCATCTGTTCAACAAACTGGAAAAAGTGTGGCTTGGATAAGTTGGCCATTTTCATTTTGCAAACGTGATGTATAAAAAAAAATATACAGTGAAAGTTCACTTCAACAAACTTGAGGAACCTCCGGAATGAGTTTGTTAAAGAGAAAGTTGACATTAACTGAAACAGCCATGTTGCAGCTTGTTATTAAATTACAGTGAAACCTTAGCGAGATAATTGTGGCTCCTACAAACTTCAAGATGATATAAGTTTTTCTGTGGTCTTGGCCACGACTCATTAGCTTGCAATGTAGTGGAATACGATTATTAAACAGATTTTCTCCTACAACGTTTGATGCAAATTCACACTAGCATACAGGTACGAACAGGAGCTGCCCATGCCGTCACGGAAGACACGGCAATCATGCATGGACGACCAACAGTGGCGCATTGTTGCCTCAGAGACTGTGTACCCTTATCTTCAAGGCCTTAACGCACCACAACACTTTGGTTACAGATGATCTTGTGTTGTACTTTGTTTTTAAGACAATAATTTTTCTTGGGATACTTGAACACAAAAATTTTAGTCTGTCTTTCTGTCTGTCTGTCACACGATTCAGCCACGCGGTTGAAGTTTAAGCGCCCAGCCATCTTGAACTGGTGGCGGCCTCATACTTGTGTACACTGTCAATCAAAAAGCAAATATAAACCATATCTTAGGCACAACATCAATACCCAAGTATTAGGTGGTGTGTTTCTTTACTAGAACACACACAGGTACATCATTAAGTGATGCCACCGAGGTCTTCCAATTTGGAGCAATTTTTTGAAGCAACAAAATTTTCTGCTTTGGAGCCCTTGTAGCAGCAAAACTTTCCATTTTGTAGCAATCTGAAGCTGTGAAATTTTCCATTTTGTAGCCATCTGGAGCAGCGAAAGCAATCTGGAGCAGCTAACTTCCGGACGAGAAGCAAGTTGCATTTCCATTCAAGGACATGAAAAATTATTCTGAGGCTCTTGTCAAGAGCTAGAAATATTTAAATTATTTGCAAATTTAATGAGCTAGTCATCTTAGAAGCGCTCCTTATTTCAGTTGATATTGCAAGAATAATGGCATCATGCTGTTGAGCGTCTGGAAAAACTTGTTCAGTGATTCTTTCCATAGCAAATAAACAGAATACTGGTTGAATAAAACCGTACTTCCCAAAATAACACTATAAATACATCTATGTGGCTATCAGCAGATATGATAAACAAACGCTGTGACGTAGAACGCTAGAGACTCACACAGTCCCAAGTGCATATCCCTAAGGTGACTTCAAGAATAAAAAAAGAGGTTCTTTTTCTTCACAATTGATTAGACTGCTGGGCGTAATATGCTGAGCTTAATATGGTGTCATTCAGCTAGTCTCAGAAAGCCAAGCTTCTCCGGCATTCATATCTGTGCTGAAGAACAAAAAAAGGTTCTTTTTCTTAACAACAGATTACACTGCTGGGCGTAATATGGTGTCATTCAGCTAGTCTCAGAAAGCCAAGCTCCTCCAGCATTCATATCTGTGCTGAAGAACAAAAAAGGTTTTTTTTTTCTTAACATCTGATTACACTGCTGGGCGTAATATGCTGGACGTAATATGGTGTCATTCAGCTAGTCTCAGAAAGCCAAGCTCCTCCAGCATTCATATCTGTGCTGAAGAATAAAAAAAAGGTTCTTTTTCTTAACAACTGATTAGACTGCTGGGCGTAATATGCTGAGCTTAATATGGTGTCATTCAGCTAGTCTCAGAAAGCCAAGCTTCTCCAGCATTCATATCTGTGCTGAAAAACAAAAAAAGGTTCTTTTTCTTAACAACTGATTACACTGCTGGGCGTAATATGGTGTCATTCAGCTAGTCTCAGAAAGCCACGCTCCTCCAGCATTCATATCTGTGCTGAAGAATAAAAAAAAAGGTTCTTTTTCTTAACAACAGATTACACTGCTGGGCGTAATATGGTGTCATTCAGCTAGTCTCAGAAAGCCAAGCTCCTCCAGCATTCATATCTGTGCTGAAGAACAAAAAAGGTTTTTTTTTCTTAACATCTGATTACACTGCTGGGCGTAATATGCTGGACGTAATATGGTGTCATTCAGCTAGTCTCAGAAAGCCAAGCTCCTCCAGCATTCATATCTGTGCTGAAGAACAAAAAAGGTTCTTTTTCTTAACATCTGATTACACTGCTGGGCGTAATATGCTGGGCGTAATATGGTGTCATTCAGCTAGTCTGAGAAAGCCAAGCTCCTCCAGCATTCATATATGTGCTGAAGAAAAAAAAAGGTTCTTTTTCTTAACAACTGACTACACTGCTGGGCGTAATATGCTAGGCGTAATATGGTGTCGTTCAGCTAGTCTCAGAAAGCCAAGCTCCTCCAGCATTCATATCTTTGCTGAAACTACACAATTTAACAAACTTTATTTTTTTTCAGCAATATTTTGTGTGGCTCAAGCGTTTTCTCTATACTCCTAAAAACCCCTTGCCGTGTCCACTAGAAAGCAGTGCATAAAAAAAACCTCACGGGGTACCTTATGCATTTGTCTAAGGCAACTCGAAGGCGACATTCATTTTGTTTTTAATGTGATAGCAATTATATGGACATTCTCGACTGGTTTTTGGATATTGGAGTTACCAGGGGTGCAGTCAAAATGTTTAAAAAAAATAGAGAGGGGGAGTAGCCCCTTGATTTGAAAGAGGGGGGGGGGCGGCAACAAAAGGTCATTTTGCACTAAATATGCCATGGCAAGAAAAACTTCGAGGTGAAGGAAGCACATTCCCAAAGTTACCCTTCCTCCGGCTATGCTACTGGCCGCCATGTTTTGTGCAATGTCTCAATCGATAATGTCCCCCCCATAGTATTTCAGAAGATCGCTAAAGCAGAGATAAGAAGAGCCAACCTATCTCCTTTGCACTGAGGGCAGATGCGATAACATCAACCTGCGTGCCAGGCCTCCCATCGATTGTTACTTAAGCAGAGAGGAACGCGTCACCAGTGTCTAAGGAGTAGGAACGAGCTAGAAAAGCAAGAGGGAGGGGGGCATTGTTATGAACTTTGATCTATTATTTGGTACAAGCCTTATTATTATTTGGTATAACAATACAATTTATTGGTGTTGCAATCACTGCTAAAAGCGTAAGTGAAACTAACAAATTGCATCTTTTAGATCTGATATTGCCGATATCGTGAAACTCAAAAGAGCGCTGGCTAAAGAAACAATGATCACTTTGGTTGCCCAAGCTTTCGTGCTGTCAGTTATCTAAATGCGAAGAAGGCGTTAGTAGCACAGAAAGTTAACGAGCAGTCTCATTATGCCTTGAGATAGTGCATGCCAGCTACTTCAAGCGAGGCAGCAGCCTCCCTTCCACCCCTCCCTTTAAAACGAAGCAATAAAGGCGATGCCGTAATCTTTTTTTTTTTTAACTGTCAGCTATTGACCCTGGAAAGTGAGAAATGGACGTGTAACAAGGCGTAGCCGCTTCACACGCCATCTCACACCAGAGCTGCCAGCGATAGCCTCCCTATAGCTGTGCCTATTAAAACCGAACCGAATTACGGGTGCTCCGACCAGAAGGCATGCTTTTATAAATTAGATGATATTTAAAGAGAAAAAGCACATGAGAATTTTCAATTTGGACCCTACCAACCTCCAGTTCGAAAGGGCAGGGTACCGTATTTACTCTCGTAATCCTCGCACTCGCATAATTCTCGCACCCCCCACATTGCCCCCCCCCCCCCCCAAAAAAATAAAGATTTTTTTCCTCGAGTAATTATCGCACCCCAGAAAACTGTCGCAATAATGTGGTGTGCTCGTTCCAGCCATTAATGATGATAGCACACACCATCTGGCGCCATCTCTTAAGCATCAAGCGTACTCTTGCACAGAGATTCAATCCAGTCCAAGCCAAGCCGAAGTGGCCAGTGCGCGTTGCGGCATGATTTTTATATTGTGTCGGTAATCTTGGCACGTTACGGGGCGATACTGAAGCCACACGGCTGTTTCAAGTTGCAAGGGATAGATCATGCGCTAAACAACGGCAACAGGGCCGCCGGTAGGCCCTTCGAGGCCTACGAGTTTTGTGTTCGCTACTGGTGACGGCAGCTGAAATCCACCAAAACGCGTTGGGCCTGCCGTGTGCCTAAAACTGGGATTGATGATAAACTTTATTTCTTCAGAAGGAAACTGCAGACGATTCTGTTAAATAGCCATCAGCCCAATACTGACGTCCTACGCTTACGTTTTGAGGGCTCCAGTTGAGCGCCGACCGCGACCACTACGCCCGGAACACCCACAAGCTTGGCGTATGATATTCTAATTATCGACTATTTGCTTCCACTTTTTGAGTCTCAAATTAATCCTGCCTTGCGTTGAACCTCTGCTTTTATTGTTGAGCTAAAATTTAATTAGTACTTCTTAAAGCTTGCTGTAAGTTGCTGGGGTGAGAATTCCGATTTGCGGCCACTTCGTTTGCTTTCTCGTTCTCTGTGTTTTCGTGGAAAGTTTTCCCCGCGTAATTCTCGCACCTCCCAACTTTGCATCGATATTCTGGCAAAAAAAGTGGGAGGATTATGCGAGTAAATACGGTAATTTAGGGGCTTTTACCGCCACAGCGATTATAAACACGGATGTACGTACTGGTGGAAGGAATTACGAAACAGGTCTTCTGTTTGATGATACAGTAGAACCCCTTTATAAGAGACACTGATATAAGAAACAAATGGGTATAAGAGAAACCAGCATACATACACTAAAATAGGGATTGATAAAAAAATGCATACTAGGGACCCTACTCATAAGAGACATCATATAAAGGACAAGAATTGCTGTCTGGAGCATGCCTCTTCTAAAGGTGTTTAACTGTGCATAGATAAAGTATATTAGAAGAAAAGTATAAACGCGTTCTCACCATGTGTTCATCTGCAACCGCGAAGCACAGAAAATGAGATCGTGATGTATAGACATAGACGTGACGGACATTCTGGCGGCCCGCGTGCAGTTATTAGTAAAACTTGCTCTATTACACGTTGTGCAACTCTTCAAACGAGCTATCAGCAGCATTCCTAGATCAGGCGACGTCCGCCGATGAATCGCCGCCACAGTTTCACGCTACCGATTGGACTACACGTCAGAAGCCCCTGCGGAGAGCGCGTTTCACTGTTAAGTGGACTTGCACTACAGAGTTGCGTCGACACCAAACATGGCATCCTGGATTTTAGGACGCACACGCAACCACTGTTTATTCAGCGTAATAAAATAGGAATGTGATTGTGACTTTGGTGGCCCCAAGAACAAGGAGCACATTTCATGCGCTGGCATGGCGGCTATCGCCGGTGATAGACCATACCAAATCTGACTTTGGCGCAATATCTGTTTATATTATCAGGGTGGCACAGTAAATCTGATTTGGCGTACTTTGGCGCAAGAACAGGATCACTAATTATTAAAATCCTGGTGTTGCTTAGACTGCGCTGAAAATGCAACGCTATGCCCAAAAGAATGCCAGCATAAGACTATCATCTTTCGACCATATTTGCAGTGGAGCGTGCTGATACACGGCCAATTTTTTCGAAATGTTGATGCATGCTGCTGTGCTCAACGCAGCAGCATCCTTGTAATTGTTTTAACACATGGCTGCCAAGTCAATGCAGGCCATCTCCTTGCAAACAGATGCAGTGATGCTACCGAGATCTTCTAATTTGGAGCAATTTTCGGAGCAGCAAAGTTTTCTATTTTAAATCTTTTTGGAGCAGCAAAATTTTCCATTTTGGAGCCATCTTGAGCATCCTGGAGCAGAAACAAGTAGCATTTACATTCAAAGGCATGAATATTTACTTTGGCGCTCTTGTCTCCTATGAAGAGCTAGAAATTTTTGATTCAGTGGAAATCTCATGGAGCCAATCATCTCAGAAGCACGCTCTATTTCAGTTGTTGATGCAAAAATAATGACATCATCATGTTGAGCATTCTGAAAAAACTTGTTCAGTGATTATTTTTGTACCAAATAAACAGAATGCTGGTTGAATAAAATTGTACTTCATAAAATAACATTCCAAATACACCTACATGGTTATCAGTAGATAAACTCTGTGACATACGACGTAGAGAGGCACACAGTGCCAACTGCTTCCCTACGACGACTGCAAGGATTAAGAAAGGTTCTTTTTTTACACTACTTCTGGTCGTAACATGATGGCGTTTGGCTAGTTTCACAAAGCCAACATCCTCAGGCACTCATTCCTCTGTACTGAAACTACACAACTTAACAAACTTTTCCTTTTGCAGCTATGTTTAATGTGGCTAGGGCATTGTCTATACTCAAAAATCCACTTGTAGTGTCTTCTAGAAAACACTGCATAAATTTTGAAAAAAAACCTCACAGGGTACCTTATGCATACACCTAAGACAACTAAACTAATAAGCGAAAGCCATTTTGTCTTTGTTGCAATAGCGATTACAGTATAGACCGCTTATAACGTAAGTCGCGGGAGTCACGAATATCCGCAGTATAAGTGGTACCGCACTAGAACCAAAACAACCTTTTTCGATGGCCGCACTTGTGCAAAACGCGTTGAGCATGCACTTCGCGAGTCCGAGAATGGAAACCTGCGATGCGTGCTTGCTAACATTTAAATTTCTGAATGTTAAAAGAATTTAACGTCCAAAGACACGCGTTGCCAATGAAATGAACGCGAAAAGGGGAAGGGGGAGTCTAACAAATGAATGCACCATCGCGGAAATTCGCCGACCACCAGACCGCCTCGATTATGCGCATTACACAGAAACTATGACGAATCACGTCCAAAATTCGACGCGTTGAAAGACGCGAACCATTCGATTTTACGGGCGCGCACCCTATTTAGCACATCGCAATCAAATCGCAAACCACTGTTCGAGCGCTACACGAGCCGCCCTCGTTACCCATATGTATTCCTTCCCGTCAAGTGCGGCCACCACAGAGTTTCGTAGATTCGGTAGCAAACCGCAACTTACCCCCGTATTAAGAAACGCTACTTGACTTGAAACCACCTCCAATGCAGCGCGTTCGCGCAACGCGTCTGTGCGGCCTCGGCGCGGCCTAAAGAAGGAGCGTTCGAAACGCGTTTGTGCTGCATTGAAGTCGGTGGCAAGTCATGGTCAAGTCAAGCAGCGTTTGGGGGTTAGATTCAGCGACTGCTACCGATCGAAGCCTCGCTTGCCGTCTGGTAAGTTGTCGCGGAAAGCTCGTCCAAAACACGACGATTCGGCGTCAAAAAGACCGCACTAGCAGTGAACCAAGAACCGCGTGCGTGATACGAAGTTCGCGGCCGGGAGATCAGCAACGACGGTCGACAACTCGCCACGCTTTTACGTACGACAGCGCACTGGCAGCAGAAGTGAAAGCTCGCGTCATAAAACCGTAAAAGGTTTTCAATTTACCGACGAGTAAGCAAACGCGATAACGACGACGTCTTTCCCAACAGAAAACTGTTAAGCGCACGCGCAGTTGATAAGGACGGGATCGCACGTGCCACGTTGAGCGGCGCGCGGCCGAAGCCACGCTAGCAACGTGTACGCTGTAGCCGCGTCGGCACCGGTGCAGAGGCTTATCGGTCACTGAAGCAACCGTCCTTAAGGCCGTTTCACATGACACAAAAAGTAGCGATTTTCAGGCTGCGAATTCGCTCGCAGCGAAAAAAAAAACAAAAAAGCAGTTCGCTCTCGCCACAGCGGTCCGCGGCGAGCTTTGGAAATTTTCGCTCTGATCGCAGCGGCGGGAGCGATTTTTGGTCGGGCCCCGTCGAAATAGGGCTGGTCCGGCCAAGCCGTCTAAACAGAGTTGATTGATTTGTGGGGTTTAACGTCCCAAAACCACCATATGGTTATGAGAGACGCCGTAGTGGAGGGCTCCGGAAATTTTGATCACCTGGGGTTCTTTAACGTGCACCCAAATCAGGGCACGGGCCTACGACATTTCCGCCTCCATCGGAAATGCAGCCGCCGCCGCCGGGATTTGAACCCGCGACCAGCGGGTCAGCAGCCGAGTACCTCATCCACTAGACCACCGCGGCGGGGCGTCTAAACAGAGTCGACGTGTTTGTTTTGGTAATGGCCGATGCTGTGCATTTTAAAATAAATTTAGACTGGAAAGTATTCTTAAATGACGAAACAAGTGGTCCCTTCTATGCCGTTCACGAAAACTTCATGATATCATAATGCACATATTATATTGCATTCGTGTCTTTCATTAAGAGCGGTGGCAAGAACTCGCCGCTCCAGTCGCAGAGCGAAAATCAAAACAAAACCGCCATTAGCGACGATCGCGAGCACAGCGATTGGAGCGAACGGAAGGATTTTTTTTTCGCTGCAATCGCGGCACGTGAAACAGCCTTTACTCGGCGAGCCCGCGCAGTGTCCTGCGGTCTCTTTTAAAGACGGCAGTCTTTCTCGGGAACCTTTGACGCAAATATTTTGGTCTGTCTGTACATTTGCCTGTTTGTCCACTCGTAACGGCACTGGGTACTTGAAACGGCCGACCCCATCCGCAGCGCCCACCAATGTTACTCAAGATTTAGTGTTCATACTTGTGCAATTGTCAAATAAAAAGCAATTATTGCGCATGTCTGGGGCACCATAGCAACGCGTATATATTCCGCATGTGCGTCTTTTCCTAGAAAAGGCATACATAAGTAATTTTAAGGCCCAAGGACCTTACCACGCTGCGCTGACCATGCAACGCTTGCACGAAAAGGCCAGTGAACACTTTGCTAAGACGAGACGGTGGTGGCACCTACCCGTCGCCTTGCGTTCTACACCTTATCACCTCTGAGACGGGCGCGCACACCTGTCTCAGAGGCACGCGCTTCGTTTTCCAAGTAACTTGCCAGATGGCGTTCATGCCTCACGTGTGATAACACGGAGGAAGGATAAGGTTCCTCCGCGGCACCCTCGAGGCACTCTGACGCAGCGCCTCCAGAATACCATTCACCGATTTTGTTGCGCAGAACATCAAATAAATATTTTGTTCACTCTCAACACACGCAAGACTATCGTCTTTCGACGACATTTGAAGATTAGCATGGAGATACGGGGCCCATTTTTTTTCGTTTTCTTTTTCTTTCCTCCGCCCTTCGTTCGTTCACTCCGTGTCGCCTCCTCCTCCGTAACGACCTCGTCGTTCACTCCCCAGCGGCGCACCCAGCGCTACTCGCTACCGTGTTTGTGACAAAATTTCCGGCAACCACATTATAAGCCGGTCTTTCATCTTGGGGGACTGCACAATAAGCGGTATGCGTATACATGGGGTTCTGTGGGAGGGTAACGGCCTTTTTTTTTTGCATTACCGCATTTTTCGCTTCTCCCGAAAAAAGTTTTCATAAAATATACCCCCACGTAATAAACGCACCCCCCCCAACTGTGTTCCGATTTTTCAGAGCAATGTTTCCGATTTTTCAAAAAAAAAGTGCGTTCATTGCGCAAGTAAACACAGTATATGCCATGGCAAAAACAATGTCGAGGAAGGGCGCCCCCCCCCCCCTTCCCCCGGCTATGCCACTGGCCCTCGCCATCATGTTTTGTGTAATGTCCCAATCCCTTGCACATCCTGTGTTTTACAAGCGGATGAAAGCACACCAGCAGAGGCAAGGAATGAGGCTAAAGCAGAGATAAAGAGCCGACCTATCTCCTTTGCAGGGAGATAGGTCCTCCTGTGCCAGGCCTGCCATCAATTGTTGCTAAAGGCAAGAGGAAAGCGCCGCCTATATTCAAAAAGCAGCAGGAAGATACTAGGAACACGGGCGAGGGTTATTGTTATAAACTTTGGGTATGATCGCTGGCATGTGCTATTTCGGCAGGCATGAAAGACTGCTGTTATACTCTCCTGTCTTGTACTTCCAATGCGAACAAGCAGTTGCTATCTCATTCATTGCTAGGAGCTTAAGTGAAACTAACAAATTGTATCTTTTGGACCCAATATCTCATAACTCAAAAGAATGCTGCCTGAAGGGACCATGATCACTACAGCCGAAGCAGTTTTCGTGCTGTCAGTTTGTGAGGACAATAACACCCCCTGTAAAGTCGTTTGTGCCTCGTGGCACACATGTTTCGCACATAGGCTATATTTCGGGTTCTCGAGCATTTATCACCATTACCATCATCATGGTTAGCGTGATAGCGCCAGAAGTGATGCCAGGTGGCGATGCTGGTTGGTGGCACAAGACATCAGTGGAGTGGTTCTTTTATGGCGTGTGGCAGCTGGAGCAAGCAATCGTCTCTTGCGGCGGGTCCGCGGTGGATGGCACCGCAGGTAGTCCGCCATGAGCCTTCATGGTGAGTCGAGCTTTGGCGACACTGCCTTGTGTTATATTGATGAGTGTTGAGGCGTGGCCTCCGCGATCGGCTGCCGGCGGCGCGCCGTTGCTCCGGCCGTCCCATTCGGCGCGAAAGCAATGGGAGCAGTGTAATTTTGCTAACTCCAACACACGCCGCGAGGCGGCGCCGTTAGCCTAAGGTTGAACGAGGCTCATTTGACCGAAAGTGCCTGCGATTTCAGGTGTTCGCCAGTCTTCGTTGTCGAGTTTTCACTGCAGACAAACCTTGAGTATGCTCTCGATGTGTTTGTACTCCTTCCTGCAAGCAGTACAAAGTTAAGGTACGTATGTTTTTTAAAAGACTTCCTTAAAAAAGTTTGTTTTGCTGCAGCCAGTGTGGTTACATGAATCGAATGAGGCAGCCCAAACTCCTTTCGCATTTCCTGCAGATTGAATGCCAGTGTGCTGAATTCTTTTGTCACTTTTACGGCCTTTTCGCGAGCTATCACGGCGCTTCACCTTGTTAGCTGTGTTAACGTGCCCCCTTTCACGTGTTAACAGTGCCCCCTTTTTGTATACCCGGCAAGAGATGAGCATGGTGCGAGCACACTGTCAGTGGTCTTCGACAAGTTTATTAAGCCACTCTTGTCCAATGTTGGTGCGGCTGTGACAGACAGGGCAGCTTACCGGAAAAAGCTTGCATGTAAGCCACTGTACCGGAAAGTGCTGCACGTGTAAACTTGTGCAACGCATGAAAAACATGGTGCATACTATGTGCCTCTGTTTGTGGGTTGTTTCTGTAAATGAAGTCTCATGTATAAACTTGTATGTAAGTCACTACTCTGCAATGTGCTCCGTGAACAGAATTGCGCAATGAAGACAAACATGCTGCAAACCGTGCTTTTTTTTTCTTGCTGTAAATAAAGTATCATGCATCCTGAAATGAGTTTGTTTGTCCTCTTTCCGAGATGTAGCTTCGGTGCATTAGCCTCCAATGTTTAGGGGAACCGCGGGAAAAATTTTCTGCTGAGTTCAAGGACGCGGGTTCGACTCGCGGCCGCTTTTCTGCTGGAGGCGAAAGCGGCCCGTGTGTTCCAGATTTCGGCGCTCGGTAAAAATCCCCAGGCGTATGGGCGCCGTGGGGAGGGGGTGCAAAAAAAAGGCACTTGTTCCCCCTCCCCCCCACCAAACCATTTTAACACTTTACCCCATGCCCTCTCCCTTTTCCTTCGTGCAACAATAGATTTTCCCCCTCAAGCTAGAACCCTGCCTGCGCCCATAACCAGGTGGTCACAATTAATCCGGAGCCCTCTACTACGCTGTGCCTTATCGCCTATGTAGCGTCGACGCGTTAAACCTCATAATAAAAATTGACCCAGTTCCAGCTAGGCACCTTCAACGGTAAACATTGCAGGAAGCTTGTCTTACCCAACACTGGATTGTGACAACGCTTTGTAAAACGCCTGCGCGCCGTGAAAGATTACACTTCACTTAACAATTTTTCTCTCAAATGAATGCGAACAAAAAAAAATTGATATCTTTGGTACACAAAAAAAAAAAGCGGCACTGCGCTCTTTCTTTGTATCACGCGCTCTTTCACGTACTAAAATAACAAATACAAGCTTTCCAGAAATAAAACAAGACGGCTTATCTTTTTTTAAAAATGCGTGACCTTGAGCAGTGGGAGTCTGCGCTGACCAGCTCGGCGGCGGAGCATCAAATCGCCCTGATGCAACGAGCCCTGCATTCGGCGCAGGATCGCGGCCTCCTGGACGTAGGAGGCTGACCACGTCCCTTTCCAGCCCCCTTGGCTGCTCAATAAAATGTTTTTACCACCACCACCACAAAAATGAAAACTACTGATGTGCAATGAATTCACTTACGCTTCACAGCGGCCCTAGTCTACGTCAAAAATTAAACGGTTAAATGGCACCCGTAACTACTTCTATCTACTGCATTGATGAGCGGTTGTAATTTTTTTATTAAACGTCTCACACAGGCTGCGAAGGCTGAGTTTTCGTCCTCTGCGCCAGCCCGCGCCAGGGAAAGCCAGAGAAAGCGACCTTAGGCTACGCGCGCCGCGGTGCGGCGAAAAACGCGGCCACGCCCCCTTTTCAACTTACGCTCACTCCGGGCGATTGGGACGGCCGGAGCAACGGTGCGCCGCCGGCAGCCGATCGCGGAGGCCACGGTTGAGGTATATTGCATAAGGTTGTTTTAGCGTGCTGAATCAACTGATTTATTTTGATTTGACTAACAATATCATCGTTGAAATAGCAGTTAAATAAATGTGTCGTTGGTTTGGACCCAACCTCGTCTGCTGTGTGTCTGTTCGCACTGAGAGCATGGTGTCTCATTTCGAGAAACCCACAAGTTACAGTATAAGCTTGATGATACAATGACAGTAAAGAAGTGGTCACAGAGAACAGCCTCTCCCTCGAGCTCTGCGAGTTTTCGAATTCTTTTTCCAAGACTTTTCAATAATCGACACAACTCGGAGGGACGTTCTCCCTTAGAATGGGGGACCAAAACCTCATCTAGCAACCGGGACCGGGCTGGCCACATCATAAACACCTCCCGGACAAACTGGGACTGGGCAGACCACATCTGACACAAGTTCTCACCCCGGCCGAACCGTGGTCCACGTTAACACTTCTGATGACTCCTCCGTTGAAGATATGGTTTCGGACAACGACTACATGGTCGTAACAAGCTAACGCCTGAAGAGAAAAAGCAGTCGGACATCGCCGACTGGCCGGCAAGCACAGACAAAGGCGAGTAGCATGCGGTCATACACCATTTCGTATGTGCCGTCATCAAAGACAGGCATCTTGAACTTTCTGAATAGGCAGAGCCTGTTGGAGTACTTTGAGCTCATCCCCCCAGGAAAAGCCGTAGAAATACGCAAAAATACTCGAAAGAACATCCTGTCCGTGGAGGTCACTATGAAGGCCTTAACGGGCACGCTGAAAGCGATTGTTCAATTAGGAAACATTCCAGTTCGTGCATTCTCCGCGTACGACAAAGAAACGATAACAGGAGTTATATATGATGTGAATGAAGAGATAACAGACTCTAGTCTCTAAAAACTGCAGTCATCGTCGGCTCCCGTGCTTGGTTTTCATCGCTTTGGACGGACGCGATGTGTTAAAGTGGTGTTTCAGTCGGAGATGTTACCCACACAAGTAAAAGTTGGGTACGTGGGGCCCTGGGTACGTCCTTACATACTGAAACTTCTGCAACGTCATAAATGCATGAAATTTGGGAACGTTGGTGCAGTTTGCAAAAGTGCAGCAACCTGCAAGCACTGCGATAGCCTTCAAGATGGCGATGACTGTAATGCTGTGGCCAAACGCCCAAACTGCTCAGGCACCCACAACGCAACATCCAAGGAATGTCTCGAAATGAGGAATGAAATGAGTATCCTGGAGAAGATGGGTCAAGACCACTCCACTCACAGAGAAGCTGCAAGGGCTGTAAGGCGCCATAAACATCGTACGCGACACCGACGCAAATGAAGCAGCAGTGCTCATAGCTTATCAAATTCGACAGGCAAAGCTTATCGCATAGCTCATCAAATGCGACACGCAAACCCTCACCTTCTAGCCTACTTTTGTCAGCCAGAAAGGATGATACAGATGCTCAAGTGCCAATACAGTTTACGCAAGTACAATGCAACCAGTCGTTGGCTCTCACCACATCGGAAACTCAGTGGCCTTCACTACCGTCAAGAGTCGCCGTAGCGCCATCATCACATAGTGCCCCTACCCCCAATTAAGAAAGCAAGAAGATGGACAATGCAGATATCAAGGCTATGCTTAAAAATTTCGCATTTCGATGCGCAAGATCCTCAGAAGCCTAAATACTCCCGCTGCTAAGGTGGCTGTGCAGCTACTTGAGATTTCGGAGCCTCTTCTAGTGGTTCTTCAATAAGTGAATATGGCATTGATGCTCGAAGAATGCATGCACCAGTCGCTTGTTATGCAATGGAATGCTCATGGTCTACGTGGCCATCTGTCGGATTTCAATGGGTTTTTAAATATCAATTTCCTGTAATCGTTATATGTGAACCTTATATGGTTTCAAGTTTTCGTATATCTGGATATATCCAGATTTGGTCCCACATGAATCTACGTACGAGCAAAGTTCTCGTTTATATAAGAGACTTTACGTTCTTGAGACATGATGTCACTTCGCATACCAGCACTGATTACATGAGCCTGACTATAACACATAAAAAGCGGACATTCTCAGTAATAAGAGGATACATACACCCAAGCACACAGATAGACTGCTTCAACCTGGGGACCATTCTTCAAGTCACACAAAGGCCACACATTGTGATTGGCTATTTTAATGCAAATCATCCACTCTGGGGTAGCACTACAATGAATTATCGTGGAAGGGATCTGGCCAATTTTATATGCAACTATGGACTAAGTGTGGTGAGATATGGACTGTCGTATCAAAGGAGCTAGGCCTCGCAACATACACGTACACCTGTCTACGGCTACTTTTCTGTCCAAATTTTGAGCAAACCTCCCAATTCACGGACACGGCCAAAAATTTATTTGAAAGTCCCCCAACCCCCCTTCAATAAGTAAACAAAAGCAACAACGAACAACAATTCTAAAATTTTCTGGCCTTCATCCATCGTGTACAAAGCGCTCAAGTTACTTTCGCCACAATGCTCCAGTGTCGTAGGGAAAAGCGTCAAGGGTCACAACAAATTTGTTCAATAATTGCACACAGAGGCAAGCTCCATTTAGTAAAAGCACAATAGCTGATATTAACTTTACTGGCAACCATTTACAGCAGTTCATGATGTCACTGGACCCTGAGAAACAATAAATCAATACATAAGCCTACTTTTTTTTTCACACTAATTTTCCAAGTTTTCAGTTTATACTAATTTCTATTGATACGAATATTTTTGGTAACCCCGCAAGATTCGTATCACCACGGTTTTACTGTATTAGTTTCACAAAAGCCCGTCAATTTGGGAATGCTCCTTGGCTTCACTGTGAATACGGCCCCTTCATGACAGTTGGAATGGATTCTTTTTTTTTTTAGTCTGCACCTTCCTTTGCCTTTGACCGTTTGTTACACCAACACGCAAGAAATATTATGCGTTCAATTTATACTTGAAAAACTAATGAAATGAATTCATACTGAGAGCTTAGTATGTTCTTAAGCTATTCTACCAGGATGTCCCACTCATGACCCAAGTCTTCTCTAATGTTTATCTGAATTTCTCAATTACTAAAACACTCCTGACTCTAATATTGATGTTTCAAACATTTCGAGTAAGGGTCTTTCCCTTTTACACAAATTCTTATGTGCCTTTGGCGCCTTTTGAATAATTTTCTGAGGCATGCATATCATCACAAACAGTAGCATTTCGTCCAGCCTTACCAAAGCCTGGCGTCGTAGACGTGGAAGGCTGGCCAAAACTGGATCCTGTGCTTCCAAAGAGGCTCCCAGTCTGTGTTGTTGTGCCTCCAAAGAGGCCACCACCTGTGCTGGGTGTCGTTGTGGCACCAAAGGCAGAGGTTCCAAATGCACTGCCCGCTGCAAATAATAACGATGAAAAAGATAAAAAATAGTAGACAACAATTTCTTTGCCTGCTTTTTTTTTTTTCATGCTTAAGATGCTACCCCCGGTTGTCACACTGATAAAGTTGTTGCCAAAGTTTCTAAGCTGCTGCCCTTTTTGAAAGAAATTTCGAACATGCACAAAACAAGTTTAAGGAAACCTTACATTTAATAAACAACGGACACATTCGTCATTACTCTCTGTTGCATTAGACATTTGGGTTGCATAAGACCCCATCACAGTTGCATTAAAAACTAAATTGAAAAGGGTACAGAAACATGTTTGTGACAGGCAATTATGATTTTGCCATAAGCTCACAGATTACATATCTAACAGGCTGAAAGCAACTCCAAGAGGTTTGGTTTCCCTTACACATTTATAATGATAAATCAAGAGCAAATAAAGATCTGTATATCAAGCAACCATTTTATTTATCGGCCAGACGCACACATACAAAAAGATATTAGGCAGCACTAATAGTACCATACCGATTCTCATTTTTTTCCTCATACCATTAACGCTCAGAATAAACTCCTTGTGGAGATACCCTCGAACTCTTGCTTTGCAGTGCCATTGAGTCAGTGCAATAGGAAACATCTTTCATTTACATGAACTTGGCCAGATTCTGTTTAATTACGTCAACATTTCCCCTATTACTTTTGCCATTTATATACAGGTAGTCCGTGTAGGTACTGTTATAAATAAAGGATTCTGCTATCCCGACAGCAGCATACAATAATGAACTATTTCAAAATCTTCCTGCACTTTACATACAGGCCTTTCCCACCATTTAATAATAATATCTCAGGTACTTGTCCCAAAACCACAATATCATTTAAGCTCCTAAAGCTGAATCAAGAATTCATGCTGCTTTTTAAAGAACCTCAAGAGGCCCTGCAACACTTCCAATTATTCATCAAATGGCTCTATTAGAGAAGTTTAATGCTTCATGAATAAACCGCCACAAAAATTTTTTGAACCCATCAATTACAAGCGAAGTTACAGGACTTCGCCGCATACATTCAGCGTTTTCTCTCTTATACCAATGAGCATGCTGAAAGCTTTGCAGAAGAGAGATGAAAAGGGAGCAAGACGCAATGTCCTTTCGACAACTTACCATACCTTGAGTACATTTTTTTTTTTCTTTAAAGAGCAGTACTAACCTCTAGTGTTATCGCATGACCTGCGCACGGGCACGTGGCAGAATCTTGCGGCGGCCGGGGTAACTATGCAGCTAACAATCAGCCAATGACTGTGGTCTATCGCGCTGTCATTTGGGTTGATGGCATCATTTGTCGAGAGAAAGGGGAGCAACTTGAAGCTAACTTTAAAAATTAACTACAAATTCCAGCGCATACACGGCACCATGTTTGCCTCCAATGTCTTAAAGAGACTTAACTACCCATTGGCAGCGTTTTCTGACCATGCTCAAAAAAGTGTTGCAGGGCCCCTTTAATGCCTCGTTGCACTGACAAAAAGGAAGTACAGTGAAACCTCATTTACTCAGATCTCACGGGACCGGTGACATTGTGCAAGTTAACCAAACTGCAGATTATCAAGTGGACCATGAAAACAAAAAGAAAATGTACTCTAGCACAAATTTTTACTTTATAAAAAACAGTTATTTTTGTCTACTTCCTCAACGGAATTCATACTAGGGCGATCTTCAAACAGATCATTTGATTGCTGCTGTGGCTGCTTCACTCCGATGACGGTCACCATCATTATGAAACCCAACAGCGACAGAAATGCACACAAGCACAGCCATAAAACATATTGTGCATGAGCTCGCATGCTACACACAAAGCCACAACACAAAGAAACCAGCAGCGTAAGCCTAGCGAGCAGCTATGATGACGTTGGCAGCACAAACCGTCCTGTTGTCCGTGTGTTCCATTTTAAGGAGATACTGAATGCGCCGGCGGTTCAAGCGGTTCTGTCGGGTGGCTACTAGCACCACCTAGTCACATCGCCCGCATTCACTATCATGATCATAATCTGCTGCAGTTCGTTGGGTTTTGGTTAGTCTAAAACTTCAGTTCAACCATCGATTACAACAAGCACTGCTTGAGCCTCCAAGCCGCTGAGATCGCATGACTAAAGACAAAGTCCCAACAGCCCTCTCTGGAGTTGTCCGACTTAACTGGTGCATGGCTAAATCTCTTTGAATTAACTAGCATTTGACACCATCGAAGTAAAGGCTGTTTTGTTGGGACCACACCATAAGTCCGAGTCAACTTAATTTCCTAGTTAACGAGATCCATATACAAAGACTTTTTACTGTATTCTGCCAGTGAGTGTTGTATCGTAACCATGTACAGTACTGATGCATTAAAACTTCACATCAAATTTTTTACAGTAACAACTGGTATGCGCCATAGCTCGAGATAACCCCGTCATGCCGCAAAGAATCTAGTTTCGACTCTGACCTATGCATTCATAGATGAAATTGCACCAATGTGATCCGAACTAAACACAGTGGAAACGAAAGTATGTGTATCACTTAGCCCTATGTTGTCCTGTTTCAATGCGCGAGTACTGTACATTCAACAAAATTTAGATACACATGCACTTGCATCAGTCTAGCATGTACCAACAAGACTATATAGCCCTGCAACAAAACATCTACTCTTAAACAAATCTTCCAATCGCACCACAGAAACATGAAGCCCTTTAGGCATTTGTGCGTTTCAAACACGTCATGCAATTTGCCTTCAAGACACTACATTAATGAAGCCTATGTTAATATTTCCTGACACAATTTTTAAGATTGTGGCACTACATGGTTCCTCTACGACGGATTCAACATTAGGAGTCCATGGTATTCAGGCAGATTGATACAAGCCTGCACCCATGGGTGGACAGCCCAGGCTAACGTCCTAAGCCAGACGGCCGGCGACCCCATCTTCGGAGAATATTGCTGGGCATATGAGCAGAACTATAGTTAATTGCGGAGGCAATCGACTGCTGCGCTTCAGTCATCTGGGTGGGACTTCTCCACGCTTAAGGGGAGATACGAGTTCAAAAATACAACTCTTTTCTAAAATTACACATTTCTCGTTTTCATTTGCTTTCACAAGTTTGGTTTCTCTACTTTCACAACAAAAGATCCAGAGATTGCAATTACACTCAAAGTGAATGAAAACTGCTCTTAAAGAGCACAAAATGGCTACTAAAAACTTCATTGTCTAGAGTCTCTTAGAAATTGTTCCCTGGCTGCTTGCCATTGCATTTCGCATGAAGAGTTCACTAAAGCCACACCTGTAAAATAAACAAGATTGCCAAGCGCTTATGATGGAGGAAATCATTTTTAAAATACATCTTTGCCACATAGATGAGCTTTAATTTATACCTTTAAAATGTGTTTTTCTCAAAATCCATTTTTGGGCAACTTCTTCAGTTTAGACATCATGTTTTGGCACCTTTGACAACCAAATCAAGATGAAATTTTTCTCACATATTCCTTAATATGTGAAGGGTGCCAGTATCTCTTTCAAAGCATCACATCGCCTGCATAATTATATCAAACGTAATGGTGTGGTCTGAGGATTTTTAGAATTCTCATATTACAATTTTCCTGGTCCATCAAAATGTCTTACGCTCACTTTCTTTATAGTTATCAACATTTTACGGTTAATGTGGAACAATATGAGCCATTAATGACTAAGAATCATTAAAGTTTTGTCGCATAAAAAGTTTGCCCGAAACGAACTATACTTTACACATTGTCATGAAACAAAAATGAAAACTGTGCAACTCATCATAAAACTAGTCACATATTTGAAACCTGCGTAAAAGCCTATATATACCACAAAAAAATTTTATTGCCATAGGCTACAGATAAATGAAACTTTTCTTTCAAATCGCATCCACTCTTAAGTTGTATCCAACTAGGGTGATTCCACAAGAGATCGACACAGGTCGAAAAGCTGATATTTTAGATTTGATTGTTTATTTTATATTTTGCACACATACCACCCAGTAGCCCAAAAGTGAACTTTGTTTTTTTACTAAATGCATAGTTTAGGAGGAAAAAAATATTGAACTTATTTTGTACAGACGGACCAATTTCGTACCGTGTCATTCTCAAAAGTTAACGACGATATCAAAACACAAATATTAGCTTGATGAAGATGATCTTTTTTCTAATAAATGTACGTGTAATTAAGAATGAAGCAGCCTTTTTTGAAGCTTGTGGGCTGAAGCAAAGTGTTTCTGAAAAATGTCTAAACAAGTGACATTTTTCAAGAGTTGCTTGATTTGAGATTTTTTTCCTCCTAAGCTGAACCAGCTAGTGTTTCATAACTTGGTGACCTATTACAACATAATGTTTGCAATACTGCCTGACAATACCGTTGCTGTGCCTCAAACACATAATTTTATAAATGGCCTCAAACTTTAAAATTTCGTTGACAAAAAAGCCTATTAAAAAATTAATATTGAAAAAACCTTATCTTTGATTTCTCTCCGAATCCCGCAAGCCATTCCTCGCAGATTATAGAAAAAGAATATTATAAAACATATTCAATTATTTTATTTGCAGCGACAATGTTAGGGGTGGAAGTTCCAGCTTTTCGAGCATGCTCTTGGACGATAAACGCAAGAGAAATCGGGCTAAAAAAAGTGGGCCTGAGCTTCTCGGTCGTTTAAATAAATAGGACCATCCTTACAGAAGAGCAGCAGATTTAGCACGTTGAGGAATGAATTTCTGTACCGGTGCATTTCTGGTGCACTCCGCTTAGCTTTAATGCCAGATGAGCAATACATAATGACACACACCAAAGCAATCTGAACATATTTCCAGACAGCACGATGAATTGAAATGCTCTGACACCCGCATAGGACCACAGAAGATAGTACATGAATATTTGGAATGACCCATTCCCCTATCCCCGTCTAAGTTGTGAAATGCATAGAACAAAAGCCATGCTGTGCTCAAAATGCTGCATTTTTAACTTACAGCAGTGCTTGACACTAACAAAAAAACATTGACCATGATTTCTATCGTTAGGCGAGGTTGACCAAACGCACCGTAAACATAGGCCTGCAATGTGGCGAAAATATGCGCTAAAACAATCTTAAAGTAACAAATGGTCTTTAGGTAATCTCCATTTGCATGGAGCATTTTGACAGTGTTCAGCTATACAGTCTTTTACACCACCATTTCGGATGCCGGCTAATCACTTCCAAGCTTGCCGCTCTTAAATGACAGTGATGTTTCTTGCTTTGCTAGGCTTTACTAATATAGGTTTCGTTAAAATTAGATTTTTTACCATTTTCCATAGTTGAAACCCTATGATATCGTACATTGCCTACAAGGGGTGGCACGCATGAAATTGTTGAGCAGGCGACCGGGAAAGGAAACGCTAAACCGTGTTTAGGTTAAGGAGACAACTGCAGCGTTAGTAAATTTCAATATTTGTTTTGCTTCGGTGGTTCCTCTCGATCGCAAGCCTATTGCCATTGAACTGCACTGAACCAAAACTTTTAAAGCAACTGTATTAGCTGCCTCATGAAACCGAGGTGAGCAACCCAGGTGCCAATAAGCACAAGCCTCGACTTGAAATGGCAAATCTAGGTATTTCAGGAGGGCCTGCCTATAATGTTCATTCTTATTTACCAAATCTGCTTTTCCTCTGTAAACATGGTCCTGTTCAAACTACCCAGAAGCTCGAGCCCACTTTTTTTAGCCCGACTTCTCATGTGCTTATTGCCTAAGTGCATGCTCGAAAAAGTGGAACTTCCACTCGTAATATTGTTGTTGCAAATAAAATAATGCAATATGTTTTATAATGTCCTTTTTCTATCACTTGCGAGGAACGTTTTATAAGATTTCAAGACAAATCCAAGCTGAAGTTTCCTAAATATTGATTTTTCAATTGACTTTATGCAGACGAAGCTGAAAGATTGAGGCCATCTATAAAACTATGCGTTCAAGGTACAGCAACGGTACTGTCCTGGAACATTGTAAACATTATGTTGTAAATGGTCACCAAGTTATGAAACAAGCTCATTTAGCTTAGGAGGAAAAAAATTTCAAACCAAGCAACTTTTAAAAATGTTACCTGTTCAGACATTCTTCAGAAACTGTTTGCCTTAGCCTACAAGCTTCAAACAATTGTGCTTCATTCTTCATTATGCGTACATTTATTAAAAAGAAGATTGTATTTATCAAACCAATATTTGTGTTTTTATATCATGGTTAACTTTCGAAAATGACAAGGGATGAAACTGGTCCCTCTGTGCAAAATTAGTTCAATATTTCTTTCCTCCTAAATTAAACGATCACTCTCTGGCTACTGGGTGGCATGTAGACAAAATATAAAACAACCAATCAAATCTAAAATCTCAACTTTTGGACCCGAGTCGACCTCTCTTGGAATCACCCACTATAGTTGTCACGAAGGCAGCAGCACTTCTCAGTGTCAACCCCTTTTACTACGCAATATGTGAAGAATTAGGAAGGGGGGCTAATAATATGCGGACTGTAATTTTGATGACAACTCATTTTAGTTGACTCATTTTTTTGTTGGTGCAACAAAGAGCTCACCCTATGTAGTGCTTGTATCTCCAAAAGTTAATACCAAAAGCAGTAGTCATTTTAAGAGCAGTATTTTCTATTTAAAAGCCTCTGAACACGGATTTACCTTTCCTTCAGCAACTTTGAGAATTGATAACGATGCCCATCTCGCAATGTGTGAAAGCTGTCATCCTTCTGCATTTGCAATAACTATACTGCATGAATTTAATTTTGAGCCTCTAAACTACTTTTGAGAATAACAAGATGCTACAATTAGTTTATGTGGCATTATACACCTTCCCTGTATTTGTACCAGATTGTGGGCACCTGCACCCAAGGTTACCTGCTCCTCTGTGCTGGGTGGCTTGTCCAGGGGTCATTACTTTCTCGGTACATGGACCAAGCCAAGGCATTGAAAACGTTGTTATGCGTATGCAAGGTGGCACAGAGTAGCAGTGCAAGTAGCAAAACTATGTTGCTCAAAAATCTTAGAGACCTAGAAACTGCCTGCTCGGTTACATGACCACGCTGAAAAATTTGCTCAATACGTCTACACGAAGATGGGATCATTACGTCACGAGATGTCAGCGCCGCTTTAATGCATACTATTACTATTGATGCAGGCCTACGTATACAATTTTAGGGAGTGATATCTTTTAACATAAAGAAACAAACAATGGTGTATTACTAACAAAAAGATTGTGAACACCTTACAGCAAGTAATAGACCTGTGACGGGGTACATCGAATAGTGCATGTTTTTGCAACGGAAAAGGTGATTTTTCGCTAATTTCAATCAAGAAACTATATATAAATCCATTTCTCATGAAAAAAAAACAGAGTTGGTTTCAATCAATGCGCCGAACATTGTTTCGTTCAGTGGAGTCATTTGATTTCATGTTTTGGGCAGTTGTCGGTCTCTTAAAGCGCGAGTTGTGTGCCTGTACACAAGCAGACTATAACTTCTTCAAGCACAGCCCTAGCACAGCTCATCTTCTAGGCAACAACACAATTTGTGACTTTTGGACACATCTGAAAGATACAAATCCTATTAAAATCTCGAGAATTCTCAATTCTGTAATTATAATTCCCTGTCTTTCCAATGGCACTACTGCCTTTTGATACATTTTGGCCAATAGTCGGTCCCTGTCCCCGAAAACCAAAGTAACCACTACATTGTGTCATATGTTTACGCTATTATACACTGGAAAAATTTATGATAGGAAAAGAAGAGGGCATAAATCTTTCAGAAGAGTTGGAATAAAATCCGATGAGCACCTCGTGATCATCCTCTGCTCTTCAACTATTTGAAAGCTGAACTCTCAAGTGCGGCAAGTACAACTTTCTAAACATGTTTTTAGGAGGCTCAGACTATCCGTACATCGTCATGGGTCAAAGCATACAGACCTCCCAAAGCTGATGCCGTAACACAATGTCAACAGACAGTGTATTGCTTCTTTGACATCCCATCAGCAGTTTAGTGTTACAACTTCGTCTACTCAGAAGCTTTTCCGAGCCCAGACAAATATTCTGAAGCCAGTGCACAAATCACTAGAGTTAAATTGAGATAAGCATTTCTTCTAAGAATATCTGCCACAATGATTGTGAGAAATAAAAGAAATTTCAATGCTTATCAACCTGCAGAGGGCAAGAACTGCAACCATGTCTCTATATTTGTACAAGTCTATTCTCCGAGGGCGTCCATCTGGCTCCTTTACCAAGTCCTGAAGTCCGATTGTGAGCATTGCAGGGCCCAGCTAAAAAAAATTATGAGCATTTGACAATGCCACAAGAGCCGAACACCTAGAGTTTCAATATATTCCTTGATCAACTTTTTCCTAGACATAAGTCCAGGTTGTTAATCGAGTTTGATAATATGATAAAAGGGACAATGTGCCCGAAGACTGTAAAAGGATTCATCTGCCCAGCGAGTGGATAAGATGTAAACAAAGTACCAAAAAAAAAAAAAACATAGTGCACAAGTTGTGATAAAACTGGGGAAAACTACATGCTAGCGCACTTTATCAGCAGATGCCGGGCAGATGGCAAAAGTGTGACGGCACATCCAGCTGACCGATCTCAGTGTTCTGATGCTGCCCTTATAGCTGGCTCAAGCGAAGCCTCCACTGCTACCATCACTCCTTGTCAGGGGGCGAAATCAGTGGCACTTTCCTAGCAAAGCAGAAGTCACTCGCCTTCAAGGTTTTGCTTCGCAACACAGGCAAACAAATGCATTAACATTGAAAGCAGCCCGGATGAGCAGTGGTGGCAGCAGCGAGGCGTTGGGTCCCCCAAATGTGCCAACGCACTCTCACTATCTGCAGCACACCAGCTAATAGAGCGCACGGACGTGCAGTTTTGTCTAGTTTGGCCACAGCTCGTGAGCTCCGTTTTACTGTTGGGCACCAGAACACTAATATGTAGGAATGCGAATGTAAGGCTATCAGCATAGCATCAATGGTGGAACACTGTACACGTATGGGAAACGGTGCGAGTTAAGCACCCACATTTATCATACTGTTTTTGTGTCTCCATTCACATCGACCGAAGTTACCGTTTTCCCATTTCAATTAGAAGTAAGCGTTCTGACCTATGCTTTTACTGGCAGCATCCCACGGTGACCAAAAAGGAAGGGGACACTCGGTTAGCTTTGTTCTCATTACAAACAGCTGCAGAACCCTCTTTGCGCCGTCAAATGTCACATTCACCAGAGCTGTTACCGTGCGCAGTACCGGAGGCACATCAAAACATGGATTTTTTTTTTTTAATTTTCTGCGCTATAGGTTCAATGTGTTTCTGTATCATGCAACATCATCTCTTCATAGCTGACGTCTCTCACACGAACAGCGGCTTCGAAAATACAGCACCGAAAGCAGCTCATTCAAAATGTCCAGAGTAGCGATGTATAGGCAGAACGTGGGCAAGAGCTTGGCATTCATTAGCGCTGCGCGGTTTTTTTTCATAGAAAAAGCGCAATGAGAAAAGCAGTAAGCAGGGGCAAGTTAAAGCGCAGAAGCACTGTTTTTACGACGTACTTTGACCAAATGCCGTTGGCTGCGTCGAGCCGAAGGTTCCCCCTGCAAAGAGAAGAAGGAAGCGACACAAGCCCGTTTGCACATAGAAACAGTTCTTTGCGATATTATCAAACCAATACCCGGTGAGCACAGCATGGAATACGAGTGCAAAGCACAAAGCAATCAAAACAGAGAAGCAACGCAATGACACCTACCTGTACCAAATCCCGTGGTGGTCCCGAAAGGGTTCTGGCTACCAAACATTTTTCCTGTGAGAAGCTGCTTCCTTTATATCTATGGTCCAGAATTATGTGGTCTGATGACCTCGATCGCACGCTCTGCGGCACAAAATTTTATCGTGACACATGCGCACAACAGCATGTCCCCATGGGCGGCACGGCTAACCAATGAACGCTGTAAAACGAGTACCAAGTAAAATATGCGATGCAGTGCTATTTCGTGCGTTAGTCCGCTGGGGGCATCAAACTCTCGAACGCTCACGCAATCGCAAAACAGAGCCCAGTGATACGAAAATACTAGAACCACACAACAAGGCAAATTTATCTGCCTGCAACAAAAAAATTTTAAGCACGCGCATGCGCAGCAGCAGTGTTGCCACACTTTATGCCAGATTGCGCCAAATTTTTTAAAACCACAAAATTAGACCATGGATATGACATACTACAAAGTATGACCTGCAGTACCAAAAAAACACAAAAACTACTGTTTAACTACCTTAGCAAACACTTTTAAAATAAGTATTATTGAATAGCAACGAGTTTCTACGCTATTTTACAAAGACACCATACTAAAACTCAGCCGCACGGCAGCGCTGCGGTGGGCCGGGTCAGCGCTATTTTTGAAGTTTTCACCGGCTTTTTACACCGGACACGATTACTAACAACCAAGGAGGATACATAAAACTTGCTGGAGTGGAAGCCGCCTATGCCGCTATGCGCTGCTAATGGAGAGAGTGAAGCCGCGCCGAGCGTGCGGCGGCCATGTTGCCAGTGGCAGAAAAGAGCCGAGTGCTGCAAATTTATGCTTCATCGCGCTGCGGGTGAAGTGACTCGTGTGTTTATAAAGCAACGAAAACAAGTAATTCTGGTTGTAAATGTTTATTGCGACTTGTACGCAGCCAAGTGGCATGTAGAGAACTCAATTAAAGTACATAAGTATCAAATAGCGATGCCTAAAGCAAACACACATCGAAAACATAGGTGCCCTACTGGTGGTTGAAAGTTATTGCCCTTGTCAAAAGTGGTCCCACCTTACTTTTGACCGATTCTCGTTTTTTTTTTCCCTCCGTCATGTGTTGTATCCTCACTTTTACGTATTGTTCGCCGATTTGCCTGCACAAACAGTAAACCTGATTATCAAGCGTATCAAAGTCTAGGACGTGCTGCTCTAGTTTGTGGAACCGGTTTTTCTCGGAGGAAGCTCGTAGAACTTTCAGGATGAGGTGTTTTCCTCTTGACTTCACCGTTGTGATGGAATCCACTCAGCTTGTAGCCGCCTCAGTCCTCTACTTCTATACAGAGGCTAATGACATCTCGCGACGGTGAAACAAGACCACCTCGCCTCTTACATTTAATTAAAGGTGTCAGCTCATCTGAGTACATGGCTGCTATGCACTTTTCACAGGTAGTTGCAGTTTGACCTTTCGAACAATGAAGCCTTCTATGTATGGCACCACGGAACCGACAAAAGCAGAAACGCTTCCGGGCTAGTCAATGCGATGCGTATTGTCGTGGTCATCGGGCTGCAGGACTGGGGCCTTGCGCATGTCAGTGAGATTGCTTCTTGGATCTACCATGGCTGCAGGAGTCATTGCATTCAATACGGAGAGAACATATTGGGAGCAGTGTCCAGAACTTGAAGACATGACTTCCGCCTTGACCAATAGACGTTTGTATGCAGCCATAAACTGTGAAGCTGTTGAGTTGTTGTTATGGCCGCCTCATCCACGTATTGATTCAAAGAAGTTTTCGGCATAGTCTTGACTGAGTTTGTGTGTCAGTAAGTATTTCAGCTGACCCTGGCTGACAAGTCTGTCAAACATTCTTTCCATGCTTGCCATGCGTATCCAAAAACCAATGAATCTGTTTTTTTTTTTTTTTTCAGTCCATCTGTCACTGCCGGATCTCTCAGCCCGTTTATGTACGCTCGAGTCTCCGCAAAAAACGACTTCCAGAATGCTTCGTTCCCCTGCCGAAGGGGCGCTTTGTACGACCTTGCCAGCGGGTTCCTGGAGTTTGAGATGTCAAACAAGCGATCAAACGTTCTGATAAACGTAGACCTTGTGCTGGCACCCTTGAATTGCGGCAGCTGTAGCTTTTGTTCGCAGAAGTCCAAAGCGTCGGCAACTGAGGGACTCGATCAGTTGTACATGCAGCATTTCATAACTTCATTTTCTTGCTTTTCCCATTGGACGTGGACTTTCGTAAGTTTTTTTCTGAGCTACAACCCTTCTTCACGTTGAAGTGCCTTAAATGCCACTTCATAACCCCATTGCACATGCTTCCCTTCAATGTCAAAGAGGTAGTCAAAGCACTCTGGCGCGAAGTGCACAGAGCGAAGTGATCAGTCTTTCGCATTCTACTTCTCACGGCGAATGGCTCACTCCCAGAGGCTTCGCGTCACGGGATCTTTAGGAAACCTGTAAAACAAATCCGGACTGTTATGTTTTGCACGCTTAGATCGCGTCAGCATACCTTTAGTAACGAGCGCGGAATGACTATGTCGGAGACGTTTTCGTGTGCGTACAGGTGGAATATGAGGCCACAACCTTTTTTCAACCTGTTGGCACATCTGTAAACGACGCAAGAGGCAACCATTATAAAACCATTTGTCTTTACATGCCGACAAGGTGAAACAAGAATGGACGAAATCAGCAGCTCACGATGGCGCTGAGCACGCCTTTTGCCACTGGCAAGATGGCGGCGGCTGGCTTCACTTGCACAGCGCCCCTTCCACTCCAGCAAGTTTTATGTATCCTCCTTGCTAACAACAGACGAACCATGCTTGCCACAACGTTTATTCAATTTGTGTGTGTGGTGGCTACTGATGTTATTCTAACAACCGTGGGTGGGCGCTTTTAACGCTTATTAGAAAAGCACAGCGCGTTGTTTCTTAAAACTGCGGCAGCTTGTCTCCGTGGCGAATGCTACGCAATGATGAATCACGGCTCTGTGCCCCTATATTATCACCCGTTCGTGAAAATAGCGCTAGCTTTCACAACTATCCTACCGATCCGAAGCTGGAGAAGTAGAGGATAGTCAAACTCAGAGAAAGAAAGCATTCAGCGCCTTCGTCTACTGTGCGCAACAAGCATTTTGCTGACAGTGACTTTAGATATACCCTCTTTACACTTCACTTTTCGGTAAGCTATCAACTTAGCTTCAGCGCCTCGCCAGCGTAGGCGACTTACACCAGGTGAGGTGCCGTCCCAAAAACCACGAAGGCGCCTAGACAGGGAGCCGACTACAGCCGACTACATTTAAGACTGGTTGGTGTACGTATACATACATACGTAGTTTACTGATCAAGGCAAGCACGCGCCCAGCCCACTGCTTATCATAAATTCATAGGCGAAAGCTTCTGTCGCTGTTTAGAGCACATTCACTAAAGGTTGTCACATAACATTTTTGGCCCTGTGCGCGGTATATACAATGAGCGATAGCTACTTGTTATATATCCTGATACCCGAGCGACGGTGCGGTAATAATATGAACTACTTCATGATGCCACTGTCATTTAACAAACATTACTGAGACAAACTGCAGTCATTTGCATCGGCTAGAGGGTGCATTAAGGCGGAACTTGCCGCCTTCCCTAGTCCCACCAGCACCTACACCTCAAGACTTTTCTTACTGCAATACAATGCAGGTTTGCGCCCTGCATATGCCCATAGCTGCGATCCAAGCACAATTATCTCAAGTTTGGTAATTTGATGCTGCTTAAATTTGAATTTATAGTAGATACCATGAACGGTTGATTTATTGCCGCAGCATCAATTTAAACATCTGCTCTGCAGTAATTATCTCATGTGTTGTTTGCGAATGCCAGAGTGGCAGAAATCAGCTATTCTCACACATATCCTCGTGTTCATAGTCACTATCGTTGCACTGCAGCAAATATTCCAAGGAAAAGGGCAGGCGTGCCTTTTTCTTTACGATTGTTGTGAAAGCTAACGTCACTTTCCCGGGCGGACGATAAGCGCACTGAGGCACAGCGAAGTACTTCACCACATAGCGCAGCACTCTATCGCCACGGGGATGCTGTGTGGCGGGTTCGCAAGACCACGTGTTTTCAAGGCCAGAGCCGCGACGATGATGCGATTTTCATTGACGACATCGGTTGCGCGCATTCAACAATGTGGCTTGCGTCGTACACCACCGCGTCGTCCATGAGACACCGTGACGTTTCGCTTGCTGCATCTATACATGCTTCTAGGTGCAGCGCTCGTGTTGTCCTCTTTGTCTTCCGTTCCTCCCTCCGTCCACTTTTCTTCTAGCACTTTCGTGCTTGCGCTGCAACCGTTAATACATTTGATAAAGGCAGGCTCATTGAAAATTTGAAACACCCGAACTAATTAGTATCGCACGGCGCAAACTGCCCATGATGAGCGAGAACACTCACACATAGTTTCCTTTTCTGACCTGCAATGCGGTCGGTGGCATCGGCGGGCTTATCAGCCATCTGGGAGCTTTCTTGGCCCTGTCGATTAGGCGACAAGTAATTGATTAATATGTGGGTTTTAACGTCCCAAAACCACCATATGAACATGAGAGACGCCGTAGTGGAGGGCTCCGGAAATTTCGACCTCCTGGGGTTCTTTAACGTATTTCTGAATCTGAGCACATGGGCCTACAACATTTCTGCCTCCATCGGAAATGCAGCCGCCGCAGCCGGGATTCGATCTCGCCACCTGCAGGTCAGCAGCCGAGTACCTTAGCCACAAGACCGCTGTGGCGGGGCAGGGCCACACGTAAAGCAAATTCATAATTGCACTCGAAAACATTCGTAATGGGCGTTAGTTGACCCTCGCGAGGCTGTTCGTTCGACAAAGTTCCCGCCCGAAGCACATGATCCACGCACGGGAGCAGGGGCTGCTGCAGCGCGGCTGAGAGTGGAGTCCACAAACTGACGTCACAAGCGAGAGAGCGCCTTTCGAAGCTATCGAGTGGGGAGCCTTCATGTGCGCACATGAAGGCTCCCTAATCTCGAGGCCGATACGGGCAGTTTTAACCGCGATCTCCTCTATAAATTTACGACTTGCTCACCAGCGCCACCTCTACGGAGGAGCATGCAGCTAAAAATTGGCGCGTAAGGACCAGAGATGCCGCCACGACTTATCGCCATAGCAGACGATGCACGATCATTGTGGTGCACTCAAGTGCGCGCGTTCTCTTCATTGTTTTTCTTGTTTCTAACGCGTGTATCGAGTAATTCACATATGAAACGTCTCGAAGCAAAATTCTAGGTGTGAGAAGCCCGTTAGTAATTGGCTCCGCGATGTTCCCTATCGGACCTCAATATCTGCGCGAGCGCATTTGTGTCCCCAACTAAGCGCAGACGAACGAAAGCAATATGTGACACGCAACCAGGAGAACGTAAGCCTTATTTCTCACTTCATTTTCTGCAGCGGTGCGCCGCCTGACCACTACCACTGCATAGCAGCTGCAGAAACAATATCTATATGGCGAGACGGTGCAACCTTGTACAAAGTTCAGATCGGAAACGGAGCATGTACAACGCAAATAAAGACGAAATATGGTACGTACGACGCTTGCGATGGCCCGTGTAAGTTTTCATGGCCCGCCCATAGCCGTTCAACCATATACTGTCCTCAGATAACGATAGAAGACAGACTGCCGTTGTGCACTCCTCGGGGCGCTTTTGAGTTAACGGCTGATGGAAGTGTGCGACAAGACCGGCGGATTACTGCGACGTTGTTACGACGGTTTCTCGCACCTACATATATCACACGTTATTGAATGTGGCCACTGTTCGAGCGTCGCTGACACTGTCTCGTGAAATGCGACCACTGTTTCATTACTGTAGCAGAGCTCAATGTAAACCATACGGTCGAGACAACAGCTCTTGAGCGCTCTATTTTTCTAATGAGAATTTTTCCTACACACTCGAGTATCATATTCATAGTCTAAAGCATGCATGCGTTCTCACTAGCTGAATCATTTGAACGTCCCCTCTAGGAGCTTTTAGCATTAGCTCACATTGTACTTGCCGCCAATAATTAATGAAACGTACTTTTGAAACATACACTAAAAATATTATTGAAACACACTATTCCTGATGCCGCCCATGGATTCAGCTGCCAGTTATTTCATTCACATCATACGTGTTATCCGTAATGTTATGTACCGAGTGACGCACACCAAAAGCATCTGTGGTATGCAGGGACGTAGGCAGAAATTTTTTTTTCGGGGCGGGGGAGGGGGGTTGGGCGTTTTTTAGGAGCGAAGCTCCTTAAGGCGTGGGCTGTGCGTCCCCTGTATGTAGCCACCTCTCGTTCAGTTCTAAGTATTACGCTAGCCACCGCCCGATCTAAAGGGTACAGCCATATCCATCCGTCCATCCGTCCGTCCATCCATCCATCCATCCATCCATCCATCCATCCATCCATCCATCCATCCATCCATCCATCCATCCATCCATCCATCCATCCGTCCGTCCATCCGTCCGTCCGTCCATCCGTCCGTCCGTCCAAAAGACGCAAGATGTTATAAACTAGACGGCGGTACGTGTATAGTTGATTATGAAAGATGCGAGGTGTTATAAAATAGGAATGATGCCACATAGGGCGCGTGTCATCGTTCGATATAGTGCGGCGACGTACGCTAGGGGGAGCGTTGCAATAAAATCGAGTGGGCAAAATGTACGGAGGATTCATGGTTTACCAGGTTTACCTCCGGAGCTTCGCCCACTCATCATCATTCACTTCGTGGATATGGTGGCATTTTTTAAATCTGAAGTGGGGGCTGGTCTGGCAAGTGGTAGTTTTGCGCAACTTTGGTTTTGCATTCTGTGTGCCATGTCAAAAAAAAAATGTCAGAGGGGGGGTGGGGTGATGGGGGCATGGCATTCTTTGGCTACGCCACTCACTTGTGTCTGGTGGCATATGACTTCTTCACTGTGATGCCAGAATTCACCCTCAGATGAACAGGCCCCTACGACCGCTACAAATATGCATACATTGCTTGCTCAGGGACGAATACTGAAATTTTCATACACGTTTGCGCTCAAAAACATTCTTAGGTAGCTGTATTCACGCTTTATTAGCAGAAAGAAACGAATAAGTAAGCTCGTAGTTATATGTTTTCTTCTCAGAATCTATGGTACGTTGAAGCACGAGATGTAAATAATCCAGTATAAGCATTGCTTTTGGAGCAATGCTTGCGTGCTAGTACAGGGAACTGTAATCTGCAACGAAAATATTGTTTTACCGGAGGCAGTTTATTAAACAAAAGCATTTAACAGTGCAGTTCACAATACCTCTCGTGAAAAAGGTGAGCAGTACAATAAAATACGTAAATGAAACTACGTAGCACTATACGCTTTACCAAGAGCCCATGAGCATCTCATCCGAGTTAAAAGTAAAATTAACCCCACACCCAAAAAACAACAAGAAACACTGCTCTAGTATTTAATAAACACCGCTTTCGAGGACGGACAAAATTTTTCAGATAACAACAAGTCACCACTGTTATCAATGCAGGCGTGTAATGTACGGTGACACTGGTGGATACTGCTGAAGAGCGCTAACGTTCAAATACCACAAAAACAAGCGAACGTGCACTCGCATCTGCAGTAAAGTGGTTTGATGTCTGCAGCGATGGGGGTAGGGTTCCTTGTAGTAGAGCGCGCATCGAAGAAACCTAGATGTGGGTAAGGACCTCAAATGGGGGTTTTCAGATGGGGGTAAGTCACGTTTCCTTCCTCCATAAAGGTAAGATCCTTAGATGAAATATCTAGGGACCTTCTATGGGGGTAGGGTTCCTCGATGCACGCGCCCCCTTGGAGGGTGGAACCACTCTTTGAAGGGGTGAGTGCCGCATTTCGATCGGCGGCCGCCATTCGGCTCCCCCCGTCTCGTCGCCACTGGTTGAGTGAGACACGTGCGCGGCGTTTTCTCGGGCAAAATGGCTGGGTGTTGCGTGCCACAGTGCACAAACCACTCGCAAAATGGCTACAGGATGTTCAGATTCCCGAAAGATCCGCAAAGGCGACTCTTGTGGCACAGTGGCCAGAATAGGAAAGTGTAATGAACGCGCCGTCTAGTGCGTAACGCCTTGAGAGGAAACCGCCAGATGGCGCTGGCACACGTTTGCACGTGTACGTTTGGGCACGAGCCTACAGGAAGCCTTGGGTTTTAGGGACAACAATGGAAAGCTGAACACACCCACGATTGAAATAAGTAAGAGACGGTTGGAGTATTGGTGGCAGAAAATTAGAGAGAAAGGACAAAAATAAATATTGGAAAAATAAAATATGGACAGTGTGCCGTAAATGGCAGAGAACTTAAGGTGAAAATTTACCTTTTTTTCCATTAAGATAGAATTTATCGAAGTAGAGGCATTAGGCCAACATAAAAAAAAGGGAAAAAAAGTTTTTTTTTTTGTCGAGCCTGGTGACATACTTGTAACCACCCCGTTATAAAGGGGACGCTCATAGCATCCATCCACGTGTGCCAGCGCCATCAGTTCGGGCTGTCAAGGTGAATGGACGTGTTTTTTGAGCGCTCCGGATCGACTGCGCACATAAGTGTTTTTTGCATGTTTTAAGCTTGTCTTTATAATTATAAGGCAGCGGTTGAAATCTTCGTAACACTTATTTTATGGTACGGCTTTTTCGGGGGCCAGTCACCAGGTATTTATTAGTTAGTGCGGGTGTGTGTGTGTGTGAATTTTTTTGTTGTTTTTTTGCCACCCCGTGGGGGAGGTGCGCGTACATTGAACACGCAAATTTTTGTAGTAGAGCTTAGACTTTCTTTTTTTTCGTAGTGCAGGGCTCGAGTTTAGTTTTATGGAGTATAGGGACAATTGGTGTCCGAAAGGCATGGTTAAAAAGACTGTAAAGTGTTCAGGATGTGGAGTGGGTTTGAAAGTGGACCCAAGCGTAGAAGCGGATGGAGAAGAGGCTGACGCGAAGTGTAGGCAATGTGAGGTCGAGGAAAAAATGGAGAAAATGATGGTTGCCCAGAGTGAACTGCTGATGAGAATCGACGAGCTCGAGACTGCGTTGGCGACAGAGCAAGAGAAAACGAGAGCAATGGGAGAAAGACGGAAGTCCGCCGAGGAAGCGCTAGCGAAGCTGAACAAAGAAGCGACCTACCGAGAGAACAGTAGGAAACCGGCAACCAGAACGGTGGAGAAGGAAAAGCAAGCAAGTTTGGAAAAAAACAGGTTTAGCCGGTTCAACTCTCGCAAGGTCCAGCTTCAGCGAGGTAGTGGTGGGGTAGGGAGGGAACAAAGCAGCCCGCGTCACGGGTGCAAGTAGCCCCCAGGTGCAGAACGCTCCAGCTGAAAAGTCACAGCATGTGATAATCGCCGGGGACTCGAATTTAAATCGATGCACAGAAGCCATCAAAGAGAGGGTAAGAGGTGACAAGAGGGTTACAGTAGGGGCGTTCCCAGGACGCAAGCTGGAAGCAGTCATGAGGCAAGCGAGCGCAAAGCTCAAAACGACAGCTGATAGACGAAACCTCGTGATAATTTCAGGTGGTTTAAACGATGTCCTAAATGAAGATGCAGCAGGACTAGCAGCCACACTAGTGAAAGGCGTCGATGACATGCGCGCCACTTCTCCTAAGGTACAGGTAGTGATATGCACGATACCGGAGGTACCGGTGCGTGATAGCAACCTGCAAAGAGCGGTGGTCAACGCAAACCAAGAGATATGGCGGATGAGTCGAGAGAAAGGCTTTGAGGTGGTGGAAATAAACAGAGAGGTGCATAGGTGGGGGGGGGGGGGGTTTCAACGAGACAGAATTCACTTCGATGGGTGGCTAGGTCATGAGGTGGGTTGGCGACTTGCTGGATGCGCAGTAGCTTTTTTGTGGGGCAAGCGAGCCCTTCGGGGTGTAGGATAGCTAGTAACGAGGAAAACAACCAGGGAGACTCTTCGACAGGTGGTATGGACAGATAAGATTCCAAAGTGGCACCAATATCTAAGATAGGTAGAGTCCGGGGCATAAATAGACGTAGCCATGAGCGCCGAGCCAATTCAGACATAGGGTATATTAACATGCAGGGTGGTAGGAACAGGCTGAAGTGGGAAGAGATAGAAGAACAGCTAAGAGAAGAGAGGCCGATGGTATACGGTTTTGTAGAAATTCATCTCAGGGACATGGAACAACCTCCGAACAATCCGGACTATGCGTGAGAATATTGTAATAGAACAGAAGGCAGTAGAAAGGGGGTTGGTATTGGGGCATTCATTCATAAAAGTACATACTGGCAAATGGTCAAGCAGGAGTGCAAGGAACATTTATGGCTAAAAGGGAAAGTGGCAGGTCAAATGACACTCCTTGGTTTCGTGTACTTGTGGACGGGAGCAAAGGCCAGAGAGGAAAACCAGGCAATGGTAGAGTGTATATCAAAGGACATTCAGGAGTTAGGAAGAGAGTGGGAGATAATTATACTAGGAGACATGAATGCACACATAGAAGATATAGATGGGTATACTGACCCGACAGGCAAAATGATCATGGATATGTGTGAAAGGCTTGATTTGATCATTTGCAACAGTACCTAGAAGTGTGAAGGGCAAATAACATGGGAGATAGGAAGGCTTCAGTCGACGATAGATTATGCACGGATGTCACATAGGATGTATGATAAGCTCAGGGGAATGCACATAGATGAAGGTGGCTCCAGAAGTCTGGGTAGCGATCACAAACGTATCAAGCTAAGTTTTGGAAGAGCAGTGAAAGTGGGAAGGAGACAAGATGAGCAACTACAGGAAAATTTTTATCCAGAAAGGCAAATTGAAATAGCCACTAAACAAACTGAGAAAGTAATCACGGAGGATAATAAGACAGTGTGGACATACACGAATCTAATTAGACTCTTTGAGATAGAGCTTGCTAAGACGCGTGACAAGGCACCCCGGAAAAGAAGACACAAACCCAAAAGTTGGTGGGATGAGGAAGTTAAGAGAGCCATAGCAAAACGTCAGGAAGCCTCTAGGGAACACAGACATGCTAAGCAGCGGGGGGAACCGACAGATGATGTTGAAAGGAAATGGACAAACTTTCTAAGCTGTAGAAGGGATGCATCCCTCCTGATAAATGAAAAGATTAGAAGGAAGGGAGCTCAGTGGCTGGCAGAAGTACATAAAAAAGATAGAAAGGCAGCTGCGAAATTTTGGAACCATCTAAACTACCTAAGAAATGAGACGAGCCTAGAGCAGAGTTTTATAACTACAGCCCAAGGTGCTAGGCTAGAAGGGGACGAAGCTATTGAATATATAAGAACAAGGGTGACAGAAAAATTTCAAACAAAGAAGTACTTTATGCACCACAATAGACAAGGACGAATCAAGTGGTGCAATGGCTCCATTTTCACAACAAGAGTGGGAAAGGGCTGAGAAAAGGGTTCCTAGTAGTACATCAACAGGCCCAGATGGCATTCCAATTAGGCTGATAAAGACATTAAGTCCGAAGTCTAAGCAGGCTTTGAGAGAGGCAGTGAGCACAATAATAATAGATGGTGAAGTTCCCGATGGGTGGAAACTTAGCAGGATGAGCATGATCTATAAAGGAAAGGGGGACAAAGCTGACATAAACAACTACCGTCCTATAACAGTGACATCAGTGGTCTACAGGCTGGCGATGCAGATTATAAAGGAAAGACTGCAGGCGTGGATAGAGGATGAGGGGGTGCTGGGGGAACTGTAGAATGGGTTTCGAAAACACAGGAGGTTGGAAGACAATCTGTTCTCACTGACGCAGTGCATCGAAATAGCAGAAAAGGAACACAGGCCCCTGTGGCTAGCATTTTTGGATATCAAGGGAGCGTACGAGAGCGTGGTTCAAGAGGAATTGTGGGGAATACTGGACACACTAGGCGTGGAACATGTAGTCACTAATCTTTTAAAGGGTATCTATAAAGGTAACAAGGTAGTTATAAAGTGGGAAAAACAGGTATCCAAGCCTGCAGAGGTAAAACGGGGGCTTAGGCAGGGGTGCCCCCTGTCACCCTTATTATTCATGATGTACCTACAAGGATTAGAGGCCAAATTAGATAAAAGCGGGCTTGGTGGCAACCTCTCTTTCGTCGAACAAGGAAAACTAATTGAACAGGCACTACCAGCATTAATGTACACAGATGATATAGTGCTAATGGCCGACAACAAGGAAGATTTGCAAAAATTGATGGACATCTGCAGCTATGAGGGAGATGGGTTAGATTTCAGATTCAGTAAGAAAAAATCAGCAGTCATGATTTTTAATGATAATGAAGGTAGTGAGCTTAGGATACAGGAGGTCAGGCTAGAGATTACAGATAAATTCAAATATCTGGGCGTATGAATAAGCAATGGGACCGAGTACCTGAGGGAACACGAAATTTACGTGACGACTAAAGGTAACAGGAATGCAGCAGTGATGAAAAATAGGGCACTGTGGAATTACAATAGGTATGATGTTGTGAGAGGAATATGGAAAGGGGTCATGGTTCCTGGTCTGACGTTTGGCAATGCGGTCTTGTGCATGGGATCAGAAGTTAAAAGCAAGATTAGAAATTAAGCAACGTGGAATAGGTAGGCTTGCTTTAGGAGCTCACGGGAATACACCAAATCAGGGAGTACAAGGTGATATGGGATGGACATCACTTGAGGGCAGGGAAGCTAGCAGCAAGATAAAATTTGAGAAGCGATTGAGAGAAATGGGGGAGGAGCGTTGGGCTAGGAAGGTTTTCAGCTACTTGTACATGAAGAATGTCGATACAAAATGGAGGAAGCGAACCAGGAAGTTGACTGGTAAATACTTAGAAAACAGCAGGTGGCCAAACCAAAAAGAACTATCGGTCAAGAAGAAAGTGAAGGAAACGGAGACTGACATGTGAAAAATGGGCAAGATTAAGAAGTCCGCACTAGAGATCTATCGAACTTTTAAGCAGAAAATTGCCAAGGAAAGGATCTATGATAATACTCGGGGTAGTTCCCTACTGTTTGAGGCAAGGACGGGAGTACTGCGAACCAAGACATATCGGGCCAGATACGAAGGGGTAGACACAGTATGCAGTGCGTGTGGAGAGGAAGAAAAAACTGCCGAACACTTGATAATGTTCTGTAAAGGGCTACACCCTATAGTTCAGGATGATGGCGCAGAGTTTTTCAAAGCAATGGGGTTTAGGGACCGGGAGGGCAAAATAGACTTTAAGCGGGTAGACTTAACTAGAAGGAGGTTATCTGATTGGTGGCTAAAGTCAAGGCACGAGTGAAAATTAAACCCTCCACTGCAAAATACGAATCCTCAAACTTACTTTTTAAAGAAAAAAAATCTAGTTTTTGGTTCATTAAGTATTACGGCTTGGTGGCGCTAGTCACTACCCGTTCTAAAGGGTAAAGCCTTATCCATCCATCCATCCATCCATCCATACACGTTGGTATAGTGTCACTATCCCCGCCAGTAACGAGGGAGACCGGGGTTAGATTCCCCTACGGAGAGATTTTTTGCAAAGCGGTGAACGTCATGCGCAAACGAAGTCTTTGGGGCTGTAACTGATTCCTGCTGGTTCGGGAAATGCGGAAGTGTGTGAATGTCCCATGCTTGTCGTTTGCCAATGGTGTACTAACCTTCCAACCGGGAACCAGACAGTGGCTGGAACGAGGGCAGCGGGAGGTTGGTCGACTGGCCTTGGGATGCCACGGACGGGTTGCTATAGAGGCCATTCAAGGAGACGTTGGATGGTCTTCGTATGAGGCCCGAGAAGCCAGGAGCAAGATAGCCTACGAGGGCCGCCTGCGTCTCATGAATGACAACAGGTGGGCAAGACGCTTGTTCCGATACACCAGCCTGACTGGAATAACGACCCAGCGGACTGCGCGGGTGTACACTCTGCGCCGAAAGTTTCGTTTCTTCGCGAAACTCGTGAAGGCAAGCACAGAGTGCGGATGGGCCCGTGCCGTCCAAGAACAGGTACGGGAAGAAGAGAATGAGCAGTGGCGGAGGGCGATGCGTTCCAAGACAACCTTGACGGTGTATCGAAGTTGCAAGAATGAAATAGAAAAGGAGCGCATGTACGACAACAATGGCCGTAGTGGCCTTCTGTTCGAAGCGCGGGCTGGGGCACTACGAACCCTTGTGTATCGTCGCCGATTCGACGAGAATACCGATGACACGAGTGCGATGTGCCGGGTGTGCGGGCAGGAAGAGGAAACCATCCCCCATCTAATGCTACGCTGTACGTGTTTGTGCCCACACCAACGAAAGGGCATCACACTGCCCGAGGCTCTGGGGTTTGTTCACAAAGATGACCCGGGGCCACCCACAAGCGATGGAGCGGCTGGTACAGGGAACTATGAGGCAGTACGCACCACCTAAACAAGGCTGGTGCAGTGGTGGCGCACGACGCAGCGATAATGATTTATGTGGACAAAATTAAAGGTGTGCAGATGCGAGTGTATACGCCTGTGGAGTGTTTTGTTTATTTACTTTTTAAATATTTTTTTTACTCTGACTAGGGCAGAGTAATCTGGCCCGCCCGATACAAAGGGATAAGCCTCGAATCATCATCATCATCATCAACGTCACCTAAGGCGGCGATGTGCTGCGCAGAGACGGCAATCAACCGTGCACGCGCGCGGGCAATGAGAAACATCGTGCATGGTCTCAAATGGCGACAGAGAAAATATGTTAATTAGCTTCTGGAAAACAGGATGCCTACGCGGGTGCGCGACTGAACTGAAATATCGTCACGTCGACAAGATGCCGAAAGTGAGCGCGTGACGGCCCTGAAACATTTTATAGATATGAAGTGGTAGAAGAGTGGAATGATGAACTCAGTTGTGAACCGTTGCCTGCAACACTTTTCACGGCAAACCATCATTTCCTCAAGCACTAATCTGTAAGTAAAGCCCCATCATTCAAAACGTCATTCTCAGAGACGAAAATCACGAGCGGTATCTCGATGAAAACCATTTATTTTCTGCACACAGGTCACACAGCGCATTTCCGAGTAGTTACTCACTATCTCTTTACCCAAATGCATTCTTAATAACTTGTCGCACGTCATTTTTTATCCCCAAGAAATTTCCTTTTTTTTTTGTTCACAAGCGCCCCACAGAACATTGGGCTGCAAGCCTAGATGATGCGCCTGAGCTTCAGGTACTGCCTCTTTTCACGGGAAGATGGTCGCTCCTTGTGGAGTACCTTTGTGTAAAAGCGCAGTTGGGTGAGCAGAAAAAACTTGTTTACTTAAATTGTTTGGTGAGGCTCGGACCATGTTGTGCGCAGCCCAGTGGGACATCTTTATTTTTTTTTTTTTCAAGAAGGAAACAAGTTTTTTCCAAGCTGTCACTGTGAAGATATAGTTGTAGCTAAACCACTTTGAAAAAGTGATTTCAAAGGCATCTACAAATGCGAGGAGCTTCTCCGAAAGGCCTGCTTATAGGTGTCCGCATGAGGTGGGCAAAGGGGGCTGGCCACCTAGGAGGAAGCGCTGAACCTGTTCTATACATTGACTAGGCAGTGCGTACTCTTTTAATCATCGAAAAGGGGGGCGTAAAATCTGCCTCATACACTGATTTAACCGGGAGAAGGCGCCCTGCAATGAACCTTCGCCCCCCCCCCCTCCTGAACGGCAAGCGCACCCATGGGTCTACCCCTTTCAATGCGGATAATTTCGCTCATCACACTGTGCTCGGAAGAGCCCGGAGATGTACCTCTCACCAAAGTGCCGCTCGCAAACCACCGAGTTTTCTTGACGCAGCTTGTGAGCGCGTGGGATCGCTCTCCGCCACTGCACTAATCGTCCTTCGGAACGCCGAACAGCGCATGCTTCTTTTTAGCTGACTTGTAGCCTGCAGTGAACCCCGGGACGAAGCAATGTCTTTGTTTTCGCGCCATGAGAGTGCACACAGAAGCATTGGTGTCAGAGAGTCCCACCGCAATTTAAAAAAAAAAAAACGAGGACGAACGCGTTCGGCGAAACTGTCGGAAACGTGCAAACAACGTGTGGACGGATGGAGGATGGCGAGAACTTGTGTTATTCGAATGGTGAATTTATGAGCTCGCTCATATCTTGTGAAGAGAACTTCAAAGAAATCACATCCTGGACAGACAGCCTGTTCACCTTGAAGTCCACTCGCAAAGCTGTAACTGAATATCTGATCAAAAGGGCGAAGTGCAGCGTGCAGGCATGCGAGCAACGCAAGGGTTCTCTGGAAAAAATGTTGATATCAAGTTACGCACGAGTAAAGCTGCACACTCACCCACGCCAGCTTAAAATAACCAGAACCAGGGGAAGTGGAAGCAAGACATAGGTTGCGGTTAACTTGCGGTGAGTTATAGCACGAGTTTTTTGAAGTGTATTAAAGTTATCATTCAAATAAAGCTGTGGCATCAGATATTGCTGTGTGTTAAATGCGATTTGCTTGCTCATTGTGGTAAAGCTGTGTGGTCACTTCATTTTAACGATATCGACGAACGCTTTATAAAAATCGCTAATTTACAATATATGCCTTTAAAAACATGCTAAACCTGGTTTGACAGTTAATGTCTGCGTGCGAGACATGATTTAATGCCATAAAAGCCACAAGGAGATTACCAAACAGTATATGTTTTCACACATTTATTTTTGACAATCTGCTGTTTGCAGTAAGGTAAAAAATGAAAACAAAATACAATATACTGTGCATTGCAAGGTGTGGTCTGTAAATGAGATAGCTAATGAACCATTCGAAAACAACATATGAAATAATGGTACGCAATCACAGTTTCAGGGTCGACGCTCATACATGCATTCGACATTCTGTATTCCATGGCATTTAGGCTGTGTGCAAGGTGTAGGCTTTTAGGGACGACTTACTGCTCTCCCATAGTTGAGTACCAAGTACTCGAAATCGTTAAACATTTTTTCTACCCCCCCTCCCCCACGCTTCTAAAGCCGTGGGTCCATGCATGTCTGTGACCGGTTTGTAATCACCTAGTTGTATGACTCACTCAGAATGCGGCACTAGTGTGAGTGACAGACAGATGCACGCACGGGTGAAGGCAAGAATGAACGGACGGACGGAGGGACGTACACTTCGCCCCACTAAGCTTTCTTCCGTCCATGCTATGCTGTGCTCCATGGATATGCTGGACCTACGGATGAACGGACGCGTGGTCGGAAGCACGGATGGACGCTTCGCCCCACATATTATCATTCACTCCGTGGATATGCCGTGATTTTTCTCTGTTCTCATGACAGCACCTATTTTGTATTCTTTTTTTTTCAGCCAGCTGGCAAATGGCAAACTTGTGGAAGGCACACAACACACAGACACACTGAAAGGTCATGTGACTTAGGTGCGTGTTTTTGGCATATTTAACCTATATAAAGAGTTACAGACTAGTCCAATATGATGCTAATTGAAGATGTTAATGCGGCTGGCGTCGACCGTATTTCTCTGCTGCGAGCAACTCCAGCTGCTAATGTCTCTTTAAAAATGAAGACTACAGAGAAATATCTGACCTTCACACTCCTAAAGTGAAAACTTTGTATTTCTCTCATGTTGTTTGAGTACCACACGTTTTGACGCAACAAACTCTGTATGCAGCCGCGCAACACTCGTTGGCTAGCCATCGTGACTATAAGCGGCTTGTGGAGAAGGCATCGTAATGGCGGATTCTGTAGTAGCCGACGCGGTTGTCTCCACCCTCCAAAGCGGTGGCGGAGCGCGCATCGAGGAACCCAACATAAAGGGTAAGTTGTGGCGCCATGGCGGGCTGCGGCACTTTTGAGAACTAAAAAAAAAAAACTGAACAAGCAAAAGTAAATCGGGCAACACTGGGAGTGACAGTCGAGTATACTGGCGGCGGCATGACCAAGCTTATTCGCAACGTTCACAGACTGTCGCGCTGCATGGCGGAATTCAGGAGCGTCCTCTTGAAGATGATCAGTAGACAGACGCTTCGTTGTTCGGCTGTGCTAGCTTCAGTGTTAACGCGTTAGCAAGAAAGGAACACAAATCATTTTGTATGTATCGTGCATCATTGAATATGTCGAACCGTCCGTGACGCAAGAAATTTTATTCGTGCTTGCGAGACATGAAGTGTTCGTGAAAATACGTGGCAACTCGCGTGTTCCATTATAGCCCGCAGAGTACACGTATCAGCTTCGCGAGATTTTCTGCAGCCACGTTGGATAGGTAAATGTTACCGTTTCCTTTTCAGCTGATACTCACCTTTTTTACGTGCGTATAGCATTCGTAAGTGCTTTTGTAGTGCATGAATCCCATAACTTTCATTGTACGCGGAAAGGAGCGCAAGCTTGCTATTTGCTCTTCCAAACCTTAGCCAACGCTGCATATGGCCGGACTATAGTGCCTAAAATATACTTGCCTGACCAACGCCTCTTCGGAGGCGCTGGCCGGACTGGTACGTGCGTGCCGCTCCTCCATTCCGGCCGTGCGCTGCATCGCTTGGTTTTTACGTTCGTTGATAGATAGCAGCACACTGCTAGCTATTCGCTTCTTGACGGGTGTCGGAGCGTATTGTTCTCCGCGCTCAAATGAACGTGGTGAGTGACGCCGTGTTGGTGTTGTGCGTGGTGAGTGACACGCTGTTGGTGTTATCGAAGTCGTTCGGCGGAAATAATTTCTTAGAATACTTTAGGAAGTGGCCACTGCTGAAAGTGATTTGAGGTTTCTTTGAACACCGGTGTTCAAAGAAACCGTGTTGACGTCGAAGACTTTTCATTGGACGTTGAACGCACCGAGAGTGACAGTGACGATAAACGATCAGCTGCTAGCTCACGAGCAGTGAGTTGCACTTCACGTCCCCTCGTGCGTTATTGTTTTTTCACGCTCATAAGTCGCTTTGCTTGTATTTATTCTATGATATTGTAACAGTCACTAAACACACAAAAGTGAAATACACTTTAACACGGCTTTAATCTGGCAGCCATTGCCATTAGCCTCACTGTTCGCCAAACACTTCGTCTTCCTCGTTCTCTGTCCTGCGGCTTTCCTCTGCTGGTATCCCACTACCCGTCAGTTTACCCCATAACATCTTTCCACCGGGGAGGAGGTGGAAGAAGGAGAAAGGGTGGGAGATACATTGTTCCTTGAGGGCAGTTCTACCAACGTTCTTGACCAAGGTGCAGTGCATGGTGCTGCACTGAACGCAGTGGACGGTCTTTGCGATGATGAACCGTCTTCATTCTCAAGACACAGGCCGTAGTGGAAAACTTGCACGGGGTGATGAAAAAGCAGTTGTCGACAACCGTGAGCTTGGGGAGAATCTTGTGCCGCATGGTACGGGACTTCGCTTGCCGGATCATGAACAACGCACTGTCTCGTTGCTTTGTTTTTTTTTTCCGAAGTGCGAACCTGGTCCTCGTAACTTGTCTTTAGGCCCGGTTGTCTCTCCACGATCATTTGACTTGTCACCAGCTGTTGAAGAGCAGGTCCCTGCTTGATGTTGTTCAGCTCACGATGAGAGTGACATATGTCTTCCGCCTTTTTGCCCTGATATTCCAACGTTAGACGCAGAGGTCCCATAGCCGCCTGTCCTCGATGATTCCCGGAAAGCTGCTTGAAGTGAGCCAAATAGAGGCTTGGGCTGTGACTCTGATTTCCATGGTTGACGCCGTAGCTTAGAGCACAGGTTCTTTGATATATCTTGCACAGTCACTGTGGTTGGTCCCGGCTGTGATGGAAAGTCACAAGAAGCAAACGCCAGGCTTTGGAAATGTCCGTCAGCCAAGTCGTCTAATTTTCTTTACTTCTTTCTTGGGTGTCTGCGTCGTGCTTCTCCACTTGTGCCATTCGCATTCGCCAGATTCTCTGAACTGCTGCTCTCAACAAAGCTGAGAGGTGCCATTTCGCATACGGCCATCCCCTCCGTTTTCGTCACCTCGTTGCACTCGTTTCGACATCGTTCCCCGCATGCGTCCTCCCCAACATTACACCCACCACCGACACAGCACATCGGTTAATCTTGGCGCACGCTTGGCTTCTTCTTGAAATAAACATGGCTTTGTTCCTGAGCAACCACACGTCGGTCTCTGACGTCCTGAGTGCCCACCACTACAACTGAGTGGAGGGCAAGAGCAGTATACTTCCTTCTATTGGTCAAGTCAAAGCGCACCTGTTTATTCAATGCCTCCCACTTTCTGTCATACATTTCCAAGATATCCTCAAGTGCGTCCTTCGACAAGTCGTCCTTTGGGCGTTTCATGCTGCGAATCCCACCGCTGCCACCAAATGTGACCACCACTAAACACTCAAAAGCGAAAAACACGTTTGATGCATGGGTGTGTGCGTGTGTGAGTGATCGTGTCAAGTTCTCGCGCTCGAATTAACTTTTCAAAACACTTTAACACGCCTTTAATTTGGCTGCCATTGCCACCACCCTCACTGTTCTCCAAGCACTTCGTCTTCCTCGTTCTCTGTCCTGCGGCTTTCTTCTGCTAGTATCCCATTATATACCCGTCAGTTTACCCCATAACAATATCCGTCAGCGAGCTCTAAATAAACACAGTTTTTCTTGTGCATTGCATGTAGACCAACTACAGTCGATATTACGGAGCGCCGCATGCCGCCAACACGCTCGAGCTCGACCAGCGAAACGAAATAGAGCAATGAAACGTGCAGTTACGACTCCATTCCACACCTCTCGGCTAACTTCTTCTGCACTTCCCCGCTACCATCCGAACGACGTTGTTCGACGAATTTTCACAATTTCGACGCTGCGAAATGCGTACATGTGTATTAGTTTCGCTGTCCTTGTTGCGATCGTGCTGAAGGAAGCTGCAACATTTGAGTGCAGTCAATTGCGTGCTGTTAGAGTCTGATCATCGGTGTGACACAAGCGCTACCTAATGGGAAGTTAAATGCTTGTGTTCCTTTGAAGAAGCAACTCCATGGTGACTACAGCGTAAGTAATGACGTCGGCGTAATGTATCTGCAAACCATCGGTGCGTTATACATTCGGCCCCGTACAGCCGCGATGGCGTGCTATAGTGGCCTACTACGGCTGAAAATCCGTCAGACAGGCTCGACACGAATTATCTCTGAGTATCGCCCAGTTTATGCGTAATTCGAGTTCATGCAGTTTTCTGTAGCAAGCGCAGGATTACGCAAAGCGTCGTTGATGCATGGTCGATCAGCTGACACCATGCACCACCTTCGCACTGCAATAAGAAATGAACTAGCGAACAGTTAGTAGTTCCTATCATTTGGGAAGGTACTTTGGTACGACATACACCCCGTGCCGCTTTCACCGATATGCATCCGGTGAAAGCGGCGTGGGACGTGCGTCCGTGCGAACGTCGTATCTTTTCCGACGCGAGTTCACGAGTTGATCATCCTCCCGCAGCCATCATGGATTGCACGGCGCGCCACCCGTGGGCATTGCGAATATCTCGACAGTGTGGACATCGGTCGTCTTCTGCTGCTGTGAAAACTCTACAGCTGCTCACCGTGACATTGTTGCAAAGCGCCTCAGGGCGGTTGTTTCCCTTCATTGTAGCGATTCTCCCTACGTAAGTGGTGCCACCATATAGACGACGGATTATTTGCGCTCATTCGGCAGGCAAGGAAAATCTAGGAAGAGGTGCACAGACCCCCCTGTTCTCCGGCTACGACTCTGACCAAATTAAGATATTTTATGTGTTCTAGTATGCACCAGGATGACAAAGTAATTTTGCTTGGTGATTTCAAACTTAACCAGATATTGAGCTGGGTTCGCGTATTACCGTAACCAACGTAGCACATTGTGAGCATCTTTTTAACATTGCCTTTTGTTTTAACCTATGCCGAATTGTGTTAGCCATACATGTGACTTTAAAGCTGTATCCTCTGACCTTGTATTTGTACCATCGTTCTTGGAGAAAAAGGTTAAAACATACGATGTAATCGAGGACACATGAGATCATAATATGCTTATGTTTTCCTTGGATATGACTTTAGCCAAGTTATAGTTATTGCAAAAATAGTTTTGAACTCCGCGGCGTCTGATGCCTTCCCTTTTGATGAGAAACTTGAAAGCTCATTCGATAGATTTGTTCTCCTGAAAGATTATATTGCAGGTATACAGATAGACTATGTAATTATTTCTCACAGGTGGTCACTGAATGCATTCAAATATTTATTCAAACACGTCAAAAAAGGGTATTTAGAAAAACCCTTGGATAACACTTGAAGATATTCATGCCAAAAGGTTTAAATTACTCTTTTTCATAATTAAATAGAGAGTAAAAAAGGCAGGTCAGAGCATACACATATATAAACTTGAAACTGGCAGACATTCCTTCTACCAGATCACAAAAAAATTGCATTAAGTTCAGTTTCATTCCACGGGTGATCAGCGAGTGGAATAGGTGGCCTAATTCTGCTGTTTATTTGAATGCGTACGTTCCTTCGTAAAATAAAATTAAAAAAACTAAATGAGCTGGTGTATAAATATGTATTGCTTATTTCTTGCTCATTTTTGTGCTCAAAAGTAAAGTGCTTTGGCTATTCTTCGTGTTTCCGTATTATGCATTATAATTATTTGTATATGGAGTACTTATTTTTGCGAATGTATTTTTTTCACCCCTATTATAGGCCAAAAGTGCCTGACATGCAGTGTCATAAAATGAAATAAACTGTCGGCGAGAAAAACACACATCAGAGTTAGTTTCACGAAACACTGATGGAATACATGCGGAAAATAGAATCTAGGAAAGTTACTTGATGTCGTATAAGAGCCAGTAATCCATGCAGAGAAGTTGCAAGCGCTACACAAAATGCCATACGATGACTGCCGATAGCCACCGCGGGCTGCGTTGCGGAAGAAGCACAAGTGCAAAGGGACCGACAACAGCCCAGAACAAAAAATGAGATGACCGCGCAGATGGAAAGATCGTCCCTCATAGTGACTCAAGCCAACCCCATTTTTTTCTTGTGACAAGTGGAGTTATATTTTTATTTCTTCACTGAAAATCGCGGAAATAGCCTGTACAGCACTACTTAGCGGTAAAAACTTCAATTATCCGAGCTGCCCTGTCCCGTGACTGCAAAACAGTGTGTGTGGTCAATAATTTTTCTGTTAGTATTGAAATATTCTTTGTTTTTTAGATTAAAATATATTATTCCACAAAAACGTACATATATGCCTGCGTTGAAAGCACGCATTAAAGTGGCGCTGCCTTCGCATGATGTAATCATCCCACGCTCGTCAGCGCGTCTTGAATAATTTTTCTGTGCTCTCATGAAACCGTGTACGCAGGCGAGGCCCGTGTGCTCAGATTTGGGTGCACGTTAAAGAACCCCAGGTGGTCAAAATTTCCGGAGCCCTCCACTACGGCGTCTCTCATAATCATATGGTGGTTTTGGGACGTTAAACCCCACAAATCAATCAATCAAATTATTTTTTTCATCTCAATGTCACTCAAGCATGTTTGTTTATTTCTTTGGGGATGTGCTTAACTCAAGGGTGCGTGTTCGACTCCAAGCCATGGTGGTCATATTTTAGCAAGGTCGAAATGAATAGAACATCCATGTGCTTAGATTTACATGCATACTAAAAAACAATAAAGGGTTGAAATTGAGGGGGTAGTAGGGTTTTAAAAAAAAACAGATTTATTTATTATTCTATAACAATAAAAATTAGTGCACATTTATCTCGTTAAATGGAGATTTCAAATCTGCAAAGCTTTTAAAAATTTCTTTGAAAAAAAAAAGAAATAAAAGAAATGACAATTTTTTTTTGCTTCAAAAGAGGTATTTCTCTAATCAAACAATTTTTAAACTTGGAAGGTGAAAATGACCTTCCAGTAAACCTTTCAGTAATTAGCTGGTGTGTATCATACAATTACAATGCCATCAAGTTTGACAAAAAAAAAAAGCCTTAGCTTGTAGCTCAAGTGCTACAAAAAACTAAGATACCAAGTTTCATTAGACATGTGCACCGAAACTTTGTCAAAACTTCCGTGAGGCAGATTCACTTCACAAAAATAATGAAACAAAGAAAATTGCATTTCATGTTTTAAAAACGTTTGTGTTTTAATCAACAAAGTCTGTAAAAAAAGCGCAATGTGTCATAGCATATTTTTGAAGAGCGTAAGTTGGGCTTTAGGTAAATACACTTTAATCTCATTTTAATGAATGCACAATTGACAAAATAAAAATAATAAGTTTGTCATATTCAAAAATGTATAATATTGGTTATTGCTAACACTGTATCTATTGAAAGACTATTTTTCAATAACTTAATTATAATCAATATTTCGTTTTATGTGTTTGCTACAATGAGCTTTGTTGTATTGCGGTAACTCAAATTGTGATTTCGGAAAGTGGCACAATTTTTTGTTTTTTTAAGACCCTCTTCCCACTCTCAAGAGCCCTGCTACACCTTTCCAAGTAGCCATGGAATGGATTCAGTAAAGGAACTTAGTGCCTCACGAATTGACTACTGGGCCCCGCCGCAGTGGTCTAGTGGCTAAGGTACTCGGCTGCTGACCCGCAGGTTGCGGGTTCAAATCCCGGCTGCGGTGGCTGCATTTCCGATGGAGGCGGAAATGTTGTTGGCCCGTGTGCTCAGATTTGGGTGCACGTTAAAGAACCCCAGGTGGTCGAAATTTCCAGAGCCCTCCACTACGGCGTCTCTCATAATCATATGGTGGTTTTGGGACGTTAAACCCCACATATCAATCAATGCATTTTGCTTCTAGACTATTTATTGATAGGTTTGTGTGCTGCTACATTGGACTGCTAACCTCTGTCTTTAGCGTTTCTAACAACTAAACGAACAATGTTACGGTAGAAGCGTATGAATTAAAATGGTTGAGCTGGTGCATACGATGTTTCATGGTCATATTGATTCACGTCGTGGTATACAAACACAAGAAAACGTCGACTTAACAGTCCAAGATGCCTTAGGTATAGTCAATACACCCGCGGCTTAGTCGACTTAGTGGGCATCTCCACTCGATCAGTGTCCATAAGTGCAATGCGGAGAGAGTGAATATCGCCAGTTTCGGCTCAGGCGAATGTGCAAGTCCACAGCAACATTGGGCACACATTTTCTATTTCGGTTCCATTATTTCGCCGCGCCTGTCTCCAGCTTACGATCAATCTCCGTGAGCTCCGCTTCAACTACGCCGGAAAAACGACGTCATCATCCAAATATGCACACCACCGCAAACGGGCGTTCCCCAGCCAGCCATTTGTGTCGGGGGAAGGTCGCCGCATTATCAACGCCGCGTCTCGCGGCGAGGAGGCGACGGAGATCATTTGCCCCAACCGGTGCGGTGGAGGGAAGCGCGCATGCCGAAACCTTCAGCTAGGCTCGACGCCGCGACGCAGGCTGGCATCGTCACCCAGACCAATCAGCACTCTCTCCCCAACGCATCAACAGAATCCCGGAGTGGTGAGCGCACACACCGTAGAAGAAGAAGGAACCAGAGAAGAGCGCGCCTTCGGAAGGAGCCCTCTTGAGACATGTCCACAAACGCGCGGCACAGTGCCATGCTTTGGATTTCGCTGGCTCTGCTGGCGTGTGGAGTGCAACCTGAGCCATCGGAGGCGGCCAGCCTGGCGGACCGCATCTTCGACGGTTTCCTAAGCTTCGGCCGCGGCTTCTCCAACGCCACTCAGGGGTTCGTGGTGCGCGTGCGAGGCCTGGTGACCCGAATCGGCGGCCCGTCCTCAACGTCCGGCAGCAACAAGGGTGCCTCCGTCACGGACATCTTTGCCAGCGTGTGCAGTTGAGTGCACTCTCACTTCCGCCGCCAGTACGGCCACCGCTCGAACCCACTTCACGATGCTGTGCCTTGATATTGTATTTCTGGAAGATCTGTCACTGCGTAAAATGACATCCTCAAGGCAGGTTTTGATAGTATACGATGGCGTAACGTGGTTAAAGTATTACAATTAGATTCCGTGCCTTGGCGCAGCGGGAGCCATAACAGACCTGTTGTAAAGCTGACCACCATGCCATGGCGAGAGGGTTCAACCCTTACAAATCGTTTCTTTTTTTTTTGGCGTGCACACACACACACACACACACACACACACACACACACACACACACACACACACACACACACACACACACACACACACACACACACACACACATATATATATATATATATATATATATATATATATATATATATATATATATATATATATATATATATAGACACTGACTGACACTCCCACGTTTAAATTCACATATTTGCCCATCAAAGTGGCTGGGAGGATTGCTGCCGTGGTAGCTCAGTGGTTAGAGCATCGAACGCGTTATTGCAAGGTCGAAGGTTCGGTTACTGTACACGGCAAGTTATATTTCACCCGCTTTTCTTCCTTCACAATTACATTACAATTCTGTCTAATAACGTAACGTCCCCTATACTTACTTTTCCTTGGCATTATTGTCTGTCTGTTATATCTCACTATTATTGTGTCAAAACACGGAAAAACGAGCCCTTGAGTACACACTTCATATATATATATATATATATATATATATATATATATATATATATATATATATATATATATATATATATATATATATATATATATATATATATATATATATATATATGCGTGTGTGTGCATATTTCTTTAGTAAAATATCTACGACAATATATTATGCACGTGTCATGTTCGCACCCGTACTTCATGCACGTTGAGACGGAAAGGCTGTGCCGCAGTTGAAATGACACCGTTATTGCGACGAGCAATTATAGAAACTTGCGAATAAACCCTTTAATTATTCACTCGAGGGCACATGTTTGAAGTTGTAGTGCGTGTCAATTTATGACCCACCTACTTTTTACAAATCATTAAAGTTGTACGCAGTGGGAAATATTCGTCATCAAATTTCAATTGAGAAATCTAAACTGATCGCGAACAAGCACTAACGTTCTGCTGCGTAAAACCTGAACTACCCGTCACGAGGTAGTGACAAAATTTGAAGGAAGGCACGCCACGTCTGTGTTCTCGTGAAAGGATGCACGCCATCTCACGGGTGCCAGGGTGCGTAGTGTTTGGTGCGTCGCCATTTCTCTCGAACTGTGCGCGAGAAAACCGCCGCATCAAGATTTTCTTTGTTTGGGAAGCTAAGGGCACTCAGTGCGGAGCTTTTTCCTCTTCAGGGTGGCGAAATAGCTTTTCGGTCCTCTTTGTAGTTGTCCCTTGCCTGGCAAGTGTCGTGCCGGTGTTCTTCCACGCTTAGTCACTTAAATAAGTCGGCACACTCTCTACCTGGTGTACCCCACGGCCGTGGTGGGGAGCCACTCTAACACTTTCACATCACGTGGGAGTGTGCAGGGCATGGCGAAGAGCACGACTCCAATGACACATGCATGGAACGAATGGGAGGTGCGGCTGTCTAGCCTAGCCCTGCAGGGTGGATCAGCTGGGACTGATCCACAGAACTGAATGGTTGGCTCGTGCCTCTGGAATAGGGGCAACATCCTGCCGGACAGATTACGCTCTTCATCCTGTATATTTCCTACAGGGCACTAGAGTTCTAGCCTGTCTGGTTTATGAATATAATAATCTTTTGTACTAGTGCAACTAATACTGTCACCGGACGTGACCAGTTTCGGAACTGCATACGGACTGCTTGTGTACTTGAGTAAACAAGAAGACCATGTGCTGTTCTGAAACGTCAGATCATTTTATCAAACCTGGTCAGTGACCTTGTTTTGTCTCATAGACACCTTGGGGCAAAAACAAGGGGAAGAGAATTCAGAGGGGCGGCATGTTACACGTCTCTATCTGAGCTTCCTGAGCTAAGTGTGCCACCACGATGGCGCCGTTTTGCAGTCAGTAACGAGGTGAAGGGATTCAAGTTCACTATAGGTGTTACCAAGGGATATAATCAGCTGCAATTAACCCGTTGGTGTGTGCGTTGGCACGGTTCATCTAACGGTCTCTTTTTCACACTTATTGTGTTTGCATGATTGTTTGAGCGTATATGTGAGCGTAAATGTGCGTCTGTGCAGGGTGCCCCAGCCTATCGTGGTCAGAGTTTGAAAATATGCCGGTGCATTTTATGACGACTTAATTCGTGTTGTTGACTGTCTCATCAAATAATTGATGCCACTTTTTTTTGCTATAACTTTTTTTTATCAGGCAAGATTTATTAACTTACTTTGAAACCAACGAAACTGGACAAAAATATCAAATAGGAGTGTTGTGGATCAACTTGCAAAACGTTCGACCAAACAGTTCATCATATTTAATCTATTAAGGAACGAGAAGCCCGCGAAGTACCGAAACAAACCACGTGACATGCCTGTTTGCTCATCGTAATTTTAGTGATATCTAATGTGCCGCGTACAGACGACATGCTTTCCTCTCGGTGCTTCACCATAGCGATAAACAGACGCAGCGGCTATCGTTTCAGTTGCTTCACAGTTTATTCCCCACACAGTCACCACCGTAGCATCTCCCCGGTCAGCGGCGGCACACCTGGCCAAATGTTATGGTCGTTTCTGCACGCAGAACGTTAGAGGGCATCGATCACGGTTGGCTTGAGCTTACGAAAACGCGCAAGTGGTCATGTAACGTTTTGTGTTTATGTGTATCACGAGCATCTGGAGTGAGCAGAAAAACGCACATTTTTTATAGATACAAAGTTAGAAACTGTCGAATTGGATGTTTTTCAAACCGATCTAAAACTTTATAATTTGACCGTTTCTTTTCCAGCTTCGTTGCCTCCAAAGTTGGTTAATCAAACTAAGCGATAAATCAACACATAAACATTGCGGCATTATGTATTCAATATTCAGCAACATGCATTTGGTTGCGGCGTCATATAGTGCGGCAGCATATTTTATTTTAAACTCTGACTAGATTTAGCTCTGTTAGGCTGTATATGCGCTGGCAAAATTGAAAATTTTTGGGAAGGGGATGGGTGGTGGTGGAATTGAACCTTCCCTCCTCCCCATCCTGACTACGCCCGTAGCGTTTTATGCTACCAAATGTGAAGGCTCATTTAGGCGGAAGCGTAGACATGCCTCAAAAAGCGGGAAATTTGACCGTTGGCCGCGACCATGCCGCAGCGTCGGGAACGACTGACGAGTGATGCTAAACATTGTCACCATGTGACGTTCGTCATGATGTCACAGTTCGCAAAATTTTGTTTCGCCACGTACGAACTTGTGACGTCGTTATGACGTCACCCAATTTTGTGACCTGCTATGTCATGATGACGACATATGGTGACGTTATCACGTGATGAGAATGTTTTGCCTCAATAGTCCCCGATGCCGCGGCACGCTCTCTGCCGACGGTCTATGTTCTCGTTTTATGAAGGCTATATAGAGATTTCGCACTAGAAGACGGCACTTGGCAGTGGCACGTCATGGCATGGCTGGTGCTCCCTGTTCCCTTATAGTGCATCTTATGCGGAGAAGAAAAAAAATGCGGCTTTCGCCTTTGAGTCATCTCTTCAAGAAGTCTCAGTACGTTACCAAACCAACAATATGGCGTCATTAGTGCTTGGAAATGAACCCCGATAAGAAACCATTGCAAGCTTATTTGGGGCTGTAAAAAAAAAAAGTCGTTGCCTTTTTACTGGCCCTCTGAAGGGCCCCTCCCCACCCAGTGTTTAAAGACGAGGAGTTGGTTTTACCCTTTCGTTCGCCACCCTTCTCACACGCGATGTATCCTCCTCCCCCTTAGTTCTTAAAAGCACGTGAACGAAGTCAGCACTAAGCCCCAGAACCTACCAGGATGTCACACTTCCCGGCTGTATGCCGTTATTGCCGCTTGCGCAGCTGTAACACACAAAATGAAGTTGTTCGTGCAGTTCACTCACGCGGCACAAGGAAGAACGGACGGGCGGATGCATGGCAAAACAGTGCACGAGACAAATCACATTTGATATTTCGCGTATACGGACCAATAGAGAGCATGTACACTGTAGACGTCACGGCATCTTGCTGCGTCACAGACGAACAGGAAATATCAGCAGATAATATGCGCTCTTTTTGTTTTTGTATTTTGCATGGGAGCCTGGCGAGTGGATTTTGAAAGCAAGCGCCTTCCAACTTTATCTTTTGTCAACTAGGAACGCTTTATTTATCAAAAATACGCTCCGCCGCAGTGTTCTAGTGGCTAAGGTACTCGGCTACTGACCCGCAGGTCGCGGAAGTGAATCTCGGCTGCAGCGGCTGCATTTCCGATGGAGGCGGAAAAGGTGTAGGCCTGTGTGCTCAGATTTGGGTGCACGTTAAAGCACCCCAGGTGGTCGAAATTTCTGGAGTCCTTTTCTATGGAGTCTCTCATAATCATATGGTGGTTTTGGGACGTTAAACCACACAAATCAATCAATTTCTCAGAAATACTTAGTAATTTTTAGTAGCGGGCTGTGCTACATGCGAGTGGATGGCGATTTTACTTTTCACGAGTGTACGAGGTTACATTGAAGTTGAACAAAATTTTATGAAATTTTTATTGTGACTGCAACCTTTACTATAGAAAATTTTCTGCCGAAACAAAGTCGCCGGCCCAACTTGAAGGTGTAAACATTCCCTAAACACCATATATTAATAAATACGTGCAAGTTGGTTTGGTTGGAAGTAAATGCAACAGAGATCATGATATTCTGTACCAGTATACTCAGACACATATCATACTTATTGGCATGAGATTTGAAATACTGTTATATCGCGTTACATTCAATGTATAAATAATGAATATGTTGTATTTACTTGTATTCCAGGTCTCAGTGGTAGCAGTCGCCGTTCCCTGATCAAGTGTTTAGATGAAAACAACGAAAATCTGGTGAGTGTGAAGCTACAAAGGAAGGTATACACTACTTCGATTACTGAGAGGCTGAGGACCTTTCTCGTTTGCAAAATGAGCCCCATTCAGAATCTGAAACACGGCTGAATTTGACGGTAACACGAACCAAATTTCTACTCAGATGACGGGAACGAAAATACTTGAGGCTTGTGTATTTAGATTTAGGTGCATATTGTGAAACCCCACCTAGTCGAAGCTTCCAGAGTCGTCCGCTATGGCGTGTTTCATAATAATATCGTGGTTTTGGGACATTAAATCGCATAAAATATTTTAACATCTGCTTTCGGAACTAGGTTAACGCTGATTGAAACGCCCAATGAGAAATTACACCCCCCCCCCCCCCGAAAAAAATAAGAGTCAGGGCACCACCAAGACCAAAGTACCGTGCAATTTGCTTTATCCTTGAGTTTTGGCTCTTACTACTGGGGTTTGGTCAAGAAACTGGCTTGTAATGTAAGGGGAAAGTTTTTCGAACTGAGGTGAAAGAAGATGAATTAAGCGATCCCAGAATGCCCCGAGGACGCGTGGAGCACTGTGGGCAAAGTGTGTATACGCCGAGCGAGGCCGCTGCTCCGGTGCGCACGCTGCTCCTTGGCGCTGTGCAGCTCGAAACAAAAAGAACGTGCCGCCGCTTGTTGATATTATCTTGAACACTCTATAGATATATCCGAATGCACCTGCATATATCTTTATGCGTTAACTGTAAAAAAACAAAAACAAAACAACGCAGCCACTTTAGGTATCATCAGGCGGATGAGCTGAGCGGCACGCTACAGTAGTTGAGTACTACATTATTGCGTACTGATAAATTTAGTCTAAACAGGCTATCGTGAGGAATGTGGGGTAGGGAATTGAATTCATATTAAATGCGAAGCATTTCTTAGCGAGCTTCGGCGACTTTGAGCGTATCTATCTATCTATCTATCTATCTATCTATCTATCTATCTATCTATCTATCTATCTATCTATCTATCTATCTATCTATCTATCTATCTATCTATCTATCTATCTGTCTATCTGTCTATCTATCTATCTATCTATCTATCTATCTATCTATCTATCTATCTATCTATCTATCTATCTATCTATCTATCTATCTATCTATCTATCTATCTATCTATCTATCTATCTATCTATCTATCTATCTATCTATCTATCTATCTATCTAGCCACCTACGACTTTCAGCTCTCCTGGCCATTTCGATAACTGTATGGAACTTGGTATGGCGTAACATGACTGTATGAAGTACGTATTTGACTAGTCATAACATGAAAATCATGACATGTTTGCATGTTTGTCATGAATGTCGTGGTTTACATTTCATGGTCCTGCAGCTCCTGCGGGGGTTTCGTTCACATAGCATGTTGCCAAACTAGAATGGTTTGGCATGATTGCATGGCGAACACAAGCGACATACCCTAAGATGAAAATCATGACATGCGTGCCATGTAACAACATGACTAACATGCCACGCTCATGATGCACTCGCGGCCGTTTCGCTAGCGTCACATATACCAAATTTAGTATTACGGTACGTGAATGGATGACGAAGGTATGTGACTGGTGCAAACATGATAAACATGAGATGCGTGCCATGTACCAACATGGCTACATGCTACGCACATGATGCGGTCGCGGCCGTTTCGCTAGCTTCACATGTGCCAAACTCGGTATTACGCGACGCGAACGGGTGGCATAAATAAATGACACATCCAAAAATTATAATCACGACATGCGTGTCATGTCACAACATGACTACATGCCACAGTGATGATGTGCTCGGAGCCGTTTCGCTAGCTTCACATATGCCAAATTTGGTATTACGTGACATCAATGGATGACGAAGGTATGCGACTGGTGCAAACATTATAATCATGAGATGCGTGTCATGTGAGAACATGACTACATGCCACAGTCAAGGCGCAAATACATTTCGATGTGGCGCGGTACGTGTGCTCGCCGGCGTTCATGTCGTCGCGTCACGCCGGCGTTGCCACGCCAGGCACCTATCCTGTCCGTGGCCGTTTTGCTAGATCCACATATACTAAATTTGGTATCACATGATGTGAATTGATGACGAAGGTAAACGACACATTCAAACACGATAACAATGACATGGAAGTCATGTACGGCATCATTTACCTCCACCTCTTAACGCTGTGCTGATTTGAAAGTGACATATCAACATTTCTTATTTGTGCTTCGCATATCATCGATCTCGAGTGTACGTGGCATCTGCCAATTTTTTCGCTTTTGGTCCTGTAAGTTTTTTTTATTCTAACCTGTAGGTGCTGTGCCAGGAAAAGTTGGTATGTTGTTATGGTCGGCCTTTCTGGCTTGGCTCCGCCTGCATGCGCGAGGCACTGCGACTTACCCCCGTATTCAGAAACGCTCCTCTACTCGAATTCCATCACTGTCGAAATTTGGGCTTGTTGGTGCATTGTGACGACTGAAAATAGCGCTAAGAAACGGGGACACAAGACGAGGACACACGGCACAGGAATTCGTTCGCCATCAAACTTGATTAAGATGGACAGCCGTCGATAAGCCTCTCGCATGGACCCGCGGGAGGCTCCCCGACGTGCTGTGCTCGGAGGCAACTTTGCAGCTGCTGTGATAACTGACACGTGATCACGGAGGGCGGCGGCAATCTTTGAGCTAGGCGGGGCATGCGATGTCACTACAAGCGCCTCAGTATGTCGACGGCGCCTACCGCTGTTTACACGGAATACATCATACGACGCAGCCCTCTCCGTCGCCGTTTATGGTGGACCGTGACCACATAACACGCCAACAAGCCCAGACCCGAAGGTCCCTGTAATAATCGCGTGTTGCGACGAGCGGTTCACGAATAGGGCGAAATCCGCGTGACCGGAAGCACAGCATGACGTTTTCGATTTGGAAGTTTTGTGCACCGGGCCCTGTAGAGGTTCGCAGGTGGAAGAAAATCGGCGACTCTTTTAATCCTGCAGAGGATGGTTCTGAGGAAAGAATGTTCACGGGGCAAATTTCATTCCGTGGCCGCCGTGGCCGGGATCAACCCTGCGGCACCGTCACCAGTGCACCACTGTGGCGGTCTTGAATCAGACTGAGATGATGCGCCAGTTATGCCATTTATGCCTGAATACGAGGTAGAGAAGATTTCCAACATGAATTACTGAGGAAAAGTTGTTGAACCATCGCGAAGGCACCATGGAAGCCTCTCCCGATCTCTCCTCTCAAGTAAAAGCGTCTGTTCGCGCTCTCGGCTACATTGTCAGTATATATATATATATTGTGAGCATTATTTATGCGTCCCATCTTTTCATCTGTAAATACTCATCATCACCAGTCAAGTTTATGTTGTGGGGCACATACTCGAGTCAATAAAAGGAGAGTCTCGAGTGTTCTCGACGCCATCTTACAAGTGGTGGAGAGTGCTGCCCGGTTCCTGCGTCCTCTCGCGTTCTCGGACACCCCAGCGTCTTCTATAACACATCCCTGGAGCTCCGTTCAGGCCGCCGCTTAAACGACCTGGGTCCGGTAATGTCGCAAGCCGCCCAGTCCAGTTGGCAGTTCCCGGTTCTCACGTCGTCGCTCACCTTCACCGATGCGGCGTTCTTCTTCTCCTCTCCGACCTTCTACTTCAATTCCCGACCGCCAACTGGAAAACTGAACAGTGCAGCTTCGGGAGGGAAAGCTGCATCTTTCGAACTGCGTCAAACTCCTCCGGACCGCCCATCGAATGTTTTATTGGTGTATGTTGAAGGTATACAGACAGAGGCACTGGTGGACACAGGCGCATCACATTCCGTAATTCGTGCAGACTTTTGTGCCCGATTGAAAAAAGTTAGGACGCCCTACGATGGGCCTCCCCTTCGTTGCGCAGATGGAGTCCCTATTCAGCCTTCAAGTGTTTGCACAGTCCGTGTTTTCATAGATGGCATCATTCACCACATTCAGTTTCTTGTACTTCCTTTGTGCACTCACACAGTAATTTTAGGATGGGACTTCCTTTCTTCGGCATCAGCTTTCATATCGTGTCGTCAGCGAGTCATTCGAATGTCAGCTACTGAGAGTTCATCGGATGTCGATCCATACAGCTTCCGTTTCATTGCTGCTACTGATTGTTTCATTTCGCCAGGAGATGAACAACTTCTAACGATCGCTTCGGATACTATAGTTAATGGTGACGTGTTCATAGCTCCATCAGTTCGCTCGAAACCTGCGGGGCTTACCATAGCACCCGGCCTTGTGCGGTTTAACGACGGTAAAGCATTCGTCACCGCCTTGAATCCAACTTCTTCGCCAGTGATGCTGCCCCAGGGCACTGCTGTGAGCTGCTTCGCTGACAGTGAGTCCTTTTCACTGATTCCCCTTCACGCAGAATCACCGCCTTTGTCTGCTACTACTGATATCAAGGCTACCACTGTTACCTTAAATGACACCATAAGTCCTCACCTCACTGCCGAGCAAAAGAGAGACCTCTTAGCCCTTCTCCAAAAGCACAGCCTTTCGTTTGATGTACATTGCAAAGTTCTGGGCCGCACCTCCGTTGCAGAGCACAGCATCGAAACCGAAGGCAGCTCCATTGTACGCCGCCGCCCATACCGTCTCTCTTCGGCTGAACGGCAAATCATCGAGACAAACGTCGCCGACATGCTCAAACGGGATATTATTCGACCTTCATCCAGCTCCTGGTCGTCTCCTGTGGTGTTGGTCCGGAAAAAGGATGGCTCTGTCCGCTTTTGTGTTGATTACAGAGCGCTCAATAAGATCACGAAAAAAGACGTATATCCGTTGCCACGCATAGATGATGCCCTGGACTCCCTACAAGGCGCAGAATATTTCTCCAGCCTCGACCTCCGATGCGGGTATTGGCAAATACCTATGCGCGAAGCAGACAAGGAGAAAACAGCGTTTGCGACGCCTGACGGGCTTTACGAATTTAACGTCATGCCCTTTGGCTCATGCAACGCTCCAGCAACATTTGAGCGCATGATAGATACTGTCTTACGTGGTCTCAAATGGAAAACCTGTTTATGTTATTTAGACGACATCGTCATTTATTCTTCTACTTTTTCTCAGCACCTTAAGCGTTTGGACGAAGTTCTAACGTGCATTTCGAACGCTTGCCTACAGCTCAATACAAAAAAGTGCCACTTCGCCAGCACAAGCATCAAAGTATTGGGTCACCTTGTCAGCAAAGACGGCGTTCGACCCGACCCCGACAAGGTTGCTGCCGTAATTAGTTTTCCACGTCCGCGCAATCAAAAACAATTGCGAAGTTTCGTAGGCCTGGCGTCTTACTTCCGCCGCTTCATCCGTCACTTTGCTGCCATTGCGGGGCCGTTACACAAGCTTCTGACGTCAGGGACGGATTTCACGTGGACTGACGAGTGCGAGTGTGCTTTCCAAGCCCTTAAGCGTGCTTTGACATCAGACCCCGTCCTCCGTCACTTCGATGAGAGTGCACCCACTTTCCTGCACACAGATGCCAGCGGCCACGGAATCGGTGCTGTCCTCCTCCAGCGCGACGACACTTCACGTGAGAGAGTAGTTGCGTATGCCAGCCGCGCACTAACACCTGCGGAGCAAAACTACTCGATAACAGAGCAGGAATGTCTCGCTGTCGTTTGGGCCATCCAGAAATTTCGACCTTATCTGTATGGACGCCACTTTACTGTGGTTACCGACCACCATGCCCTATGCTGGTTGTCCTCGCTGAAGAATTTGTCTGGGCGCCTCGGTCGCTGGATACTGCGTTTGCAAGAGTACACTTTTGACGTTGTGTACAGGTCCGGCAAACAGCATCAGGATGCTGACGCTCTCTCTCGCTGCCCTCTGCCACTTTCATCTCCAACCACGCATCCCGAATGCCCCTCAGGTGATCAAGTGGCTTCCTGTTCACTCACGTTATCACCCCTGGCAGTTGCTGGGTCGCTACCTTTAAACAACAGCGCCCAGTTTGCCGCGTACCAACGTGACGACCCCTACTGTAACCGCATCATCGGATACTTGAATGGCTCGCCTTCTCCCCCTAATGCCAGACTACGTTGTCAGCTACGGCTGTTCAAGCTAGAGAACAATGTCCTGCAACACTATACTTACAATGCGGATGGGCATCGGTGGGTGCCAGTACTTCCCCGTTCGCTGCGAAAACAAGTTCTCGAAGCATTGCACGACGACCCATCAGCTGGACACTTGGGATTTCAAAAGACCTACAACCGCGTTAGGAGCCGTTTCTTCTGGCCTGGTCTTTCTACTTTTGTGGCTAATTATGTCGCTTCTTGCGCACTTTGTCAACGCCGGAAACGACCAACTTCAGCTCCTGCTGGCTTATTACAACCTATTCCATGTCCCGACACACCTTTTGCCGTTGTCGGAATAGACCTCGTCGGGCCACTTCCCGTAACGCCAGCGGGCCACCGCTGGATCGTCACAGCCGTCGACCACCTCACACGATACGCGGAGACCGCTCCTCTACGCACTAGCTCCGCCTCAGACGTTGCCGCCTTCTTTTTAGAAGCCATTGTGTTGCGTCATGGCGCACCTCGCACGTTGTTGAGTGACCGGGGCAAGGCCTTCATGTCGACAATTCTTGACGAAATTCTAAAAACTTGTGGCACACTTCATAAGACCACATCCGCTTACCACCCGCAGACAAATGGGATGACAGAGCGATTCCACCGGACTCTAATCGACATGATATCCATGTACATCGGACCGAACCACGATAATTGGGACAAAATCTTGCCGTTCGTAACATTCGCACACAACACCGCTGTTCAACGAACCACCGGGTATTCACCTTTCTTCCTCGTCTATGGTCGTGCGCCGACATTCACCATTGACGCCTCTTTCTTCAATGCAATGACAAAAACGTCGACGACTACGCCAGAACATTTCGTCTCAAGGCTTGCTGAGGCACGGCAACGTGCTCAACTCAACACGGAGGCCAGTCAAGAAGACCGCAAGCAACGCTATGACAGCTTTCGTCGAGACGTCACCTTCCGTCCTGGAGATGAAGTACTACTTTGGACGCCTGTTCGCACACCCGGATTGTGTGAAAAGTTTCAGTCTCGCTTTCTAGGACCTTACGTTGTTTGTGAAAGAACATCTCCGGTCAATTACCTTGTCACTCCCGTCGAGGGTTCCTCGGACCGTCGTTACCGTGCCTCCGAGATTGTCCACGTTTCACGTCTTAAACCCTTTCTGCGCCGTACCTTTCCCGCCTAAGTCTCGGCCGGGCCGGCCGCTCAAGTGCGCGGGGAAAATAAGTGTGAGCATTATTTATGCGTCCCATCTTTTCATCTGTAAATACTCATCATCACCAGTCAAGTTTATGTTGTGGGGCACATACTCGAGTCAATAAAAGGAGAGTCTCGAGTGTTCTCGACGCCATCTTACAATATATATAGTTGGTAATTTTTTCATCCACTTTTCTTTCTTCTTATTTACATTCCATTAATGTTAATAACTTCCCCTGTACATTCCTTGGCATTACTGTCTGTTATATCTCATTATATATATATATATATATATATATATATATATATATATAAAGGTTTGCATTGGGGGGTTTTACAAGACCACGCCGACACAAGGGTTGAAGAGCCGCTTATGCGTGACTTCTGGTAGATGCATTCCAGCGAGCATCATGAGAAAAATAACCAAAAGGCATGTTGCATAGTTGACTGTCATGCACGACTGCTCCGTCGCAGAGCGAGTAGCGCTTTTCCTTACGTTCAAGTGAAATGCAACAAGAGAAAAAAAATGCAAATATATGGTGGAGACGCTGGTATGCAAACCACGGCAAGAAGCTCTAACTCATGAAAAGTACGCTGACAATAAACAAAAAAAAGTTAGAATATATATATATATATATATATATATATATATATATATATATATATATATATATATATATATATATATATATATATATATATATATATATATATATATATATATATATATACATATATATATATATATATATATATATGCATGACGCACCCCTTGCACATATTAGGCGCCAACGCTGTTTTCACACTTCAGCGCGGCGTGTGTAAACAGGACATAGATAGATGATGGTGTGTACTGTCTGATTAGATGCGTGTAAAGGTGTGTCTCTCGTTTAGTCAGCGACAGCACGGGTGAAAACATTCGCGGAGTTTCTTAAAAAATAAAGGACATAAAAAAGAGATCAGCAGAGCACTTTGCGACTTCTCTACGTTGATGTATGTTACTTTCGTGGAGTGTTGTACGACAAAAGAGAAAAAAAAAACATGGGTTGAGTTGCCGTTTACACACTCTTAAAAAATGAATTATAATTATTTACTTTTAGGCAGTAACTGCTTGTGACAACATTCACCGTCTATGTATAAATGCAGGCAATACCTGCCAAGTTGGTAAAACCTCACTACCACTTGATATATATATATATATATATATATATATATATATATATATATATACTTACATTTAATACATACGCGCGAGTAAACCATGACATAATAATTGTGGGGGTTTAACGTCCAAAAACTACCATATGATTATGAGAGATGCCGTAGTGGAGGGCTCCAGAAATTTTGACTATCTGAGGTTCTTTAACGTGAACCCAAATCTGAGCACACGGGCCTCAAGTACTTTCGCCGCCATAGAAAATGCGGCTGCCGCAGCCGGGTTTCGATCCCGTGACCTGCGAGTGAGCAGCAGCCTTCCGCTAGACCACCGTGGTGGGTGATAATCATGACAGTCACTACCTAGTAGCTTACTGAACACAGGTGTTGATTGATTGACATGTGGGGTTTAACGTCCCAAAACCACTGATGATTATGAGAGGCGCCGTAGTGGAGGGCTCCGGAAATTTCGACCACCTGGGGTTCTTTAACGTGCACCCAAATCTGAGTACACGGGCCTACAACATTTCCGCCTCCATCGGAAATGCAGCCGGGATTTAAACCCGCGACCTGCGGGTCAGCAGCCGAGTACCTTAGCCACTAGACCACTGCGGTGGGGCAAGAACACAGATGTAGCTGTTTTTTTTTTCGGTTTTGCTTGGCACGTATTTGGAGCAGCCAGGATCAGCAAAGCACTGTGCGACCCTTATATATATATATATATATATATATATATATATATATATATATATATATATATATATATATATATATATATATATATATATATATATATATATATATATATATATATATATATATATATATATATATATGTGTGTGTGTGTGTGTGTGTGTGTGTGTGTGTGTGTGTGTGTGTGTGTGTGTGTGTGTGTGTGTGTGTGTGTGTGTGTGTGTGGCCGGTGAAAAGCCACTCCCATGGCGGAAACTTCGGACCAAACTGTGCTCTAAAATGTTCGTTGTGTTTGAACTACGTTTCTTTCTACATTATCTGAGCCTGCATGATACTTCCTACAGCGGTGGCTGCATTTCCGCCTCAATCGGAAATGCACCCGCCGCAGCCTGGATTCGATCCTATACGACCAGCGATTTAGCGGCCGAGTACCTTAGCCACTATAGAACACCGCGGCGGGGTGCACGGCATCGACACAGAGTGGGACGGGATATGTGAATGCGTTCTTCACCCCGACTCGCCCGAAGGAAAACTGCCGGAGCACAAAGTTAATTTGCTCATTACGCTGCTTTAACTAACAACATTGAACAACAGTTAGCCAAAAATGAGCGTACACTTCTCATGTTTCTGGGCGCTGTTAGTATTTTCGTATTAAGCAAAATTTATTTTTTGCTGGCTGAAATGAAAAAAAAAGGGTAAACGTTGCATTTGGTTAGTGTAGAGGATATCACGTCCAAAACCGACTCAGGCTATGAGAAACGCCGTAGTGAACACTAATTAATAATCGCTTAATATTTCATGCGATCATAAAGGCAAATATACAGCGCAATGATGTTTACAGGTAACGCTGAATACGTAAAAAACATTAGTGACAAACTCACGTACAGAATGCCCAGGCCTTTACGCGTTATGAACTTCAAAAGCAGGTTTTAAGTTGTATCTCTACTTTTGCGGTAGCACACGGCGAGTGGTATGAACATGCTCATACAACCAACTATATGGAACAAGATAATCTAAAACATTGCCACTTTTCATGAAAGTGTACTAGGACGTATATTAAAACCGTTATTTAAACAGCACTACGAAACTTGTAGATTGCTTAAGTTATTTCATGATGTCTAAATTACACCATAACATACTAGTCCAGTAGAGAAAGTCACGTTTAGTAAACCGTCAGGCACTCACCTTGCTAACTCAGAAATGCTTAATAACGATGAGAACTTTTTATAGCTTTCACATATTTCTGCAGTAGTAAAACATTAGCGACACGCAATAAATATGACGCGGAAGAGGCAAATGATGTATAGTTACTAGCTTTTTCCTACCTGCTTTATTTAAGAGTATATATCTTTTTTTTTTCTGGCATTGCGCAGCTGAAACCAGACTGGCAGAATTGTATTGGTTCCGCAAAAGTTGAAGTTCTGACTGTGGAAGATCTCTACCACTGGGCTTGTTCGAGGCTCTCTTCAGAAACAGAGGTATGGCTTCCAGAATGCCCAGAGTTTCCCTTGACGTGTGTGCAGCAGTCTGCGATTGTATTCAGTGGCATACTTCACTCGAATTAGCGGCTCTTAATAAGCAAAAGTTAAGGTTATCGATTGTAGTACGTGTAGTTTTACGTCCCATATACGATTATGAGGAAAGCCGTGGTGGAGGGCTCCGGAAGTTTCGACCATGTGGAAGTGTGCACAGACATTGCACAACACACGGAGTTACGGCTATAGGAGAAACAAAGGGAACCAGATAGAAGTATTAAAGGCATAAAGTTCTCTATTGAAACACTGGAGGGAACTCTGGCGCTAGTTTCTATGGGAGCTGCAACGCATGACGCTCCAGTGAGCATTGGAATTTTGGGTAGAAGACGGATTTGCCTATACTATACGTTCCTTTTGGCTTCGCAGAGCTTGAAGCTGTCTTGTCATGAAACAACAAGCAGCAATAATTTGTAAGATAAGCTTCGCCACATCCACCTTATAGGCTTACCATTTGAAATCGTCTGACGAAGTTTGTAACCATTCGTTCTTTCATTCGAAACAAAACCAAAACACACTTGTGGGTCACACTACTCTCAGAAGGGAGCAGTGTAATGAGACGTGCCTCTTCAAAGAGATTCATACACGCGTCAAGTCAGGGCTCTCAAAATGAAAGAGCCAAACGACTATTTTTTCTTCTTTTCCTTAAGGTAAGCGCACCAATGGAAAGGATCATTTCTCGCCTAGACTTTCAGTCATTTCAAGTTTTTACTACGCTAACGTTAGAGACAACGATAATAGTCCTTGTAATTTCCCAGGCACGATTGTCAGTTGAAACCATTTAGCTGTGCCGAATGAAGAAACAAGCTCGTCGAGAAAAAAGAAATTCTCTTTCATTCATTAGATTGTGTTTAGAAATTTTTTAATGCACTCACGAGAACAGTGTATTACCACGCTTCATGCAGCTTTACGCTCATTCAGGACCCCCTTTTATCAAAGTCCTTCTTTTCAACCTTCTGAACGTCCTTTTTGCAGCGTAATAGCAGCCGCCTGATTACACGACGTCGATTTTCTTTCGCGTAAGCGCGCAAGGAAAACTGGGAGAGCGTGTCACAAAGTGAACGTTACTTGAGGCAAGACACAACGGGTGCGCTTTCCGCCACAGGTGAGGCATGCAAACACGCCCGTTTGTTTTCTTTGTTGACTCAAGTCATTTACGACGGAGCTTCGCTTCCGGGTGACGGCGCCTGAACGATGTGCCCCTGTCACCACATGGCTCACGCTATCTGCAAGGAACGCTTCCTGCAATAGACATGGAGTGGGTCGTCAGTAGAGTGGCTAGTAGAGGCTTTTGCGTGGCCATGCGATGGCCGAACAACTCGCTGCAGTCTTTTCCAACTTGGCAAGTTGTCCCACTGCCCGCATATCTAACTGCGTTCCTTAGACACTCACTTCCGTACATTAGCACAGTGATAGGCTAGATAATCCAGACCCGCTCTCTATTATAGTCCAGCACTACCGCTTGAGTGGTTTCAATCACTGCATCTCTTGGTGAGATAGTATATTTTTAAATTTTCCGAAGGGCAAAGTGCATCCAGCTAATGGAGTATTTCTTTAAATATGATTTTGCTGCAAGTGAATGCTATATACGACGTTCCATTACAGTTTAGCTGTCACTTAGTGAATTTGCATCAAGCAAAAATACCAGAAGTCTCTTTTAATAGATAAACACATAAACAAATAAACAGTTATTCAATCATGTGAGCTACAAGTCTACCAGTCTGTGAGTGCTGTTGTGGAAAAGAGACATCGTCCAAATAAATCAGTTGTTAGTCTGTGCTAGTCCGGTCCACAGCTTTCTTGTGTCCTGTATGTATATGCGTAGTTTGTGTTTTCCAGTTCCTACCAACTAGCCGAGCGATTACATAAAATAAGAGAATTCAAGCCCATCACAACAGTATATCATCGCAGTCTTCGGATATATAAAGTGGCTTGTAGTGTTTATTGCGGCGTAATGAAATTCAACCAAGCTCGATGGCGAAACATTTGCGTCCGTGATAAAACCGTATCTTCTCGCATGCGTTGACGTTGAAGCATCGTAAATAGTTAAATATAAAGAACAACTTCATTTACCCGAGTTTGATATGGTCGGGTTTCACTGAACCGTATGAATGAGGCCGCGATAAGGACTAGGCGCCCTACATTGCACCCTTGGGCTGACTCTCCGACATTCGAGACACGGCCGGGAAATGATATGGCTCGATGCCAGCGCGGACCCTAGGCACACGTTGAGCGCTGACACGCAACCGCAGCAGCATTTCCCGGCGTCATTGGGACGGAGGCTGGTTTGCTTCATCGCCGGCAAGTGGCCACACTCCGACGAAGATATGTACTCTGAGCGGGCGCAACTCGTAGGTCCTTCTATTGAGGCACCTTGACATCGAGCAGTTTCAGAGCGGTCAATATAGCTCGTATGCTCAACTTTTCAAACCTTGCTTAAGCTGTGGTTTGTAGGCCATTGTTGAAAGGGCGCAATATTAGGTTCAAAAGAGCCGGAAATTATGCATGCAAAGACGCAACAGGATAGCAGAATGAAATACCGCGTGAAGTACTGAGGACACACACACGTCTTCCGCCAGTCGACTCCTGGGGCCTACCATTCGTATGGGTACAGCGCACCACGACAAGGACAATGGAGAGACACACACTTACGTGGGGCGTTTGTCCTGGGGCGGCGCGCCCACACCTGCATGCTTTAAGAGAGAGATTGGAGGTGGCGCAAAGTCCACCCCATACAATGGCACATAGGTCGGCGAAATCACTCTTGAGTCGACTCACTCGGACTCAGATCCAGCCGCGAGGGTGAGTCTGCAGAGTGAGTGCGGGTGACTGATATTTTCGTGAGTCGGAGTCAGAGTGAGTGCAAAGCGCTAAATATATTTCTTGAGTGAGTGTAAGCGAGTAACACTTTATTTTGCCGACATAAGGTACTATCGGGTCATCATCAGAATTACATCAGCCTCACCTGAATTCGCGTTTATACTCACGTCTACTCACAGGTATTCAAAGCAGTGTCGTTCATGCACTATTTCTATACTTATTAAGCAGAGGCGTGAAATACGTAAACGTGTGCCGTAATATCCTCCCACCATCAACCATTCTAGGTATAATAAGGAACTGAGACAGCCGGAACTGTTATTTGAGACCAGATAGGAGCGTAGGCCTAGCCATCGAAAGCAGCGACAACGTCTGGGCCGAGCGCCTCATGCTTAGCGCTGACGATGTGTTTGCCGAGCTTTGCAGGGCCTACTACTTCTTCATTACACAGGGAATTTTCGATTGTTATATCTTATGTTGTCATATCTTCCAAGAAAAATTACCTCACTGGTGTGAAAGCACTCGGAACTTCTTTTACAGCGACAGCTGTTATGAATGGGATCAAAACTTGGATCACGCGCGGCACCACAGTTGTCCGCCACCACCGCCGCCGCTGGTGTACGTAACCACTATCGCAGAAATAAGAAAATAAACCCTAAGGACACAGTGGGGCTCGAGCCCAGGTCCGCTGCATGCCAGCCCAGTCTTCTACCATTGAGCCACGCCGGTGATTGGGACTTGTTGGCAAACTTGCCTTAGGCAGGTCTGATGTCGAGAAAGCAATCACGTTTATACGACTTATAAAACGTTTTAAAACAGCGAAAAAACAACCAGTCGTCGCACAATGCAAATAGCGTAATGTGTGGGTAGTCCAGTGCTCGAACCCATTACAAAAGGTTGTTTTTGTTCCCCTATTAACTGTGGCGCATGCATGCCCACTTCAGGCATAATTCCTCATCGTCGTCAGGCACTGCATGAACAATTGGCACAAAATTCCTTGCAAGTGTTTAGCGGATACCACGCTTCTCGGAAGATTGACGAAAAACAGCATAGCGAATGCCAGCCTACTACAAAAAAAAAAAAAAACGTTATTGCGTTAATGCCCTGGTGGGTATCAAGCAAGTGCGCTTGCAATGGTTATCCAATGAGTGTTTGGAAAGGCCCTGAAAGGCTGCTCTTCCAAGCTTTCGGTGTGACTGTGCTGTACCTTCCGCGGAGGCCTGGTTTTATTCATTTCTTTTTTTGAAGATACAATTTCAAACGGCACCAAGAAAAGCACCGATTACGTGAGATATTGAGGTTAAAAGGGTGTTGACACCACGGTCGAAGAAGCTAATTCTGTGCTGATGGACTCATGAGTCGACTCACTTATACTCGGATCAAGTCGTGAGCCGGAGTTTGAGTGAGCCCTGCTGAGTAATGTTTTGGTGAGTATGAGTCCGAGTGAGTCCATATATTTCATGAGTGAGTCTGAGTGGGCTCCACAAGTTTTGCCGACCTATGCATTGACATAATAGAAAGTAAAGGCGCTGCGACGCACATTCGCCCCCCCCCCCCCCCCCTCTTTGAAGGGAAAACCTGCGCACGCCTATCATTGTTGCGAGCATTGAATCATTAATGCAGACTGACTCATGACGCATTCATGACGTATTATCGCATGACACGCTTGCTGAGCGTCGCCGGCGTGTACACATACGATGGTACTGTGGACTATTTGTTTAGTATGTCCGCATGTATGAATCCTGTTTGCTTCCGCAGCACGAGCAATCTAGTCTCTGTGATTTCCCGTATAAAGAGCAACCATTTAATGGATGCATGTTTCGGAAACTTGCAGTTGGAAGAGTTCCGAAATACATCCCAGTGCCTGCTGGAAGGAATGCAGATATCCGACATAGCAGCAGGCATCAGAGTGAGTACTGCAATTTGAAAGTTTTTTTTTTGTTCGCTATATTTTCCCAAGTAACCACAGCATCTTGGCTATAGAATTTGAATGCACGTGTTCTTCTGGACTTCCATCGTTGTAGAGAAGCGGCGATTTCTGCAGGTCCCCTTCCTCACCTCTACATGCATAAGTAAAGAGACGAAGTAGTGTATGACTTAAACAGTTGAACTGCATTCATGCGTCCTTGCAGTCGCCTCCGGGGTTACCAAATGATAGAAAGCAATGAAGAAGATAGCAAGTAACGAAAAACAGCAGTTGTTCGCTTAACTGTTTTTTCTAAAGAGTGATCTATTGAACGAAAAAGAAGTGTAAAACTACATGGCTCCTATAAATGTATACTTTTCGGCATCCAAGGTGAAATTGTGATATATCTATCCCTCAGTTTATATATACAAGTCATACACTTCTTTTGTACAACCAAGTTGAATCTGTACAACTTAGACCAAGACCCTTGAAAAGTGACTAAATGAGAACAGCGTAACAGAACATATGCAGATTGGGAGCCTCCCTAAAACGACTTGAAATTTTTTTCTTCCCTGGCAACGAAGCGGCGCACGCGGCGGCTCGAGACCTCACGAACTGAGCCGTTGAGAATACCGACACTGCCTCGGCTGAAGTTCAACGCGGGAAAGAGCGGAAGTGGAAGGGAAGTACGAGCTATAGTAAGGTGTAAATGCCCGCAGCTTCACAACAAACTAAATAAATACCAGGCAGTTGCATGGCGACAACTGCAAACACACACTATACCTCAACCCAGTTCTCTTCCATATCTGTTACCTAGATCTATATTTGACAAACAAATGCAAGGTTTGTTATGCAAGGGCAACACTATAGCGCATATACCATGGGAGGCCTTGAGTTTACATGCCAAAACACAAGGAAACCACAAGAAGGTAGTCTCGAAATGCAGGACGCTCTGGCAGGAGGCTCTGCTCAGCTCCGATTGGCTGCGCATTAGAAGAGTGGGCCGTTCAGCGAGCCGCCGAAGCCGCTCGAGTCCATGGGCTCGCGGCCGATGCATATTCTGAGGCCCGTCCCAAGTTAACTTTGCTGGACAGTTATTAATAAAGTTATATCTTCTTCGACTCGCAGGAATGCAAAGGAAGCTCCAGGACATTCTGACGAGCCACAGCACGATGGGGGTTGTTGCGCGCACCACTGTGGCGTAACATTTGGTCTGCTTGTTGATTTTTTTTGCCAAATAAAACTTATGCTCCATAACAATGAGGCTTGGCACAGCTTGCACCCTTCCGTGGGGCACCGAACTAATTCTTGAAGCATTTGTGAAACGCATGTCTGCTCTGTTACGACATATAGGCTTCTGTTGAGGGTGCGCAAAAAAAAAAAAAACGCGCTATGAGATATAAATTGCCACAAGCCATTTGCTCTCCTGGTGTTGCTTCGCTGTCGAAAGTCTGGTGCATGGCTGTCCCCTTGCTCTTTTGGCAGTACATAGTTATGTAATTAAAAACAAGCGGCAGTTCTTCGGTATTTTACGATGCGTCAACGTGCTGTAAACTTTTTGTTTGTTTTGTAAGCTGCAAATGGTTTACTTTCACTACAATTGCTTGCCCAGCATACGAACTAAGATGGAGGCGCAAATGTTGTAGGCCCGTGTACTCAGATTTGGGTGCACGTTAAAGAATCCCAGGCGGTCAAAATTTCCGGAGCCCTCCACTACGGCGTCTCTCATAATCAAATAGTGGTTTTGGGACGTTAAACCCCACAAATCAATCAATCAATCAGCATACGAACTAAGTGAAGCTGTACGTCATGGTTGGGCGTTTGGTATATATCCCAAACAAGGCAGATACCACTACCGAAGTGAAATACTTTTAGTATGTGAAAACGTGATATTTGCGGCAGTGTCACGAAAACTGAACGAATGTATGGTGCGAGAAGTTGTGACACTGCCTGCTCTGCATGCAGCTTTGCAACAAGGGCGCATTCGAAAAAAGTGCACAAAAATACCTCTGTATCTTCTGGAGTACCTACACAACATGGGACTGATGGGAAAGTTCGTCAATTCTGGCGCACGTGGGCATAGCAGGAAACTTGCTATGGATGCCTTATACCCATGTTACGCAGGCAAAGAAAGCATGGTTACGACCAACCATGCATGGTTAGCGCCAACCACGGTTAGCCGATGTTACAAAGCGCGAAAGGATCCTCGGTTAAGGTGGCTAACGCCATCCGGCGTAGAACAATCAACAGAGCCACTTACTTGCGTATATATTCTCCGAATACATTCAGCAGCAACCAGGCAAAAATGTCATATGTGCCCCCTAGTATATTCATGTACTTACCGGTACTTCTTGTTCAGATTGTCATCTTACGGACTTGCTTTGGCGTGAATGGCTCTGCGTCAGACGGAAATTCGTCATTCATCTCGGCTGTAATTGCCGCGTACACCTTTGCATTGCGTGATGTGTTCCGCATATCACTCAAACGATTTTCTCACATCCTTATCAGGCTTTACGCGTGGTTCGCGCTGTCCAACTCGTCCACTTTCCAAGCGCGCTCGCCGTCATGTACTCACCCATGGTGAGCACCGCCATTTTCGCGGTTATCTGCCTAACCGAGGTTGCAGAGCTCGGTTTCTTAAAACCACGGTTAGCGGCATAACCGCGGCTTCGTGTGCCGTGTAACATCAGCGAACCGCGGTTAGCGTAATTGTTGTTTAGACTGCCTGTGTAACAAAGGTATAAGACTATAACAAAGAAGGATCCTATAAAGAACCTCAACGTCTGTAAGCTGTATACAATCATTTTCAAACTAACCTTATCAAGTTTGACAGCTCACCACACCGGTAGGACATAAGTGCTCACCAGGCCAGATGCCCCTCTTCCACTCTGCATCTGCACAAGGTCAGCGCGTGCAACAGCGTGGATGATCCGACTTAAAAATATAAAAAAAGCGATACAAACACTTTTCACTATGACCACGTACCGACACGCTCATATATACCGTGAGACCATTATGTTTGCCTTGCAAAACCTATAATAATAATGAGCCCTCTTTTTTGGGGCTGAACTGATATTGTGACAAATCAACAATGTTTGCTCACAGCACTGCAGCATGCAATTAGGCTCCCCCGAAGATGGAGAGCAAGATTCGGTGTTTCGGCATGAACATTGGACATTGTAAAAGCAGGGTAGTGTCTAGACAGCTCTCGAAATGATTTAGATCTAGCCTGTGGCTAATTGAAAGTGACACTAATCAGCAATCTGCTGTGCCGTTAGGTGGGGTCGAGGAAGAGGGGCATCTCGCGCTTTTGCGCACGCGTCGCTATTACATGGCAACGCTTTCCCAAAGGTACACAACCGCCTCCGCCATGCCTCCACCATGTGGCGTTCTGATTGGCTGCGGCAAAGCGGCGAGCCTCGGCGGACGGCAAAAAATTGCTCCGGGAGTGATCGCATTTGCCGCCTCGTTTTCTGCCCGCTTTCGCCATTTGAAAAAGAGTTTTCCCCGCTTTCCGCTTTGTCACCTTGCCGCTTTGCCCCCCCCCCCCCCCTCCTTCTTCGGTGCACGTGCCAGTACAGCAGCAACACCCAAGCCGGGATATTTGAGTGAAGCGGCGACGCCCTGTCACCCTCCGCTTGGGTGCGGCAGGGGTCCCAGCACGTGCGTTGAGGCTGTGCGAGTAGCGCATCCATGGGTGCGTTCACGTTTGAGAAGTGTAAAGTCACAGTTTAGCCAAAAGGGCGAAGCAATAAATAGGACAGCAACATATTAGAATGTTTTACGAAGCAAGGCTGGTGTTCGACCTCACATAACTCGACAAAACACTGGTGTAAAGGCGCGTTTACACTAGAGCGACACGATACTGACAGGACCCTGAGGAAGACACGAGTATGACGCAGACCATCAGCTGACGAGCCGCCAGACCTTATGGTCACACTAGGCCGACGACGACGCCTCAAAATACAGCATGTCGTCGTAGTGTAACATAATGGCACACTGAAAACACCAGCAACCTCACGATACCTCACGATAAACTGATTCAAAAACTTAAGCGGATTGGTCTTCCAGACATTCTCGTAAACTGGATTTTCGAATATCTTACTAACCGGTCACAGTTTGTTGCCATTAATGACCACGGTTCACCATCTCTTCATGTCTCATCAGGTGTGCCCCAGGGAAGTGTACTGGGGCCATTGCTTTTTCTCATTTATATCAACGATATTGTTAATGTCATAACACCTACAGTACAAATTAGATTATTTGCCGATGATTGTGTTTTGTTTCGTGATACTTACTCTGTTCATGATCAAAACGAACTTAACACAAATCTTTCCGATACAGATCAGTGGTGTAATGAATGGGTAATAACCCTCAACGTAGACAAAAGTGTCTGTATGCGTCTAAGACGTAAAAAAAATCCGCTAGACTATATCTACCAACTAGGGCCGTCAACCCTGAGAGAGGTCACTAGCTTTAAATATTTGGGCTTGACCATAACTAACAATTTATCTTGGAACGTCCACATAGACAACGTATGTTCACCTGCCCTCCAAAAACTCGGGTTTTTAGGACATAAACGGCGTAACTGCCCTCCAAATGTAGAGCTTCTTAGTTATTTTTATTTTGTAAGGCCTAAATTAGAATACGCCAGCACAGTATGGGATCCTTACACTAAGTTTAATATTGATAAAATTTAGCGGGTTCCAAAGAAAGCAGTTCGTTTTATAAACAACAAATACTTACCACCTGATTCACCCTCTGCACTAATGACTGCAAATGGCATTCAGCCACTTGCTTCGCGCAAACTAAAAAAAACGGCTTCATTTTGTTTTCTTGCTACTTAACAATAAACTCACTATTGATCCATCACCGTATCTATCTTTCCTATCAACTAGGTAGACCGGACATCACCATCCCAATTTGCTTAACCCATATTTCGCGAGAACTGATGTCTTTATGCATTCTTTCTTTCCACGGACAGTGTCTGATAGGAACAAATTATGTGATCCCCATTCATTTTGAATGAAGTAGAGTGAACTGCATTATGTATGGCGCAGGTTATTCCTGTTTTTTTTTTATGTGATGCGCCCTTCCTGCTTGGACCATTTATGGTTCGCAGTATGTACTAAATAAAAAAAACACATGAGCAGACCTGTCGTTGGCGTGTCGTCAGGATCTATGCGGCTGAGCGAAAATTTGCATGTGTCTTTGCGTCAACCGACTACGAAGGGGACAATCTTGGGAGAGATTCCAGCCCTCCCAGAGGTTTTCACGGCGTTTGAATGGGCATCTTACACACTCCACGGAAGTCTTTTCTTCGCTTTCCTTTTGTGTATTCCCACCTCCGTTCGTCGGCGCCGTGGATGATGGCGCAGGTTGGGCCGCGCAGCCGGAGAGGGACAATGGCAGAGCAGAAAGCATGACAGTTAGTATGAGGCAACCATAAGCGGCGTGTTGTGTGTAGCGCAATTAATGCGGCTGATGCAGAGCATGAAGGCCGTTCCCGACCCGTCAACTAACGAAGCTGATCGGTTCCGCGAAGGCGAACGCGGGAGACTTGCGCACGGGAAATAAAGAAGACTTCTTCGTTCACACGGTTCACGAGCGGAGCCGTCAAGGTCGCACCCGCCTGGGACTAGAAAGGGAAAGCTCCCTCGGAAGCGTGTCTGGCAAGAATTATGTCAAGCGCGGTCGTCTGAGTTTCAAGCCATTGTTGGCATGCATGTGTGCCATTGAGAATGCCGCAGGGACGCGACCACTGGGCTGACCATGGTTGCGGCACGGAGACGAGCTTATCCTCCCCCGCTATACGTCATTACCGAGTGTTGGAAGGACGGCGGAGCGCCTCGCTGTCGCATGCACACCTGGTCAGCGCAAAGGACCTCACGGTGTACTCTGCGCGCTCACGGAGGCTTCTACGAAGCGACGTTTAGTGAGAAAGCTGATGGAGCTCGAGCGTGAGAATGGCTACCGACGGAGGTCGGCTGATACATGGCCTGACATGGAAGAAAGTGTGACACGTGGAGAACCTATCCCCTCTCGTGTTGTATTTCGTAACGTGATTCTTACCAATGCAGAGCCTGTTATGAAAGTGTTTCTACGATTGGTTATGGCGATGCGAGCCCACACGCGTGATTGGCTTGTGTGGAGAAGCTTTGTTCAACCGAGGGTTGAAAAGAGAATGTTTGAATAAAGAGTGGAGGTTCGGGCTTCGACTCGGGCAAACGCCCGGGGCAGCAATTAAGCGCCTCTTCACCGAGTTACGGCTCTTCCTTCGCGCTGCCACCGTGCACTCGAGTCATCGAGGGGACCCACTCCGAACCTCAAACATCTTCCCTCCTTAGGTAGTGTAGAAGCTAGTCGAGGAGAAGAAAATTAACTATGGTTAAAAATGAGGTGCATGTGTGCAAGTTTAGCCAGTGTCGCTGCTTGTGCCTCCAGTGTGACTACAGAATTGGTCAACGAAAGGCTGTGAGTACGACAAGGCACAGACGGAGTCTTCTAGAGACCATCAGCGGAGTGTTTGTGTCGTTGTAGTGTAAATATGGCGACGACAAGACAAAAGACATTCCCAAAGATAGTCGGTAGACCAAAAGAGGTGATGTGTCTCTAGTGTAGTCGCACCTTTAGGATACACGGCCGCTCCAGGTGCACTTTTGGCACCATTTTTTTCGTGTTGAGAACACAGCCCGTAGAAGCTCCCGCTTGCTGTGGGGGCACAAGGCACGTGCTAATCGTGGGCACTTTGAGCACTATCTCACCAGAAAAGGTTGCCACGTTAAACTCGCTGGGGATAACGTTCTTGGTATTAGCAAGGTTTAATGAGGGTAGGGCCGCAGTGCCATGAATATAGTGAACTAGTGTATAGCCATGAGCTAGAAGCAGTGAAAAGTGGGAAGTGGACACGTAGCGCAGGCCATAAGAGTGTGCGCGAGTGCCACCTCTTTTTTAGCCCTTGGAATATCCACTGGTACTTCTATATGCTGAATATATGATGAAAAGATGCGAGATGGTGGTACTTGGAGTGTTCACTAGATGGACGGACGGGCGGATGGACAGAGACAGATTCATGGATGGACACACGGATGGATGGACGAATGTACACATGGATGGATGGATGGACGCTGGGATGGACGCAGGGACGGACGTATGGACGAACGCATGGATGAACGCACAGACGGACGGATGTGCGGATGGATGGACACACAAATAGACGGACGGATGAACGCATGGACGGTGGCACAGACGGACGCTTCACCCCACTCATCATCATGCACTCCGTGGATATGGTGTGATTTCTGCTTCTTTTCTCTCTCGCACGCAAGTAGCCAGGCGCAAGGCGCAATAAAATTGCGTATTAATAACGGCACGTAAGAGGTCAGTAAATAAGAAAATTTTCAATTTTGCGCCATGTAAGGCAAATGCACGACGTCGCTACCACTTCCGGTTGTGACGTCATTTTTTTGCTTTTTTGTTAGTTGTTCCCTCCTCACATAGATGATGGTTGCAACGAGCCACCGACTACTGGATCCATGGGCTTCTATGGAAGTTCCGCCACGAGTTTACGTATACCTTGCAGACAACCTCGGCAGTAAATGCGATGTTCGCTCCGCGGAAAGAAGAGGCTAGTGCATCCTTCCCCATATATATATAAATACATATACATATACGTGAATGACGGCGGCGGCGGTGGTGACGGCAAAAAACCAGCCGGGACTGTCCGTATAATTTCTATCGCAATAAAACGAAAACGCCAGAGTGGCCGGAAAACCTCGATTGCGCGCGTCGAAGATGTTCACATTCGTTCTGCCCCACCCGGCCGCCGTTGCCGTCGCTACCTTGAGGATTAATTAGGTTTTGCCTGCTTTCTGAGCACAAAATTTCGTACCGAATTTTAGTTATTCGCGCAAAGTAGTGAAACGAAACAGTTCACACTTTTTCCAACGTTGTTTTGGGAGATAAGCAAGCAGAAACGACACGAGTGAACACAACGGCAGCGGTGGCGGCGGGCTCAGCTGGCTGTACACAAACACGAGACACGCTGGGGCATGCCGACTCACTGCTGCTGCACCGTCTAATGCCAGAGTGCTCGGCGATCGTAATCCAAACCAGGCTCTTGATGAACACGTCCTCGTTGAGAACGTCAAGCTTCGTCATGCTGCACGGGTATAGTTCGCGATTGGAGCCGATGCGAGCCACCACCGACACCCTTGCCACCATGTTGAATTTGCGGCTGGCTGGATATGTCACGTGGTTCGATCTAGCGCAGCCAAGGCCGCGAAGCGGAAACTGGATCCTCTTTTGGGTGGCGGGAAAATGGGTCTCGGAATAAGTTTTTCGCGCCGGCCGCGTGGCATGGTTTTTCCGGCCGTTTGGGCGGCCAGTTACCGGAGGGTTTCGCCGCTTTCGCTTTCTTCGAGGCCAAGTGTAAACGCGCCCTTTAAGCGCAACATTGGCTATACTGCGACGTGAGGATAACGTACTCACGTTGCAACGTGCTCTGTTTTTTACAGCGAAAGCTGTTGTGAGATCACAACTCGGTTCTCGCGCTGCGCTGTATAGTTGTCCGCCGCCACCGCCGCCGGTGTTCGTAAGCACATTGTGCGAACTTAGAAAAAAAAACTATACCAATGACACAGTGGGGCTCGAACCCGGGTCCACTGGATGCCAGCCCAGTAGTCGACCACTGAGTCACACCAGTTTTTTTTTTCTTTCACTGAGTCACACCGGTGCATATGGGGATGTTTGCAAACTTGCCTTAGGCAGGCTTGATGTTGGGAAAGCAATCGCGCTAATATGACATCAATCGTTTTAAAACAGCGAAAGAACAAGCAGTCATCGCACAACGCAAATAGCGTAACCAGTAGATCGTCCAATGCTCGAACCCGTTACAAAGGCTAGTTCTTGTTCCCCTATAAACTGTGGCGCATACCAGCTTCCGGCATGCATAATTCCTCATCGTCGTCAGCCTCTTAATGAACAATCTGCGAAAATTCCTCGCAATAGTTAAGCGGATACCATGCTTCTCAGAAGAATGATGAAACATAAAATATCGAATGCCGGTGTACTACCCTAAAATTTTTTAATAATAATGCCATATTGGGAATCAAGCAAGTGTGCTTCTAGCAGTTACCCAATGAGTGTTTATATAAGGCTTAGAAAGGCTTCTCTTCTAGCTTTCGCTTTAACTGCTGCGGCTTCCGCGCAGGCCTGACGTCTCTTCTTTTTTTGCAACCTTGGAATGCTTTGATGAGACGTTAACAGCTGTTCTCAATAAAGAGCTCGAAGTCCGTGCATCATCTCAAACTATCGTCAACACAACGTATTCTGTTGTGGTATAAGCCTCTCCTCCCCGAGACAAAAATGCTCGCTCATTCAGGCTCTCTTATACTTGGCCAGGTGTCATAATCAGTCTCAACTTTTAAAGTATGTATGCGTTACGTATAGACCTCGTATTTGGCTTGCACGAAGAAAAGAGTGCAATATAGGATACCTCACTATTGTCATGCGGATATGCAAAGCAGAAAGCAACGATGCTGTTGAGCTTTTACAGCGCTCCTCTGGTCACACACATTCACACTCGAGAAGCGAAACGAGAGCGACAACTTCAGAGGGGTGGAAAACTGTTCCCGCGCATCGAACACGTTCACATTTGTTTTGCCGCTGCTGCTGCAACTGCGACTAACGAACGAAGAGAATGCATGTCGCTTCACTCGTTCCCTAAGCTTGTAACTTCTTACCGATGTTGTGCATTAGAACAGGAAAAGGAAATGTCTTTCGAAGTTTCAAGCCACTTCTTCAGGACATACGCCGACAGAAGCGCACACGACGACAGTGGCGGTGGCGGACTGCACGAAAACGAGATATATTGAGGCACGCTGACTGGCTGCTGCTCACCTTCTGTTGGACCAAGTGTGAATGCGCCAGATGAATCGGTGCGAGATTGACCCCCGTATTCACAAACACTCCTCCACTCTACTTTCACCTTTCACTTGACAGAGTTGAGCACTGCGCCACCGCTTGGCTGAAAATGACGCTGTGCTACTCAAGAATCACAGAAGACTATCGCTGATATGCAGTAACTCGCCGTGCCTAAAGATAGCGCTCTCATCGGCTTTCTCAAGTGAAGGCGAAGCGTTGAATGAAGGGAGGTTCTAGAATACGGGGTTAGTTTTCTTCCACTCGATAGCGGAGGCTTCTATGCGTCAAGGCAAGTCTTACCTTGACTGCACTATAGCATGCAAACCACGTGATGTAAACATGTGTGGCGACCACTCTGCGCAACTCTCAATGAAGCCTCCACCTCGGCATCTTTTCGCTCGGCTTGACACGGCTGCACAATGCGCACCACATTCCGGTGAGCGACAGCGCCGAAACCGTCCGGGGCATACGTCACTGGCGGCGCCTACAAAACTGGGCTACATACAAGCGCGCAGGAAAAATATTTATCTAACAGTCCCACCGCAGCGTCGGTATGTTCGTCTCGCTGCTGCTAACACGTTCATAAACGTTATGTTAAATGCTTGGATCATTCGTTCCTCCTCGACTGCATCCCACATCTGGTGATCCGGACGTGATTTGAACACGCAACTATCTCATAATAAGAGGCAGATATTGAATGACATGGTTTCTGCCGACGCAACCAAGACGACACCGAGCACGCCAAGTGCCACGAATAAGTGTCACCTCACGCCTACAGCTTCTCCTACCAAGCCTGCTATCACAATCACGCAGCCCCAGCAAGACAAGGCAAAGCCGATTCCACCGGGCTTAGGCGATACATAATCAACCAATTCACAAATAGCCATGCAGTCGTCGCAAGACATCGTTTTCGAGATCGCTCAGAAGACGACACCATGCACATCACGTGGCACGAATGAGTTTCGTTTTACGCCGACAACTTTGTCGGCGTAAAACCAGCGAACGACCAATTGAAAATTAAAAATTGTCAATTAAAATTTCAGCCACGGAGTCAACGGGGGTTCTCATTAGTGGATTCGAAAATTACACGAGCGGCTGAATGAAGCTTGCAGCCTCTACAAGGACGCGTTCTTCGGAAGCCTGATTTGATTTAAGATTGCCGCGAAGACCAGACATCAGCGAAGGCGAAGCAGCAGCGAGTCCGCGTGTCCCAACATATGTCGCTTTTGCACAGCCGGGCCGATGAGCCACCGCCGTTGCCTGTGCACTTTCTTCTGCTGGTTATTTCCTGAAGTTAACAGCTCGAAAAGCTGAAAACAATTGAATTTCCGTGTCTCCCATGTATATCCATGGGCGTGCACATAATGCCCCATTAAGAGAAGGGTGACTTAAGTGTCTTCTTTGTTGGTCTAGTTCAAGGAGGATTAAAAAAAAAAGTTGTCTAGTTCGAATTTCGAGAAGAGTAAGCATTGGATGAAATAAAAAGAAGGAGGTGATCACGTGCTTCTCACAATGGCCTGCCTCCATTTATATATATATATATATATATATATATATATATATATATATATATATATATATATATATATATTCATATATTTATATATGGTCATCTAACAGAAGAATTTGAGAACCCTGCTTAAAAAAAAACTTAACTATCTTAACTGAGGTGCGCGAAAAATCGAAGCTCAAAAGCAAGCCGGTGATTCATGTGTCACGAAACCCTCGGCCGTGTTACTTGCCGCCGAGGTAGAAAAGCATCATTAATACAATCTGTCTGCTCACCCTATGGCTCACCTAATAATTTCTTCTGCACATGTAAGCACTTATATATGCCTGCTTGTTCGAATAAATCCTCAGTTGTCAGTGTGCTCTGCGTCCAGTTGTCTTACTTTTTATTTCAATTTTTTTTGCACACCTCCGTTGAGATGAATTCCCAACTCGACCGGCAGTCCATGTTTCTCTTGTTAACTATGTTTTGGATCCCGCAACTCTCTAAATAGCGTATAATAATTTTGAATGACAGCACCACGTGTGCCGTTAAAGGGTGTCGTATACGTGACAAGTCAGAACTCGCAAGATGAAGTCACAGGAATGAGGTACTTTTTTGTTATAACTTACTTTTTTGTTAGGTGTTTTGAACACTTCCACCTGTCGCGTTTGGCGACGCAGCGAGCTAGCGCACAGTAGGCCACGCAGGGCTGTTATGACATCAGTAAACATTTCATATTCACCTTGCTGCTGAGAAGGAGCTTAGAAGTGTGGCAGCTTGGGCTAGTTGGTATGGCATGACGATAGTTATAGCGCGAGAACAAAACAACGACACAGAGACAAGAAGGACACGAAAGACCTTCTTGTCCTTCTCGTCTCTGTGTCGTCGTTTTGTTCTCGCGCTATAACTATCGTCATGAGAAGGAGCACTACGATTTTATTTAGAGGGCGTAACATTGGTGTCACGCTGCAGCAATTACGGCTTTGGCAGCTGCAGTGACGCACGCGAACGAGAGGGCGCACGGCGTATATAACATACGAAAACCCGAGAAATAGACTTTCCCACATTGTCAGACTGCTTACGGTCGTAAAATGGCTCGTAATAAGCTTCCGCATTTCTTAAATGTTTGTAACAATATGCAAATTGATATTCTCAATGTAAAATAGTTTGATTTGTATGGTATTTTCTGATCTTAGACTCTTTGTCTAAAATTGTTGGACTTTATATAACTGTACACTAAAAATATCACTGTTAAGTGTTACTATGTTACAGTAGAAGTTTCAAAGTGTTTATGTCAGTGTTGAAGTGTTTACAATGTTGAGAATGTGCCCGAAATTAGGCTACTGTGTTTGTAAGGAGGCGAAGGACTTCCTCAAGTCATTAAAATAGCTTTTTCCTTCACCTATAATATTGTATTGTAACAAAACCTAAAACTAGATGAATCAATTATTTGATCGATCAATCAATGAATAAAGCGGCAACGTACTGTTCGAACCAGTCTTACAGGCAAAAAACTGACACTGTCAAAACCGTGAGTTTGAATTGATGGCACACGCGCTGTTCATTTATGCATTAACTTCTTCATATGTTTATCGAAGGGCCATATTTGTGTTTTTACCTGCAGTGTCTTGTTTCGGTGGCGTACACTTACAAATGCCCAGGCAAAGAAAAACGCGGCTGAACTATCCGTATTAGGATCGAAGATAGTTGGAGTTGATGCGCCATCAACAGTGCTGCAGAATTCCGATCAGAGCCGAATAAAAGAAGGAGCATTTTGCGTATATGGAGAACGACTTTATCACACAAGAAAACGTGATCCTCACTTGTGGCAGGCACACATATCTGAAGATGAGATGTAGGGCACACGATGAAACAGTGTCCAGAGACGTTGCTCGCTGTGGGCAAGCTTGTTTGTACTAACCAAAAGCTTCTGGTCGGCAGTGATAAGATGACATGAAATCTGCACTCTAGACCGGCGCGAATAGTTTTCGCAAGTTCGCACTCACCATTCACTCAAGCACATCTACACGTGAAGGGAAAAACGAGCTGGAACGGCCACCGGGCTTGGCGCGTTTCCTCCAAAGTTCAGTTTTCGTTATGGCACGGAGATGGTGTATAATAACTTGTGGCGCAAGACTGCTTACTTTCATTTGGTACTGCCAGGTGCCTCGAACGGAAGATCGGCTTAAACTGATGAATTCTTGAAGCTCTTGGGTCTTGCACTGTTCTGCAATCTTTCTGAAGTCACTCCTCCATGTTGGAAAACGCAAAGTACGAGATACTCACGTTCTTGTGAGGTTTTTGTTTTTCGTTCATGTGACATCCAGCGTTATTTGTCAAGCTTTATATACACATAGGCTGCTTTAGAGACATTGCAAAGACACTTGCGTGGGCACTGATATGGCAGCCTCTATAAAAATCTTACTTGCCCGCTTAGTTAAGATTGTCATGGAAGGCGAACCCACAGTAAGGTTTCTTGAATGCTACAAACAATCTAGACCTGAATGCTAAGATAACCGTGAAGATCACATTCTAATAACACGAGAAAGACTCAAATACGGTAATCTGAAAGGCTGCAATATTCATTGGGTGCATGCCAATGAGGTGGCGCGTAATGACAGCTAATTTATGGTGTGGAACCATTCGTCTTCAAAAGTGACTATGATGTCAATGTTCGCTTGGTTTTACAACGCACAGCGTTGAACTGAGATATACAGCCTCTCAACCAGTGGTAGGATTTCAGCTGTGCACACGTATAGATGCATTGAATCATGGGTGCTTCAGTCTCCACGCTCGTGCCGCTTCGAACCATTGGCATCACCTCGTTCGGTGCCCATGGAGCACTTCTTAAGTGTCCTCACACTTCCGTCGCGGTAATGTTTGGAGAGTAGCCGGAAGCGCAGACGCGGCTCTTTCCAGAACAGCACACGGTCACCGCACCGTTTCCGGATGACGTCAGGCTGGCGGAACTGCGTCGCTTCCGGCACACAACGACGGCGATTGTGAGCGCTATCACCAACGCGGCCACCAGCACGCACGGTGCCATGAGCCACGGCAGATCGGTCGTCGAGTCGCCGTCTGACCGATACGTCCACGTGCTCTGCAGAACGTCCGAGAGCACGATCTGGTGCATGTTCGTGCCCCGGCCGTCCTTTCCGATGCTCTCGACGAGCACCGACCGACGGTGGCGCTGCTGGGGGAACCAGTCGCCCGCCGGTGCGTGACGCTTGCCAAACCTCTTGGAGCCGACGCCTTCTTTACCGCGAAGCGTGTAGATGCAATGGATGAACCAAAGGGTCCCTGAGGCGACCTGCGTGTGTGAGTCACATCATTAACGAACAGTCAAGAGAGCCAAGGAAAATATTGGCGATGTTATCTGTGGTAATTAAAATGCAAAAGGAGAGAGACTGGATGGAAAGATAGCTTTCCGCCACCAGGAAGCGAACCTACAACCTTTAAATAACGCTCCTCATGCTCTACCAAGTGAGCGGCCCCGGCAGTCATCACCCCCACTGATTTTATGCGGTATATTTGTGCCTTTAAACATGTGAGTGTCAATTAACACCACTAACAGCCATGACAGTGAGTGTGCAACCCTCCGATGTGATGCAGGCTTTCTGCAGAAAGCTGCATGTGGCCAGTCTCGCCCGCATTTTTCCTGGCTCTCAACAGTGACTTATGTGCGCACAAATTTGGCCATCCCCACTTTGCGCGACCGGTCCAGCAACAAAAAAATGTTCTAATATTTGCATTAAGTGGCGTGAATTTCGGCACAGTCAAGCACGGGCTACTCGTACTTCCCGACGACCGACACGTCTGTAACTTCGAGGTGTGGTATACTCGCTTTCTTAAGACGTGCCACGACTCTCTGCACACGATCGGGTGCGGCTGGGCTATGCGCTCTAGAGCGGAAGTGGACGTGGCTTGCTTGCTGCCTCTTTCTTTCTATTTTTTTTTAACAGTGAAGGTGTTCCTTGTCGAGCTTTTGATGTCCGGGACCCGTTGTACCGCTTGTGGGCATCATAAAAGGGCATGCGCTTGGGTAAACCACTCTACTTGCCAATGGTCAACTAGAAAATAATGAAGGCGACAGTTAGCCCAACATACAGGTATGTGAGGTATGTGCCACGCATATTTATAAGCCTATCAGAAAACTATCATCATCATAAAGACGTATGTGCCACAAGGTAGAATACGAATACCCACAACTTCCGCTTAGAGGGTGACACTTAGCCCAACAAATGACGTGCGCGTTACCACGTGATACAGTGTGGGTATAAAAGGGGATCACTGTACTACCGCATCAAAGCTTAACAAAGGGTGTTTCATAAAGAGCATGATACAACATATCAAAGCTTCTTGAGTGAAGACTTCTTTGTAAACCTGTGAGTAGGAGTGGTATATGGTCAAGATGCAATAAGACTACCACATAAAAGCTTAACAAAGGGTGTTTTATAAAGAGCAGAGATACAACATATCCAAAAGACTTGCAAAACATAAAAATGTAATACCCTGCCGAAAGTAACGCCAACAGCTCTGCTGTTTCATCACTGACCACGAAGCTGCGCTGATTTGTTTTCTTTCCGTTCTTCCAATTTTACTTACTCAACTGTAACGGTTTCATTCAACATGGTAGCGTTAAACAGCTCGTTTTACAGAAATTCTAGCGTCGGCTTCGTTGATTGTGAGCGAAAAATCATCTTCTTATGCATGAACGAAAAATTTAGAACGATGCAAATAAAATAAAAAAAGTGATAAAAAACTTTGGAGTAGAGTTCAGGGTTCTTTAGGTCCAAGTGGAGATCGAACCCAGGTTGTTTGCATGGCCAGCATATGTTGTACCACATTGTCACGTCTCTGCTTATAAAAACAGTGAAAAGGACTTCATCTGCTTGGAAATGCAGTGAAAGTAGCTTTCATGCTTCACAAACACACGCGTCCTGTGTACATGCTTCACAATGCCACGTCAGATATTACAGTACTAATGCCTGGTACAAGCGTCCATTGCCAACGGGTGCAGGATATGCGATTATCATGATGGCTCCGTGGTTGAAAGCCGGTACCTCACTACGAAAAGTACACACGCTACTGCGCCTATTCGCTTAAGGCCACGTAGTGGGCGCAGAGTAAATTCGAAAAGGTTTCATGCACTAAGTGTTTGAAGTACGCACTACGAACAGGGTGGCGCTGTCGCGTTCGACTCGTAAAGGCGAAGCTTTAGGGTTCTTTAATTTTTTTTCCAGATCCATGCTACCTAAAGCCGACTCTGGCGTTACAGTGAAATACCGAATACAAAAATCGTATTTTTTTTTTCAAAATAGTGATTTGTTGGGCTAGTTGGTTTGACATTTTGGCATAGAAGAGCGAAGGCTTGGAAGGAAAAGAAGTTTATATATACTTAGAAGGACGACGCTCATTTTGCTACTGAGTTTGTTCCGGAAAGCGTCTCACCACGAAAACATATGCGCATGCAGGCGCATGCAGCGACACCAGATTGTTACTCAACAAAACAAAAACAAAAAAATATTTGAGTAAAAAACGAGTGAACAGACATTGATAACATTGAGTTTGTATAGGCTTGACCACTTTCAAGCTTTTTATTTTTTTTCAAAATCAGATGCATCAAAGGAGCTCTGATGTAAACGCTTATGCAGCAATCTTAATCTGTTCCGCCTCCACGATCTCTCTTTCATGCCTGCCCTTTGCCCTACCCATGGCACCTGTCTGCTCGTAAAGTGCATCGCAGCCGCACGTACTGCAATGGGCAAAAAAGTGGGCCCCATCATTTAGAGCATTCATCGCAGTTCAGTGCTCTCCTAGTCTCTCATTAAGACACCGGCCCGTTTGGCCGATGTAAGCTTTACCATAACTGAGTGGTATTTTAAGTACCAATAATATAGCAAAGGGGACAAATGGTTTCTTATTCTTCTTTCCACAGACTGTTTTGTTTGTTCTTTCACCTGCGAGAATGCACAAACGGGAAAGCTTAAAAAGTGCCGTGAAGACGAAGTCTATGTCATGCGTTGAGCCTATATCCTCTAAAAGTTGTGTGATATTGTGTGAATGTAGGGCATTACAACACACTTGTTGGACCTCTGTCGTGTAGGCGCGCTGGGTGAAACCCCAATCTGCTTGAGAAGGGACAAAGCAACGGCAACGAGCAAGTTGGAAGGCAAACCGGAAGTTAGAAAGCGCGAAGTCTGGTGGTCAAAGCTAAGGCTGACCTTAAGGGAGTACGACTTGAGGCATGATGAAAGAATCCCCTTTTCCGTAGTTTAGTATGAGAAGAGTCAAATGGGATGACAGCCTTTTTGACCATGGCTTATACTCCCAGCAAATGTGGTCGTCACAATTAAAAAAAAGAACAAAACTAAATATAAAAAATTGGATCGTATCATAGTCCGGAAGTTCCGTCGTGATTGATAATGAGGGCGAATTTGTTTTCTAGACGTAACTAAAGGTCATTATTTAACGGAACGAATAAGGCGTTCCACTAAAAAAACTATAAGATTGCAGGGCACTCTTTTTGGGAGAGTATTTTCTTATCCCATAATTACCTCTCTTTTCAAGAGTAAATCACCTCTTTTTCAGAAGTAGAGTATGGCGACTACCCCAGAGAAGGTCAAACTACTCCACCTCAATAGAGTGACATGACGCTGTCTGAAGCAGTGTAGCATGACCTCACCGAAGGTAGTAGTACACCTTACGACTTCCGAAAGTAATAGTAGGACGCGGGTGAAATCTGGAATTTATAATTTGTTTTTACAGTTTACCTCGCGCGCAGACCATAATGATGGCTAAAGAAAAGCACTACGACACACGATATAAAAAACGTTGAAAACAATATTCCTGAGTGGGGCTTGAACCCACAACCCCTAGATGCACGTACCAGATTGCGAGCCCGACACGCTACCACTCTACGCTGATTTGTTTTGTTTTTCTTTATAAAAATTATCGCTAAAATGTTATCTTTCGACGTAGTGCCAACGATAACACCACGCTGAAAGATAGCACTTTAGCATTTATTTTTCCATGTCACAAGTTATGTTGGTGGTCTGTTAGCATGTTATTGTTTAGAAGCGCATATTTGAGTGCCTTCGCGCGCGTGACAAGCGAACAGATTGCAGTTCATGCGTTTTATATGTTTGTTTTGTGATTTGCGAGATCACAACGCCCATTCGCCGCGTTTTGAAATAAAAAAAAGAATATCGTAACCAATGATCTGACGGCATTCGCACTGACTCGCTAAGCAGAGTGTCATTTCTGAGTAGGAAGCATCGCACTTTTGTACTGTGCACTGAGCAGACCAGTTCTTGTAACCCACTCGCATATACTTTCGGTCATTTTGTTCACGTTCTGCGAATACTAACATAATACTTCACTATTGTCCCGGATGGTCCCGTAAGCCTTATGTGTACCGCACATAAGGCTTACGGGACCATCCTTCGTGTGCGACGTTCATGGCGAGAAATATGAATATTAATATAGCGAGAATGGTATAACAGTATGAATTTAGTTTCGATCGGTGAACAATTCCACATGGTCATATTAACTTATTAACCTACATAAATACGCAGCTAAAGACGCTTATATTAAATGCTTCAAATGCTGTCTTCCAGTGTGCTGCAATTCACTAGAAGGCACTGGAAACGCTTTTCTCTTTATCAATTATATGAAGACTCTCGGCTGGTTTCTTGCCGCCGGCGTCGGCAACGACGTCTCCGTCACTCGCCGTATATGTATACGTTTATATACATATAAAAACGCAAGAAAGAAAAATAATTCAGAAAAAGACTCCGGCGCACGCAATCGAACGTGAGACCTCTGAATTGTGAGTGCGAGGCGTTAGCCACTGAGCCACGAAAGAGCTTCTCCTTCAACCTTCAAACGGCAAGCTATTTATATCTGCCACTTAACACTCGTGACGGACATCTAGGGGGGGAATTATCGTGTTTTCAGCATCACCAGCAAGATGGCGCAATGAGCGCACGTCGCCACATTGTGATGACGCGGCGGTGTGCGCTTTTATCGCCCACGCGTACTTTGCCCCGTGAGGAGAAGGCAGGGTGGGCCTCCCGCGTGTGCTTATCTCGCAGTGAGGACAACCGTACGTCTTGGCTGGCCTTGCGCTTTCACCGGAACGATTCTGTTGTACTTACCAGGCGCACAAAGGTCACTTCAATTGTCGCACAGTCTCGGTTTACGAAAAGCGCGCGCTTTTCAGATACAGTGAAGTAACAACTGAGACGCTTATTCGCACTCATCTGTACCTGTGAGTACGTTTCGTGTGTCATTTGTGCGTGAGAAAAACACGGCATGTTTAGACCTGCTTGCAATTCTGCGCGTGACCTTACAACTTGTTGCTATCGCGTTTATTGTTGCACCTTTGCGGGAAAGCTGTGATTTTTTTTATTATTCGTCTCCAACAGCACAACAAACAAATGCAGTAATTTTTGTGCGTATATGTGTGGCTATTCAGTAGTGATAGTCACTCGCGGTGTGTCGGCGCATCGGTAAATAGATCAGGAGCTTGAGTATAACTGCGGTTTACTATGTCATGCCTGAAAAATGTATGGACAATCTTAGAGCGAAGTATAAAGGAGTTTCACTTTCTCGTTTAATACAGAGTGAACATGGATTTCACTCTATCCGATGCTTTACGCGAGTAGAAGAACACTCTGAAGAGTAGCTTGGCTTCTTTCCTGCGATACCCTGCACAGTTTTTAGAGTGTTCCTCCATGTCACTTTTTGTGTTGGTCTCGTACGCGCCTCATTCCTTCCGTTAGACATGCACCGACTAGCCCAACAAGTTCTACGAAATGTCACTCCTAGCGTTACAATATAGGTCACGTTAGAATTGAGTTAATACGGTAACATCACAGTCCAGTGCCACGCTAAACACTGCATGCTTGAACATTTAGCGCCCAACAGGAAGCGCCCTATTCGTGAGCTCGTACGCAACAGCCTGAAAATTTGCACCAACTTCGTGATTATTCATTCTGTACAGGGATATGTGTGAACAGTAGGACTGTTGGGAGGTGAATGCTGATGTCTTCGATTTGGTGTTCTGTAGATCAGCAATTGTATAAGGCAAGTGTCCGCGCGTCCACATAATTCTCGGCAAAATAAAGCCTGTGTACTGAAGACAACGAAGGGCGAAATTCAAGAATATACGCCAAAGCGAGTTTATCCATATATGCATTTTTAAAGAAAAGCATTTTATCATCGAAACTCTCCGGGGATTTGCTGACTGCTGCTGCTGTGCCAAATAGGTGGAACATATATAGAGCACTTGTATACAGAACGGCATTATGCGCCACACACGAGCACCATACATGACGCCCCATATGCGCCATGCAGGTTCATACCTTCATACCTATGCACCATACATGTGCACAGCCGTGGCCACGTCTTTGTAGAGCGCGCGAGCAGCTGGTTCTCGCTCTGCGGGGCGAAACCTCGAGCAGTTTCGGGCCAACCTCGAGGTGGTCAGCCTGACAGCTAGGCCGGACATGCTCCTGATACAACACTTTACAGCCCAAAACTACCTCGATGTTTAGGCCCACAGAGTAAAACCCGGCTCTTCGCGTGCTCTACACAGACGTGGCCACGGCTGTACACATGTATACACGGTGGTTAAATATTTTGAGGACGTTTGTCGCGTATCTTATGCTTAATAATAAACTGATATGCGTTTTTTCTCTCGATCAGACGGCACCGAATAATAATAATAATAATAATAATAATAATAGTAATAATAATAATAATAATAATAATAATAATAATAATAATAATAATAATAATAATAATAATAATAATAATAATAATAATAATAATAATAATACTGCGAAACGTTTCCAGGATCGTGGACATAAACGGTATCGCTGTAAAAAATTGAAGCGTCGGCACGTGACTGTTCTCGTTACTGCAAGCCGGTGACTGGACCCAGTTGATTGATTTGTGGGGGTTCACGTCGCAAAACCACCATATGATTATGAGAGACACCGTAGTGGAGGGCTCCGGAAATTTAGACCACCTGGGGTTCTTTAACGTGCACCCAAATCTGAGCACACGGGCCTCCAACCAACATTTCCGCCTCCGTAGGAAATACAGCCGCCGCAGTCAGGATTCGATCCCGTGACTTGCGGGTCAGCAGCCGAGTACCTTAGCCACTAGACCACCGCGGCGGGGCTTTAGACCCATGTGGGTCTGAGGCGACGCGTAGTCAGACTTGAAGTAACCATGTAGCCACACTTGGCTGCTTCCATGAGCACAAGAGGCTAATCTCAGCGTAATTAAGCGACACGCTTTCGTCAAGGTTCAGCTGACCGATGGCAGACTGTACATGCGAGATAAAGAATAAAGCGCCTAAGCGTTTCTTCAGCAAGGCCAAAGGAAGCGGGCCGACCTTAAAGAGAGGGTCCGCGAGGAAGTAGAAGCCATCAGCGCCCGGGTCCTTCTCGATGGCGGCGAGGTCGGCGTCGCGGCTCTGCGACACCAGCGTGGCATTGAAGGGCGCGCCGTGAAGCTGCGACGAGACGCTGCTCGATGACTCCTTGTCCTGCGTCACAAGCATCGCTAGTGGCATTATCTCTATGTAATAAGCAGTAGAAACATAACTGACTGTACCTTGCGTGAATATTCATACGTATCCATGAAGCATGCAATCTTCAACTGGCTCTTGTTGCTGGAGGTTTTCCTACCATGACTACACTGATTCCTGTTTCAGTAAGGTAAGTTGGGTATTGCGAGAATTGTCATGTTTCATTTTACTATCATCCTCTTCCTAATAACATGAATTACAACAACTATATTTTTAAATGTACAAGAAAATTGTAAGAATTGACTTTAGCCCTTAGCGATTCATCTGTGTAGAGCTTCCAATACTTCGCAGCCACTATGATCAATAAATGTCAGATAGAGATATCCCAATTCACGCAATAGTTACTCACAATAATCTTGATGATGTAACGTAGGTTCGGCGACTCGGCAATGCACCCGTAGTCATCGTTGTCCGGGTCGTAGCGCGGGATGTATCCGTCGACTCCCGTGCAGAGAAAGCACTTCTCGATGAACAGCTTGAACGAATGGCCCAGGCTTTGCAGTGGGCTCACCATTATCTTGCCATAAATGTTGTCACCTGCACAGCCAATGGGCAAGACGGCCAAACTAAACAAGAGGTTATACCGTTGCAACAGTGGCATCATTAACCGTGGTTAAGCTGAATACGCTTATACGGCTAACCTTGGATAAGGGTCATTACATGGCCGACGTAACAGTCTCCTAACTGTAGTCATCGCAAACCGAACTAGAAAATCACCGTTGGCTCTCACAGTAAATTGAGAAGCTCGCAATATGATGGACAAGCGGAAGTTAGTCGGCAGTGCCGGAAAGTTTCAGGACAATCACAAAAAGCGACAACGGCGGAATTAGCAAGAGGGTGTCGCCCCAAGTTTTTTTTTGGGAAAATATTTTCGCATTGTTGGTGTGCCGCCATCCCATAGAGCTGCAACCGCTCAACACTTACTCGAAGTTGGAAAGAATCAGTACACTGTAGTGAATGTGTAGAGGACTGTCTCGTACCACTAAACTTACCGAGTGCGCGCTAACGGCACAATCAGCAAGTAGCTTATAGTCAACTGATCTAACTGAGCACGCACAGCGACGGCAAGATGCGTTCATGTTAACTACAGTTTATACTGTAAACCATGGTTTAGCATAACTGCAGTTCAAGCTGACCATGGCACACGTGTATTAGACGCATGAACAGCCTGGAGGTTTCTTGGGTTCGCCTTACAGCAGAGTGGAAGACGAATGTTCACTTCTTCTGGAAAGAACCATGTTGGATTGTGTGATGTAAATGGCACAAAACCAGGAAAAGTGAATGACAAATTTAACAAGTGCTGCTCACGAAAATTCTCCACATGTGATGTAATGGCTATAGTAAGTCTTTCGCCGCCGTTGAGAAGCTGTAGCAGTTTTTCGATAGTCCCGCAGTGATTAAAGCATCAGGCTCAATGCTGCCCGAAACTATGGCACCTTCGCATTATACGGAAAATAAAATGAACGAATAAAAGGTTAACAGTTGAAACTCAATTAAATAAGTGTTGATGACGCTTGCTTTATTTAGTTATAGCTGAGGAAATAAGTACATTCTCGTTCTTTTTGTTAGATACAATATTAATGACAATATTGTAGACAATATTACAACGAAAGTATGGGGGATGTTATGAGAAGTAATTGTACTGGTAATGTGAAGAAGGAAAAGTGGTTGAAAAGATAGTTTGTCTTGGGCAGGGACCGAACCTGCGACCTCACGTCCGATGCTGTACCAACTGAGCTGTACCAACTGAGCTGTACCAACTGAGCTGTACCAACTGAGCTGTACCGACTGAGCTCTGCATGGGCAATTCGACAGGCAGAGGACACCGCCAGGGCCCCGGGGCCCCTGGCCGACACCTAGGCGTGGGATCCGCACCACCGAGGCCACCGGATTTTAAATAATAATAAAGTTTCTTCATCCTCCTCCTTCATTAGATTGGGAACTTCGTAAAGTCGGGCTTTTTAAATTAGAGGTTTTAAAACTGTTTTATTTATTGATTTATTTTTGCTGAATATCAAGAAGAGAGCAGTAGAAAGAGAGGTTACATAGAGCACGATCATCATCATCATCATCTTTATTATCTTATTATCATCATCGTCATCATCATGAGCAGCAGCAGCAGCAACCTGACTACGCCCACGGCAGGGTAAAGGTCTCTTCCATGCTGCGCCAATCAAGCCGGTGCCGTGCCTTCTGTTGCCACGTAATACCAGCGAACTTTTTGATCTCATCGACCCACCTAACTTTCTGTCTCCTTTTCGTTCGTTTTCCTTCTCTAGGAATCCAGTCAGGTACAATGACCAGCGGTTATCCTGCCTACGTGCGACACGCCCTGCCATTGTCCATTTCTTCTTCTTGTTATAGCATCAGTGAGACGGTGGCAAGTATCATAATTAAGATTATCAAAAGGTACAATATGGAGGTGATACAGGCCTAAGCACCTAAATTGAGCCTTGATGATGGTTGAACGTTTCTATGAAGACGTAGAGTCAGTCATTAATAAAGTCACAGTATATTACTCTGATGGCCGACTTTAATGCCAAAGTAGGCAAGAAACAGGCCAGAGGCCATGCGGGGGGGGGGGGGGGGATTTGGCATCGGCTCTAGGAATGAGAAAGAGAGTTATGAGTAGAGTTCGCAGAACGTAATGAGTTACGGATCTTGAATACCTTCCCCAGAAAACGGGCTAACCATATGTGGACGTGGCAAAGTCCCAAACACGAAACTAAAATTGAAATAAACTTCATTTTCTGTGCACACACAGGCATTGTACAGGATGTGGAAGTAGATGGCAATATTCGATGCAGTAACCATGGAATTGTAAAAGCTCGTATTCACCTAGATTTAAAAAAAAAGAAAATCAAAAACTGTTACACAAAAAAACCAATTAATGAACTAGTGGTGAGAGGGAAAGTACCGGAATTCATAGTTTCACTTCAGAATGGATTAAAGGCACTGAACGAGATAACTGACTGTTGACACAATGAACGAGAATCTTACTACCATCGAAGAGTGTGCAATAAAAGTTGAAAAGTACAGTTACTAGAGAGGACACTGGCAAACTATCTCAGGAGACAAAAAATCTTATTAATAGACGACAAGCTAGGAAAGCCTCAAATGTAACCGACAAAATAGAGCTAGTGGACCTTTCGAAGTTAATTAATAGACGTAAGGTAGCCAACGTCAGAAGGTACAAATAGAGAGAATCGAGAAGGCTGTAAAAAGTGACAGAAGCCTAAAATCTGCGGGGACAAATTTGTGCATAAGCGAAAATCGGATGTTCGCATTAAGAAAAAAGGAAGGCATTGTAATAACTAATATTGATAGGATAGTCGAGGTAGTGGAGGATTTCTACAGAGAGCTGTATGGAAGCAGAAACAACCAGCGTGATATTGCAAAAAGAAACATTAACCCAGAGGAATTCGACATCCCAACAGTAACGACAGGTGAAGTAAGAAAAGTCCTAGAAGGAATGCAAAGAGGCAAAGCCACTGGCGTGGATAAGGAAACAGTGGAGCTGCTGAAAGATGGCAGAGAAATTGTAAAAAAAAAAAAAAAAAAAACTGGCCTCCTCATATACGAAGTGTCTCTTGACAGGAAGAATACCAGAATCTTGGAATAAGGCCAATATAATCTTAATCAATAAGGAAGGACACGTCAAGGACTTGAAAAATCACAGGCCAATCAGCTTACTGTCAATTCTCCACAGACTATTTACAAAAAATAGCTAATGGAATTAAGGCAACATTATAGAGTTCAATCAACCAAAGGACCAAGCAGCATTTCGTATACAGGCTACCCCCCCCCCCCCCATAGACTATATTTATACTATCAATCCCGTAATAGAGAAATGCACTGAATACAACCAACCCCCATACATATGCATCATAGATTACAAGAAGGCGTTTAATTAAGTTGAAGTATCAGAAGTTGAGATATCCATATGTAGGCAACACGGAATCAGGGCACCATATAACCCTGCATAAACACACTAGAAGAAATCTTCAGTAGATCCATAGCCACCATAGTTCTACACAAAGAAAGCGACAGATTCGCAATAAAGAAGGGTGTTAGGTAGGGAGACATAATCTCTTCAATGCTATTCACTGCATGTTTGTAGGAATTTGTCATGGTCATAGAGGGGGAACAGTTATGGATAAGAGGTAATGGAGAGTATATTAGTAACCTGTGATTCGCTGATGACAGTGGCTTGATGACTAACTCAAGAGACGAAGAACACATCATGATTACTGCAATGGACATGGAAGCAGAAAAGTAGGTCTCAAAATTAATATGCAGAAAACGAAAGTAATGTGCAAATGCGCAACAATCTCGGTAGAAAACAGCACTTTGTGATAGGTGTAGAGACGCTGGAAGTTGTAAAAGAATATGTCTACTTACGACAGGTACTAACAACGGAGCCGAACCATGAGAGTAAAATAACTAGAAGAATAACAAAGGTGTGGATCTCATTTGCCATGCATTCTCAAATCATGATTGGTAACATGCCACTCATTCTCAAGTGAAAGGTATATAACAGCTGCGTCTTGGCGGTACTTACCTCCGGAGCAGAAACCTGGAGGCTTACAAAGAGGGTTCAGCTTAAATTGAGGACAACGCAGCGAGCGATGGAAAGGAAAATGATAGGTGTAACCTTAAGAGACAAGAAGAGAGCAGAGCGGGTCAGGCAACATACCGGTGTTAAAAGTATCATAGTTGAAATTAAAAAGAAGAGCACAATAGCTGATGTGCAACTCTGCACAGTAAAAAAAAAATGAAGTTCGACAGTGAAGCGATGTCGAAAATACCAAAGACGGGTAGCACATCGCAAACTGCGATACATAATAAGATAATCAAGCACAAGATACATGCAGTAAGCATTGCACGTAAAAGTATTAGCCGCCGTCCCCTGCCCCCCAAAGAAAAAGAAAGACAAGAGAGCGTTTCTCATTGAAAAGTAATTTTGCGACGAAAAATGATCTGATAATAACACTCGTTGAGGTTTAATGTCCTGAAATCACCATATGATTATGAGAGACGCCGTAGTGAAGGGCTCCAAAAACTTTGACCGCGCTGCGTTTTATTGTGCACATACATCTAAGCCCACGGGCCTCATGCATTTTCACCTCCATCAAAAATGCGGCCGCCACGGTCGGGAGTCGATCCGGTGACTAGTGGGTCAGCAGCCGTGTGTCTTAGCCATTACGCCACCGAGGCAGGTAAAAAAAAATAATCAGAAATGCCAGAACACTCAACAACGTATGTCGTACGGCAGGTGCAAAAGCGGGCGGAATGGGAAATAACGCACTTCCTGCATCGGCAGTAATGCACGAACCACGTGAAACGTTGCGCCGTCATTGACTGCCGTCATTTATTTTCAGAAGTAGTGACTAAGAATTGGTGGCTCGTCAAAACACGGACTTCCAGTGATGGCCTCCGAGATGGCGGGCGCGCGTGTGTTTCTTTCCTGCCGTCCCAATCACCGCGCTCCCCAGCAAAACCAACGAGTATCATCTAGCGCATCCGGCTACCGCGAGAGGGCGCATTGAGTGAGGGCTCCGGTGGCGGCTGACAACATGACATACAGCAAAGCGCACGGCATTGCAACATGTGCATGATTTTTTTTTCTCCGCCTACGAGCAAGAATCACTGCCAGGATCTTCTTGCTGAACAGAAGGAAAGTATTTTTTCTGTTACTGCATTTATTTTGGTCCAATTTGCAAGGAAAAGCATGGAAACTGCTGCATTTTTCTGAAAGGTCATTGTAAGGAGATATGAATTTGTCTGTGGCAGTATTACTTTTTTTAATTACGGCCCATTTCGTCTCGGTGCTAAATACCTCAATTTGAGAAATATAAAGGCATTTCATATTCATTCTTTCCTTTGGATTTGTATGGGGGAACTAGTGTACTAATTATCGTCACTAAATGTATTGCTCTCCTATGCTGACTGATAATTTTGCTGTTATATCGCGTAAGCATATTCATGAGGTGGTTAACGAAGCGCAGTTACTCTCTAGATAGCTGAGTGGGTCATGTCACTGAAATAAGATACGTGTGAAGTAATTTTATCGGAATATTGTATAAGGCTTCTATGCATTCACTCCCCACATCTTTCACAGTGAAAGTGTCTGAGTTGTCACCGTCTCCTTTTTCGGCATCCTAATCTTACTTGTGTTTTGGTAGCACAATAGTAATATCGTGTCGTGTTCACTTACTGTACTCTCAACTCCATCCAAGTGAAAAGGGTTGCACATGTAGCATAACGGCGTCCTTCGAATGAAAACTAAGTATTCGCCGAGGTAGGCTACTAAATAAAGAAAAAGTGCAAATTGTCACTGCTTTGTATTGCTTTCACACTAAGTACACCAAAGTGAACGCGTGTTGCGTACTTATTGAAATAGCAAAACATTTCGATGTTCTTTCTTACATTACCCAGCGTATCACTGAACACCGTAAAATTCACAGTGCGAACGGGTGACCATAAGTGCGAAAACGTGTCTGTAACCAGCCCGTGGTCGTCGCAGTGACGTTCAGTTTAGACATAGCCTAGTCGCATGGCGACCGCCTGCCCCCTGCTCCCTGTATCCTGCCTGCGGCTCGACGGCAGGATTCTTGAAACGGCGTTACATTATAAAGCAGCACTAGTTCCATGAAAAAAAAAAAGAAAAAGCAACCTTTTTAATCGAGTGCGACCCGTGAGCGTAGAACGTGGCACTCCTCTGACTTCGCCTGTTCATCGAGTAGTCATTTTTTTCTTCGCCAGTGCCCTCCATACTATACAGCCTGCAAACTTCGACGTACAGTAAGTTTCCAGCACATAGGGATCTCTTGCAGTAGCATTGCAATTATAAGTGCTCTAATATGGACGGCGCAAATCAAGAGCAAAAAAATGGCCATATAAAAATATACACACCCAAACATTGACTTTGCCTCTCGTCTACTTTGGCCCGACATTCACAAATGAGTGCGAAGTTATTTACAAGCGTACAACCATTTTTTTTCTCGCCACATGCAAGCTTTACCAACAGCGCGGCAGCCTTTTGGATGGATGGATGGATGGATGGATGAATGGATATGGCTGTACCCTTTAGATCGGGCGGTGGCTAGCGCCACCAAGCCGTAATACTTAATGAACCAAAAACTAGATTTATTTTTTTTCTTTAAAAAGTGAGTTTGAGGATTCGTACTTTGCAGTGAAGGGTTTAATTTTCCCTCGTGCCTTGACTTTAGCCACCAATCAGATAACCTCCTTCTAGTTAAGTCTACCTGCTTAAAGTCTATTTTGCCCTCCCAGTCCCTAAAACCCAGTGCTTTGAAAAACTCTGCGCCATCATCCTGAACTATAGGGTGAAGCCCTTTACAGAACATTATCAAGTGTTCGGCAGTTTCTTCTTCCTCTCCACACGCACTGCATAATGTGTCTACCCCTTCGTATTTGGCCCGATATGTCTTGGTTCGCAGTACTCCCGTCCTGGCCTCAAACAGTAGAGAACTACCCCGAGTATTATCATAGATCCTTTCCTTGGCGATTTCCTGCTTAAAAGTTCGATAGATTTCTAGTGCGGACTTCACAATCATGCCCGTTCTCCACATGTCAGTCTCCGTTTCCTTCACTATCTTCTTAACCGATAGTTCTTCTTGGTTTGGCCACCTGCTGTTTTCTAAGTATTAACCAGTCAATTTCCTGGTTCTCTTCCTCCATTATGTATCGACATTCTTCTTGTACAAGTAGCTGAAAACCTTCCTAGCCCAATGCTCCTCCCCCATTTCTCTCAATTGCTTCTCAAATTTTATCTTGCTGCTAGCTTCCCTGCCCTCAAATGATGTCCATCCCATATCACCTAGTACTCCCTGATTTGGTGTATTCCCGTGAGTTCCTAAAGCAAGCCTACCTATTTAACGTTGCTTAATTTCTAATCTTGCTTGAACTTCTGATCTCATGCACAAGACCGCATTGCCGAACGTCAGCCCAGGAACCATAGCCCCTTTCCATATTCCTCTCACAACATAATACCTATTGTAATTCCACAGTGCCCTATTTTTCATCACTGCTGCATTGCTGTTACCTTCAGTCATCACGTATATTTCGTGTTCCCTCAGGTACTCGGTCCCATTGCTTATCCATACGCCCAGATATTTGTATTTATCTGTTATCTCTAGCGTGACCTCCTGTATTATAAGCTCACTACCTTCGTTGTCATTGAAAATCATGACTGCTGATTTTTCCTTACTGAGTTTAAAATCTAACCTATCTTCCTTATTACCGCAGATGTCCATCAATCTCTGCAAATCTTCCTTGTTGTTGGCCATTAGCACTATATCATCTGCGTACATTAATGCTGGTAGTGCCTGATCAATGAGTTTTCCTTGTTTGACTAAAGAGAGGTTGAAGCCCAGTCCACTTCCCTCTAATTGGGCCTCTAATCCTTGTAGGTACATCATGAATAATAAGGGTGACCGGGGACACCCCTGCCTAAGCCCCCGTTTTACCTCTGCAGGCTTGGATACTTGTTTTCCCCACTTTATAACGACCTTGTTACCTTTATAGATATCTTTTAAAAGATTAGTGACTCCATCTTCCACACCCAGTGTGTCTAGTATTCTCCACAAGTCCTCTTGAACCACGCTATCATACGCTCCCTTGATATCCAAAAATGCTAGCCACAGGGGCCTGAGTTCCTTTTCTGCTATTTCGATGCATTGCGTCAGTGAGAACAGATTGTCTTCCAACCTCCTGTGTTTCCGAAACCCATTCTGCAGTTCCCCCAGCACCCCCTCATCCTCTATCCATGCCCGCAGTCTTTCCTTCATAATCTGCATCGCCAGCCTGTAGACCACTGATGTCACTGTTATAGGACGGTAGTTGTTTATGTCAGCTTTGTCCCCCTTTCCTTTACAGATCATGCTCATCCTGCTAAGTTTCCATCCATCGGGAACTTCACCATCGATTATTATTTTGCTCACTGCCTCTCTCAAAGCCTGCTTAGATTTTAAACCTAACGTCTTAATCAGCATAATTGGAATGCCATCTGGGCCTGTTGATGTACTACTAGGAACCTTTTTCTCAACCCTTTCCCACTCTCGTTGTGAAAATGGAGCCATTGAACCATTTGGTTCGTCCTTGTCTATTGTGGTGCATAAAGCACTTCTTTGTTGAAATTTTTCTGTCACCCTTGTTCTTATATATTCAGTAGCTTCGTCCCCTTTTAGCCTAGCACCTTGGGCTGTAGTTATAAAACTCTGCTCTAGGCTCGTCTTATTCTTAAAGAGTTTAGATGGTTCCAAAATTTCGCAGCTGCCTATCTATCTTTTTTGTGTACTTCTGCCAGCCACTGAGCTCCCTTTCTTCTAATCTTTTCATTGATCAGAAGCATCCCTTCTACAGCTTAGAAAGGTTTCCCATTTTCTTTCAACATCATCTGTCGGTTCACCCCGCTGCTTAGCATGTCTGTGTTCCCAAGAGGCTTCCTGACATTTTGCTATGGCTCTCTTAACTTCCGCATTCCACCAACTTTTGGGTTTGTGTCTTCTTTTCCGGCGTGACTTGTCCCGCGTCTTAGCAAGCTCTAGCTCAAAGAGTCTAATTAGATTCGTGTATGTCCACACTGTCTTATTATCCTCCGTGATTACTTTCTCAATTTGTTTAGTGGCTATTTCAATTTGCCTTTCTGGATAAAAATTTTCCTGTAGTTGCTCATCTTGTCTCCTTCCCACTTTCACTGCTCTACAAAACTTAGCTTGATACGTTTGTGATCACTACCCAGGCTTCTGGAGCCACCTTCATCTATGTGCATTCCCCTGAGCTTATCATACATCCTATGTGACATCAGTGCATAACCTATCGTCAACTGCAGCCTTCCTACCTCCCATGTTATTTGCCCTTCACACTTTTGGGTACTGTTGCAAATGATCAAATGAAGCCTTTCACACATATCCATGATCATTTTGCCTGTCGGGTCGGTATACCCATCTATATCTTCTATGTGTGCATTAATGTCTCCTAGTATAAGTATCTCGCACTCTCTTCCTAAGTCCTGAATGTCCTTTGATATACACTCTACCATTGCCTGGTTTTCCTCTCTGGCCTTTGCTCCCGTCCACAAGTACACGAAACCAAGGAGTGTCATTTGACCTGCCACTTTCCCTTTTAGCCATAAATGTTCCTTGCACTCCTGCTTGAACCTTTGCCAGTCTGTACTTTTATGAATGAGTGCCCCAATACCACCCCCCTTTCTGCTGCCTTCTGTTCTATTACAATATTCCCACGCGTAGTCCGGATTGTTCGGAGGTTGTTCCATGTCCCTGAGATGTGTTTCTACAAAACCGTATACCATCGGCCTCTCTTCCCTTAGCTGTTCTTCTATCTCTTCCCACTTCAGCCTGTTCCTAACACCCTGCATGTGCATATACCCTATGTCTGAATTGGCTCGGCGCTCGCGGCTACGTCTATTTATGCCCCGGACTCTTCCTATCTTAGATATTGGTGCCACTTTGGAATCGTATCTGTCCATACCACCTGCCGTATCTGTCCATACCACCTGTCGACCATACGAAGCAGCGCCACGGTGCGGAGAAAAAACCGGGCCACGCCCACCTCTGGAAACAAGCTTTTCCCGCGTGATTCAGATGGCCTAAGGGAAACCGGCGTTGCGCCCACCATCTCGGAGGCCACCGGCCAGTCGGTAATAATTCAACGTTTGGCCGACAACGTCACTCCCGGCATTACGGCATCTACGGAAGTTGCAGTGCTGAGTGACGTAGCCCAATGGCTTACGTGTTTCAAGCATCTGTCGATCTCGCGGCTAGGACTGAGTTTTCGTTAGTTTATGCCTGACCACTCGTGGGCGTTACAGCTTGTCAGCGCGTGGCTTTTGGACACGAAGCCACGCCCTCTCTCTACGGAGAGGCGTCGCGTACTAAAAACATACGCTGACGCGCTGCAAAAGGTACGTGTGGTCAGGCTTGTAGAGATTACACTAAATGTTTTGTAGAAAGTTGCACACTCAGTAACACTTGAAGGCGAAAGCCTGGCGCATGCTGGGTAATGCAATGAATATTTTTAAACGATTGTATTGATGCGAAGCCTATAGCTTAGTTCTCATAAAATCAGTACTTCATGCACGCTCTTTGCGTGTATCTGCTGAATCGAAGATGTTTTTGGGAGACTTATTTAGCTTGCTGGGGGATGTCACATACTCTTGAATGGCTGGAGCAATAATTGCTTTAACATAGCGCCCAGACTGTGCGTGAATAAAATAATTGGAGTAGACTTTTAATGTTCTGCCAATATTATTAAAGTATTTATTCTTTTTTTTTTCTTTATGGTATTCAAAGTAGAAAAATTAAATTTTGATCGTCTACAGAATGCCATGCATTGCGATGACTTGATGTGAAAGTTTTGCAACAGTCGGCACATGCTGTATATTACACACAGTATCCAACTACTTAAAGACGTGGTACATGCTGACGTCCCATTTATTACGTCACCTGTCAATTTTTTTGTACCGCTTCATTCGCCTGTTGTGCAACGAGATGCCTTGAAGGGCCACTCACCAGCCCCCGAAAATACAAAATGAGCACTCGGCACAAGCTGTATATTACACACAGTACCCAGCTACCTAAAGATATGGTGCATGCTGACGTACCGTTCGTGACGTCACGGGTGAATTTTTTGTACTAATCATTCGCCTGTCGCGCAGCGAGAGGTCCTAAAGGGCACCTATCAAGCCTTCGTAAATACAAAAACGAGGACGTTATTTTCTCCTGGCATTTCTCGTCTTGAAGGGGCATTTCGTGACGCAAGAAGAGTGATTTATACGAGACGCAATTACGGTACATGCTGTCGATTGGTTCATATACGCAAGATATCAGCTGTTAATTGTCTCATACACAACTTTGCTACGCAGCCTCCCCTCCGTTCCTCCTTGTCTCGCATGACTGTAGTGTGCGATGAACACATTTCACTTCGTTTTGTGTATTTCCGGCTGCGCGAGCAGATATTAAAACGGATGACTAGCGAAAAATCCTCATAGGCTCCACGCTTCACATTGATACTGTACACGTGGTTTTAAGAAATAAGTTGCGAGGAGGAAATATAATACACACCTTCGTCAACCGTAACGCTTATTGGCGTTGTGGGTAATGAAATAAGGAAATGAAATATATCACTGGTGTAATGAAAGAGAGAAATAAACCTCGTCTTTTCGCTCCGGGTGAAGGGGCGGCCCTGTTAATACACAAAAAAGAAAAGAAAGTGCTGACCGGGAGCAAAGGAGACGTCCACGTCGTCGTCGTCGTCCGGGCGCTGCTGCTCGGGGCGCCGCAACCACACGTCGCGACGCCGGGTGATGTGGAACTGCGTGTCCAGCGAGAAACGGGTGGGCACCGGGTCGCTAACTTGCTGAAAGTGGATGGGCAGCTCGAAGGGCACCGGCTCCTGCGGCGTGCAGCGCATCGGCTCCGAGAACGGGCTGCCTTCGCGCACCGTGCACGGCACCAAGTGGATGCGGTAGGTGCCGGAGTAGTCCTTCACCTGCACACACACACGTCAGGGGGCACTCACTCGAGGCCAGTCTGCCAACCACTGTTGCGACGGCGCAGCCGGGGGGGTTGACCCCCCCCCCCCCCCCCTAATGATTTCAAATGCTTTTATTTTCAATTTTGCTTACACACACACACACACACACACACACACACGTATATATATATATATATATATATATATATATATATTGTCACGAGCGGTTGCAATGATTTTCCAGCGACCTCACCTCCATCGGCCGCGCTGGCTAGTTTCCCGGCGGTGGTGACGCGAAGTGGCGTCGAGGAGATGATGACGTCACACGCCGTCTGGGAGATGGAGATCGAGACGCTCGGAAAGCTGGTGGTGGTGTCAGAGTACGTTCGGAGGCAGGAGAGCGGTAACGGTTTCGATACCTTTCTTGTTCTCCAGAATAGCTGTCCAGAGGGAAGTGACGGCTTCTTTCTTCTCGGAAGTAGCCTTCAAAAGTGGTGTTTCCTGGCCTATTAGTGTCCATTGCACGACCACCGTGTTGCATAAACGATCCCGACTGTCCATTGCTGAATGCCCGACGTCGGTTACAATACCTAGCTATGTGGCCAGGCGTGCCACAGTTGTAACACACGGGCAGAGGGCGAACTTCCGGACGCTGATTGAAATATTCCACAGCGGCCACAGGCTGAGAGTAACTCATCCCCTCCCCTTGGATGTCGTAGGCAGTGCTGGGTCTTCGTGGGCGAACGTCGCGTGGATGCTGATCAAAACGCCGATCAATCGAGTCGTAATGGCGTTGTTCGGTCTGGCCATAATGCGGGTCGTGTCGGTAGCTGTTACAATCCGCAGCATTCACCGAATGCTGCCAAGTAGCCGGAGGAGATGCGCAGACGGCGTCTCGGAAAGCGACGGAGGCGCAACGCGGCACCGCATAACGCGTTTGTTCTTCGTGCCGCAGGAGCTCCTCACGGACAATCTGCCGAATGGTAGCTGAGAGGTCTGTCTGCGGACTCGCGTCAACGCTGGCCACAGTCGTGACATTGGCTAGCCGTCCAAACTTCGGCGTGATTCGGCGAGTTTTCAGCGCCTCGAATGTGCGGCAGTACCGAATCACGTCTGATACGGTGTTCAGGTTGTCTTTTCCAATGAGGAAGTTATAGACGTCTTCCGCAATACCTTTTAAAAGGTGTCCCACTTTATCTTCCTCGGGCATTCGAGAGTCGATGGTCTTACACAGCTTGAGAACTTCTTCAATATATGTCGTGCAAGTCTCGCCGATCACCTGAGCTCTCTGAGCTAAAGCTGTTTCCGCTCGTTTCTTCTTAGTGTCCGAGTCGCTAAAGCACTTCTTCATTTCTTCAATAAGACTGCTCCATGTAGTAAGCGTGTCGGCGTGGTTTTCATACCAAACCAGGGCCGTGTCCGTCAAATAAAAAACGACATGCCTGAGCTGGCTGGCCGGGTTCCAGTTGTTGCATTGGCTTACCCTTTCGTAATGGGTCAGCCATTCATCGAAGTCTTCCCCTGGCTTTGCTGAGAACGGCCGTGGCTCTCGGTAATGCTGATACAGCGGTGGTCTTGCCGAGGCATTGCTGAGGGGGTCATTTTGCTCCAGAGACATGTCGGGGCGCGATGGCGAAAGTCCGGCAAGGCGACGGCTTCTACGAAGTTCTGGTGCTGACGGCTCCGTCGTAGGTCGTGGGAGGTACCCAGCACAGCTCCACCAAATGTTACACGCAAGAAGTACACGAAAAGGTTGAAAAACAGGCGAGCCTGGATGGTTCGCGTTTACTTCCACAAGGGGTCTCGAGACAGCACACCCAACGTCGTCTTCCTCCTGCTGGGACGCAAGGTTATGTTTCATTGGGACCACAGCACAAGCTTTCGTGGAGTGAGTGGGGACTCATTATACCCGGTTGGTGTGTGTAACGTGGATGTCTCCTTGGGTGGTCAAACCTTTAACACTGAGTTTACCGTGCTTCCGCGTTCCACACACGATGTAATTCTCGGCATTGACTTTTTGAAATTGTGTGGCGCCAATGTTGACTGCCGAACAGGAGAACTCAGTATTTGCGGAAGTGTGTCCTCTGCGCTCTTAGAAGAATCATCCCAGCAAGAGAGTGTGTTTTGTGTTTCTGAAGACACTGTTGTGCCCGCTTTATCCGCGATGCGCGTTCCTGTTGTTTGTTCGTCTTCTGTTAGTACTTCGTTCGATGTTGCGGTGGAACCGGTCCATAGAAACTGTCTTAAGAAAAATGTGTTGGTTCCGTATTGTATGGTTTCAGTTACCGATGGATGCGCAGGGCTATGGACGCTAAATTGCTCCACTGAAGCCGTAGTGCTGTCTCAAGGCCTAAAACTTGCTACGTTTCAGGGAGAGTCATTTATACCTATGGCAGTGCTTACAGAACTACCGGATACAGCACAAACCAGTGTCTCGCACACCGCAAACGAACACATGCTCGGAATGGTAGCTACATCGCTCAGTGACCATGAACGTCGTGTTTTGATGGCCCTGCTCTCGAAACACTCTTCAATATTCGACTTTGCACAGCACGACGGCCCCACATCGATTCCTGCATCCCGTACTCGCCATCGCATCAACACAGGATCCGCTGAACCAATTCGTCAAAAACCATATCGTGTGTCCTCTGCGGAGCGAAAGATCATCAGCGCTCAAGTCGAAGAAATGATGGGTAAAGGAGTAATTCGGGAATCGTCTAGCCCTTGGGCAGCTCCAGTGATATTGGTGAAGAAGAAAGACGGCACGTGGCGATTCTGTGTCGATTACCGTCGCCTAAATGCCGTTACTAGGAAAGACGTATACCCACTCCCACGAATTGACGACGCCATCGATTGCCTCTTTGCGGCTTCTTACTTCTCTTCTGTGGATTTACGATCAGGTTACTGGCAAATCCCTATGCACCCGGATGACAGAGAGAAGACCGCTTTTGTAACGCCCGATGGACTATTTGAATTCAACGTGATGCCTTTCGGGCTTTGTAACGCCCCCGCAACGTTTGAAAGGTTCATGGACACTATACTTCGCGGTTTGAAGTGGGAAGTTTGTATGTGCTACCTAGACGACGTTGTGATCTTCGGCCGAACATTTCGTGAGCATAACGAGCGCCTGGACTTGGTACTGAACTGCTTGAGGAAGGCCGGCCTTGTGCTTAATTCTAAAAAGTGCCATTTTGGTGAACGACAGACACTTGTGCTGGGACACCTGATCGACAAAGAAGGTATACGACCAGATCCACAAAAGACAACAGCTGTGGAGGCATTCGAGGCACCTCGCTCTGTGAAGCAGCTACGAAGTTTTTTAGGGTTATGCTCCTACTTTCGCCGTTTCATTCCCAAATTTGCTGACATAGCTCATCCGCTCACATGCCTTCTCCAAAAAGGTGTTCCTTTCGAGTGGAGCTCGGAATGCGACTCATCGTTTCGGCAGCTAAAGCTACTGTTGACGTCCCAGCCTATTCTTCGCCACTTCAATCCGTCATCACCGACAGAAGTTCATACCGATGCTAGTGGTGTTGGCATTGGCGCCGTACTAGTTCAGCGTGTCGGCGACAGCGAGCATGTGATATCGTACGCTAGCCGCTCATTGAGTCGCCCCGAGCGCAACTACACTGTCACCGAACAAGAGTGTCTGGCGGTCGTCTTCGCTGTGCAACGGTTTCGATCGTATCTCTACGGGCGCCCCTTTACTGTCGTCACGGATCATCACTCTCTATGCTGGCTTGTGAATCTTCGGGATCCCTCTGGTCGACTAGCACGCTGGGCGCTCCGTCTGCAGGAGTATGATTTCGTTGTTTCCTACAAGAGCGGCCGGCGACACGCTGATGCTGATTGTCTCTCTCGCCTGCCACTCCCAACGACTGAATGTGACGCGGACAACTTTGATGAATACATCGCTTTTGTGTCCACGGGATTTCCGGATATGGATACCTTCATATCAGAGCAGAGGAAAGACGACAGCTTACAGCCGCTATTCGCGGCCGCGCGGGAGTCCGCTGCAGACAATCGTTTTCGCTTACGTGACGGCGCCCTATATAAGACGAACTTCTCGGCTACCGGTGCGCGCTACCTTTTGGTTGTCCCCAAGAGCCTTCGCAGTCACGTATTATCTGCCATGCACGACGAACCAACTTCCGGACATCTTGGATGCACAAGAACACTCTACCGTGCTCAGGAACGCTTTTATTGGCCCCGGATGCGCAATGATACCGAACGGTACGTCGCCAGCTGCACCCAATGTCAGCGTTACAAGCGACCAACTGACGCGCCGTCTGGTCGCCTTCAGCCTGTTTCGCCTCCTAGCACCCCCTTTGAGCAAGTTGGTATAGATCTTCTGGGCCCTTTTCCGCGATCCACAGACGGCAATCGTTGGGTCATCGTTTGCGTAGACCACTTAACCCGTTATTGTGAGACGGCAGCACTGCCGTCGGCCACAGCAAAAGACGTTTCCATCTTCTTGCTGTTTCAAGTTATCCTCAGACACGGACCTCCTCGCATCGTAATCAGCGACCGTGGGCGGCAATTTACCGCGGATGTTGTCGAAGAGACCCTTCGTCTGTGCTCATCAAGCTTCCGCCATTCCACTCCATACCATCCACAGACTAATGGTCTAGTGGAACGCACGAACCGAACGCTTGCCAACATGCTGTCCATGTACATCGACTCCGCGCACAAAAACTGGGACACAATTTTGCCTTTCATCACCTATGCTTTCAACACCGCAAGACATGAGACCACTGGTTACTCACCTTTCTTTCTCCTTTATGCTCGTCCACCACGCTATAATCTTGACACTATGCTTCCCTACTCTGCTCATCACAGTGAGCCGATCAACGAGATTCTCTGTAGAGCAGAAGAAGCGCGACGCCTCGCTCGGCTACGCACCGTCACCTCGCAAGACCGGTCAAAGATCCGCTATGACGACCGTCACCGACATGTTCACTTCAATCCTGGAGATCAGGTGTGGCTCTGGACGCCTTTACGGAAACGTGGCCTGTACCAGAAATTTCTCGCTCACTATGTCGGGCCCTACGTTATCCTCGAACGCCTCAGTGAGGTCAACTACCGCATAGCACGGCTCACAAGCACTGGACGGCGCTCGGCTAAAACAGAAGTGGCGCACGTCGCTCGCATGAAGCTATGCAATGCACGAACCACTGAGTGACTCGCCCGGCGGGCTTCGTCTGCCAACGGGGAAATGTCACGAGCGGTTGCAATGCACGGCGCATACAGCGCGAATGAAGATTCAGAAAAAAGGTGAAGAAGGAAGACGACGTTGGGTGTGCTGTCTCGAGACCCCTTGTGGAAGTAAACGCGAACCATCCAGGCTCGCCTGTTTTTCAACCTTTTCGTGTACTTCTTGCGTGTAACAATATATATATATATATATATATATATATATATATATATATATATATATATAGAAGAAGAAGAGGAGACACAACCTATTGGCTGCCTTAATTTTATTTCCAACGGTTTCTACCGGTGCACCGGTCTTCGTGAGGGTTTGCGAACAAGTGCGATGCTATGCGAACATGCCACATCGACATGGTGGTGCAAGAAGGAAATGGGAGGGAGCACAAATTAGTGGTGTTTTACATGGGCGGCATATGCTATGTCGAACAGGTCTCTTCATCTCATTCGCTTGCTCCACGTGACAAACCCGCCTGCGCGCGTTTGTCACGTGGTATTTTTTGTATTTTGCGGGCATTAGTAGTTAGCAGAAAAACACTAATACTTAACTGATATAAAGTTCAAAACTATATATTTGGGCGTTTTGCAAACCGATCTACACTCACTGAAGGTTTTTATCTGTCTTCTTTTCTTGAAAAGTTAGTTAATAAAACATATGTAATTAAACAATGTTTGAGAACACAAAAACAGTCTGACTAAATCCAGGCAACGGTGAGCAACATGCCTTTGGTCGCGTCGTAATTACGTGTTCTGGCCTATTTTTAAACTCTGGCTAAAGTTACGTGGGACACCCTGCATAGTGGTCGTTAGTTCAACGTTCTCGTCTGTCATTTTTGCACCGTCCTGTGTCCAGCGCTGTGCCATTTTAATTATGTACATCCGTCGTCAAAAGAAGTAGGGACGTCCGAGTGGCGACCACAATCAGATAAAACGCATCGTGCCATCATAACGTTGAGCGTTGGGGTTTTAGACAACGCAACACACGTGCGCCCATTTTCATGGTAAAAGCCATGTCTTAGTCGCTTGCAGAGTAATATAGCTGATTACATGTATATAGATTACATGTAACGTTTTGCAGAAGGAGGGCTTTGTTTTTTTCATCATTTTCGCCATTCGACCTACGTGACCACCTTTAACTTTTGTGTATAGTGCCACCGCTGTATACGCGTCAGCCCATTGACTGACAATCCTTTTTTTTTTCTCTCTTACTCTTCTCTTTCCTCTGTCTCATCTTTATGTCCCCCTTCCCATTACCATAGCGTAGGGTAGCAAACCGGGAATGTGCCTGGTTAACCTCCCTACCTTCCCTCTTGTTGTTCATCTCCCCCCCCCCCTCGCCATTCGACGGGGGCACGCGGTTGGCGTGAAACGTATACGCTACTCGCATAACGTGATTAAAACTTACTCTGTCTCAGTTACAAAGTGTTGCCACATACAGCATCAGTTGCCTTCTATCCATGTTGCCTTGCCGCGGTGGTCTAAGGTACTCGGCTGCTTACCGGCAAGTCGCGGGATGGAATCGAGGGTAGCGGCGGCTGCATTTTCAACGAAGGCGAAAACGCTGTAGGTACATGTGCTCAGATTGGGGGCCACGTTAAAGAACCCCAAGTGGCCGAAATTTTCGAAGGCCTCCACTACGGCGTCTCTTATAATCATATGTTGTTGGTTTTAGAACGTTAAATCTCACATATCAATCAATCAATGATACATGCAATCAGCTAGCCTATTGCAAGCGAGTAAGAAGACATGGCTGCGAGTGTGAAAGAATGCGCACGTGCACTGCGATGTCTCGGCACAAAACGCAGATGCAGTTTCGTCTTGTTCACTTGTCTTCATCCAATTGTCGTCACTGTTCGCCGTCTTATTTTGCAGACGAGTGCACCAGAACCAGCCAAGTTAGGTGCTCTCCAATACTTGATTCAGCTGTAGAAACCCAAAACGCATCGTTTTAAAATACGGGGAATGCACCGACCACAACTTGACAGCGTGAAATCATGCATGCCAAGCCTGGTGCTTTAAAGAGAACGAAACTTATCAAGAAAACCACGAGGAATGCCAGAATTAGGGATACGCTAATATTACAAACCTAATAGTTGTCGTACAGACCTTGCCTTGGTTAGCTGGCGCAATATTGAACACACATGTCGGGACTGCGCTAAAGACACGCGGTGGAAAAACGAGTGCACTAAACGCGATACGATACCATGTTTCCTTTACGCAACCTTTCTACGTATATATATAGTTCAAACATTTTATTTCAGTGGTTTGGTATATATACGCTACGCTTGAATTTGCAAGACTGTTTTACTATTTGAAATATTCTAACCCCTCGAATTTCAAAAACATAATCAGGACAAGTTCTTACAGCATCTAAGAAGCAATAAATATGTTTTATCAACTATGGGCTGTCCAGAGTATTCTCTATTTGGTGGCAGGGCTTGACCTGATTGTGCCAATGTAAGAGCGACCCGCTGTGCGCTAAGTCGCGCACCACAAAACTTTCAATAAAGTTTTGCATTCATCCATCCATCAGCAAGGCGTTCAATGACGTGGTTCGACCAACTGGAAATAGTGGCTGAGGTTTAACACTATAGTATGCTTTGTCATTACGAGCGAAATGTATGTTTGACTCGATATTTCGAAGAATATGCAGACATTGTTTCACTGAAGTTCGGCCCCTTTTCTTTGTAGTTCATGCTACTGAACGACAGTAGTCACTACAGTAGCTGCGACATTTTCACACTGCCGTGCTTCGTAAGCTTCTCTAAATATGCTATAGTCTAGTCTCCATTTGCTCCGGTTTCAGCTGGCAATTTCGTCTTTGCCTAATATATTTCTGCCTGCCGTCTAGCAGGCCGAGTCTAGATGATTATTGGAATCTGCCTGCCACTCACGCTGAAGCGAACGCACCTACGGTTCAAACGGTGCGTGCGCCCGCGAAGCAGCCGTCAGAACTTTGCCTGTTCACGTGCTGGAGTTCTAACGGCCAGGCTCTGAGCGAGCGGAGCTGCGACATTTCTCCGCAGCGGATCATGTGGCGCGACGGAAGGATGGCCGCACTCCCGTCACCCATGATATGCACCACCGCAATGATGCTGGTAACTTATACGCCGTATTTCGGATATATTTGCTCTTGAGCAAGCAAGGGGGGAGAGGGGACAAGCAGAAATTTTAGGGGGCAGCCTTGAAACGTCTCTGCTACGTGCAGTGGTCTGGCTCGCGTATTCCCGAGATAACAGGAGCAGACTACCGAGTGGCGGCATTTTTCACCATGTTTAAAGAAGTGTTGCGAGGCCCCTTCATCCTTACCTAGTGGAGTTGTTAAGAAAAAGAAACCTTGGACCATCTCTACGAAGGGAACCCTGATGGGGTGCAAAGCAGCAGCATTGAGCACGGGTGGCGTCACGGATTGAACGGCGTTGACGCAGATTCTGTGGTGAGCGCCGGAAGATTCGTTTGAAGCAATGGCTGGCATAGGTCTTGTAGGTGACACGCGCAGACATGTTTCAACGCGTACTTTAGGCGCGCGTCAGGTGTATTGCGTGTGAACCGACGAGTTGGTGGTGTAGTGAGAGGCGTTCGCGGCAGGTGTAGCGGGTGAACGGACGAGTCACCCGAAGAGCCGAGCGCGCAGCAGGCGAGGGAGAGAGTGACGTCAGCGCGCACTGTCAGCAACGACCTCGAGACTCAAGGCCGGGGCGATGCCTCTGTGACGTAGCCGGGATGGGGCCGATGGAAGCGTGGGAACACTTTAACAGAAGTCCTTATACTATTTATTCAGACACCCTAAGAGCGCCGAAGGGCAATAGGGACGACATTAGTGGCTGACGTTTTTTTTTTTTTTTTGCAGCTACACATGTGACATACTGAATAAAATTAGGAAGAAGAAGACAGAAGATACTGCGATATTTACACTCACCGGCGTTTTATTCATTTATTTGTTGGAGTTTGCAGCTTCCGCTTCTTAGTCTTGTTGTCCGGGTCCGACATTTTGTTGCTTAATCGTCGGCAAAAGTTCTTAAGCAGAATGATCATGCCGCACACAATATATATCTGAGCAGTACCACTTCATTTGCGTGTCCCTTATCAAAGACGTCGAAATCTGAAGGCTTCTCATCGCTGAGCAGTTGCAGTGTTAGTTCCGTGGCCACTTGACGTTGGTTTTGAACTGTTAGAAATTCGGCACATTTGGAAAGCTCTTCCACAACAACGTAATTATGAGCCACTGCAATCACAGCTGGCATTGCTGGGTAAACCAGTCCTCCCCTTTCAATTTCTTTGACAAACCTGTACATGCGATTGTCGGGACAAACTGCCACATTCTTGTCAACTGTGAGGAGCTCTCTGCATTTGTGACAGTTTAACCTTTTCAGAGTGATGTGCGTCAAGCAACCAGCAACATAGGCAACCACTGGAACGAAATCCCTCAGTTTTAATAGCGCCTCCACGGTCACAACAACGTTGAATTTTCCACTTGGCACTGCTGCCTACGTTTGTAGCTCTTCCCAATTTTGATTTTGGTCGTTGTCGAGTGCGGACGCCATGCTGATTTGCGGTAATGTGCTTTGCAGTCGCATCTTGTTCTCGCACTCGTAAATCTGTTTTACGAACAAATGATACTGCGAGCCAGCCAGTCATCGGCAACAACCAAAACGGTCTTCCAGAAGGTCTGTTTGGAACTACATAAGAAACACAAAGAACATATTGAGCTCCTCAAAGCGATATGCACTGATTTCAATGAACGCTCGAGTCGTGTGAATAAGAGGCTCATGTGTCTCATCAGACAACTTACAAGCATCTGTTCTCCTTTCTTTCCGCTCCTCCAGCCAGTCCGAAAAATCGTTCAAGAAGGAAACGATGGGATCGAATAAAGAAGGGGTAAACGGGCTTTTGCAAGTCATCCCTTAGTCTCAGTTCTTTGAAAGGAGTCTTTACGTCTACAACTTTCCACCATCTCACTATTACATCAATGAAAGTGGTGGTTTCTTCGTAGTGCTTCAGGTTGTGCTTGTCTCCATTGACACGAAGTGCATTCGGTCTGAACTGACTGAATACCTGCAAAGCAGGTATAATATTCTGTTTCTCAATGTAGGGGAAACAGCCTTCC